>NC_134848.1:45789146-46428091 GCF_965363235.1 Mytilus galloprovincialis | reverse complement strand
GTGAATCGGATAATTAGGTCAGACACTCACAGAAATTTTTAGATTTTTTGGTTGACATACAGACATAATAGAGAAAAAAAATCAAATTTCTCTTTCGGTCAGACAAACCCTAGTCAGTTTGGCACAGACTGCAACGTTAACAGAGAAAACAATTGATTTTTTTTTACAACCAATAAGTGAACATCACTAGCAAAATGACTAGTACTAGTTTTCTAGATTGAACTGTTGCACATTTTGTCAGGATCATTAACAGCTGTATTGTTCTGTTCATTGTTGAAGGTCATAATAAAAGTGGCCTAAAAGTGCTTGCATCCCCTTCATGTTGAACGTGGCTGATCATGATCATTTTCTTATTGGCAATCCTACCACATCTCCTTATTTTTAATTTACTAAAAATTTTCAATCTTCAACAATTAAATTCTATTCATATACAAAAAAAATGTACACCTCTACTTTTGCAGACTGCTAGGTACTATTTCTGAGACTGTACCAAAAATATGTATTACTGGAAATCCACTTTTAATATTCAGTACTATTTTGTAACTTTAAAATTATTGTAATTTTAGGTACTGTATTTTTGTACTAAAATAATTGGTATAGAAATAACTAGATATCATTGAGATGGACGCAAATCTCTGTGGGCCCCGCTGTGAATAATGTGCATTAAAAAATTGTATCTTTACCATAGGACATGGGTTTGTCAACTGAAATCAAAGTTTTTGATCTTGACCTTTGACCTAGGAAGTTGTAAATAAATTATGACACACCCTTTGGTGTTGGTTTATAAACATGTCAAGTATAAACTATGAAATGATAACGGTTCTCAAGATATAGAGCGGACACAATCTTTACCATAGGACATGGGGTTGTCAACTGAAACCAAAGTTTTTGACCTTGACCTTTGACCTAGGAAGTTGCACATAAATTATGACTCACCCTTTGGTGTTGGTTTATATACATGTCAAGTATAAACTTTGAAATGATAACGGTTCTCAAGATATAGAGCGGACAAGATCTTTACCATAGGACATAGGTTTGTCAACTGAAATCAAAGTTTTTGACCTTGACCTTGACCTAGGAAGTTGTAAATAAATTATGACACACCCTTTGGTGTTGGTTTATAAACATGTCAAGTATAAACTTTGAAATGATAACGGTTCTTAAGATATAGAGCGGACACAATCTTTACCATAGAACATGGGGTTGTCAACTGAAACCAAAGTTTTTGACCTTGAACTTTGCCCTAGGCAGTCGTTCATAAATTATGACACACCCTCTGGTGTTGGTTCATATACATGTCAAGTATAAACTTTGAAATCATAACGGTTCTCAAGATATAGAGCGGACACGATCTTCACCACAGGACACAGGGTTGTCAACTGAAACCAAAGTTTTTTTACCTTGACCTTTGACCTAGGAAGTTGTACATACATCATGACACGCCCTCTGGTGGTGGTTAATAAACATGTAAAGTATAAAGTATGAAATCATAATGGTTCTCTAGATATGGAGCGGACACAAAGTTAAAGTGTTACGGACGGACGGACAGACAAACTGAGCCCTAATGAAAAATATTGAATAACAAATATTATTAGATATCTGTTGATATAAGTATTTGAGGAAAATTAGAAGAAGGAAACAAATTCATCTACAGTTAAATGGCTATAAAGATGAATATACTGCGGACGGATGGACAGACTGATCACTATAGGGCGACCTGCCTAAAGGCGGGGCCCTAATAAAATTTGGTATAGAAATAATACCCACAGTGATCACAATATTCCATGTTGGAAAATCATAATTTATAGAAATTTGAAATAGACAAGTACTGTAAAATACATGTACAGAATGTCCAGTACTATAATTTTTTAGAACAGAAATAGTACCTGCAAAAGTAGCAGTGAACATGTACATGTACATTGTATATACCTGTAATCAATTAAAGGTAATCTGATCAGCACTATGAAGCAATGTCATTAATATTCAAAACACTCTGCCATTATCAGAAATCAAATTAATCTAAACTCCAATGACATTCTATATATATATGTGCTAAACACTCAAAACTTTTTTAATACCACAATCTGACAGAATTCATAGATATACATGTACACAATCATCATCAAGTATAAAAAAGAAGATGTGGTATGATTGCCAATGAGACAACTGTCCACAAGAGACCAAAATGACACAGACATTAACAACTATAGGTCACCGTACAGCCTTCACAAATGTGCAAAGTCCATACTTAATAGTCAGCATACAAGGTAACTAGAGGCTCTTAAGAGCCTGTGTCGCTCACCTTGGTCTATGTGCATATTAAACAAAGGACACAGATGGATTGATGACAAAATTGTGTTTTGGTGATTGTAATGTGTTTGTAGATCTTACATGTACTTTACTGAACATTCTTGCTACTTACAATTTTCTCTATTCATAATAAACTTGGTCCTTTAGAAATGTTTAGTTACAGAGGAAAATATTTTTAAAAAATTTACACAAGTTTACCAAATTAATGTAAATTGTTAAAAATTGACTATAAAGGGCAATAACTCCTTAAGGAGTCAATTGATGGTCATTTTTGTCATGTTGACTTATTTGTATTATTAATGTATATCTTACTTTGCTGAACATTATTGCTGTTTACAGTTTATCACTATATACTAGATATCAGCCAAAATCTACCTTTTACCCCCATGTTCTATTTTTAGCCATGGTGGCCATCTTGGTTGGTTGGCTGGGTCATTGGGCACATTTTTTAAACTAGATACCCCAATGATAATTGTGGTCAAGTTTGGTTAAATTTGGCCCAGTAGTTTCAGAGGAGAAGATTTTTGTAAAAGTTTACAGACGACGGACGCCAAGTGATGAGAAAAGCTCACTTTTTGTTGGATGCTGCATCATAATTATTGCAAGTTAAATGAATGCAAGTCATTAAGTACATATATGTAGTTACTACACAGCTACTTTTGCATAAATACTAATTAAAGTAAATTTCCAGTACTACATATTTTAGTACAGATATAGTACCTATGCAAAAGTAGGTGTGTAGTACATAATATTTGAAGATAAAATAAAGGATAATCTAATTATTATCAGTCTCTGGTCAGAAATGAAGCCACACAACAGCGAAATGTAAGTCTCAGAGATGCACATACAATCATTGTATATACATTTGTACATGTATGATGAAGATTAATACTTACCATTGGCTGTCAACATACATTTTATGTACATATAAAAATGGACTGTCAGGCATGGAATCATTTGACACTGCATATAGGTTCCTTTATTCCAGTATCAGTCATTATCCATAGTCAACTCCTCTGTCCATTCCTTGTTATATTGCTGAAAGGGAGAAAACAGTATTTAGCATGTGGACACAATACTATTCAAAGAGTTTTGCAAACAATTAGCTTATAATATCCATGAATTTCTTTCTGTTTGTATTAGACTTGGAATTGTACAGTGGTCACACTACTAATTATCTACATGTATCAAATATCATGATCATGAGCCTGTGTCGAGCCTGCGTCGCTCACCTGTCTTCACTGTTTTAAAAATCACAATTAATAGCATTAGATACCCTTTAAATGATTGAGGCAAAGTTTGATTAAATTTGGCACAATAACTAAAAGCAGGTCATCCCATTCATTGTCATGATTGTAGTCTTACAATAGTAACTGAAGACCCTCTCCCTTTTTGTCATTATTAAATTGTTACCATTTGAAATTGATTTTTATACAATTTTCCCTTACACTTCAATAATAAACCCCTTTGATCTTATATTTTTACCACTTTGGTATCGAACCTTGAGGCTCAATTTCATAGAGATCCATAGAAAGGTACACTGTATGGGATTTGCTCATTGTTGGAGGATGTACTGTGACCTGTAGTTTTATAATATGTTAACCTCTATGTCAATTAATCTTGGGTGAAGGGAAATAATATGATATCTTCTTATATCTATATATTCGTTCAGATGTATGAACTTATACAAATGATGCACAATGTACATGTATATTATTCAAGGGTTTAATGTTTGGATACCAGAAATCCTTGTTTTTTACCCATAATTATAAAAAGGTTTAGTCCATTACCCCAACAAGTAATCCAAATCTTCCTTTTGAGGTATGGAACTTACAATGCTACATGTACAAAGTGGTACAATTTTATAGAGATCCTACACATGTACATACACAATTTATTGCCATGAAACATGAAAAATGCTTGTTTTGGACCATAATTCCAGATCAGTTTCTGCTAAAATAAAATAGTCTGAACTGAAACAAATGTTACACTTGATATGCAACTTGTCATGGAAAAATTATACAATAATCATGATAATCATAATAATCAGATCAATATCTTCAAGCATATATACATGTAACCCCCAAAAAAAGAAATAAACTGATTATTTGCATGAACTTAGTACATAGCTCTGCAAAAATAAAACATCTGAAGTTATTTATTCTGAACAGAGTATTTAGAGCTTCATTTGTAAACTTGTTACTGCTTGTCATAATCTAAAATAAAAATATCTATAATAAGAGTGAGGGTTCGCCAATGATGTTTAACCCTCCCCCTCCCACTTTCTGTATATGTACAAAATGTATGTGCCAGTCCCAGGTCAGGAGCCTGTAATTCAGTGGTTCTTCTTTGTTGCTTTGTTTGTTACATAATGATATAACTTTGTTTTTTGTTCATTTTTTTGTTTATTAATTCAGCCATTAGTTTTCTTGTTTTAATTTTTTACATGTACATTTGTGATTTTTGGGACCTCCCAATTCAGGATTGGAAAAAACCCAGGTTTTATGAGTATTGCCCAGCCCAGTGGGAAATACTGGGAAAACCCGGGTTTTACTGGGTAATACTGGGCAACACTTGGTAATATAGAATACTGGCCTGAATTTTAAAGAGGATTCATTTATAAAACACAAAGTCAAATGCAATACATTTAAGATATATATAAAACCGATTTTTATTTATAACTACATGTACGTTTACTTGTTTGAGAGTCCTATAAGACATACATGTACAAGCGTATACTATACATTTGAGAAATAATTATTCTAACAACTCTGAGATTTTTGTTTTCAACTATATAGCTAATATAAAGAATTGACCAATTACATGTAATAAAAATTACTCTGAAATAATTTATATGTACAAATGTACATAACTAATTAATAAGACAAGTAATTATTCAGATAAGAACAAAGATATGTTTATATAACAATAATCAGCCTTTTCATTTCTATAAGAGTTAATGACAAGACCCTGTAGGGTGTTTATTTAGCAATCATGATTGCATATACATGTATAGCAATTTAATTTACAATCCACATAAACACTGCAATAAAATGTTTAGATTATTGAAACAATGCTTGGAAATCAAATTAACAAAGAATCCTAAAATGTGTAAGTCTTGTGTTTTGCCTACATGAAAGTTAAGTAGAGAAGAGAATGATATTGAATTTTTTAAATGACTCTCAATGGTTATCTGTATCAAATGTATATATTTAGCTATAATACTATGAAACTACAACAAGTCTTTACTATTTATTGTTGAAAAAGCTTGAAAAATCATATTGCCCAGTATTGCCCATTTTTGGGAGTATTGCCCAGCCCGGGAATACCCGGGTTTTCGCGCCACAGTAAAACCCGGGTGGGTTATACTTTGCCAACCCTGCCTCCCATACATGTAAATGTAGCTGAGTATGTGATATTGGCTTTGCTTATTGTTGAAGGCTGTACAGTGACCTTAAGCTGTTAATTTCTGTGTCATTTGGTGTCTTGTGGAGAGTTGTCTCATTGACAATCAATTCCATATCTTTTTTATATTGTATCATCTTGTTGTAGTTATCATGGTTATTGATTCATACCATTTTGCCAGTTCAAGACTTACAAAAATGTATGGGAACATTTCCCTCCCCTAACTGAAAATCCCCTGGCCCTTGTGGTAGTTTTCTATAAATTGTTATCCAAATATGTTTGATTAAGAGAAATCAACACAATTGTTTTCCTTATGATATGACGTTAAATGGTATCTAATGTAAAAAGCCACCTGCAGAATAAGAGTGTACGCCAGATTAGGTATTTGTGCTGGATTTCAGTTACTGCTAGCAACTAAGTCTTGAAACTTGTCAGTGATTGTCCTGTGTCATGTACAAATGTATGTGATATTAAACTGCACGTGTTTTGTTATCTATATGACTTGAGTTAATCATAGATAAGATACATGTAGTACAACATGTACAATGTAGTATCGGTTTGAATCGTAAACAAATATTCTTCTTGTCGCTAATTAGTGAGACCGTAAATTACGTTTTGTTTTGATAAACTAGTCAAAAATGAGTAAAAACAATGATGTACATTTTTTGTACATACAATGTATACGAATTGTAAAACATGAAAAGTATTTTGATAAAATTGAGAATAGAAATGTGGAATGATGTCAAAGAGACAACAAACAGACAGTTTATTTATTATATATGTCTCTGTTATAATACTGCATGAATTGTAACAGTAAACAAATATCAATAAAGATATTAAAGTACTTAAACAAAATTAAAGGGAAAATAATTTTTTGTTTGCAGCAATACACATATTCGCCGAATTTTTCAACATTCTTTGCCATACTCTGTTCAAATAATAAACATTATGCAAGTAGACAACATATAAAAAAAAATCAGGGCGAATCGATCATGGGCAAACAGGTACTTGGGCGAACGTGAATCATGTCGAACGGACACTACATGTATTGATGTAAGTCACTATACCAAACTCGAAGATGAAAACATTCAGTCATTGCAGATTTCTGTTTATTCCTGCACTATTAAATCATTTGTTTGAGTTACCTGTAGTATATCCTCGAGTATTTATTACTATTCATAGCTCCTTGATATTGGTTGTCTTGTTAAATTAGCTAAAACAAGTACTATATGTATTTTATTTCGTTTGAAATAGGGTTTTTCCCGTTTGCTATTTGTAGTTAATATTTACAGATGGGAACTAGTATAACTAGTTCGGATACTGGTTTTGTAACAGTATGTACTATTTATAAGTTTGACGTTAGGTGCAGGAGGCACGAGGAAAGTTTTGGCGGTTTTTATGGGTGGGGTTTAAAGGTACTATATAAAGTTTGGGATTTAAATGTATTAGTATCGAAGGTGCTCGCAGTTACGTCGGATTGAAGTTGGTATATGTGCAGTTGCTGCTATGTTTATTGTACGTACAGGCGTTGGAGGCATTAGCCGGGGGAAAAGAAACGATGCGAAAGAGGAACAATGTTATATGTCATGTGTTTATATAATGTTTCGATTGAAGAAATATGTACAATTCAGTAAAATAAAATATTGTATCGCAAGAGAAAATAAGATGTTACTGCGAGCAACTAATCCTATATCTGTGTTTGTCTTGTTTATAGCCTATTGAATTAGAAATTAAATGCTTTAAATTCGGACGAGCAGGGCGAGGGAGAATTTAATGTTGTTGACAATCGGCTGCGTCCTTCTCTTCAAAACGCGTCATAATCTGTATCTTTCAAGCGTTTTAAAAAAATCCGAATCCGGACTAGAGATTGGCGGATATTTTACTGATGGTCAAAGCATTTCTCCATATAAAAAAAAGGTATCCCCATTCTTTTAATATATACTATACAAATTCTTGGAACATATAAATAATTATTTTGTTTATAAGCATCCTTTACAAAGGAGCACCTCCACATGGACACCCCTAAAAACCATTTAATTTATAAAATATAATAACTTATTTAACTATAATTTCAATTAATGACTAAGGGACTGTTATATTAGTTAGCATAATTACAGATTATGACTGTGATTTCATTATGTAAAATAATATATATATAAAGATAAATGTTTAACTTTAATTCAATGAGAAATAACCCAGCCTTGTCTAATTCGCAATTCATTTACCACACATTTAGCTTTCAAATACAAGGGCAGATCCAGAAATTTTCATAAGTGGGGGGACCACTGACTGCCTAAGAGGTGGCCCACCCAAGCCACGCTTCATTGATTCCCTATATAAGCAACCAATTTTTTTCCCCAAAAAGGGGGGGGGACAGGTCCCCCCCTAAATCCGCCTCTGAAATAATATTTTACTGTCAGTCAATTAGTTTTCATAACATACATAAAACTTAGAATGGAAAACAATTGTCAAAGAGACAACAACCTGTCAAAATAGCAGACAATAAACAGCCTACTAAATCCATCTAAGGCACTACCTATATTAAAGACCATAAATTTATTCATTATAAATAAAGTTAAAAAGAGAATTAAAAATTTGAAATCAGTTCTAAAGCAGATTTTATTGGAAAAAGGGGGGGGATTTACCACATTCCCACGGTACCTTTTCTTTTTACAAGTCTTCTCACACTTTTTCAATATCCTGGACCCATATCAGTCAATTATTGCAACTTTACTTACTTTGCCTTTTTTTCTGTAACTATTTTCCTACATTGATTGGAAAACAACTCAAAATTTTACATTAACTTTTTTCCAGAGTTAATAAGGACAATCCTAAATAAACTATTTAAAATATACCTAATACAAATGTATTTAAAATACCAAAAATTATAAAAACTAAATAAAGATAAAGCTTTTTACATTTTTTAGTTTAAATTTTCCCAATTAATTGACAAACCCGGACAACTAATCAACTCTTAATGAAAATTAAGAAATCTTTTACAGTATTAAAAACAGTATGGAATATTTGTAAAGTGTACAATTTAAACAAATAAATTGCTATCTAGTCAATACACATATAATCCCTGATATAATATTTTACTTCCTTAATTTGGGTGAGGGATCAAGTTATTAACATTCACCACTTTTATAATGCATGTTGTCAATGAAACATTTTTGATATTTGTAAAAGCATAGCAGTTTTATACTGCACTTTAAATATACTCTTAAGAAATTAATAAACATTTAAATTTACATTTATTAACAAAGTATAGTACAGATAAAATTCTTTTCTGTATACTAACTGTTTTTATTCACATGTCCTACTAATAGTTATGTGCAATTCAAATTGCTCACAAATTTTCTTGACATTTATTAGTTTGAGGAAAAGTTTTATGCACAGTCAAAAAGGGAGATAACTCATGTTTGGAAGTAAATGATATATATATTACCCTTTTTTTTTCTTTGCAATTATGGGAAGTAAAGAATCTATGACTGTAACTGTGAGTGAGTAATCTATTTAATCATAAGTTGGAGTCACCTTCAACATTTTTTAAAAGTATAAAAGTAAAAAAGACATAAGATGTGTAAAAGTAATTAAATTTACTAATTAATAATTATAGTAATATTACTAGTAAATCAATTAGTTCATCAATATAATATATGCATCTATGAATTTGAAATTCAAATAAAAGATACACATGTATACAAAATTCCAATTTAATGACTCTACTAGAGATATATATATATAAACAGTGATAGAAAATATAATTCAAAACCAACATGTTTTTGTAGTTGCATCTAACCCATTATCAAGGGAGGTAATTCATGCTTAAGAAAGGATAAATATTAATTATTTACATTGATGTACTTCTTGAGACACAAAGAATAACTGCTTTGAAATGATTCAATTTAGCAAAAAGGAAATTGGAATGAATAATAGTATGTGTAAAATTCAGGTGAATTTGTTTCTCATATTGCATAAATTTGACTCGATAAATTTAAATTTGTCTTATTAACTCATGGTTTAATTCAGATAAAATGAAACATAACTTTCACAGGGGTTTTGATTCATGTTAATTTCATGTGAAATTTTTCAATTAAATTTAACGTGAAATTTTTCACGTGAATATAACATGAATATTTTCACATGAATTTCACGTGAAATATTCATGTGAATTTCACGTGAAATTAGAATTTTTAAAATTAAATAGATTCCCAGGGAATATATGATACATATAATACAAGGTATGAGATATATAGATGTTGAGAAAATTTTTGATTTTCAGTTAATTTTTTATAACTTAGACACCATTTATTTTTTTTCACGTGAAATTCACGTGAAATATTTACGTGAAATTCATGTGAAATAATTTCACGTGAAATTCACGTGAAAATTTAATGTGAATTTCACGTGAAATCTCTTCACGTGAAATTCACGTAAAAAGTTAACGTGAATTTCACGTGAAATCACTTCACGTGAAATTCATGTGAAATTCACGTGAAATTCACGTGAAATTCACGTGAAATTTATGTGAAATTCACGTGAAATGAGATTCACGTGAAATTCACGTGAGCAAAATTTGCCTGTGTATAACTAATAGTTTTGATTCGTATGGTTGTCTCCTCAAAGTAAATTGTTATATATATGGGTAAAAATTAACCGAATAAAAAAAAATGTACCCTAGCTGAAAGTAGCATCTCAAATATACAATAGAACTGTTCTCAATTCTATTTCACTCATAAAACTTAAAAGTTGAGAACAAAATTATATCGATCACCTCTATATCATAGTACTACTATATATACCTACTGAAAAATATGCACAGTGTTACAGACTTTCAGTACCTAAAGTTAAATGTAAATCCCGTAAGTAGTTAGTACTTCAATAAGACAGCAACCAGACAATAACACAAGGCCAAAAGAAAAGGAAAAGACATCTTATGATATATGCATTTGACGGATCTTTGGGGGGGGGGGGGGGGGGGGGGGGGGGGGTGCAGTGGTCCTGATTCTGAAATCCCGGACTTAAAACATGAAATCCCGAGGTCCCGAATTTATAGAAATGTCAATCCCGCCATACCGAAATTTTCGAAAAAAGAATTATAGCTGGATCCATAAAGGATCAATCCCGAAATCCCATGCTTAAAAACACCCGATCCCGGAGTCCCGTTTAAGGTCCCCCTCATTTGTGTAGATGGACTAAATAACAAAACACAATATAACCAGTCTCAGCCTGTGTGCGATTGTCTTTTTCTTGGGTTTTATTTTCGGTTTTGAAGGCATATTAAACATAAATATGTACATCTGTTTTTATGTCATATCTCAACCTCCGTATATTTGGTTTCCTCGTAAATATATACTTCATATAGACCCTTAAAAATCGTTGGATTATCTCGGTGTTGCTGGTAAGTAATGAATAAAAAATCACTGGTCAATTTAAAGGTTGTTGTAAGTGATGCAATATATTCTTATTTTTCTGTTCCCCCTTATGTAACTTCCAGTTTTATCAAAGTTTACATTCAACAAAGCCTTAGTTTAATTTAGTTTTAGTTTAGTTTCCTGTCATTACTACCTCCCCCCCCCCTTTTTATTTGTCGCATGTTGTGTATCATGTACTGATTCTATATATACTTCGAGCATACATATGTACACTTATGATTTCACTTATGGAACAATAACCATTTAGTTAACTTTTTAAAACGTTTTTGTAGACTTGTATACAATAAATTTTATACAGAACAAAAAAGATATTACCAAAGATGTCAGTTTGTCTGTATGTTTTACTTGTTAACTTGAAGATGTATAAATAACCACACAACACTCTTTCAAGAATTTGTAGAATCATTGATATAACGTTTGCTTATGCGATGTTAAGCAGCAGTATATGGACAGAACACGTTCTGTCGTGATCCCGATGATAGTACCAAAACACAAGCTATTACATGTTGCGCTGCTAAAAAAAGCGGCCAAATCATGATATATCGGAACGGAGAAAAAGTGTAAACAGATATGACTTACAAGATAGTCTAAGAGATTTATGAATTGGTTACTCAAAAATGACAAAGTTCAACTATCTCTCATTAGACCAAATATTAATAAAGATCAAAACCCTGACCACATGCAAACAGACAGAAAAGTACGTTCTAGGATTCAAAGTGTAGATGTTTTGCGGAATAACTATAAACTATAAAGGGGGACGGACGGGCGGCCAGACGGAATGACGGACAGACAGACGTACAGGGGTAGTTGAGTTGGGGGGGGGGGGGTGGGGTGGGGGGCTTGGGCATTAAAAAATATAGCTTCAATTACATCTTTTATTGCGTCAACTTGTAGACAGTAACCCTGATGATTTCTTAAGTTTTTACCATTTTTGCGTTCATGTACTTACAACGTATTTTTGTCTGAAATAGTAATTGTTTTAGATATCGTATATTGATAATGAACATACCGTGGTATCACATTTTTTACAACATATGATTTCTTTTTAAAATGTTCCATAAAAGAGGGTCTGATTGGGGTTTACGGAATACAGAATAATGAGCAAAAATTGCAGAATAAAATGCAAAAAAGAAAAAATAAAAAAAAGTGTATAATGGGGTGCTAAAATAAAGAAGAAAGAAGATTGGTAATACTAAATAAAATTTTATGATAATTATCCAGACTGTTGTGATAAAAAGAATCTATCAATACGAAACACATAATCAACACGAAGAACGTTGGAAATTATTAGCATGATAACTTGACGTTATGTAATAAAAATTACGACGTCACGAATTTTGATGGTTTTTTTTGCCAAAATGTTGGGTTTGCGTCGCTTCTACAGGGAAAACGAAGTCGGTGACCATATTTTTTTTTTTAATATCATCTAATTCCTAAGACAAAGAGAAAAAAATATTAATTTAAAAAAAAATTCTATGGAGCGGTTCTCGTGATTTATACCAGAAACCGAAAATTGTAAAAGAAAAATTTAGATTTACCCTATATATGCAATGTAATTTAGTACCCTCTCGGACCATTTTAAAAATGGATTTTTCTTGAAAACGAAGTCGGTGACATATATTTTTTTTTACATTTTCTGATGTATATTTTCAATATCTAATTGAGTTCTAAATTTAAAAAAAAATCTATGGACTAGTTTATTTACTGATCCTTGACCTTAATTGTAGTTTTAACATGGGTAGGCATTATATCGTGTTATTTTAGCCCCCACTATCGCTGGGGCATAAATGATCACGAATTTAATGCCTACTCATATTAAAACTACAATAAAGTATAGCTTGCATCAATTATTTCTTACACACTTGTCTGTTATTGATAATTGATAGTTGAACCCTAGAAGTCTCTTTGTTTTGTGTGTGTTATCGGTGATAGCCTAGTTTATTTTTTAAGGAAAACAATAAATTTGATCACAGATATTTTTTTTGTAGATCATTATGGTCCGCTGCAGGTCACATTACGAGTTTAAAGATTTGTTCATCAGTTGAAATGGAATTAAAATACCTCTTGATGAAAACATATTTGAAAAACATAAACTTATACAATCTTTATATAGATTAGTTCAGGTTGAACTAGAAATTGGCTTCCTCAGTTTGAATTTACTCAGACCATTAAGGGGGTAGACCTTGGTTCAGGGAGATAACTCTTTAAATCAGTTATGCGTTTGTAAAAGTAAAGTTTCGTCAATGAATTTTAAGCATTTACCTGAAACAGATTTAAAATAATCTATGTAACCTAGAAGCTTAGAATATATTTTTGAAAATGGTTGACACAAACGTACTAATGATTTTAAGAGTTATTTCCCTTAACCTAGGTCTACCTCCTTAAAGTCTAGTCTGTTCTTTTGATTCCGCCTGCTTCTTCTTGTCTATGTTTCTGAAATATATAAATATTAATAAATTGAAAAAGGATTTATCTCTCAAAAGGAAATTCAAAGAGGCAATTAGTTTAATAATTTAGGAATAAATCTTTTGATTTTGTGAAATTATTTCGTTAGGAACTCAACCTATTGCATAACTGGCAAGTGATTGTAAAATACGAAATATAAACAAACAAGGTTATCAACAAAACACATTTGTTTACATACCTTGAGAAGTGCTTTCCGTCTTCAATTGTCTCCGGAAGTTGTCTATTTAAAGTTTCAGGTAATATAAGTGTTAAAAGTGCAGCCAGTACACATGCACCCCCGAAAATAACTAACGGAACAGCCTTGCCTGTTGTACCACCAACTAAATCTGCCTACAATACCACACATAACATATTAAAATTGGTACACAATATTTTAAGCCATTTGTTTTACATAGTTACATTACATTTGCATGTTTCATGTGAATATATTTATTTGTTTGCATACAAAAATCGCGAGGCATTCCAAAATAATATTTTATTTCAATAAAAAATTTAATGTTCATGCTTATACGTGCAATTCATGACAAATGTCAAGAAACAGAACGCTGAAACATAACTCAGCTTTTAAGAATTCAATCGTTCGTTTAAAATTTTAAAGTATTGTGAAAGATATGACCATGCGCAGAAGAAAATAGACACTTACAGTATCTGCTATGTATGGGGAAACCATTCCACCAACACGTGCCCAAACGGAACTTGACCCCATGCCAGCATTACGGATCACGGTAGGGAACACTTCTGCTGAGATAATGTAGATGGTGGCAAATCCTGCTGTCGAAAATAATTTTCCAAGCAAGGCTAGAGTCGTAGTTAATGGCTGAAGATCTTTAAAGAAGCAAACAAGCACTATATTTACACTTAATCCACTGGATGTGTACGCAATGATTAATAATACCTCTGTATTAAGATCAGCTCATTGTTCTATTGCTCGAAGCCAACGGTTGAGGGAAATAGAACAATGAGCTGATCTTCATACAGAGGGAAATATATTTTGATCTATTGCACTGTTACACATTCAATAACTCTTTTATTACCTAATACATACTGAGTCAGTTCTAACAAATTCATAGAACGTTTAAAAGACCCAATACATTGGACAACATGAATACCTCTCAACTAATCAGATTTCCGAATAAAAGGTCATAACAGGTCAATGCAATAGACCTCACACAGGCGCAATAGAACGATAATTTCCAGTGCAATAGACCATGGAACAAAAATGGCAGAAAAATAGCAAATAATATAGAAATATTTATAAAACAGTAACATACTCTTTATTTGGTAATAATGTTGTTTGGTATATCATGTTTTCTTATTGTTTGAAATTTGATCTTTAAATATTTTTTAACTGCGGGTACTCTTAAATTGGAACTTTGATATTTTGTTTCTCTTTGATTTGTTTTCTGTTATGCTTTTTGTGCTGATCAAACTCTTTCAAATTAATTTTTACATTTTGTTTGTTGTGTGACTGTCTGCATCATTGCATTTTTGTTATTGCTGAATAGTGTCTCCCTTGCAAAAAATCTGTATGTACATGGAGTTTATAAACTTACGAACAGAAGAAAATCAGTTAAAAAGAAATGTCGATATCGTATGGATATTATCGAAATGTAGAAACATATGGACCAGAAAAAAAATATATGGTTTACAGAATAGAAGATAATGAGAAAAAAAAATACAGCATAAAAGACCATCAAATAAAGGATAGAGAAAAATAGGTCAAAATAAAGATAAGAAATAATTTAGTTCTAAGATAGAAAGAATATTGATTAATATGCCCCCAAAAAATAGAATAACAAAAATGGCAAACAAATATTTATGAGTTTACAATCAAAAGATCCCATCAAGACCCTCATAAATAGCAGACATACACGTCGAGACATCAAACCAATGTATACCTTTTCCTGCATAGTTTGCTGTAAATATAGTACTTAGGCAAGCCAACCCACCAACACCCATATAAATGAAATGACTCCTTCTACGACCAATTCTTCCCAACATCAACAGTGGTAGAAATTGACCTGGATATTCTACGAGTACACTCAGCATAAAATTGATATAATAATCTCCGTACAAGATTCCAGTGTTTAGTGACAATCCATAGAATACCATAGACACTACCATCCTATCAGGACAAAAAAATTAAGTAAGGCAATATACAAAATAGTAAAAGTTGTCATTACCTTATACTTGTGTGGCAGAGTCATATTTGATCGATATATTAAAATATGATGGTGAACCTCTTTTCTTTCATATCATTTTGGAGGGAAAATTCTAACCTTTTGATTGGTCAATTTTTAGGCCATAGGCCTTAATATAGGTTTTCATTGTTTCTGGTAGATTTAGACTGTAGACATATTGGAATGCAGTGAAAATTACCTGCTTGATATATTCAACTCTGACATTCATAAGATTTATCTAATACTTCTTGGATTTTCAATATTCTTATATTCAGGTCAGTTGATTAACCTTATTTCTAATTAACAAACTAATAGTATGTCATTTTAATACTTTGTGAAAGGATTGATTGTATGTATTGAATGGAGGAATATTTGGAGTATGAAAGAGTAAAAGATTAAATCATTTTATAAAAACACAGAGTCATATTAAACATTTTAATATAAAACATTCTAGTACTTTAAATATTATAAAGTTACAATAAAAGTAAAAGACAGATAACTTTGGTATTTGAATAATACAGAATTCTGAAACTACATATTTTAGATGTAGTTGTGTATTTTATCTAATTGGTGAAATAGTCCTGTCACTGGACTTATGAATGTTATATTTTTATTTATTCAGGATATGGATTAAATACCTTGTCAAATTGTCATATGAGTAGTGCTCAGATTTTATATACACGTACAGCACTGTGATGCTTCCAGATATTACACAGACCTATGTACCATATACATGGTAAGCATTGTGTTCTATGTTGTCTATGTGTAATGTCTGTGTTGTCTATGTTTTATTTAAGTAATTGTCTGTTTATGTGAAGTGTAGTTTATGTGATATATTTATGTTGGTCAGAATTTGTATACTTTGTATACAAATCTATTTATAAAATGGACAACTCATTAAGAGATTTGATATGTATTCTTATGAGATACATATTAATTATATTGTATTGGAAAGTTAACTAAAGAGTTAGATTTGTGCGTTTAAAGTACTTATTGTAATATATAGATATTTAAGGAATAAGTATGAATTGTAGTTATTCCCCTTTGCCCATATGTTACATGTACTGTCTTGTCATGTGAATATTTATTATTTGTTATTATATGTTGTAGGATCTAAATATTGTGTATTAAAGAAAAGATCCCTAGAACATCGTTAATGTTGTATTTGCCTAGAAAATACCCCGTTACATTTGTTCTTATAAACTGATTAATAAGGCATATACAAGTAACAGTTGTATCGACCGATATTATGACATTTGTACCTGAGCCATCTAAGCATGCTACAAATTTGTTCTACACAGTGTTATCGTAAAATATCAGCAACGGGTCAAAATGTGAGCGTTTTTGGTGAGTGAATGATACATTTGTACCGGTATTTTATCAATAATAAATCTATTTAACCGTGTGCTAATAATACAAGTATGTTTTTGTACTTGTTTGGCTTTATAATATTTTGATATGAGCGTCACTGATGAGTCTTATGTAGACGAAACGCGCGTCTGGCGTACTAAATTATAATCCTGGTACTTTTGATAACTTTTTACCTACCAGTTAAAAAAGATGATTACTGTCCTGCAGGCTAGAGTCTTGTCTGAAAATAATAGCCAGACTCTTCCTGATTCTCTATTATCAGGTGTCAATTCATCTAACATTTTGTCTGGAAAGGTTGTTTTATTTACCATTGCAGCATGTTGAAGTAAAGCTTTTGCCTCCGCCATCCTTCCCTTACTGCACAGCCATCTTGGAGACTCAGGAATAAACCTGACGAAATTTTTATAGAAATAAGAAGATGTGGTACAAGTGCCAATGGGATAAATAGTAATAATATAATTTTAGTGTATGGATGGTTTGTGGTTTGATGATGAATGACATTTAAGATAGATATTTCATGGTAATGACCTGAATGTAACAGTCACTAGTTCCACACAAAAATCTTTTATTACAAATTACACCTTCTTTAGGTTGAAAAAAGTATGTCTATATTTCTAAACCGAACCTATTGCAGAAAACGGAAAGTTATAAGTGATGTTTAAGAGTCCTCCACCCCCAACAACAACAAAAAAAGGAACTAATTACCAACCATTATTCATAAATAGAACTTTCGAGGACTGAAAAGCTCAATAGAGTATCCTCTAACATATTCTTGAATTATTTTTTTTGTGAGTAAACCGTACGGTGACCTCACATCCATGTCCTTCGGTCTCTGGTGGATTTATGTCTCATCGGTAATCATACCGTGTCTCCTGATTTGTATATTTATGTAGAAATAGATGCGAGTGACAAGCTTATCGAAATTTATTACATGGGTGACTATTTAAATGACAGTTTAATACAGTCATTTAAATCGTATTTAATAATTATTTTTATATTAATTCTCAATACAAATATTTTGTTTTTTCAAACTTAGAAATCAACAACATTCTAACAGGAAACCGATTAGTCGAGTATCATTTTGGTTATCGATACTCGGTTCTATCGAGCGATACTCGAGTACTTGATTACTCATTGACATCCCAACTACTTGTAGATAATTCCAATATCAACCGTACTAATTTTTCTGCACTAGATGAACATTTCGACAATCAATGTCTCTTCAGTGATGTTAAAAGACAAAATTTTGAAAATCTAAAGCTTATAAACCAAAACTGGATCTTTCATCACTGTATTGGATACCTAAACTACATAAGTGTCCCTACAAACAACGGTATATTGCTGGGTCTTCCAAGTTTTCCACGAAAGCTCTTTCTAAATTATAAACATCCATTTTATCAACAATCAAAGACGGGCTTCAAAGTTATTGTGAAACTGCCTATTATAGAGGTGGCGTGAATCAGTTGTGGATACTTAAAATTTCCAAAGATCTTTTAGAGTACATACAATCTAACTCTCTTTCATCTTGTAATAGTAATAAAACATTTAACTTTTCTACACTTTACACAAGTATTCCACATTCCAAACTAAAAGACAAATTGAAAGAGTTGGTATTGATTTGTTTCATAAAAAAGAATGGCCAAAGTAGATACAAGTATCTTGTCTTAGGGAGGGATACATCCTAATTTGTAAAGGATCACTCTGATTCCAACAAAAAGTTCTCTGAAACTGACATTATCAAGATGCTTGATTTCTTGATTGACAACATATTTGTTACGATCGGAGGACGCGTTTTTCGACAGACTGTCGGCATTGAAATTGTGCCCCTCTTCTCGTTTCTTTATTATTATGAGGCTGACTTCATACAGGAACTTCTGAGGAAGAAATATAAAAAGTTAGCAATATCCTTTAACTCTACTTTCCGCTATATAGATGATGGTCTTTCACTAAATAATTCAAAATTTGGTGACTATGTTGAAAGCATCTATCCTATCGAACTGGAGATAAAGGATACTACAGATACAGTTACGTCGGCCTCATATCTTGTCTTACATCTAGAAATTGACAATGAGGGTCGGTTGAAAACAAAACTTAAGAACAAAAGAGATGATTTCAGCTTTCCAATTGTGAACTTTCCATTTCTAAGTAGCAACATTCCAGCAGCACATGCATACGGGGTATATATCTCCCAATTGATACGTTATTCTCGTGCATGGATTTCCTATCATGATTTTCTTATTAGAGGGTTGTTGCTCACAAGGAAGCTATTAAACCAAGAGTTCCAAATGGTGAAGTTGAAATCATCCCTTCGTAAATTTTACGGACGCCATCACAAGTTGGTTGACCGTTATGGAATAACCGTTTCACAAATGATATCGGATATGTTCCTTACGTCGTACATGTAACTACAATCCCTTTCCCTTTCATGAATGTAACCTACCGAATTAGACTATTTACCGGATTGGTTATCACATAAGCAACTCGACGAGTGCCATATGTGGAGCAGGATCTGCTTAACCTTATGGAGATCACCCCTAGTTTTTGGTGGGGTTCGTGTTGCTTATTCTTTGGTTTTCTATATTGTGTCATACGTACTATTGTTTGTCTGTTTTTCTTTTTCATTTTTAGCCATGGCGTTGTCAGTTTATTTTCGATTTATGAGTTTGACTGTCCCCCTGGTATCTTTCGTCCCTCTTTTAATCAGAGCTTTGTATGAGGGAGATAAATTCCTTTATTTTAAAACTTTCCAACATTTTGTTACAGTAAATTTTAAAAACAAAAAATCAAACTTTTCATGCTTATACCGAAGTAACGGCTACTGAGCTGGTGATACACTTGGAAAATATCAATCCACCAGCAGAGGCATCAACCCAATGATGGAATAACATAAATGGTACATTTTATCTGTAACAAAAATTAAGCGTGTTGCCTTTATCTCTTTATAGTTATTTTGTTTTACAACAAGAAACCCCTATATATGATTTGTTATCCCTTGATCTATCTGCAAAATCAACTTAAAAAAAATATGAACGTATCTACATATAAATCTGTACATAACATTTTTTTCCCCCAAAAGGAACAGATGACATTAACAAGGATCTGATATTCTAGTTTGATACACATACCACCATAGAATCAAATATAGACCAGTAGGTATCGCAGTTGCAATTATAATCCAGTTCCATGTTCTTATAAAATAGGACTCGAGAATGTAAAGCAGAACTCCTCCTGGTGTAAATGTTGCTATGAAAATGCCAACAAATGTCCTCTTTGAAGGTCCTGTCCACTCCATGCCTACAACATTAATTTAAATGTAATTACTAATTTTATAAACAAAAAATGTTTTATACCGACTTTCTCTGGCGATATATATAAATAACGGGTCGTTAGTTTTCTCGTTTAAATTGTTTTACATTGTCATTTCGGGGCCTTTTAAAGGTAATTATGCGGTAAGGGCTTTGCTTATTATTGCCGAGTCAATTTGGTCTCTTGTAGAGAGTTGTCTTATTGGCAATCATACCACGTATTCTCTCTTTTTTTTTTAATAGATATACACATGTATTTAGAAATCTAACCGTAATCTATTTATCATTTTTCCTTTTTCTTTTCTTCGAAGTATTGTGTATTCGATTTTTTTTTATTAATTGTGTGTCCATGACGTCAGTGGCACATAGTCCATGCATGTTCAGGACGAGAACACATTAAGCAGTCGAAGGTCCTTTAATATGGGTTGACCGAGATGAAGTGAAACATTTCGGACTCCTGCAATTTATACAGTTTTTTTTATTGTTCGTTGTTTATTTAAAAGCGATTGCTGTGCTTATTTGATTATAATCATGTAATTGGTTGTTTTCCATACTTTACAATTTCATTGGTTTCGGGGTATTCTTTCACTCACATTAGAAAATAATGTTATCCTACATGTAGGATATACAATGTCAGTAAATTCAATCACGTACCTATAACAAACGTTGTTATATACATTCCAACGACGCCGACGCCGGTAAAGAATCTTACAATTATAAACATTGTATAATTTACAGACCATGCTAAAGTCATACAGGAACAAAACAGTGTCAACACAGCCAACAACAATGTTTTTCGTCTACCAATTCTAAAATTACATATCTCACTATAGTAGAGCATTGGAAAAACAAATATAGACAGTTAGTCATTTATTACAATGGTACAAAAAGGTTTGTTTGCTACGTTATTAGTGCATTGCAAATAACACATTGATGATCAATATTTTTACGAAAAGACGAAATATATCAGTGTAAATAAACTTTGTATGTTTTATGCATGTGAGATACATTAACTGTTTTGTAAGATTATATACTCTATATAGATGTGCTATTCGAAACAGGACTCAATCTGATCGATATACAGAAAAATTATCATGTATAAACAAAAGGTGCATCGGTTAATATTTTAAAGAATTCGTTAATATTGACTTTAATAATAATAAGTGAAATCATACCATACCACACACGCCTTGTATGACCCCGAAACAGAATATGACAGATGTCTAAACTAAACCTCATCAGTGTAGACTGAATGAAATAAAGATTAAAACCAGATACATTCAAATTTAAATATTTAAACAAGTTAATATGCTTACAAATCCGACAACAGTCCAAACGTGAATGACCCAACAAGAGTTCCTGCAAACAAGACCGTCTTTGAAACTGACACTTTATATTTGTTGTCACATACCAAGTTTTCCTGTAAAACCCATAGAACATGACCAATTAGAACAAATGTATGGAACAGTTTTGCATAATAAACTTTCGTTACATCAATAATACTTCTGTTGGGTCATCAATGCTCTTTATCTTTATTGGCTTTATTTAGTATTTTGACCTGATCGTCACTGATGATTCTGTGTAGCCGAAACGCGCGTCTGGCGGATTAAATTATAAGCCTGGTAAATCTAATATGTATGAGGAAGTCGTTATGTTCTACTGTATTGGTAATTTGTGTATTTCATTGTCCTGAATGTTCTTCTATTTATTAGTATTGTAGTCCTGTCATGTAATGTTGTTATCTAAGTGTTATATTTAACGTTGCCATTAAAGCGAGATGTTTAGCTAGCCACAAAACCAGGATCAATCCAACATTTTTTCTTAAAATGTTCTGTACTAAGTCAGGAAAATTGCGATTGTTATCTTTTAGTTCGTTTCTGTGTGTGTTGCATTGTCCTAGTTTTCTTTGTGTCGCACTTTAGTATTTTTGTTGTTTCGTTGTTTTCCTCTTATACTTGATGTTTCTAGCAGTTTTTGCTTGTAACCCGGATTTGATTTTTCTCATTCGATTTATGACTTTTGAACAGCGGTATACTACTGTAGCCTTTATTTAAGCCGTAAAATATTTAGTTAAATTCCCATTTTCAGAGCAGCAAACATTATCGTTACACGACTAGTCGTAGGGCAAGGTATGTACCAGGGTAACGAGTGTTTAACGAATCGTCGGTATATTTTCAAATAAAATCGATATTACTCACATTTTGTGTGTGGCTGTGTGTTTTAAAAGAGCACCTGAAGTTAGTAAATAATTAAACATGGTTTGTATACAGCCATGCGACTAAAGCAGAACAACCTGGTTTGTATACAGCCATGCGACTAAAGCAGAACAACATGGTTATACATGTACGGTTAACGGGTTCAGCAATATAACAGGACAAGTCGTTATGAGTTTATTGAAATCTTTTCAGAATGTTAAGGTAGGAATATAACAATTAAGATCATCTTACTTTTACAACAAAGGTGTAATCAACCACATCGTTACTGTAGACCCAAGACGAACATTTTGTTAGACTGGCATTGATTGGTTGGCTGCTATAGTCATCCAACGCAGAGTTTGATTGGTCTATAGGCAAATCAAACATTCGATAATTTAATAGTACTTCTGAAATCAAGATTACTCGCATCATTTTAAAGATATTATCATTTGCATTTTAATCAATCACCGAGCACCAGACAGTTAGTGACTATTTGTTTTACATAGTTTGTCTTCAGCTAGCAGACAAAAACAGAAAAAGCTGATTATCCAAAGAAAGGCGGGTTCAGCGTAATCACAATTTAAGCCGTTAGGCCCTTGTGGACTTATTGCGTATACTGAAGGTAGATTACAATTAGAAATAAAAATACACTGGATCTTACTTTTACAACAAAAGTGTAATCAAAGACATCGTTACTGTATACCCACGACGAACATTTCACTAAACTGGCATTGATTGAATGGCTGTTATTTTCATCGAACACAGTATTTGATTGGTCAATTTGGTAAACATGGCACTGGTCGTACTTTTTGTCGTCTTCATTGGATAAAGGTATGTACATCTGAATCATATTATGATGTAATGTTCCTTGTACATTGTACGTATCATTTGCAAATCCTGGAATTCTGCATCTGCATGTGAGAAATAAAACCGTAACTATGTTTCTTTTAATTGCATTTCCAGACCATGCAACAATAAAAGTTCGGAATAATTGGTCGACATTTCAATTTACTACAAATCAGTTTGTTTGCATCTGGAATTATTGAACTCTTTTGGATGACATATGTTTTTCTTTTCGTTTTCTATAGATCTAAGTCGTTAATCGATCAGAATTCATTATTACGATATATTATTCTAATTTCACCAGAACATAATAAAGAAGTATTTCTATCCGCCTGTAGTGCATTTGTTTTCTAGATACTTTTTTAAAACTTTTAGTCTGTTCATGACGTCTTCACAATAAATCCTTTTGATGTGTATTAACTGATATTCTAGTCACTTATGAGTGTGGGTTTAAACTAGGTTACAAAAACAGCGGGACTCTCAGACTGTTACTACGTATCTTTTACCTCTGTTTAATATAAAAAAGAAGATGTGGTGTGATTGCCAATGAGACAACTATTCAGAAAAGACCAAAATGACACAGACATTAACAACTATAGGTCACCGTACAACCTTCAACAATGAGCAAAGCCCATACCGCATAGTCAGCTATAAAATCAACAATTGAAACGAGAAAACTAACGGCCTTATTTATACAAAAAAATGAACGAAAAACAAATATGTAAAATATATCGTGTTGGTGTTAGATTATTGTTCAAAGTTATGGAGAGGGTTCATTGCTTTCAAATTATTCAACGTCGTCACATCTTAATATGTCTAGCTTGAGTCAGGAGAATGTAATTCAGTGATAATTATTGGTTGCTGTCTGTCATAACATTGGGGTTTCCTTTTTTGATGTCAAACAAATCAGGCAGTTCGGTTATCCGTTGACATGTAAACACTTTGTCATGTCGGAGTCATTTATATCTACTATATCATGCTTGTGGTATATGTCCTTATATTTTTCAATGATGGATTGTTTGCCTGCGAGAGAGCTCTTCACATATTTATTATATAGCTTTCTGTTCGATGTGATCCAAGGCCCTGTTTTGAAGTCCGTTCTTTGACCTATAATGGACTACTTTTACCAATTTTGACATGGATAGATAGTTGTCCCATTTGCATTCATACCATGTTCTTATATCTATATACGGTATGACTATGTTACTAATAATGCACAAGTAGAATTATTATTATATTTCAAATTATTTGCCCTAAATAATATTGTTTATATTATATGCTCCAATGCGTTTATCTTACCTGTGGTCAGGAATTCCTAAAATAAACACAGAGAAAGCCGTAACAGCTGGTGTTAACATCCAGGCTACTGTTAACAAAACAAATTTCTTTTTCTGGTATGTGCCAAAATCTCCAATTTCAGACAATATATCATCGAACTTCATTTTGAATATAGATTTTAAATCAACATAACAATGAATATTCCTTCTAAACTTTACCTAGTTAAATAACCACAAAACTTAGTGTTTGTGAAATGTTTTTGATAACCTGAACCTATATATGATGTAACTTCTAGTGCATCTGTTAAAGTGATCAATAAATTGCATATCTTAAACACTATAAGTAGTGACAACAGAGACACAAACTACCTTTTAGTTAGGTAGAACCGGAGAAAACGTATTTAATTATATGTGTTCACTATATGATGTAAGTTCTAGTACAACTGTTAAAGTGATCAATAAATTATATTTTTAAACTGTTGGTAGTGTCAATTCGGAGACGTAAACCACCTTTGCATTGGAATAGACCAGAGAACGAGATTGGGTAAAATAATTGTTATGCCCCATTTATGGGCATTATGTTTTTTGGTCTGTGCGTTCGATCGTTAGTTTGTTCGTCCGTCTATCCCACTCCAGGATAATGTTTTTTGGTCGAGGTAGTTTTTGATGAAGTCGAAGTCCAATAAACTTGAAAGTTCGTAAACATGTTCCCTTTGATATAATCTTTCTAATTTAATGCCAAATTAGACATTTTATCCCATTTTCACAGTCCACTAAATACACTAAATGATAGTGCGGCTGGGGCATTCGTGAACTTGGGACACATTCTTGTTTTCTTTTTATGTTACACTAATATATAGCTTAGACTGAAATCAAAGTTACATCTGTGATTTGCTATATAATTAGGTGAATAGTATTGAAACAGACGGTGTCTATTATACTGTGATCTTTATTTGTGGATGTGTTATGTACTTATTTGGATAAGTCAATAATAGCAGAAACATAAAACAAATCAGTAAAAACTAGATAGACCGACTTTGAGCACTTTATGTTAAAGAAAATTGAAGAAAAAAAATTAAGAACACGAAATGTTTCATGTGTGTCGTCAAGTGATAGAAATTCAATAAACCTGCTTCGAGTTCAACCACACAATCGAAATGAATTCAAAAGAATCCACATCTTGTTGTTATTGATTAGATATATACTAAAGCCGATGTACCGATTTGGAGGACATTTGATTTCACTGATAAAGGAGATAGGTAGTCAATCTTTTAAAGTTATTTTTTATCATTAAGGTGAAATTCAAATAAATTTGCCAAATGCGCAAAAACATATATATTGCAAACCGATTGTGGCGCAAATGAATGTAAGTTTTGAACAACCGTAAATCGGTCATGGAAACTTGGGAAAGCATCTTGACACTTGGGTTCCCTCAAGGACTAAGACGTTCAAAAAATTAGCAGTGACCTCATAAGCCAGGTCAAGAAGAATATTATATGTATCAAACAATTTACATAAGAAAATGTCTGTACCAAGTCAAGAAAAACACAGTCTTTGCCCATTCGTTTGATGTGTTTTATCTTTTGATTTTGCCATTTGATAAGGGACTTTTCGTTTTAATTTTCCTTTGAGTTCATTATTTCAATGATTTTACCTTTCAGTATCGTAAACATGAATAGTAGTTTATAATTCATAAATAACGAAAAAGTAATATGATTTACATTTCACTCATAGTTCACCAAAAGTAGAGTACAAACATGATCGACATATCACAAGCAGACGTGTACATAATGCTAATTTCCTACCACCAATCTATCAAATCTATCAAGCAATAAAGTAACGTTATTTTTGAATGCATATCTTAAATATGTTAAAGGAAATGCCAAACCATTAGGTTACGTCTTTACACAATATTTACAAATAACTGTGCTGCAAAAGTTAAAAGATGAACAGCATTTACATTCTATTTCTGTCTATGCGAACATAAACAAATCATATAGTCCAATCTATGATCATCTCTGATTACGTTTAAGACATTTTGTAAACAACTGTTTATACAGTTTTGACTTTTTATTCGAGCGTCACTGATAAGCCTTTTTCTAGACGAAATGCGTATCTAAGGTTCACAATTTTTATCCTAATATTTTAAAAGTAATATCACAAAAAACAAATACCTAACTTCGAGGAAAATTTAAAACGAGAAGTCCATAATGAATTAATTTTTTACTGATCTTGGTCCATCTGCATTGATTTTTTTAATAATTTTAATCAATATTTTTCTCATTTTATCCCTTTTTCATTTCATTTTATACTATGATTTCTCGTTTATGTCTATGCATTTGATCTTGCTCTTTTTGTAGGTAATTCACTCAGATTTTCTTTTTTTTTAAACGATTCATAAGATTTGATTTCCAAGACAGGGTTATTGTGCCAAAAAAATAGAGAGAAAAAATAAAAATATTCTAGTCTTGACAGATGACTAAAAATAATGTACATAAATACTTGTAAGCAACAAAAGCTTTTTACAGTTTCAATATATATTGAGTTTATTTTTGCTCACAAAATACCATGGCCATCACAAAACCAATTCTATCTATGATTATATATGTCAATAGGGAATAGCTGAAAACAGAGAAAAAAAACCAATAGATTGTCACCAGTTTCAGATAATCTATCTATTACAAGTATCTGCTACAATGTAATCTATTGATACATAAGGAGTAAGTGCTAAAGTTTCATAATATAAAAAGCAGCATGATGTATTAATCTGCAATGACAATATATAAGTTGCTACGGCAATATGTAGTACAGAAGATATTCATAGCTACATGTATATGACAATAATGGTTATAAAATATTGAAAAATAAATAGTAACTGTTTTAGTTTATTGATAAAAAAATCCATGTTAGTACCGATTCAAAACAATATACAAATATCTTATTACAGTGTTATTAGACATGTTCAATTAATGTTTACAATAAGAAATTAAAATTTGAAAGTTCAGAATTGCGAACTTTAATAAGGGATCATCACAAAACATATAACAAGTCTCAATTGACCAATAAATTCTGTTTCTGTTATAAAAGTATAAAAAGTAACAATATCATGCAGTCATGGAAACACAAATGAAAAATATACTGTATATGTTATTATTTAAACCCCGTAAAGATAATATCATGATTTTCTATGGCCTTAGTTTAAACATATTTAATTATAGTGGATTGGGAAACAAGTTTGCAACTTATATTAATCCCTTTCCACTTTGCGGGTGCGAGTGATGCCTTGAAGCAGCTTTAGCCTGCTCTTTTTCGAAATCTACAAGGGTGTCTTTAACTTGCAGGAGATATGGCTCTCTCTTGCCTTGGCGTGTATTGTTCGTCTAGGTTCGACTAGTACCAATTGAATAAACAGTTATACAACACTCGCTGTAGCAAATTAACAGTTTGCCAGTTTTCTTGTTGAAATTGATGACGTTTATAGATTCCATACTTTCGAAATTAGATGTTATATACGTATAATTGGAACCACCTGGAGCAATGTGAAGAACATGGTTACTTGAACAAACTGCATACAAACCGCCATCTTTGGCAATTGTACAGGAGCACACAACTTCGGGCAGTGCTAATTTATTAACATTAACGCCTTTAAAGTTAAACACACTAAGTCCCCTAATATCACCGTGAACAACATAAATATATTCTTTTGTTGCACGTAGAAAACTACATTTACTAACATCCACCTGTATGTATTTCAGTTTCTGCCCATCTAAATCCTGTAATATTACATTTGGGTATTTGTATAATAACAAATTATAGTCTAAATTTGTGACAGCTTGGATATCTGGTAAAATGTCCATACTCTTATTTCTTTTGTCATCAGAACGACAATTATATACTATTTTCAAC
Source organism: Mytilus galloprovincialis (assembly GCF_965363235.1). NCBI lineage: Eukaryota > Metazoa > Mollusca > Bivalvia > Mytilida > Mytilidae > Mytilus > Mytilus galloprovincialis. The sequence goes on along the minus strand of NC_134848.1, from coordinate 46,399,395 downwards.
TGATTCGATTTGTGAACAGCGAAGCCAGATTCTTTTATAGGAATAATGAATTTAAGATCGCAATATTTGGATATGGTTGTGATAAAAGATAAATATTTGTCGAAGATCGTTATTTCAATGATACTTTTAGCGTTTTTTGTACATGTTGTAAGTAAAACAATATTCCCATTATTCATAGCCAAACCATCAAAAATTTGCGGCTGACTCTTTTCCGACTTCAGGTTTATCTTTAACCTCCTTATTTCTACAAAATATGAATGTAAAACATAACAAAGTTGAATAAAAAAAAATATTAAGAATCATCAAAATATATTTTTAAAAATGAAAAACAAATATTACAACAAAAGCATTTTTCAAAGTTTTAAATTTTTTTTTTGTCTGTATGTCAACTGTTGAAATATATGATAAAAAGACCATAACATGTAATTTTCCATACCAGACCCCTCATCAGCCCATGTTCAAAATCATCCCTCGAGCCTGTCGGCTCTCGAACTGATACCATGACCTAAAGCTGATAAGGAGTCTAATATGAAAAATGCCATGTTATAATCTATATTTATTTTACGTGTATATGGGTTCTATTTAGTTATTAAACTTATACAAGACCTGTTGGTGACCTTCTGCTGTTGTCTGTTCTATGGTAGGGTTGTTGTCTCTTTGACACATTCCCCATTTCCATTCTCCATTTTACATTCTAGTAGACATGTTACGAAAAGGTATATTCACGACGCTGAGGTTGACAAATTACACTTTAAATGTGGGAACTGTGTCACAACACCAAATATATTACCTGTGTATACATAAGATTTTATTTAAAAACTGCATTGATCCTTTCGCAGGCAATTCCGTATGGAACGAATAATCAATAACATTTATACGATAAGAAATATACGCAATAGATATTAATAATTTCCACTATAGTTTTAAGGAACTATAATAATACTGCAAAAAAATGGGGGACGTTCATGTTAATGCAGTAGAAGTGCGGGTCAACGGAGACACGGGGTACACACGTGTGTGAATTCTTTGGCGAGCCCTTACATTTATATCTTAAAACCACCTTATGCAGATATTTTGTATTTCATAAATTCCTGAAACATTTGTGGAAATTCGTCAACCGTTTCATAAGAAAAAAAATCCTAAAATTTAACTTGCTTACTATGTATTATATATGATTATCAATCTAGAATTGAATGAACTTGTATAACCCCAGCCCCCCTTTTTCTAGACCACCCACTCCTACGCGCGTACACCTTTTATGTCTTATGCCAGGTTTTAGCCAGCAATGATATCACAAAAGCAATTTGATTTAAATTTTACCTATTTAAATCCATAATCAATGTTTTGACACCGTCCCAAAATTTAAAGTCTAATTTGTCAACCTCAGCGTCGAGAATATACCTTTCCGTAACATGTCTAGTAACATGCTGATTAATTTGATATAATGTTTACATATCTTTTTCATTTCGAATTTTATGAAATATGATTTCAAACACACGGTACATCGGGGAAAAGTGAATTAAACAAATCGTGTATATGTTCCAGACCGTATGAGTATTTGGACCGTACGCGTACGGTCTGGACCGTATGCGTACTTTTTCAAACTTCGCATACGGTCGGACCGGACCGTACACGTACGGTCTGACCAATATAAAGAAGTTGGTCAAGTTAATTAAATACAAATGTATAAAACAGATAAACATAACTTCTATCTCAAATTAATATAAAAAGTTCAATAGTAATTGAAAAACAACTTTTAATATTCTGACTATTTAAAACAAATCACGCTTATTTAATCTGTTAATCTCCTGTATTTAGTATGTCAGTAAATCATTAATTGCAGCCCATTATGCTCATTAAAATTGAAGTTATCAGAAGTAAACATAATGTTGGGAGAAATACATGTAGTTTTAGAATATTTATGAACTTTACAAAAAAATCATATACAAAGGAACATGTATGAACAAAACATGTTAATGTAAAAACAAAATGACGTTCTTTATGGAAGCCAGTGTCACCTTGGGGCTTGGGCTAGAGTAACGAAATAAGATTCACGGGGATACAAATAAACAAATATTTAATTTCAATTTTTTGCTTATTGAAATTCAGAAAAAAAAACCGAAGAATTCTATGTATCTGGGTCGAATAGGCTTTCGAAAACTAAATTTTATGTTAACTTTTAATTGGCATTTCATCCTTTTTAACCTTTTTAGAAGATATTTGAGCTTCACACGAAGCAGATATAAGCAATTATAGGCAGCCGTATTTGTTATATTAGTTCAACAATTACTTTTGGGGAAATGTTGTCATCATTAATAAACTGAACAATTAAAACATGATATTTAGCCCAATACATCTGCTTTCAAATTGTTTAATCTACTGTAATTAAAAGTATGTTTGGAATCAAAAAGACATTTTAAGCGTTTCATAAAAAATAAAAAGATATACTAACCATACATTTTCGTAGACAAGGAGAGATTTACATCTTTTGTATTTGTCGTATTTTCTTCTGACGTCGTATTAACTTCTCCTGTCGTATAAGATTCTGGCGCCGTATTTATTTTAGACTTTGAATTTACCTCTGACGTCGTACATGTATATAATTCTGTCATCGTATTCTCTTTTGGTGTCGTCTTTACTTCTGACATAAGTAATATTTCAGTCATCAAATTGGAAATTTCTGAACGAAGGAACTTTTCATTTCGAATTAAGGACTTCAGTATGTCAGCTAGGAAAGCCAGGTCACCTGTTGAACATGCTTTTATTCTGATTGTACCAAATTGTGTTGTCATCTCTTGTCTTATATTTTCTATTGCTTCTTTAATTGACAACAAGTTCCAATTATCCGGGACATCTAAATGTATTAGAACAGGGACTGTTTCAAATTCTTAAATAAAAAAAGCATTGTTTATTAATATATAGAATAAATAGCATGTTTCTATTTTTATGATATTATATTAAATTCACAATGCACAAAATGATCACTAACTTTTTAGATTTTATCATTACCCGTTCTTTCGGTTCCCAAGCAAGTATGATAACATGAAAAATGTCATTAAAAAATCTTTAATCAACAATATTTATATATATATATACAACTCGTCTAAACATCAACCCAACAATGTAAGATCTGTAAATAATAATACAGAATAATTTGAAATTTTATATTAATAACGAAGAGATAGAAATTGTTAAGAACTATAAATACCTTGGTGTTATATTCTCTAGAAATGCATCTTTTTTGCGACTAGAAATATCTTAGAGATCAAGCTACTAGAGCTATGTATTGTGTCATTAAGAAGTGTAGACCAAACCATCTATCTATAGAATGCCAGCTCGATATGTTTGACAAAGCTATTTTACCTATACTCTTATATGGGGCCGAAATCTGGGGATACGAAAATCTTGACATTTTGGAAAGGGTACAATTGAGTTTTTGTAAGCATGTTTTATGGTTAAAAAGATCGACTCCAAATTTTATGGTTTACGGGGAATTGGGAAGATATCCGATTTCTTTATACGTTAAATTACGGATGATCAAATGTCGGTGCAATCTTCTTGATAACACACTTGATAACAAGATTTCGTCATTGTTATACAAGTTGACATATATTAATTATAATAAGTATGGACCCAAAAGTATAACTTAAATGCAAATCTTGGAAAGTTGTAAAAGGTCATTTGAATCCCGAGCTTCTTTTTAGACGTGCACTATCTGTAACTAAATGTAGATGACGTATATGTGGAAACTGTTTTGTCCTTTCCAATTTGTCCCATTCCCACTGCATTATTTAATGACGATGGAACTATAAGGAAGACACATAAGTCTGATCTTGTCCATAAATTGGAAAATTTGGTAGGATCAGTCCTTAACATTCCTCCATTCGACCACAGTGCCACCGTACTAATAAGAGATGGCATGAACTTAGTTCAGTCATTTGATGTTAAAGGGATGTCCACATTTGGAGACTTGGCCAAATCTTATATTATGCAGGTACAATCATGCTTCCGATCGCTATGACACTGAACATTCCATAAAATCTGCAGAGCGATATAGACGATCGGCAACAACAACTACGCAAAACGTTTATCATATCGCTGAAGGCCGAACTGTTCCAGACTGGAAAAAATTTCTATCAAGTAACCAAAAGAAGCAAGCTCTGATTACTTTCCTTGGTGATTATCTGAGCAGCACTTTGTCTAATATGTTCCAGGAGGAAAAGAAAAGTTTATTTCTTGCCGGTGCATTTTCCAATCCAGAGATAGTGCGACAAATCTTTAATGAGCATGTAATCATCTACCAGACCTTTTCTGTTCGCACGTAGAAGCAGATACAAGAAGCTTGCTTCATGTTATACACTCTGATAAAATCTTTCAGCAGTTGAATAGAAGGGGACGAATCATAGTAAAGTGTTCCGATACAGATGTTTTTGTGCTCTGTGTTCATTATTTCGTGGTTCCTGTGTCGACTGAACAAATGTGGTTTTTGACGGGGTCAACTAATTCTCTTAGGGACTATAGAAGGTACATACCAATCCATGAGTTAAGTACATCTCTTTCACCTTTACTAGCTAACATTATCCCTGCAGTTCATGCTTTAACTGGTTGTGATACCACTTCCGCTATATTTGGGTTTGGCAAAAAGACTGTATTCAAGTTGATAGGAAAATCTCCGAGTAAGTTTAAAAATCTCCAAAACTTTGACACGATTGATTTTTCCACATCGTTGTCAGTAGCCAGAGAGCTTATTTCAAGCTTGCATGACCCAGAAGACAAATTCGCTTCATCTCATGTTGACTTAAACAAGTTACTTAAAACATGTCATGACACAAGTTTGTTGCGGTTGCCACCAAGCGAACCTGTATTCAACGAACATGTTTTGCGGTCATTTCTTCAAATGAAGTCTACTTTTTAGGTATGATGAGACGTCCGATTTCCTGCAAGATTTAATATGTTTTTGCAAGGGGAAATATATATGTAGCAAGTAATGTATTTGCCGAAAACAGTAGATGTCTAGCACTGAGCTTTGTCCATAACAGGGTAGTGATACCTGCCAAAATATATATTCTAAAGAGGACATGACCTCGAATATCAAATGAATGACGAAAATGAAGACGAAAACGATACCATTGACTAATAGCGAAAGAGCATTTGAGCAAAGGGGCAACGTAAAGTTTCATTTGCTTCACTGTTATTCAATGTAAATATGTATATTATTATTAATTTTGTGTTTTTGTAATAACTCTACCATCTGAAATAAATGGTTCTGTACGTTAGTTCCGTATGATAGTGGTAGTTAAAAATTAAGGCTCTTCTACTTTGACGTGGTTGGCAAGCTTAAGACAATTAAATCATATTGTATTTATAACTGTCCAACTAACATGAGACTAAATTAACATATATTTTTAACTGTGCTGTAAACATGGTAAATATGCGCTTTAAAGCAGTTTTACGATATGTTTAAAAAAGTAAAATCACAAAAATACTGAACTTAGAGGAAAATCAATTCGGAAAGTCCATAATTACATGGCAACATCAAATAACAAAACGCATCAAAAACGAATGGACATGAACTGTCATATTCATGACTTGGTACAGGCATTTTCAAATTTTCAAATGTAGAAAATGGTGGATTAAACCTGGTTCTATAGCGCCAACCCTCTCACTTTGATGACAGTCTCGTCAAATTTCGTTATATTTACATTGATGCGTTAACTAAACAGATACAATAAATAAAATAGTCTTAATATGGGTACATCAGTCATCATCGTATAACAACAGTATCAATATTTTGTCAGTTTAAAAACATGTTAGGCGAGACATTAGAACCTAAAAAACTAGTTATATATGTTATTAATATAAAACCAATAGAATTTGTGTGTTTTCGATGCAAAATTAAATATTACCGAACGTTTTGCGTCAATACCCGTAAAAATTATGATTTTCACAAAAATACGAGATTTTTTCATTTTAACCACTTTTTTTTTAATTTTTATTTCAGAAACAAAAATAAGTTAGACTATAGTTTATCAAATGATATATTTCATATTATATTGCAGATGCATTTGTTTTTAAACTGCATTTTTCGAACAATATCGTCAAATTATGACTTATATTTTCCCCCCTTTTTTGCCGTTTTTAGAAAAATGTGACCATTTCCCAATTTGACGACCAGGCAATTCTGAATGTACAATAAACGACCTTTCAAATGATATATCATATAGCCGTGTGTTAGGTAGGTGCATTAAAAACCTCCGAATCCTTGTTTTGGCGCTCGCCTATATGTATACTTCACACATGCAAAATATGTTGTATTGTTTATATTATCATCTCTGTAACTATGTTATTTAGTTACTGAGAATAAAGATATATCAAAATTCATTGTTGAAGACTGTACGGTGACATATAGTTGTTAATTTCTGTGTCATTTGGTCCCTTGTGGAGAGTTGTCTAATTGGTAATCACATCACATTTTCTTTTTTATAATTTATAAGTTTAATACTTCGGATGCGCCTTTCTGGATTTACTTCCGTTATGAACTCCCAAACTTTAACGTTTATAACCCGAGAATATGTCATCACGCTGCAATGTTAGAAGCTACATTACTAAAAGGGACCCACACAGAATATCCAAATTCCTGAAAAATTGACATTGAGTGTGGGAGGTTTGGACGAATTTTTGTAAAAAAGTTAAACGTGTTTGTAAAGTAGGTCACACTCCGGGTCTGGAAAAGTTTGAATAATCTTGAAAAAAGGTCCCCAAGTACTAATACTTACAACAAATGTAATTAGTTAAAATACTTATACATGTATGCCATGTCGATACTCTTAACTTACTGTCTTCTGAAAGGTCATCTTCATTATCACTTTCTAAAATCTGTAGAAATGCATCATTTCCAAAAACGTTGACTGTGATGTCATCAATACGGCTGGACAATTGAACTGTGATAAAATAACAACACAAAGCATATACCAAATATTTCAGAAGCTGAGTAAGCTAATGTTGAACTAGTTTTTACGTTAAAAACAAATATGTTGTTGTGTTACCTTAAAACACTGAAAATTGAAGTATAATTCATCTTCAGATTTAGAAGTCAGTTTGGTTGTTTTTTGGTTATAAACGGTATCGCAGTTGAAACACTTTTGTGTTGTACGATAACATTCGCCATGCATTATTTTAACATAAATATATGCGTCCTATGATTTCACTTCAGGCATACTGTCAGTTGGATTTGATTTGGTTTAAAATTATCATTCATTAAAAAAATGTTCATTTGAAAAATTAATCGAGAGATAACGAATATTAAAAACGTTTTCATTGAATGATTCGACCAAACAAAACCCATTCATATTCAGGTTTAAAGTAAAGCGGTGATATACATTTTTTTCATTCTATAATATGGAACAATATATTTTTCTGACTACATTTGAGTCGGCATTATGCTGGGTCATGTCAACAATTAATTAGAAGAGAGTCGGTAGATACCAAATTAAAATTATAATTCGTTAGTCAAAAACAAAATGCAAGTGACATGGCAAAAAAATAAAAACGATCAAAAGACAGAAAAGTATGCGAAATACCATTCTTATACAGGTTAAACGATAATAAACTTATATTTTCAACTTTAAATTTAAGTATAATTTGAAATTAATAATTTGTCGAGCAACCCCCAATACGTTTGCCAATCACTTAAGACTACTTGTTCCTCTTGTAGCTGCGGTCACACCTTCTCGGATAGCGCGAACGGACGCTAAACGGATACTATTTTTCAATCTGTTAATGTTCGACGTCCGTTCTTATCAGTTAGACGTCCGTCCATATCCGTTTCATGTTCCTTTAAGTGTCATACCACCAATTACTCCCTCAAATTTAGAACGTGAAAGTAGGCCTACTCTGACAAAAAAAAGTGTATTTGATGTCATTGTTCACCTAAACTAACCAACAAATTTGCAGAAATGAAAGTTTGGTTGAAAGAGAAATATATTAAGACCATTTTGAGCCAAAATTTACCTGTCTATGAGTTTGCATTAAAAATTGAGGATAAATGCGCTCCATAGTATACTAATTTTAGATTTCCAGAAAACCAGGGGTTATTTTTAGTAATACCTCCGTTCGGAAGCTCTCTGCTTTCTTATATGATTTTGAATGTATGTTGAAAATTGGCATGCAGAAAGGTGACACCTGTACAATTCAGGATATACCTAGTTTCTATGAAGTTAAACTTAAGGTAAAATATTTAGAAAGCTGTGAAAATTGCAAAATTTGGTTGAACAGATAGGGACTTTTAATTGGTGGTATGACACCTTTAGCGTCCGTTTTATCCGTCGACGTCCGTTCTGTCCGTTGAAAATGTTTGGAGGTCCGGTAGATCAATTCACCAACAGACTTCGTACGGACGTATAACGGATAAAACGGATTTGAGACGAACACAAACGGAAGGTAAACGGACAAAACGGATACGTACATGTAGAGTGATGCCTTCACATTGGTTTTCAGAAGCGTCGGATTCTGTATTTGGTTAATTTTCTGACCCATGGTCAGGCGGCGTTAATGGCATTTTTTTCTCTGACACTTCATTCCTCGTCCTTTTCCATCCATATCCTATGGTGGCATTTTGAAGAATAAAATAAATAAATACTGTGCATTTATTTATTTTCGTGGGTATCATTTTTCGTGGTTTGAAGAAAACTTGCATTTTCGAGGTTTTTCCAATTTCTGCATACAAAGCCTATATAAAATTTGAAATCTGTGGAACATTTGAATTCATGGTTCACATGTTCCCACGAAACCCACGAAAATTGCTATCCAACGAATAATAATGAACCCACAGTACACGGAAACTTTTTAATTATTATAAGGTCACGTGTATGTGATTTACATGTATTATTAGCTTTCTAACCAGGTGCGATTTTCTCATCTAGTGGCGTCCTTCGTCCGTCGTCGTATACAAAATCTTCTCCTCTGGGCCAAATTTAACTTAACTTTTCCACAATCATCATTAGGGTATCTAGTTTTTAAAATGTTTCGGATGACCCCACCTGCTTTGCTAAGATGGTCCACCTGCTGTACTAAGGTGGTCGAAATGGCAAAACATAGAATGAAGAGATAAATCGCATTTGTCAAACAGTTTGAAACGTTTTCAATAGAAAAAAATGTTCAGAATGGTGAGCTCTACTCATGGATCATATACATCAAAACTGTTAAACGACTTTTTATATGAGCTATTGTCCCTAATTCACAATTATTACCTTTTTTTTCGATTTTCGCCTATTATCTTGAAAACTATAATAGATACTTATAAATACTAAAAGAATCAGCAAGACAAGTTGATCAAAAAAATCAAACGGTCGAAATCAGTCGACTCCTTATTAATGTAATGCCCTTTGATGGCGTTTTTTATCATTATAAACTTAAATAAGCAAAAATGATTAGCAAGAAAAGCCTATGGCCTTTGTTAGTCTTGTTTGTTTTTAATTTTAGTTAATTTATATGTTTTGTCAAGTGTGACGATCATTTCACTGAACTAGTACACACTTTTATTTAGGGGCAAGCAGAGACCAAATCCGGGTGCAGATTTTTTTCGCTGCGCTGAAGACCTATTGGTGGTCGTTGGATGTTGTCTGCTTTTTGGTCGGGTTGTTGTTTCTGACATATTCTGCATTTCCTTAATTTCTCAATTTGTTTTTTTTTAAGATATACATTAAAGACGAATAGGAGGAAATCGTCAATGAGTCCTTAGTTTTTTAATATTGATTTCCGTTGTCTATTAAATTTTACAAAAGTCTTTTCTGAAAGTACGCAAAATTTATCCACAGTTCGCCACACTCATCAATGGCTTATCTAGTTTTAAAAATGTACCATCTTTACCCTCCTGCCAACCAACACGGCTAAAAACAGTACAAAGGATAAAATGCAAAATTAGTCTATTATTTTGAAAACTGTAACAGATATAAATAGAAATATCTGGCAGGAGTAATATCAATGTTGGAGAGTGTCTTTTCTTGAATATGCACTTAGACAAAGATGAGCGACAGACTCTTGAGTGCGTATAGGTATTACCACCTTAAATTTTGAGCTGATCTCGGACATTCGTTTCATCCGGTTCGCTTCCGTTAGATGTACGTTGTATGTGGACATTACCGTTTCTCGCACGGTGCATATCCTGTGTGCGTCCGTTAGTCATTTGTTAAGTGTTAGTTTAAATTTGGTCTGTACACTAACGGACTCGCAACGGATAATATTGTGAACGGAAAACTTTTATCCGTTAGGCGTTCTTTCGAACTGTTCAGTAAGGTGTAACCACAGCTTTCCAATTCGAATGTAAGCTGAAGAAAATAGCATTAATCAATGCTTAAATTGGTTGCCTAACGTTCGATTGCAAATGGTACATGAATGTTCAGAACAAACAAAATAACAAACCATACAATAAGTAGATGACATAGATGACGACTTGGTTGAAGTTCTGCGATATTTGTACTGTCACTGGAAAGTAAGGGTACTTTCGGAAGGGATAGAAATTTTGGATTGCTAAAGGCCATCTTCGGACCCCTTAAGCATATATAAACTCATGATAGATACCAGGACTAAATTTTGTATATGCAAGTGAGCGTTGCACACTATCTCTTCCCGAGGTAAATGGTTTTACGTCCCTATTATAGCTGGACGTTGTTGCGTACTAGCACATAACACAGTCAAACAGAAGCCCCATGTTGGCGAGGGTTTAATATCGGTCGGGAAAAAGACCTTTAGTGACGATATTTCGTGACAATTAATAATAAAACACATATTATATTTTAAAGATAGTATATCAGAAATAAATGAAACTGAACTCTTATTCATTTATTTATTTATTTATTTATTTATTTATTTATTTATCTAAATGAAATAATACGCTAATGATACCTATTTTTGCTAATGTGGAAACGCCAATGTTGTCAGTATTTAACACAGGAATCTTCGAAACCTCTTCTTGGAAATCTTCGAATTCTTTGATGCGCTGAATCTAAAAATAGTTTGTTCTAACACTTCAAATGACAAAAAAGACTGTTTAAAAATGTTAAGATTATTGATGTCATTGAAAGATTTGGGCAACATTTGGTACATAATTTGATATAGCATGTTTTTAATTGCTGTTGACATATGTACCGTCGCACTGACTTTTTTACATGTCGTACTTTATGATGATATACTTTAAACCTTTAACCATCACGAGTTGGTTGACCGTTATGGAATAACTGTTTCACAAATGATATCGGATATGTTCCTTACGTCGTAACTACAATCCCCTTCCCTTTCATGGATGTGACCTACCGAATTAGACTATTTACCGGATTTGTTATCACATAAGCAACACGACAGGTGTCACATGTAGTGCAGGATCTGCGTACCCTTCCGGAGCACCTGAGATCACCCCTAGTTTTTGGTGGGGTTCGTGTTGTTTATTCTTTAGTTTTCTATGTTGTGTCATGTGTACTGTTGTTTGTTTGTTTGTCTTTTTCATTTTTAGCCATGGCGTTGTCAGTTTATTTTCGATTTATTAGTTTGACTGTCCCTTTGGTATCTTTCGTCCCTCTTTTAAGCCCATCTAGTGGACTTCATCTAATAAGGTTAAGTACCTTTTAAATAAAACAAGCATTTAACATTAATAAATAACAATCAAAGCATAAGAGACGTCGTTCCACAAAATGACACACATGGGAAAGGTAATGGTCGGATCTATAAACTATGAGCGAACCAAATCCCGTACATAAATATAAAAAAGAAGATGTGGTATGATTGTCAATGAGACAACTCTCCACAAGAGATCAAAATGACACAGAAATTAACAACTGTAGGTAGCCTTCAACAATGAGTCCATTACAAAATATGAAACAAAATTAAATATACCGCCTGATATTGCATACCACACTGCACGAAAAACAAATATGACATCAATCAATGACATCCACAGGACTAAGGCTTTTCGACTTAAAAAAATTTGAATGGGTTTTCAAATGTCCTCATCCGCCCTATGGAACAGTGGTTAAACAACACACCATAAGAACATCATGTTAAAAGAAGTTGGACAATGCTCGGCTTATTTGATCTCTTTCAAGCTCAAAAATATATCTCCAAATCAGAAGAGAAAAAAAAAAACCAAGATCTTATGTTCTAGCAATTACTGAAAGGAACGTGTAAACTTTATCCATGTGGAATGCATGAAACATTTTAATATCAACAGGATGTAGAATAATTACTGTTTATACCTGGTTAATATAACATTGAATGTTAGGTTATGTCTTAAACTATTAAAAGTTATACCAATGCTAGATCCGATAAATGCCATATTGTTTTTTTTATAAAATTTGTTTTAACTTTTAGAATGCGTTTTCTAAATGGACAATAAGTTCATATCGATCGTATCTCATTTTGCGCGCGTTAAATATAATATGTATTTGCATCCTGACTTTTCGTTGGAATATAAAAATCAACACGAAGAATTTATGTTTGTTAACAATGCGTTGATATATAGTTTAGAATCGAAAACTCATTCGAAAGTGTGGGTCCTTAATACTCTTCCCTTTTCGTACCTTATTTGACCTTGCATTTTTTTTCTTCAAGCCTACATGATGAGACTTTTGTAATCCAAACGTGCGTCTGGATATTTATGATGGTTTTACCACGAGGTAAGTGTTGCCTACTGTTAAAATTATAGTTCGGTATTCAGGGAACAAATAAGTTTGATAGGTAAACGTTGCAAATTAGGTTGACCAGAGGTAAAAAATTGTACTGAAAAACGATTTGTTAGTAAGAAAGATTTAACGAATAAGTTGTTTGAAATCAATATTACGTAAAAAATTATTTTTACTGAAGATACCTCAAACTCTGCACATTTCTGTTTCCAATATTCCCGACATAAATCTTCAAGTTGTAACATTTCCCTTCTAACAATAACTCGATCTTGAAGATTTCTTTCTTCACTCTTTATGCTTTCATGATAATCTTGGCTTATTAGATTGGTTAGTCCTCCAACCGATCCTGATAATGTTGACCACATATTTTCATAATCTTTTTTTGAAATCACCTTGATATCAGATTTATGGAATATTTCATTCCTAATGTCAACTATATGGCGTAACCAATCTTCAGCTCCTTGTTGCATGTTTGCGCAGTTTTTCATTAATGTATTTGCAAGGGATATGTCTAAAACTGTCATGTCTATATTGGAATGAGGATCCCATGAACACATACAGAGTTGTTCAATTCGTCCATTGTTCTTTCTCACATGAGAATATACAATTTTTGATTGGTCGTGTTTATACAAAACTGAAAACATTTGTTTTGACATATGCTTTGAGTGTCTAGAATATAAGGTAGATACACATTGGCAACATTTTAATGTTTCATATGTATGAAATAGAATATGCCTGTTTTCTTCAAGAAATATTTTAAATGTTTTACCCTGCAAACATGTTTTTTCAAAATACTTTCTTACAACTCTTGGTGTCACCTCAACAAGAAAACCAACTAAGCGATAATAATAGTTCGCATCAATGTCTGCATCTGGAAACAAAAGTACAAATAACATAAATGAAAGTGATACATATATTTTAATCTGAGTGTAATATCAAGTAATCAACTCAATTCTTATAGATATTAACCCTGCTTCGTATCAATTAAATATGCGGGAATTTATCTCGAGACATGACAAGAAATGAAAAAGCTATTGCTAACAGATTCAGTTTCTAAATGTTAAGAATACTGCGACGTAAATGTTTAACTCAATACAGTTAATTCAGTTCTAACAGCAAAGAAAATCATACGTGCAAGATATTTGATCATGCATAACTAGTGATGTAACCACCTATATTTAATTGAATGCATCCTCATTATATACAATGTACGAATATCATTCGAAACCATCTATGCAATATATTCGCTTACCAGAAATATCGTAGGTGTCAGTTTGAACTTCAACATGTTTAACTGATGTGTACTTCTTTTCCTGTCCTGATTTATGTGCACTGGAACGTTCTGTATTTCCTGATGATATGCTTGCCGTCATTAATGAATGTTTGGGCCTTTGGAGTCGAGGTGTTTGTGCTGAATGTATCTTGTTGGGATTTGGCTCTCGTGGGGATTTAGGTCTTACTGCAGCAGTAGTTATGGGTTGTTCTTCTTCAATATTTTGTTCTCCAATACCCGATGAGTCATGTTCATCGATTTTCGTTGAATCTTTTGTTTCTTTCCCTTTTCGTCGTTTTTGTTTTGGTTTATGAGATGGCTGTGGTTTTCGTCTGCTACCTCTACTATCTCGGTTCATATCTGTAGACAAGGATTCACCTCTGTTAAAAATTGTGTTAACATAGAAATCTTGCTAATCTCATTATATTTCGATTATGCATCTAATGTTTATTTGCTAGAATAAAACAATTTAAAACACTAAATACAGTCCGACTTGAAGAGTATTGAGTCCCCCAACAAGTAACAATGCGAAGTTTCTGTTATGAGACCCGGAAACAGTATCTTAATATTTCAACCTCAAAGACTGAGCTTAATAAACTGATTCCGTAAAATAAAGAATCTTCTGGTTTACTATCGATTTTCAATACTTTCTATCTCGATCTAATACTTCCAACCTCAGCTCATAAATTAAGGGACGGCTTTTAAACCCTTTGCAAGATAGGGGTAAAAAAATTCGCTACAACTCTTACCAATCCTCTTTAGTTTGTTTTCATTCGTATTTGTGTCTAGATGTTTAGGTGATCGGGTTTTTTTCTTTTACTTTTGTTTTTTAAAACAGATGAAAGAGCTACATGTACGGTATGATGTACGAATTATTCAATATTAGTAATTCTCCTTCCGGTGGTCTGAGATTGTTTTAAAATACCTGCTTGACTTTCACACATACGGCGGATTTTATGAAAATCCTATTCAAAAATTTGAAGGATACTAAAAATCATATTCAAAATCATTATTTAAAAACAAACTGACAATGCCCTGGCAAAAACCGACGAAAACAGTACTAATAACAAGATAACATAAAAAACTAAAGACTGAGCAACACGAACCCCAACAAAAACACGTCGTGTTGCTCATATTGATATAAACACCGAGATACCTGTTTTTGTCGATAAGTTACATTCGAGGAAAATACGGTAGTATGGTGGTTACGAAAATATCTGTCGTCATCTGAGAAACACAAATTCGATAACTGTCAACTCATAATGACGTCGACCATTTCTGCAGAGATGATTTCCACTTTAACACTTGGAATTCCTTGTGCGCAGAAATCCTCTATAAATAAAGCATGAAAAGAAATGCAAGCTCTGGAATATTTTATCGAATGGGAGATAAATACTCCATGCCGTAAAGTTTTTCACTCATTTCTGAAAGGAGTTTCTGTTAATTTACATTCCAAGGGTCTCCGTCTGGCATTTGGTTGTGAATACTCTGATTTGAACGGCAGTGTGTCATGCAATTCAGATAGTAAAACATTAATATATAAGTCAGAAATAACTTCTGCTTCTAATTATGTAATGGTTTAAAAAAAAAATGTAAAAAGAAAAGATTCATACCCTACCTTAATATTCAATTCTGTTGAGTTGCGTGTATAGCCTTTTATCATGTATAGAAACAGTACTGCATAGACAGGATTAACGCACGGTTTATTATAATAAAATATTCCATCTTGATTTGATAATTGAGAAGTTGTGAACACCTTATTATGTGAAACTGTGTACAGGTGTTGTGATAATGATCTGATATGTGGTTTATTAAATAATTTGACAATACGTTAATTATATCGATTATAATCAATTAGAGGTAATACAAAGCAGTTCAAAAATTCATATCAATTCCTATTGGTATTTAATACTATGCCAACTTATAAAGGTGTTGAGATATATGTTTTATTCATATTAAGCTGTTAAGATATAATGTTCGATGGACAGATGACGAAGATCATAGACGAAACGTGTTCTATATAATGTCTGGAAATAAAGTTCCTGCTTTTGCATATAATTTTGTTCTATTTCTTTCATAGCTATACAAATTTATATGTTTTCCTAGACATTTATCAGTAATATGCTTATCTTAATATGCCTTTGTATCAACAACTCATTTATATAAAAATGGAAACAAAGGAAAAAAGAGAATAAGAGGTACCAGGAAAATGTGTGACCGGCTGATTGAAGGAAAATTTTCACTTAATCATAAATTTATGAAACAAAATATATTTAAAACACCATGTATCGGTTTTACGGTTTTAATGCACTTTAAAATATTTTTTATAAGGACGCCTCCGGGTGCGGGAATTTCTCGCTACACTGAAGACCTGTTGGTGACCTTCTGATGCTGTCTGCTCTATGGTCGGGTTGTTGTCTCTTTGACACATTCCCCATTTCCATTCTCAATTTTATTTATAATTCTGCTTTTAGTTAACACTAGATAAGTGAGGATTTATGGATTTTTAGCAGTAGTTCAAATGGAACCCTTGTGTGCGTGTGATAAAATCAATCTTCAATATGTTCAATGCCCTTTCGTAGATTTTTTCCCCCGGTCTTGGTTAAAATTAATAAAATATTAGCAACCATTTCCCCATTATTGCACTTATTTTATCTGTTTAAGGGCATATACATATATATAAATAATATTTCCATGGGCAAAGCTCTCTTCAAAATATTTTATCGGCACTTATTTTTAAAGTTGTCCGAGAGATTAATCTATAATACAAGTTTCATTAAAACCTGGCAAAAATTGTACACATGAAAGTGCTATCAAAACCAGAGACAAACAATCAATAAAAAATTCATTGAAAATGGTCACTTAGTTGTCAATCCAATGATACATGGTTACAGACATGTCTAATGTTTTCTTGAAACAAGTTATTTACAAACTGTTCTTCATCCCATCAAAGCAAATTAATGTATTCTTTTTAGCAAAATAGCGGACTGTGGTATGGGAGTTACTCATTGTTGAAAGCCGTACGGTTACCTAGTGTTGATAATTTCTTTGTCATTTGGTCTCTTGTAGAGAGTTGCCTAATTAGCAATCATAACACATTTTGTTTTTTATTTGACCTCCTCCTTTATCCGAGCATTTTGCCATCAATTTACATTTTTGGAGTTCAAGTCCTTTCAGTAGCATTTTTCAAATATTAAACTATATACACTCATGGTTCATGTCTGTAATAAAAAAAGTTCATACATTGCTTTGTTATAAATTGTTTCATTGTTGTCATGTCGGGCCCTTTTATAGCCGACTTTATGCGATGGGCTTTTCTCATTGTTGAAGTCCGTATAGATGCCTACAATTTCTAACAGCCAATTCATTTGAACTTTTGTGGATAATTTCCGCGTTCGCAATCATATCACATCTCCTTGAATTTGTTTTAATAATCAAATTAAAGGCTAAAAATTGACACATGTGACACAAACATAAGCTCTATACCACCGAGTTCTACCCTTGTATAATGCTTATTGTTTATAACGGCAAATGTTTCCTCTTCGAACAGCCGCTGTCTGTGTATTGCGCTATAAAATGTACATTGTAGGTAGATCTAGTAGCTATATATTTGAAAATGTTGTCCAAAGTAAAAACATGGATGGATGTAATGAATAAATTAGTTTATTGTGCAGATTATGAAGTGCATCTGGCCTTTGGTTAGTGCGTCTCGCAGTTTATGGAGTTTCAGTCCATAATGATTATGGACACTGCAAAGACTTTTCCTAACTAATATTTCTTTTCATGAAGGAGTTTTCATAATTAGTGTTCCGCGTTTATTTTATGTACATTTTTTTAGTTACTACAAATCAGTGTTGCGAATAATACATCTCAACAAATGTTGAAAAAGAAATGCTGCAATTTGTTTCATTGCTATTAATAGCATGATACCCTCTTTGGAGAAAATAAGGTTGAAATAATATGCATTGATGGGAAATATTCTTACCGGGTAGTGAGAGAGACACCAAGACGGCAATCAAAAATCATGGTCGAGAAAAATCCGAAAACAATGGTCAAAACGAAAAAGAAAAACGACGAACAGATAAAATTGAGCTAAATAGACTTGGTCTTATAATTTCACAGGTCAACATTGTTTTGGCCTACAATTGGCTATTATGACCTAATCTTTATCAACTGGAATGAAATATTATTTTTCTTGAAGGACTTTATATACACATACAAGGTCCACCATTGTTCAAGGTATATATTTGAACAGTGAAACGTAAACAGATAGACCGACGAATGACGTCAAATGGTGGTGATATTACCACGAACAGGTATTATTACATAAATAAGATAAAACAAGTAGTCATTCGGTGGTTATGGGCACTATGTCCCCCTCTTTTCTGATGTTTTCGAGTGGTGATAGTAGTTAGTAAAAGATAGAAGTTAAGTGCACTATGAAATCAATATGTTTTATTTTATGTACATGTTGATTAGCAACGAACTACCGTTTCTGTGTTATCGTAGTGCAGTCTATAAGTTGTTGTCACGAATAATAGCACACTATACTAGTACTAACTTTTAAAGCATCAATAATCCATTCAACAAATTATAACTGGTAATTGCTGCTAATCTTCGTTTGACATTTTCAGATGTTTTCTATTCACTGTGTGACATTTGAAAGAGGCAAAATATCCTGTGATCAATTATTATAATTTTGTTATTATTGAAATTTGCGGTTCCTTGATAATAAGTTCATGTGCTTTTTCTTTCTCTTTATATGCTTTTCTGAAATAAAAATTTGGTTTACAATGATTTGTAAGGTAGCAGTATATAACAAATAAATAACATTATTAAAGTAGGAAGATACAGATCAAAGTAAAACAAAAACGGAATCGTATACTACCCCTCCATCTAAAAAATGGAGAATGTGTTCATTCGACACAGATTATGCATTACACGTTATAATTGGTACTAACTCAAGCACGGAAAAAGTGACGTTCCCAAATTCAAACTTGATCAGCGTTTTGTAGTAATACGCATTGTGTATAAGCTCGAAGACGATAACATTTGGTGAAGGCAAACTAAACTTATTTAATGGAAACGAAAATTCTGCATTTTTTTTTCTATTTGCGAAGGAGCATACTAGTAGCTCTAAAACAGAAAATGCGATAACACCCAAATTCACAACTTCTCTGAGTTTGTGGAAGTTATTGTTATGTTGATGCAAAGTAAAGTTTAAAGGCAAAAAAAGAGTTTTAGGGGATGTAAGTTTTCCAGTGAATCATAAATTATTCTCCCTCTGCATAGATTACACCATCGAGTATGAAAAATCCAGCTGATAATAATTTGATGATCAATTTAGCGACTACATTCCACTCCTAAACACATGCAATCTGTTTAATTTTATTACTGTACCTGTAAATCAATTGATACTTATACTTACTTTGTGAAATTTTTACCGTCCTCTATTGTTTCTGGTAATTGTCTGTTTAAGGTTTCAGGCAGAGTTAGCGTCAAACCCGCCGCTACTAAGGAAGCGGCACCAAAAATAACCAATGGGATAGCTTTACCGGAAGTTCCTCCAATCAAATCTGCCTAAAAAATCAAGTCATAAAAAAGTAATAAAAGGTATGTTCACATCTGTCTTTAACTACACTATGCAACTGCTATGCTGGTTCTAACAATAACACGTCCAATGTTTAATAAATTCAAATTCAAATTATTTATTCAAGAAAACTCACAAAGAGCATAAAATGAACAATATAAATACATATGTACATAAATATTGAAAAAGAGTTATAGCTGACAAAGAGATCTAATACACACATAAAAAAGGAAATATTATATTATATGGTATGATAAATATCAAGGGAGACAACCCTGTTCTTATGTAAATACTCTATTAAGTTACCATATCCATACAACATAATATTGGACAGACCTGTGAATAATTTTACTATAAAATAAATTAAACAATTTAAAAACTAAGTTACACAGTAAAGAAATTATGAAATACAATAAAATAATCTCGTTTGTAAATGATTTTATATTTAAAAAGGCTTTCAAGAGCCCATATACTATACATGATCAGATGATTAATGTGGAAGAATTAATAAATAAAATGTTCATTTGAAAACAATAAAAACTTCAGTTATTTATAATAACGATTATATCAATTACAAAAAAATACTGGTTTAACCTACAGTGTCAGCTATGAATGGCGAAATCATTCCGCCAACACGAGCCCACAATGAACTAGATCCCATGCCTGCATTACGAATAGCTGTTGGAAACAACTCCGCCGATATAATATAGATCGTTGCAAAGGCTGCAGTGGCAAACAGTTTTCCCAACATTGCTAGTGCTGTAGTTAAAGACTGCAGATCTGTAAATAAAAATAGATGTCATATTATTGGAAAAGGGAGTGATTAGTCCATAATTTTATTAATTTTCATATGTTTGTTATGCAGAGATTTAGTTTAATGATAGATTGATTACTTAACGTCCAGTGACTAATTTTAAAATATCGCATATTTTGATCAGTAACACATAAATTTTAGGTTTTGCCAAATTGGCCGATCGGAATAAATGGCACGGAATGTGGTCTACACTGGACAAAGAAGCTGTAGATTGGACAAATAGTCAATTAATATACCAACTTCAATCCGTGGGATCAGTTTTAAATATATTTGTAAATTAAAATATAAGACTAGTTAAATCTTTAAGGTGTGAGCCAAGGCTTCATATTGTTACCTATAATGGTTTACTTTTTACATTGTGACTTGGATGGAGGGTTGTCTCATTGGCACTCCTATCACATTTTCTTATATCTATATAAGCACGATCGATTATTTGAAAACATATTAACAAGCAGAAACATACGTGCATATATTCAAAGCATGACGTGCATTGAGTATTAAATATATACAAATATCTACCTTTTCCGCCAAAAGTAACAGTAAATATCGTACTGAGACACGAGACTCCTCCAACAAGCATATAAATAAAGTGGCTCTTTCTACGTCCGTATCTATCAACCATCAATAAGGTCAGTATATGTCCCGGATATTCCACCAAAACTACCAACATGTAGTTAATGTAATAATCCCCATATAACATACCAGTGTTCAGTGTTAGTCCGTAAAACACCATACTAGCGACCATCCTAACAAAAACCAAACAAATGAGTTAATGTAATAATCCCCATACAACATACCAGTGTTCAGTGTTAGTCCATAAAACACCATACTAGCGACCATCCTAACAAAACCCAAACAAATGAGTTAATGTAATAATCCCCATACAACATACCAGTGTTCAGTGTTAGTCCGTAAAACACCATACTAGCGACCATCCTAACAAAAACCAAACAAATGAGTTAATGTAATAATCCCCATACAACATACCAGTGTTCAGTGATAGTCCGTAATACACCAGACTAGCGACCATCCTAACAAAAACCAAACAAATGAGTTAATGTAATAATCCTCATACAACATACCGGTGTTTAGTGTGAGTCCATAAAGCACCATACTAGCGATCATCCTAATAGAAATAACCGATTAGTTGATGGCTGTATAGTCTAACGACAAATATTAAATGCATACCGGCAACACATAGAAGACAGTATAGTATTTAATTTCAGTGTTAACTATTAAAATTATAAAACGCTATGTTATTCCTTTAATTTTAAAAGTTTCCATTGTGATTTTTCATGTGTTGCTGAATGACAAGATATTCGCAATTCTTCTTTGAAATTATCTAGAACAAGACATAGTGAATGAAATGAAAATGGAAAGTTGTAGCTTCTTGAGACAATTGTAAGGTCAAGTGGTCAAGTTATGCAATACAAGCAATAATATCCTCCTTACTTTTACAAAACAAAAATGAGTTCACTACTGTACACAAACATTATTTTAAGGCATACGGCAAAGAATAGGATGTCCATTGCAGAAACATGTTAATTTTCAATAAAATGCTTGTGTGGCATAATTTACGGTGCATGTTATGTACATTTTATACACATTTTACTAGATTATATGTCAAGAAGTATGAATGCTACACATTTTTACCTTTTCCCTTATTCAAATACAGGTCTAAATGCTAAAACAAAATCAGAAAAAAGTCTAATTATGTATACTTGTGTTACCAGTTGTAGAAAATTACAAGAGTACGACATCCTAGGGTTCTATCTGTAAACAACAACCAAACTTTTCCAGCTTCTTTCTTTTCGACGGGCAAGTTATCAACCATTTTCTCAGAGAAGGTTGTTTTGTTGACTTTTGCAGCACACCGAAGTAAATTCTTCGCCTCTTTTAGTTTTCCTTTTCCACAAAGCCATCTCGGAGACTCGGGGATGAACCTTAAAAAGAAAGAGTTTGTCATATAAATCCATTTAGAGTAAAAGATGGCTGAAATACCAAAAGGATAGTCAAACAAAATTAAAGCCGTATAACAAAACGAAAAAGAGACACAAAAAAAACCTCAACATTAAAAGTAAAGACAGCTACACGAACCCCACCGAAACCGGAGTGTTGTAAGTTGAATGGCTAATTATGTGGTGTGGGGTTTCTTATCGTCGAATGCTAAACGGTGACCTATAATTGCTTTCATTCACGTCATTTGAACTCCAATGAATAGTTGTTTCATTTGCAATCATACCACTTCTCCTTATTTATATATACATATATATCGAGTGCGCCTGCATAACAATGATTAAGAAATACTATTTGGTATTAATTGATTGATCGTTGCGTAACTTCAAGTGGCAAACATTTGATGCATGTTCATGACGAAAACTTATAATTAATACAATAAGTAAGTCCAGTGATAGAGACCGTCTGTGATCTTGGTCGGGGACATTTAGACTGTCACTGGTAAACTGAGGATAAATTGTATTTGGACAGAAGTTGTGCTTTGCGACATGTTTTACGGACCCCTCAAATCGTCATTAAAAGATTCTTAGCGTGCATAGGCATCGGATGTTGCGTTCTTTTTCTAACTGTACTTGAACATTCCACACAGACAAACGGACGCCCATCTTCGGCGAAGGTTTTAATACCGGTGGGAAGAAGACCTATATTAACCATATTTTTATTCCCCAGCCACCTGTGAGGCTCATTTCGTACTGGTTCAGTCTCATCGCTGAGATAGATAGAAAAGTTACAAACCGCGAAATATTCAATTGTATCGAAAACATACCACCACAAAACTGTAAAGAGTCCAATGGGAACCACCATGGCGATTATAATCCAATTCCAAGTCCTTACAAAATAGGCTACTGCCAGCATGTAGAGTTCACCTGTTGGTCCAACAAGATGTATTACTAGTCCAACCAACATACGTTTAGATGGACCAACCCATTCCATAGCTGAGGAAAATATACAAATGATAAGATGATGGATAACACACAAGTCAAACTTTCATGACTTTATGTTAACTGTGTAATGACTTGTTTTCGTGTTTGGTCATAGTATACCTGTTCTGCTTCTTTTGATTTTATTCTATTGTCTTTTATCCACAATACAACACGATATAGCTAGTTACAATAGTTTTATTCATAGTAAAATATTTCTTTATATTACCATTCAACACATCCCAAATAAGATTTAACAATAAATAACAAGTGTGATGTTATTTTTTTATTTCAATTCTTTTTATTGTCAACAATATTGTCGTAAATTTACAAAGAAGGTTTTGTGCGCACGTGTCCTACGTCAGATATCTGATGTTCAGTAGTTGTCGTTTGTTGATATGGTTCAAAAGTATATTTCGTTTTTTTATAAAGATTAGACCGTTAGTTTTTCCGCTTGAATGGTTTCACAGTCAATTTTGGGCCCTTTATAGCTTGGTGTTCGGTGTGAGCATAGACTCGGTGTTGAAGACCGTACTCTGACCTATTTTGGTTTACTTTTATAAGTTGTTTATAAGTTGTGACTTTGATGGCGAGTTGTCTCATTGGCACTCATACCACATCTTCCTATCTCTATATAATTCATTTACTTCAATACCAGATCCTTACCAATAACGTATATTGTGATAAACATTCCGACATTACAAAAGCCAGTACAGAATCTTAAGATGACAAACATTGTGTAGCTCTGGGACCAGGCTAACGTTAAACCAGAGGCAAATAAGAACAAGGTAGCTATCAGCAACGTCTTTCTTCTTCCTATACTAAACAATACAATCGCCAGAATGAGAAAACATTGTTGACAAAAAGTAAGGTCTTATCATATTCATATCCATATACTAAACAAATAATCGGTAAGAACATGAAGAATAAGAACAAAATGTTTATTAAAAGTACGGTGTTTCTATATACCAAAATTCATAATTGATAAGAATTAGAATGCAATTTTAACTATAAGCAGGATACGTAAGATATTTCATGTCCCTTTACTGAACACTATTATCGGTAATTATGAGGGAAAAAATATTTTCTTTTCCCCTTTTCAATACTAAAATATAATCGGATAAAATCAGAATAAAATATCGTTATTTTTATATTGAATATAAGTAAAGCGACCTCTTTTTATTCCAACTCTAGTAAGGCAGTAAATAAAGGCAACAGTAGTATACCGATGTTCAAAACTCATAAATCCATAGAAAAAAACCCAAACAAATCCGGGTCACAAACCAAAACCGAGGGAAACGCATTAAATATAAGAGGAGAATGACGACACAACATCAAAATGTAACACACACAGAAACGAACTAAATGTAAGCATTAGACAAAATCCGATGACTCAGATTGGTATGACCTAAACTTTTTCTTTTCTTTTCGTCTAATAAAGACATTAGAAACCTGGTGTGCAGTAGTTGCCGTTTATTGATTCACAAGTGTTTCTCGTTTTTTATACAGAGTAGACCGTTGGTTTTCCGTTTGAATGGTTTTACACTGTTCATTTAATGGGTCCTTTGTTGCTGCTTCCTGTTCGGTGTGAGCCCAGGCTCCGTGTTGAAGACTGTACTTTTAACCTATAATGGTTTTTCTTTTACAAATTTTGACTTGAATGGAGAGTTGTGTCATTGGCACTTATACCACTTCTCCATGTATCTATTTTTTAGAAAGGGTTCAACAAAGTACTTACTTTATAGCTCTGTCGTAGCACCATTTATTAACCTAATCATATATTTGTATTTCTATAAAATATTTGGTTCTAACTTTAAACATGTGGATAAAATACACAGTGTATATTAAGAGTACCTCTTTCCATTTACGTAAGAGTTGAACATTCAAATCTTTTAATATTGTTAATGGTATTTTCCGCCCATCCCCCTTCATTTATTTTTGTTTTACGATATTATATAACTGATGAAAACAATCTGATATTGGGTTCCCATTTTTTTTGGTTTTTCAATATTTTTTTACTTACGTATCAGAAATAATGCCGAACATAAAAGAGCCTACAAGTACTCCACCAAAGAATATAGTCTTTGATAAGGAAATTTTGTATTTGTTGTCACATACCAAATTTTCCTAAAAGAAACACACATTAAAAAAATATAAAATGCAAAATTTCATATAAGAGAAAATATATTAAGCTTTTTACTTTAATCTTAATTGATTTGATTTTAATCAATACACAAGTTCTATTAATAGTGGTACGCATGCATCATGATAGATGTCGTTTTAACGTCCTATGGCATTTTTAATGTATTTTCATGACGGGTGCATGTGAAAATGGTAAAATTATAATCCCTACTATTAGAAGACTGTCACCCTACCTGGAAGCATTATTATGACTCTAGGCCGACCAAGCATCTCCTTTTTGCGAGGCCCGTGCTTAGAGGTAACTTAAATACAAATTTCTTGGTCTCTGATGTGATCTGACTAGAGACAAAACTTTAGATTCCAAGTTAACATTCACCAAAGACACCAAGATTACAATCTGGCACACAAAACGCTCACCTCGTTCACATTAAAAACGCAACAACTCGCCTAGTGGCGTCTCCCATGATGATCAGGGGATGTCTTTTCGTATAATGTCTGACTATGTAGTCTTAGAAGATGTTAATCTACAGGGTAGTCTCATGATTAATAATGCCACAGCTTCTTTTCTTTTCAAAATAAAGGTTTATGCAAGCAGGCCATTTACTTGAACCCATTCAAAAATACTGACATTTGGGATCAACTTACATATTTAACCCCGCCACATTCTGTATGGATGTGCATGTCCCAAGTCAGGAGCCTGTAATGCAGTGGTCATCGTTTGTTGATGTTTTGCATATTTGTTTTTCGTTCAATGCATATTGAACAATAGTTAGGCCGTTATTGTTCTTGTTTGAATTGTTTTTCATTTGTCATTTCGGGGACTTTTATAGCTTACTATGAGGATTGGGCTGTATGCATTTTTGAAGACCGTACGGTTATTTTATAGGTGTTAATTTCTGTGTCATTTGGTCTTTTGTAGGGAGTTGTCTAAATGGCAATCATACCACATGTTCTTATCTTTATTTACTTGTATACATGTATAGTTTTACCTTCATAACAAATGTATAATCGAACAGCTCACTACTGTACACCCATTCGGAACATTTTAAAATACTGGAGTTTACTGGATGACTATGATTGTCAAACACAGTATTGTATTGGTCTATTTGGTACACGTGACACTGGTCATACAAGTGTTCACTGTCGGATGAAAGTGGAATGTACTCGTCAAGCAATAGCTGATGGGTATCGCTTTGTATTGCATATGTATCGTTGTCGTATCCAGGTAATTTGCACCTGTAAAGGATTTCAGAGAGAAACACACTGTGATTAATAGAAAAATTATAAAATGGTTTTGCATTTCATTGCTTTAGTTAATTGATTATATAAGTCTGATTGTGTTAAATGTAGCAAGTAAAGAACACTATTGATTGCCAATTTGAAGTTAAGAGCCTCTATCACTGACACCAAGTATACTTATATCCAAAGAATAGATTCTTGACGATGAATGTACTGAGTATGAAATTTGGTAGTATGAGATATCGACACATGAAACATTTTATGAATGTTTTAAAGTAGGGTTATCTCACTCAGATTATTTATCTTTTCAGATGATATGTAAACACTTGGTACAGTATTAAGATACTAGCTTGCTGTGACTTGAAGTAATTTTATATGACAGAAGCATCCTATTTATTCATGTCAATCATTTAAAATAAAATATCGTATATTTTAAATTTCGAGCAAGTGTATACTTTAAATTATTTATTTTTTATAATTATTTCTGAAAAAAAAAATATATATATTATTAAGTGTTCAAGAGAATCACTCAAGCCCATAGGGAATACATATATAAATTGCGAATTGCTACACTAGTGAATAAGCTAAGTATTGTTGAAAAGTTGCATTGATACACATACATAGAGCTTCGATTGTTGGAAAACATAACGCAAGACTGATCAACTCTCTGTATGGGAAGAGTCAGGGAATATATAATGATGGTGCACCTTAAAGAATTGCAAAAAGAAAAAAAAAAAGAAAAACAGCATAAAACAAGTGAGCAATATACAACAGTCATGAAAGGCGAGCTTAATTCTATAGATAATAAGAAATATAGGCGAGCGTAGCAAGACGCTATACACCTGAGACGATTTCATGCAAAAACAATAATATATTTTCTGATCAATGGGGACGGGGCGTACGCACTTTACGACCCCCTGATTCCGCCACTGCTAAGTGTTTACATGACACCTATTCTAGACAGAGGTCAGAGGCAGATTACCCGTACCGTTGTAGAGAAAAGCAACAGCCTGAAATAGCTATTAGATCTACAAAACTAGTCAGGTGTGAACTGATTAAAAATGGAATAACGTGCCTGAATAGTTTGGTTATAGCCGTATATCGCGAAAGCGCAAGGAATGGCCTTTTTCCAGAGATGAACTCTTTGGATGACAAGTATAATTCAACATGTTTACCTGTAAAATGAATGCTCGCAATTAAGGTAATGATTTTTACGCGTAATTGTAATATGCATGGTAATGTGCACACATGTATTGTATAGATGTATTACACTAATTACATTTTACCTGTGTTCTGGCATTGCAAGAACGAACACTGAGAGAACCATGAATGGTGCCGTTAAAGTCCAACC
This sequence comes from Mytilus galloprovincialis, assembly GCF_965363235.1. Lineage (NCBI taxonomy): Eukaryota > Metazoa > Mollusca > Bivalvia > Mytilida > Mytilidae > Mytilus > Mytilus galloprovincialis. The sequence goes on along the minus strand of NC_134848.1, from coordinate 46,371,379 downwards.
TATAATCAAAAGAATGAAATTCCGCTTCTGGTACCATCCAAAGTCGCCAACATCCGACAAAATGTCATCAAATTTCATATTTAGGATTTTTTCTCCTTAAATTGAAGGCAAGATATTTAAATTGAAAAGATAAATGTTGATGATCAATTCAGTATCCCTTTTGTCATTGTTATACATGTATGGTCATATTTGAAAAACAACTTCAAAAGCTATGAAAACTTCTATGACCTATGTTAGTATGTCTGGACCAAGTATAATGACCTTTTGTGATAAACAAATATTACACATAATCTTCAGATACAAAAAGATAACCTGCACTTTAAGTGTTATACATTTGGTTGAAATAAAGGCAAATTTATAGTAAATTGTTGTACTATTTTAATTAAATATTAAATAGATGTATTTTTAATTTATTATATAAAGTAATATATGTATATATGTGTATTGAATATGCAAAATTTTAATTCCTAGCTACATGGCAAACGTGCATAGTGTGTAGCACTCATCCTCTGTTTCTCTCTCTACACGACGCATCATATTTAACGTTCCCATTCTGACCGGTCGTTGCTGCGTATTTATACACCCCGGGAAGCAAGTGGACTCCCTACTAAGACATGGGTTTGATTGTCTTTAAAGTGACCACATTACTATATCCCGCCGTCCTGTATATAGAATAGAAATATTGATTGATTATTGGTTGTTTAACGTCCAGTGGCAAATATTTCATGCCTATTCAGGACGAGAACAAGTTCACAATAAATACAATAGGTCGGTCTTATCATAATAGAGGTCATCCGGGATGATAGTCGGGGAATTTGGACTGCCACTGTCAAGTGAGTTCATATTGGATAGGGACAGTAATTTTGCCTTACAAAAGGCCACCAACGGACCCATCAAAGAGTTGTTGCAAGGGTTCTTAACGTGCAAAGAGAAAATGAAAAGAAACAGGAACAGTATATTGGTCAGATATATTATGTTATAATACAAGTGTGGACACAGATGAGTGTGGACAGTATGTTTGGATGTTTGACAGTGTCTTATGACAAAAGGAGATTAAGTTTTTTCCGATATGGTGTTAGTAACTGTCTTGCACGGTGACAACAGAACTGAGCTTTAGGAGTGTTATTTAATATTTTTGTTATGTTCAAGACGGGCATGGAGGAGAATTAACATAAATAAGGCCATTAGTTTTCTCGTTTGAATTGTTTTACATTGTCATTTCGGGGCCTTTTATAGCTGATTATGCGGTATTGACTTTGCTCATTGTTTATGGCCGTACTGTGACCTGTAGTTGTTAATTTCTGTGTCGATTCGGTCTCTTGTAGAGAATTGTCTCATTGGCAATCATACACATATTTTTTTATATGTATTTGCTTACTATTGGTATGGTTCTATTTATATTACTTTGTGGTGGATCATCAGTATCATTAGTAAAATTTTTTGTTAAAATGTTCCTCAGATTAGAATACATTTATTGTATGTTATAATACAATGCACCAGCATTTTAAAACGTTGATGCTTATGTACATTCCAATACATTTAATGAAGGTACTACATATGTACATGAGTGTTATCACTAAACTAGCACTAACTTGTAAACTTTGACCAATCACAGTGATCTCGTCGTGCATACCGAACGTTTATTAGGAAGAGCTAATAAATATTCCCAATTCTATAATTTACTACTACGCTTAATCTTATCTTTCAAACGTTATTATTACGTTAGTATATGAATGCGATTTCTCAACTTGTTTATTTCACTCAGCGGTAAATGAAGGTTAAAAAGTGTTAACATAAAATTTAACAATATTTTTATGAAAATTAACCCATTTGTGTTAGATCTGCTAAATCGGCAGTAACAAAATATTTCCTTATTATATAGTACATTATTATTCGCAACTATTAACATGTATAGAATAATGGGCAATGCATTGAGATCAGGGACATATAGATGTATTTGCATGTTGTCCCTCAACTTGTAGAAACTTGTAAACTTTGACATTGTCCCTCAACTTGTAAAAACTTGTAAACTTTGACAAACAGTAGTAATCTCGTTATATCGAATGTTCATATATAGGACAAAAGGTCAAGTAAATATTCATTATGCTAAGTTGCACGGCTATGTTTAAAATTTATCTTCCGTTCGTAATTATTATGTAAATACATGTATGATTAAAGATGCCTTATGGTACACTTATGTATAAAATGATTGTCCTTTAAGATATAGTTTTAATTTTATTATATTAAGATGCATATATGTGTTAATCGTTATACTATGTATCAGTGATCAATTTCAATTGTCCACACAAAAGTCGGTACTAGACACGGGACTTCTAAAAAATCGTGTTGATTATTAATATAAACCAATTGAAAAAAAGGTTCCTTTATAAAACAGTCTTTAGAGCTGAGGACAAGGGACTCTCAGTTAGTTTTACTTGTATATATATAGATATGTGTGTGTTTAACTCAGTTATTTTATTGTTGTTGTTACTTTTGTTTAAGTCACGAGTATAATGTTACTTGTATGACAAATAAAGACTATAATTATTAATATCAATGTCAACCAAATAATTTAGTCGATTATTACAATCCTTGATGGATCTATTGCAAAAAATAAAAGTTTGATTTCGAAATAAACATTGGCCGCTATCGTATTTCTTTTTTTTTACAAAATAACTATCACAATGTATGAACATCATTAAGAGAACTGAATAAGTGCTTTATACGGAGTAAATTCATATGAGAATGAAAATCAACTTTCCGTCATCAAAATTTGTCTCCAAAACTTTATTTCATTGACCTACTTCGATTCGTCCGACTCGGGTAACCCGAGTTTAATCATTTTAAAACCCTCGGTTAACAGGATATCAACCCTGCCCCTGACTAGGTTTACTCGAGTCGAGTTAAACGGTTAAATGGTGACGAAAGAGACGCGAATGCTTTTCGAAATTATATTTTTTTTACGATTTAAACGGATTTTAGCCATCTTTTATGACGAAATAGAAGTTAAGTGTTCAATTACAATAGTCACATTAAAACACCACACTGTATATCTATTGCATTACATCAGTGTACATCAATTGTAAATTTTCGCTACAATAAACACATTTGCTTCTCCGTTATACTTTTTAGAGGGGGACAAGGTGACGTTATTTTTTTAGCATGTTATTTTCTTATTGTGAAGTCCGACTTAAACTGTTATATTGTATAATTTCTTCCAACCATCAAAATTGTTAATGGCATCTTTTGTGTGTTCTTTCCACCCCACTGAAAAAAATACCTAGTCAAAATGACTAGTCTGTCTAGTAATCTCAGTTAGATGTCTAGTAGATAAAATCGCTACTGTTTAACCTAGTAACTTTACTCAGCATGCATAGTGAAATTTGATGATGCCCGCTATGACGTCTTATCTTATACATCTGGATAGCCGACGCACATCTTCTCGCGCCTCAACACGTGCTTTCATAACAAAGAAAAGGGACAAGAAGTTCACATCGTTTCCTTAGAAAAAAGGTAAATATTTCTTATGTTCTGCAAAGTTTGTAATTTTTTAATTAACACCTATTTTTTTTTAAGAAATCGTAAACAGGTAAACATGGTAAATATAACTATAAAGACAACATTGCTCATGTGCTGGCAAACGGTTACAATGAGGATACACTGAAATAAACATGGCTGCGCCCGTTCAATCCATTTATTTTCACAAGAAAATGACACACAGCTATATCATTCGTTATTTGTTTTTTGTCTAAATTAAATCGGTATGAATTTAAATTAAATTAAATATCTGAATTATACTTTTCAACAACATGTCGATATCAAATGTATACATGATTGCGGACTATTGGAGGTATTAATTAACATAGGGGGGTCCAGAGGGGGAAAAGGGGGGGGGGGGGGGGCTTTGTGGGAAATGTAATAAATTATATTGGTTGCTTATATAGGGAATCACTGAACAAAACTGTAGCGTCCCCCTTTAGGTCAGTAAGTGAGCCCCCTTACATAACGTTCTTGATCTGCCACTGATTAATGATTTGTTTTTGGGGGAGGTACCCCTGAATTCCCCCTTACCCTATGGCTATATTGATTCTAGCAGCTACACCTATTTGTTCTCTTCTTTAAAGTCGCTTGGTTTAGATGTAAAAGCTTTGTTCAAGATTGACAGGACTTGAGTATAATTTTTTTTCTGTGTTACAAATATTTTAAGCTGCATACATATATCTCTTTTCTTTTCCTAATTCTTACAGTTGCTATATAAACTATAATAAAGTCTCCAGGTGTTTGGTACATTAAGAAAACTTAAAGGAGTTAAAATTTAAGGGTTATATATGCTTAATCAATTATATTATTTTATTTACAGCAATTATATGGGTAGACATTCCTTAAATTCAAAGCTAAAATACAAAAGAAAGAAGAGAGAACAAAATCGACAAAAGAAAAAGGAATCTGTGAATATTTCAGGCTATTGTTTATGTGCAAGGTCATCCTACTGCTTTGCCCCAAGTTCGTCTTCAGAAACTGACAGTACAGTTGACACCTGTTCGCAGACAACCATGACAATTAGCAACCCACCTCAGAAAAGTGTTTATTCTCACGATTCTGAAAAATCCTCTGCTAACCAAGTTATTTAGTCAGTAAACAAAAAAATTGAAAAACCTGACCTGGAGACAAAGTTAACCTATATCAATTGTACATAAGATTTCAAGAATATCAGTTACCTAAAAATAGAAAGAAACAGACTGATATGGCAAAATTTTGGTAAGTGTATTACTATAAGTATGAAAAAGAAGATGTGGTATATTTGCCAATGAGACAACTCTCCACATGAGACCAAATGACACAGAAATTAACAACTATAGGTCACCATACAGCCTTCAACAATAAGCAAAGCCCATACCGCATAGTCAGCTGTAAAGGGCCCCGAAATGACAAATGTAAAACAATTCAAACGAGAAAACTAACGGCCTTATTTATGTACAAAAAATGAATGAAAAAGTGTATGGTCAAAGAACAGAAAATATTGAAAACAAAACTGAAGTAAAATTAAATGGACATTTGTACATTTAAGAATAAAGAACCGAAAAATGAATTCAGTTAACCTTTACTTTTTTAAATGCAAAATTCAAACTGAAACAACTCATATTTTTACGACACAAGGAATCTTCGTTCCTTTAGGATTGGAAAGATGCATCTGCTGTCTTGAGCCAGTTCTTCTGCTGAGAAGTGAACTTGTGTTGTATATTTCAAAAAAATCCATAATAATTATTTGTTGTACATGTATATGTGTACATGCATGTACTTTAAAAGAAACAACCAAAAAGTTAAATATTTCAGAATATGTGAACATGGGACATGTATAACAAACAAGTGTGTTTGGTTCAAGGTCAGAGTATATAGGCAAAATTTTCCAAATGAATCTGTGAAACTAAAGTTTCATTACACACTTCACTATCGGTTATTCTATTCTATTCACATCTTATGTTCTATCTCTGTATTTTGCAGATCTGGGAAGAAGAACCAGGGAACAGGGATGCATTCCGAACAGTCCAAGAAGTATTGATGGGACCAAGAACAACTGATGACCGAGTTCGGACCAGAATTATCAAAATAAATGATATTAAATGTTTTGCTTTGTTGATAGTATTTTTAGTTACTATTCTTAATTTTAGTGTTCTAAAATAACACAAAAAAACAAAAAAATACACAAATGTTAACAGGTTTATAAAATCAACAAGAAGTACATAATTGAGAAATGTGGTATAATATATATGAGACAATTATCCACCAAAGGACATGTTTTCTTTAATGGGGTTTATTGTCAGTCGTTTCCTGAAGTTTGTTTCTGATTGATTTCGTTAAGCCTATGTTTAGATTTTGCAGTCAATTTTTTTTTCTCTTCACTGGACGCTCTTGAGAATGAGGAAATGCATGTGGAACATGCATTATCTTAGGGACTGGCTAGTCAGTCTGCGTGCGCAGCAAGAGATAACTTGACTAGAATGATAAGTAGACTTGACTATTGGTCTAGTACAAATACTATTTTAACAAAGTCGGGGTGACTAGAAAAGCTAGTTGATTTACAAAAATAATAAGTCAATTGACTTTTGACATAGTCATCCTGTGGACAGTCAGTTTGACTAGGTAAGCTAGTCAGTTTGACTAGTGTATTTTTTCAGTGCCTGTTCATAATTGGGTTGATGCTAGATTTGAGTTACCACAGCATGCGCACATGTCCTGGATCTCTGACATGTGCGCATGATATGGTAACTCAAACCTATCAATCCAGTGTGTGACGGGGTTATGGATGCATTCGAAAGGGGGAGGTGTTTCTTACTAATTTCATTGTTTTTAATTGTATGATGGTGTTGATGCCTTTTTACAATTATACTCTAATTAACATGATCAAAATAGAAATCATTTCTGAAGTCATTTTAAAAGTTAAATTAAGAATGGAAATGAGGAATGTGCCAAAGAGACAACAACCCGACCATAGACCAACAAATCTCCAATGCAACGAGGAATTCCCACACCCGGAGGCGTCCTTCAGCTGGCCCCTAAACAAATATATATTAGTTCAGTGATAATGAACGCCATACTAAACTCCAAATTGTACACAAGAAACTAAAAGTCAAAATAATACAAGACTAACAAAGGCCAGAGGCTCCTGACTTGGAACAGGCGCAAAAATGCGGCGGGGTTAAACATGTTTATGAGATCTCAACCCTCCCCCTATACCTCTAGCCAATGTTGAAAAGTAAACGCATATCAATACGCACATTAAATTTCAGTTCAAGAGAAGTCCAAGTCTGATGTCAGAAGATGTAACTTTGCTTGTAATGGTCCATAGAACACCTTGGTTTACTTCTTTGAAATAGAGTGAATTTATTTTGGACAATAGTTTTGGTTTTTAAACGTAATAACACGTTGAGTTCGATGTTAAAGCGGTTATTTTTCAAAGTTAAGCACACACGAAGAAAGCGGGTAACTGAATTTTCTGAATGACTATTTTAAGATTTTTTTTTTATTTTACCGAAAAAATATGGAAATAAATGTATGGAGAAAAAATATGCAAATACATTGTTTTTTGTAAATGTATGGAAGACACAACTAAAGACCAGGCAGTAGTATGGACGAGGTGACTTGCATCGTTTGTAATAGACATTATTTCTTTTTATTTCCAGATATCGAATTTGCCTGAAGAAAGCATGGTAATTTTTGTTTCTTGATGTTCAAAGTCTATTGTGTAGCACACTTTCGGCGGTATCGTAAACAGTGCCACACTATGACGAGAATTCAAATGTATGGTAAATAAATGTAGGAATAAACAAAAATGTATTATAAAATGTGGAGAGAAACATGAAAACGAGCAATGTACCGCAATAGACTTAAACTGTAAAGGTAAACATATGTCGAATGACAAAGAATGTCCCCAAAGGACTCGAACAAAAAATGGTCCTTAATCTGGTGAAATCAAAAACACATTTCACTATAACAAGCCACGAACCAGCTGAACAACAATGAGCAACATAAAGAAAGATTGAAAGGATCCAGCAAAACCGCCAAAGGTCAGAAATTAAAACTTCTTAAAAATATAGATGTACCATCCAAGACTTGGTAACTGTAGTTAGTGTTGTTATACACGAGACAATGAGCTCTCCTACTAAACCCATAGACTTTATTTTACTGTAGGAATAGTTGTAAAACACATGTTTGCATCAAATTTTGATCTTTCATTAGGTTTGGAAATGGCTAGTAGAGTAACAACTGACATGATATAATATATATGTATTGCCAAGTATTAAAGTATTAAGAACACACCATTAGAAATGGCTACAAAATATACAATTTATTTATCATGTTTATTACTATATAACATAAATGTTCGGTATTGTTCATTGGAACTGTCGTGGCATTAACAATAATGCTGCAGAGTATATAGCTATGTCACAAATAAAGCCCGATATAATTTCACTAATTCCAGGAAACATGGTGTAAAATCGAACAAGACCATCCACATGTAATAGACTATAAAATAGCTAATTTTTCTGTACCTAATACAAAATCTCATTCCGGTAGAGCAAATTATGTCGCAGAAAACCTTCCATATCTGAAAAAGAATATTAATAGTGATTAAGAAATATGATGTATTGAATTGAATTTTGATAATAAAAATAATAATATTACACTGGTTAATCCTCAAATACCAAATAACCGCATTATAACAATATATTTGACCAAATGGAAGGACAATTTTAATTATGTTGGGATTTAAATGCCTACCACATTATGTGGGGTGGTAAACATACAGATACTAATGGATACTTATTGATGGTACAGGTACAAGGTGTAACCCTCGTACATTAGAGCTGGCACCGATTGATTTGTCTCTCTGTAGTTTTAGTTTAGCTAGTAAAATAACTTGGTCAGTTGACTTCATTATTTCTTATGGCAGTGATCATCATGTTGTTAATATAAATTTTAACCATAAACGAATGCAAACTGATGAAACAGAATCAGTATATAACTATAAGAAAGCAGGCATTCTCCAGCAAGTGTAATGAACATTTGAGTCCTGATATGATTTCGGACAATATAAAAGAAACATGTTCAAGACGAACTAACAAATTACTCCAAATAGCTGGAGAGAGCATCCCAGTCAAATTAAAAAAAATATAAATCTAAAAAAAAAAAAAAACACCAGTAACATGGTGGACACCTGAATGTACTAAATTTGTAAAAGAAAGGAATACTTGTAAAAACCTTGCCCAACATACAGGTCTTGGAATGGATTTCACTACTTATAGAGAAAAAGAAAAAACGTGCAGAAAAAATATTAAAACTGCACAAGCTACTGTAACTCGTTCAATTATGATACTAAACTAACAGATGTCTGCAAAAAAAGTACAATTGATGTTGGGTAAATCATTTAAAAAAAATTACATTCCTGCTATATAACAACACTAAATATGAATATACCCAAGACAAAGCTGATATACTTCCTACACATAATGCTCAAGTCAGTAGTGACGATAATTACTCTGAAAATTTTAAAAGTCAGAAACAAAATATGAGTACTGTAAATTATTACACCATTATAAGGATTAAACTAATAGTTACAATGAACCCTATTCTACGTAAGAATTAGAAGATACAATCATTTATACATCTGATACCTAAAAGTTCTTATGTCTTAAAAATGCATTTCATGGCGAGGTACAGAAAATATACTGTAAACAGTAGACTATACATGTAGATATAGGTGAACTAGGTACAAGAGAACTCTAAATCTTAAATACTACAAACCACCTCTGTTCTATGAAAGATAATGATATAACTGGACTAGAAATACACACAACCTGTAATTAACTGCCTTTACAATTAGAAAAGATAGAATTACATATTCCATGTTTAAGTAATTTACTGACAAATCTCTGTCTGTGTTAATACAATTTTTTTTACTAGAGTATGATTTCTACAAAAAAAAACTTCCATGTAAATGGAAGCATTCTATTATATCAAAAGTACTTAAAGCTGAAGAAAAAAAACCAGACTAACAGCCCTTACATCGAATTACCGCAAGGGAACTCGGTCATAACACTCTATTTAGTAGTAGAGTGGATGTACTCACTGGATTTTTGAGGTGCCAGTCAGAAGGCTGATTAGTATGTCGTATGGAGTAAGAAGATAAACAACCAGCTGGTAAAGGCATTTAACAGTTTGATATAACAACATTAGTATATGACAACATAAACCTTGTGAGACGTCAATAGGGCAGCCGTAACCTACCCGTTATGTTGGGACACTTTTGATGACGAAGCATTTTTTTCCATAGCATTTCAACAGTTAAATTTCAACATTTATCAGTATACATAATTCTAAAATTGTACTATATTAAATTGTTAATTGTAAGTATTTTACAAGTTTATATTTTTTCTAAGCCAGCACTCGTCTATTTGTGACAGAGACCAACAATGAGATCCCATGCTTTCCCTGTATCACTTCAAATAATGGTTGCATTATTTTAGTATGCAACAGGGAGTTTTTATCTAGTAAATGTAGATGTTCATAGTGTATCTAGGTCTAGTATTTCAAACATTACTCGTGATGTGTCAGAATGTTGAGTGAGTGTTTGTCAGCCAACAGACGTAGCTATTCTGAAAATTACATTGCAAGATTTCAATAATGATACAAACTTACCCGACCAGTGTTAGTGCCGTAGCTTGGACAAACATAAGAATCAGAGCTCCGTCATCGGATGAACATTTATATGTTAATCGCAAGAATTATCATTCCAACACGTGCAAAATGTGTAATGCAAATATGAAATTTCTGAAGAAGGTGGTACCCATAACGCATTTATTTGGGCAAACTAAAATATAATTGCACTGTTTGAAACAGTACTATTCTACAAGGTTGGCTACTATGTGATAGTGGGTACCGACTAAGGCCATGACTTCTCATTCGTATCAACAATGCTACATCCCATCCTCAACAAAGATGTAATGCTGCACATATGAGGACACTGAGCATTGTTTAAAGAAGTTTTGGTGTTAAAGTCACGCTTTCGCTGCATAGAAACAAGTGACGGAACACTTTTGTATGGAACCAGGAAATTCTGTGACATTCTTATAGCTGTCGTGGTGTTACACAACATGTGTATTGATAATGGATTTATACCATTACTAGATGGAAATGATCGCCAAGACCAAGGATATAGACAGACAGCTTTATAAAGGAAATCCGAATGACGGAGACTGAGTGCGAGCTTTACTTGTAACTGAATGCTTTTCAAACTAAATAAGTTGTATAACTATTGCCGTTAACCGGTTTGGCGGTCAGTATAAATGTAAATTGCACGGGTTTTTAGTTATCGGGGACTGGGTAGTGACCACATAATCGCACGTCATATATACTAATATACGTAGAAGTTTATTTTTTTTGTATATAAAATATTTGTATTCAAGTTTTATATAGAACAATATTTAAATGTGTTGTATTTATTTGGTAGATTATTTTGTGGCAGATTCTGTCTTGTGTTTTTGATGGACTTTATAATTTTAGTTTTACGGACTTAACCAGATCAGATACATATTGTATTAGGAATTTAAGGTGGTCACTGCGCCATTCAGTATCCACACTTGTGTTTGATCTATTGTATTTAGAAATTAAAGGCTAATGTTGAAGTGTACATACTTGGATGTGCTCAATTATTTCACAGATGTTCAAAATAAATGAACAATCCCAATCGGGGTATTGTATTCTAATTGAAGTATCTATGCATATCCTAATTGGCGTATCAAACCACCCTTTCCAAGTTCACGGTCTCAAATGAAATTCGCGCACTTTTTTACAACCCCAGTATAGATGTACTTTTATTATCGATTATAGTAACGTACTTACATATAAATTCGAAAAGTTGCATTGAGGAATAATTTTAAACTTACTGTGCAATATCAAATTGTTTTCTCTATCTGATTGCAACACAAAGATAGGTTGTATTTTCTTTCCCTTTCCAAAGTCATGGCCGTTCTCGGAATCAGTATTGTATGCTTTCACGTTTTCCATGCGTTCAAGCTGAAATTGACCAAGTCATAGTTTATTTATTCACCATTGATGTTTGTGATGAATATTTATTCTATAAAAAGTAGTTCGTAATAAGTAACGTTGTGACACATTTTTTACGCTTCTTTAAAAAAAAACTTAGTACTATGATTTGCAGGCAATTGAATTTCTGTAAGCTGAACTAAAGTAGATAGAATATTAAGAGTTTGAACAGTGCATCGGTGTATTACTATTCCGCTTTTGAATATTTGTTTTCTAAATATGAGTGGCATGGCATTATCAAGACTGCGAATTCTGCATCTACACTGAAATATTTCCTCCGTCAGATCATATATTATGATGGATGTCGTTTTTCATCTGAAATTAATTGATCTTTATATAGTATGCATTGAAATTCGTAAAATAACCTATTAATAATGATAATAATCCTTACTTGAATATAGGTAGAAGAGCCGCATGTGTCTGCTGGCAGTGATGTCTTCCTTGTAGTAAGACCAAAAATTTCACAGCCGATGCATTTCAAGACAAAGTTATACAATGTATGAGTGATGTCTTCCTTGTGGCAAGACCAAAAATCTCACAGCAGATGCATTTCAAGACAAAGTTATACAATGTATGTGCAATTACGTTTTAGGATTAGGTTAGTATTGCTTAGTCTTTAGTTTTCATGCATGAAATGTTCACACCATTAAAAAAGGAGGATCTAACTCAATATCCAATTAGTTTAGCCAATGCGTTCTGTATGTTGTGTATTGGTATTGTAGAATATAACAATGGTTTGTCTTTAGATCGTTTTTTAATTCATCTGAAGAAATCAGATATGTCTGTTTTATTCAGTAATAAGAATTAGATAACAAAGATTCTGTCGCGTTTTCCTAATGTTTAAATACTATTATATATGTATTGCAAGGATTACAAAATCAAGAAATATGATTCAGACGATGAAAACAACAAAAGCAAGAACAGTCTTAATCTTGAAGGTACATGGTAGTGAACTTGATAGTATTATACTGATGTTGGCAGCAGCCTAAATACAAGCGATTGTAGTACCAGCACCAATAGTAACAGCAAAACATACAGCAGTCCCATAAAAAGAAAGAGTACCAATGAAAAATGACATTGGAAAGAAAAAAATACAATTTGTTAATAAAGCAGTGCAGACAAGAGGGTTTGATTTGGGAGCGAATGAAAATAAACAGCATACATGTAGGATGCGTGGGATAGAGCATAACAGTGAAGAGGATATAGGAATAGACTCGACGTGGATTGGATGAGACTTTGTAAGTAGTAGTAAGGGAGAACATAGTGAATGTGGTTATTGGCTGCTTGAGAAATGTGTAGGTTTAAATGCAGTGAGTGGGAGGACGTGTAAGAAAAAGAAGGGAAGGGGTAAAAGTAGGCGTAGAAAAAGTGATGATGTGAGTATGAATCGTTTGTATCATTGTCCAAACCATAGAAAATAAAGAAAATGTTAAATGATCTTATCCAGTGCATGTTATTTTGGATAACCTGCATCTTAATACCTTTTCAAGTCGGTCTTGGTTACTGCACACTCTATAGCATCTGTCCTCAGATGGAATCTCCTATTATTAGCCTCAAGGATAAAGTCCCCTCCTTCTCCTTTGCTATGCTGTCCACACAGTATTGTTGAAAATTTTCTACAAGAAGTGAAATTTCTATAGTAGTTTTGTTATACAGCCATGAAGAAGGACTGAGCTCCGGGGGATTTTGGAAAGTTGTCGGTGAATTTGGAAATATATGGAAAAGATTTGTAATTACACTAGCTGTACTCTTGTAGTAAAAATGTACATGCCAATTTCTTTGTAAAACTTGATTATAATAGAAAATGTGAAAAGATCATTGTTTTCAAATATTGCTTCGATTTTTTAACCATCTGAGGATTTAAGAATAGCTATCACTGGGAGAAACGACGTTGTGAATGTCGAAAACAGTCTTACTTCCAGTTTTAAAAAAATCTTCAAATTCTGAATAGGTCAATTAAGGTAATGTCTATGTCCGATAAGTATAAGTGTAAAATGGTTTGTGTAGGCTCTTCCGTGAACCTCCCTTTTTGTTTGTAAAGAAGCAAACGGCTGGCACTGTGATTTTTCAGAGGAAGAAGTTTTAACAGCCAGCATAAACGGTTGTCGAATCTAAGTGACATATGTCAATTTTGGAATACAACACATATAAGTCATAATAAATGATTTAGTAACATCATTTGCATCATCTAAGAGTTGGGAAGTGTTTTAAAGTTAAGAAAATAAATATCAATTATGCATCAATTGTTGAAAAGTTGATGAAGAAAATTACATGCATGAAGATTTGCCCTGGAAACAATGACTTTTCTGATATTCGTCGTTATCGGTACCCTAACACATTAGCAGAATTTGGAAACACATAATATATATTATTAGCATCTAAAGAAAGTTTAGCACATGAAACAACAATACGAACAGTTGCTTATGGTATGTTATGTGATAGCCCACAAGAAAGATGTTCAAATTGTCAAGTTTTTTGGCCAAACCTCCTCATACAACGTAGTAGAACGAAAACGAAAACAGAGACAAAGCTAACGCATAGACTTGATTACATGACAACTGGTCAGTTGAAAGAGAGAGTATTGCACTTAAAAAATGGACACTCTAAAAGAATAGTTATCTACATACTAGGAAAAGTTCGGAGTAAAATTGGACGTTGGAATTTCAGAGTCTTTTGTAAGCATAATGAAAAAAAATGACATTGCATTATCAAAATTCTAACGAAAATAGTCCACAATACATTCTTTGGAAACAATAACTAGAATTGCAACAAATTCAAATCTGAAGCAAATGAGATGGTATCCAACTTTGTTAAGGTGGTACATAGCTTTGCATGCAAAATATCCATCTGCTTACAGAATGGCTAAGAACAGCAACGGACTAACACTTCGACATGCATATACACTACGGGATTATACAAAGTTTACAAGGAAAGGAAGTAGCTGGAATACTGACGTGTTCGACGGAGCTTTACGAGACTATAGCATCTTAGATCATGTAGATGACACCCTGAAACAGAATATTTAGTTGCTGTTTGATGAAGTGAAAGTGAAGTCAGGACTTGTATACTGTGATTTGGGGTCTGTGAATAACTTTTGCATAACTGAATTAGAAACGTCAGTGCCCGGCATTGCAATTCATATCATGTCAATAATGATATGAGGCATATTTTCTAATCTAGTGTGTCATTGCACATTACCCCTGCAAAGGATGCACTAGTAATCAGTTATTTTGGATAACTTAGTACTGCATTAATGGGCATTTTGGTTTTATTGTAAGAGCTCCGGTGTGCGATGGTGCTACTCCTAAAAGGATTCATTGACAAAACCAAGATATATGCTACTTTTCAAACAATGAATATGGAGACGAAATAAATCTAAACTTCATCTGTGATGCCCCTAATTTAATGAAAACAACCCGAAATAACTTCGAGAATTCTGGACGGAACAATAAAACCAGAAATTTAATGGTAAGTAATGTGTCATGTTTGGTTATTCTGCGTGAGCTAAGGCTCAAAGGCCGTACTTTGACCTTTAATTGTTTACTTTTTACACCTTGTGACTTGGACGGACAATAGTCTAATTGGCACTCATACCACATCTTAATTCCATTAGATCATGTAGATACAAATGAAACATCTTAGGAAAATCGTATATTTTATTTTTAAGTCAAATGTATGGGTTTTATATATTCTAAACACTCCTGCAGTTCTTTCAATTAGAAAAGGAATATTCTAACGAACCTTTATTCAAAGACATGAAGAGGGCTAATGTCACACTATTCATTTTTTTCTTTTCTTTCTTTTCAGTTGAATGGAAAGCCTATAAAATGGTCACAAATAGAAACACTGGTGGAAGGCGATATCCATGGAATGGGTTAGTGGCTTCTTCCAATGAAGACGAAGAAGAGATAGCCATCGACAGAACTGTTTTCGCCGACTATGTCACAGAGTACTGGGTAGAAGGAAACAACCGCCAACACTGGAACCATTGCATCAACGAAGAACCACACAATACAACCATTTTGAGGGATGGCACAGCACACTCAAGGAGCATGTCAACCATGCGCACCCGAACATCTACATCCTGGTTAAAATCCCACAGAAGACTCAAGCCAACCAGAACTAGGTAGCAACAGGCCGGACCCAGCGACCAACATCTTTGAAATATCACGTAGATACTAAAGATAGTTAATAATTCTGTTCACAAAATTATTGCTGCCTATAAGGAACTACCGGGTAATTGTTACTATCAAATCTTATTCATTCAGTATTAAGATTTTTATTTCTTCAATTCTGCCAAGGCCTGTTAATTTTTCATATACAGGTAATAAGTGTAAAAGAGTTAATTTAGAATTGAGCAAGATGTGCTCCCAGAGTAATTAGTTATATTAGGTCTTTTAAAAGATTTTTTCATAAAGGCATTCCAGTTAGGTCATTATTTGCCTTTAAAGATGGTGGGATTCATCTTAATGATTGATTGTTGGTTGCTTAACGTCCAGTGGTAAATATTTCATGCATATTCAGGACGAGAACAAGTTCACAATAAATACAATAGGTAGGTTGATACAAGAGGCCATCTGGAGAAATTTGGACTGCCACCGGAAAAGGAGGGTATATTGGATAGGGACAGAAATTTTGCCCCTCAAAGAGTTGTTGCAAGGGTTCTTAACGTGCAAAGAGCGTGGCACTCTCTTTACACGAGGCATCGGATTTAACGTCCCCCTTCTGACCGGACGTGACTGCGAACTTGATACATCCCGCACAGCCAAACGGACGCCCCACTTCGGCAAGCGTTTTACTGCCGGTCGGGAGAAGACCAAGTGACCATATTTCTATACCCCAGTCACCCTTGGGGATTTCATCTTAATGAAGCTGGGCAATACGAGTTGCGCCAGTGTTTTCAGCATGCTATTAATCATACGTAAATAGTTTAGTATTGTATAATTTTGTCTTTATGTATGTCATAATTATTATTTAGTTTTTATAGGCTACCATAAAGGAAGTGTTTCATCCTTTGGATTCATTAATGTATGTCTCTTTAATGTATATACTCTATTTTTAGGAGAGATTTCCGTGAGCATCACCTAAGTAGATATAGCAGCTGAAGAAGTGGTTTATTTTTCCTGCTTAGAGTTTAACTTTCAAGAGAGTGTTACATCTCTTGGGTTTATCCGCTCCTGTCACTTATTTGTTTTTGTTTGGCGGATGTTTAATTTGTGTGGCCCCCATTTTCTTTATATTATTGTAATGACATGTATGTGAAGATTTATGTTTTTCGGCCGAATAAATTTATATTATTATTTCAGTCTTTTATGAAGCCAAAAGTAATTGAACGCTTTTGTATGGACACAGGAAATGCTATGACATTCTCATAGCTTTCGTGGTGTTGCACAACATGTGTACTGACAATGTTTAACCGTTACTAGATGGAAATGATCGCCCAGACCGAAAATATGTAGGCAGACAGCTTTACAATTGAAATTTGAATGACGGGGCTGGTGTGCGAACTAGACTCAGAAATGGGTGGTTTTCAAATTAATAAATAAATTATGATAAGTATAGAATACTGCATCAAGTGTTGTTATTTTAAATAAGAAACATCTTCGTAAACAAAATACAGACAGATGGTAACGACAGACGGACAACGGATGGCAAGCGATGAGAAAAATGATTACCACCAACAAAAAAAAGTTCTGTTCTTGACATTATAGAGAAGATATCTGCTTATAGGAAGAACAACTCGTGCCAATGGGAGATAATCATGTATTCGACAAATGTTTTTATTACCTTAGTTTTGAAGTATCGAGTATGATAGTAATTTCCTTCTTATAGCATTTATTTTAACGTTGTTGCCCTCGTAAAACGTAATTACATAAGAACAATGCATAACACAACACACAACACGTATGAATACATATTTTATCAGTTGCAGAGTCCTTCGATTCTTCATTGCTCGAAGATTGCACGAAGGTGTATTGATTTTTGTCATTTATAGTTGGTGCTTCGGCTGCTTTTAAACAAAAGTTGCATGATCGATATCTACTTCGTTTTTTTTTTTTCTTTGTCCCATCTCTCCCTGTTCTACCTGTAGCCGCTGCTTTTCCAAAGCGAGCATTTCCCTTTTTATGCCTGCACTTTGACATCTTCATCGGGTGATTTAGATAAGGTGCATTGTATACGTAATTGTTTTTATTTTCAAATTGAAATTAAATGATTTCTACATGTAAAAAAATATTTTTCAACTCACAATTTCTCTAAAAGAGATAGATTCCATCTACTCATCTTGTAAGGATGTATCAAATGCTGGACAAGTATCTTTCCCTTCACCAATTTCATCAAAAGGTGTATTTTTTTTTATTTCTTTAAAATACATTTTTTTTGTAAAAAAGCACAATGATAAGAAACTTGACATAAAAACATCAGCATCGACCCTGATATAGATGATCGAAGTGATGTTAAATGTGTTGTTTTTTTTCTGAAGGATTTCATTTCATTTAAGTTTTAATCTATTTTTTACTATTTTTAGACTTCCCTATTGGCATATGTAATCACAAATAAACTTAACTGAAACCTTTTATAACTGGCTACATTTTATACTTTCTTTGTTAAATTGTTTCTTTTTGTTTTACATATTTAAACATGTTATATATTATAGTTTTTTTTCTCTCTAAAGTCAACAATTTGAGTACTATTTAAAGAAAAGAAAAATTCGTGTGTTTTTTTGCACCGCACTGTACTTATTTATTGTTCATTATCTGAATAATTAATAACTTTATTTTGTTGTATACTAGTATGATTATTATGATCTTTACCATATATAATACTAATTTATTTGTTTAAACTGCTTTACAGTACTTATAGAGTTAACTAACAAGTTTGTCTTTGTTTACCTTTTTCTAGTCCGCCATCATGAACGAGGCAGAAAATTGTCAGTTCGACACCGAGGATAATTAAAATGCATTTAGAAGTAGTCAACCTAGATACAACTTATAATTTAAGTAAACACCAAGGGTCAACCCAAGTAAAAAATGTAAGAGAGTAGCAACAGGTTCGTCCGCTACCACTAAGAACACTACAGTTATCAGAGTACTCTTCCTCTTAAAATTCCACAACAAATACTTTCTCATAATAGCCATATAAATCCATCTATTTAAATTGGAAGAGAAAACAAAAGGCTCTATCGGACTGGGTTGGACTTGCAAAATTTAAAGCAACTCGCAATTTACTTAATGAGTGCCAAGATAAACATCAATGTAAAACCATCCAACAAAGAACCTCTCTTGGTGAATGATCGATTAGGACAAGTTTGCCCAAATCGAATACAGTATCAGCACGTAGAAGATACAAATTTGAAATCGGTCATGAAGACTCAAAAGTTAGTCTTACATACTATGACAAACCAGCAACTCCAGAAAAAAGTCAAGATCAGTTAAGGGCGTTTTTCAATAAAAACGTATTTTCTTGTCCTAGCCACTTTAAAAAAAATGTGTTTGATCTTTGCAAGTAATTTTTTGTGCAGTCAGTACATTGAATTAGATTTAACATTTTTAAGCAAAGAAACAGTTTGTTTTTTAGAGGGATTTATAAGATATTGACTCCTGAATGGTCCAAAAACAACCAAAATGGCATGTCCCTAGACCGCCTGTCCAACATTCATACGCTAAAATATTGTAAAAAAATGAAGAAATTAATGGGTTTTTTACTTTACATAAGTTCTTTAATAATTCAAAAGTATGTTCAGAGCCAACATATTCTAATAAACAGCTTTCAATATAGGTTTTTTAATTTCAGAAGGTGTGTCCCTCACAAATTGTCCACTACGAAACGAAGTCATTAAAATTTGCCAATAAACAGTTTTATAAAATCAATGTAATTTTTGTTTGCAAGAGATATAAACATTAGGGTCTTACAAAAGAAGTGATGCTTTTATAACGGCAATTAAATTGTTGGTAAGAAAAATTGAGCACATCAAATGGACCAGAGTGATACCGTATTTTTGATAATGTCCCCTACGAAACGGGTCAAATATCCTTCAGTATCTGGTTTTAAAATTATGTAAAAAATATCAGTGTACAGCTTGATAAATGCTTTGATGAATACAATCAGTCTTGTTACTATTACAATATAGGGATTGTGGGGAAAAAATAAAGCATGCGAATACGTCCCTTACGAAACGGTCCCCTACGAAACAAGTATGGGAGAAAAACGTTTCGTAGTGGACACTACCACTACCATGGAGTCTTTTTTTAAAAATTTTTCAATTATATTCGTGCAAAACAAATAACAAGGGTTAGTTTAATGTAATTGTTATTATGTTTTTATTAACATATAATAGGGTTGATGTCAACTACGAAACTTTTTGTCCACTACGAAACGCATCAAAATGTCCACTACGTAACATGAGTTGAACCTTCATATGTGAAGTACTGTCTAATCTTTATCGATAAAAATGATTTTCTAATTCAGAAAAAAATGATATTTTTCTAGTATTTAAAGTAAACAAACTGGAATGTCTATAGGAGACATTTAAAATTGCAAAAAATATGTGTGTTTCGAAGAAGTTTCGTAGGGGACTTTTGTCCCCTACGAAACAGTACACAAATTATGAAAATAATATCATTTTAAAGAATATTTAAGATTGCACTTTTTGTTTACAAACAGGTCTATTATAGAGGTATTCAAAATAACTCTTGAAATTAAATTTTAGACAAGTTGATTTTCTATTTTTTTTTTAGGTCTGAAATGTACGCTTTTATTGAAAAACGCCTTAAACTGATCTTTGATGTATTAATTATGCCGCAAAAATATTGGATTTAATACACACATATATATATATATATAAATTTATCCTGCAATTGGATGTTCTACTATACAGATACAGCCCTACAGATATCGCTATGCTGTATCTATACTATACAGATATCGCTTAAAAGTTCCGCCCACTGCCGGACTGAGTATTGTATAAACCTGCGTGCCCTCAGAATGTGTATTGCAATCACATTCCAAAGACGTATCAATTCCGATTAACGATTTATACGTTCTGTTTGTTTTCAAAGCAATAAGAATCACACAAATTTTCTGATAACATACACACAAGAACAATAGTCTTTTCTTCGATGACAACTATCGATTTCAAAACTTGAATGTGTATGATTGTGTAACAAAAACAACCATGTCAATTTCAGCATGCCTGTTTAGTGTATGTCGAGTCTGAAGCGTAGGACAACTCGTACAATCCTGTTTCAAATTGGACAATGTTTTGTATTTTATTGTTATTGTTGAATTTAGTTATATAAATAAATGCTAAACCTGTGTTCAGTGTCTTTAAAACATAAATAATATACAGAACTAATTGCAGGATAAAGACAATAACTGTTTATTGTCTTTAAATATCAGCTGTATTTGTACTCGGCTCGAAACAGGTGTAATAGCTCGCTAAAAATTCGAATACACCTTGTTTCCTAGCCTCGTACAAATACAGCTGATATTTAAAGACACTAAACAGTTATTGTCTATGTATTCGCACCTAGCAAGTACTATCAGAGTAAATGTTGAGGCAGTACTGAATATAATGAGATAACGCTGAATGTAAGAAACCACATCAATACCAACAATTTATGAGGAGAAAAGGGTCAAGTTACGCAGCTTAGATTATATGGAAGTCAATACAGATCATGATGATGTCTACGTACCACGATAAAAACATTTGTTTTACTGCATTAGAAGACGAAGAGGAAATCGCCATCGACAGAACCGCTTTCGCCGACTATGTCACAGAGTACTAGGAAGAGGGGAAACAACCAACAACACTAAAATCACTTCAGCAACGAAGGACCACACATCAACAACCATTTAGAGGGATGGTACCGCAACCTCAAAAAGCACGTCAATCATACGCACCAAAACATCTACATCATGAGTAAAACCTTTAAGAAGACACGAGCCAACCAGAGCCAAGTAGCAACAGGCGGGACATATAAGTGCTTTCATTTTGGTTATAAAATGATTCTGTTGTATGTATGATTTGAATGACCTTTGATACAATAAATATAAAAAGTTGGAGAAACGTGACCACACCCCCTCAGTTGAGTTTTGTTCTAAATTTGCTCCTAATATACCCGGTATACATAGGTGTACTTCTTATGATGGTCTTAGGATATTTCTAAAAGTTACGATGTCTTAATTTTCACTTAAAGCAACAAATGTGGCCGCTGTGTATGTTCACGTCAAACGAGGAGCAAATGAAATAAGACGAAACAGGGTGTTTAGGGACAGATACAATCCATTAGATAATTCGGGTTATTGATAACGTTCGTAAATATACTTTCTACTCGAACGATTCTGTAACGTTGTTGAATGTCTCAATATGAGCTCGCTAGGTTGACTCAAAGGTCCCATGAAATGCATGTCCCATTACAAATAACGGTAGCCTTGAGGTTTTAAACGACTGAGCTTTTCAACCAGGTAATGCAAATGTCCATCACTATATTTCAAGAGCAAGTGTTTCGTATATTACACGTGCGTAACACAATGTTAAAAGAATGTTTGCAATCAATACAATTCGATGCCTGAAGATCACGCACTTCGTCATGTTATAAAGCAAGGATTTTATTACCTTTACCAAATATGATTGGTGCTATAGGTGTAATACCACCATTGATTTTCCCCTATTAGTCTTTGTTAAATTTGCACTTTTCAAAAAATTGTGCAGACTTTATCTTTGTTTCAAATAAAGAAATACTTGGTATGAGTAAAGTTTTATCCTGTCCAGTTCTATAGAAAAAAATTCACATAACATTTCATTGCATATAAGAAAATAACCATCATTGGAAGTTAACCAATCAAATGTCTCCCCTTATTCTATCTGTGTACAAGGTTTAGTCACCATGTGACCTCAAGATTACAAAATTTTCTATAGAAATCACAAATAAAAAATAATGGTGTTTTGAAATACCCAAGACAAATGTTTATGACACAGAAATAGTTTTACTGCAATAAAATGTAGGATTAATTACCTACAACGGTCAAATTCAAGGGAATATTTTTTTAGACCTACTTTCGTATGCAACCGGATGTGACGTACCATGATTTGGTGGTATTACACCTATAGATGGTACTCATGTGCGTATCAAAAGCCGAGCTAGTGATGAACAATTATACGTTCACAGAAAGAATTACCATTCGGTGAATGTGACTTGTCATATGAGTCTCTGACTCAAACTTGAAGTGCTTAAACATAGTTGGTAAACATGACTCACTTGCGTTGCCCAATTCAAGGCTCAATAATAAATGAATTGGAAAACGTGAATGCAATTTGATAAAAAGTATGAATTTAAATGTCTTGGACAATGCACTACCATTTGATTTTCCGAAGATGTATTTAATATTTCTAATCCTTTTAAACAAGGCATGGACATTTGTATTACACAATTATGTTTACAATATTTATTTTATGTTATGAAGTTTATTAAACTTATTTCTAGGTCAGAAGGAACTTCCAAGTATTTATGATTACTATACGAAGTTTGTTGTTGGAGCTAAGTAAAGTGTCAGAAGATCAGTTTGAGGGTAAAATGGAATGTTTAATTATCAAGCATATGACAATATGTGCCACCTTGATTGCATCAAAACAGCTAAAGATGACTTGCCATTTTCCGCTCCTATGAACAAGCTATGGAAGACCATTCAAAAGATTGTTCACCGGTTACATCTCCAAAATCACAAGGATGCCCGGTGTAAAGTTACGTATGATCCATCAACAATCCCAGAAAGCTACATTACCATGAAAGCAGATCAGAATTTTCCCTGGTTTTCTAGGTTTAAAAAAATCGCCAGTTCTATGACACAAACCCACCATCTGTTCTATATTCACAGACAAATACAGAGGCGTAATAAGTACTATGTATCATGTCGTCTCCGTGGTAAGGCACCACTCTTATCATGGATCAATATTGCATTGCAGAAAAAAGCTATTAAAGACTGAACTGTGTTAATGAATACAAATTATTATGTATCTCAACATCAAAGCGAGACCAATGACGTACCAGTAAATGGCGTTTCTGTACAAACTGGAAGTAATAATTTTTACACACGAGAAGTTTGTAAACAATTACAAACTCAACAGTCGGTGCCTTGAGCGGATTAATCAAATACTACAAACATTAGCAAGGATGTGCAAGGACACATTTCTAGTTTAGGAAATTCTGGGCAAGCAGGTACCAATGACCTTGACTCTGTTAATGATATTGTTTCGTGGAAAGACCCACATATATTTTTGAAATCTCATTTTACTGATGTGTCCATTATTTATCATGATATTGTTTATTTTGTTCAAATGCATATGTCGTGGACGGGTATGTCTGGGGTAAAGCTTTTGTCAGATGCTTCTTGGGGGGGGGGGGGGGGGGGGACTTGTTATTAATTCCGGCCCTTCCAAGCCAAAATTAGAGTCATTGAACTTATGTCAATGGTCTAAAGCCAACTTGTCTATTATGTTCAAGCTTTTATCTTCAGGCGAATTGCCGCATGACCAGATTTTGGATTATTTGTCATATACTGTAAGGATATTAGATCTTATATTCGCATGGCAGATGGTTTCTGTTTTCTATTTTTTTAGGCAGTACAGACAACTGCAACTGTTTCGTTGGGTGACAGATGTACCTCATTTACAATCAGTGTATTTGAGACCAAAAAATTTAGCTAAACCTCAGACATCCGCCCCAAAACCTTTTGTTAAGCATGATATACAGTATGCATCACATACATCAGGGGGTAGGGAAATTTGTACGCGGTGTAATAGCAGAAAAGGGTGTTTCATGTCTGCTTTTAGGTTTGAGCATGTATGCGCTGTACCTGGTCGTGCGCACAAACATCCTGCCCACACACTTATTCTTCCGGAAACCTTGCAAATAAACAGATAAAGTGGTAAAGTATTTGCGTGACCTGAATCTGTCAGTATGAGAAAAAGAAATTTAAGATGATTTTGATAAAGATATCATTTTACATGTCATTTAATTTGGATTCGATATATATTAGAGTCTTTAGACATTCCTCCCAAAGTTCAGGCAAAAAATCATACATCAGCTATGCCTTCAAGTCCTCTTTATAGTAAAGCTCATGATCAAATTTTGGTAGAAATTGAAAATGGCAACTATTTTTTGGCAACAACCACCCCAAAAATAATTAGTCCACTTTGTGTAATTTCCAAACCAGAGGGGGTGTTAGGCTTATTCATGATTGTAGTAGGCCTTCAGGCAGAGCAGTAAATGATTTTGCGGGGGAAATTTTCAGAATTTTCAAAAATTTCAGACTATTGAGGGTGCTATTTAACTTGTAACCCCAACTGTTACATGTCAAAATTGGACTTGAAGCCCGCGTATAGATCTGTTAAAATAAGTGAAGCTAGTCTAAAAGCTTCCGGCTTTCATTGGACTTTTCCTTTTGGCAAAGAATACACATTATTCTACCCGTTTGGCTCAAAATTAGCCACTAGTATCTTTCATCGTTTGTCTCTTTGTCTCAGGCTGTAAGACGTGTGATAACACGCAAGGGTTTTACCACTGTTGCTTATTTAGATATTTTTTTCATCTGCGAGAAAACTAAATCACGCTGCAGGGAAGGTATGAATTTTCTTATTACCTTGCTTAGGGTATTATAGTTTTCTATAAGTTGGTCAAAAGTTGTTGACCTATAACAGCTTACTTTTCTGGGTGTTGAA
Organism: Mytilus galloprovincialis; assembly: GCF_965363235.1. Classification (NCBI taxonomy): domain Eukaryota; kingdom Metazoa; phylum Mollusca; class Bivalvia; order Mytilida; family Mytilidae; genus Mytilus; species Mytilus galloprovincialis. Next base: position 46,346,058 of record NC_134848.1, on the reverse strand, counting down.
ATAAATTCATCCAAAATAGAAGTTCGACTTCCAAGCAAAAAGCTAGCAGAGCAAACAGCGGATTTAGCTGACTTTTCAAAGCGTGTGCATGCGACAAAAAAGCAATTGCAATCCCTGGCAGGGAAATTGGGCGTCTTGCGGATGACATTCTTTGGTGGCGTAATTTTATGTCCAATTTTTACGGAAAATCTCTTATTTTAGACCGCTTATCACTGACCTCTGTTGCAATAGATCCTTGTAGATCAGGAGCTGGGGGTTTTATGTTTCTTACAGTGGCTGTATAGGATCTGATCTTGCTTCCAACCGTGTGATTGATTGTTGGTTGCTTAACGTCCAGTGGCAAATATGCCATGCATATTCAGGACGAGAACAAGTTAAAAATAAATACAATAGGTAGGTTGTTCTAATAGAGCATGATGGTCTGGGAAATTTGGACTGCCACTGGAAAATGAGGGTATATTGGATAGAGACAGAAATTTTGCCTTGCAACAGGCCACCTACGACCCCTCATAGAGTTGTTGCAAGGGTTCTTAACGTGCAAAGAGCGTCCAACCGTGTGATAGCACCCCATCATGTATGATATCACATTGGTTGTCACGCATACACACTACACTTATATAAGCCTAAGGTATACATGGGAATAAAAGTGGAGGGGTCCGCTTCCATAGTGTACACACATTATTGAAATGATTATTCTGTTTTATAAGGTCTCCAATTGGCCAATAGAGTACCGTTATGACCTATAATAAATATGCATTACGACACCATCACCTCAAAATCCAAACAATCATTCTCTCCCCGAAGGTACCATTAGGGTAAAATCTGAGGCAGTGCTTAAAATAATGGGATAATTCTGTATTTTAGAAACCACACCTCCACCGACAATTTACGAGGAAAGGGTCATTTTACGCAGATGAGAGTATATGAGAGTCAACCTAGATCATGATGTGTACGCACTACGAGAAACACATGTCACTTTTAAAGAGCACGCAGAAGGGAAGCTCCATTATAACCAATCAACCGTATTGATGTTAACCTTGACGGAAAATGGACACAAACCTCGCGTCAACACCACATCCTCCGACTAGCACCATGGATACTCTTCTATGACTTTGAGATAGCTATTCGGAATTACACCGAACATAACGTTTCTGAATAATAAATTCTTTGACAATATATACAAATATAATTTATAAAGAGAAACTTGACCACACTCCTAAGTTGAGGTATGTCCTTAAGATCGGATATATATAAAGATGAAGATGTTTCAAGTTATAATAAAAACAACAAATTTAGCCGCTGTGTATGCTCAAGACAGACGAGGAGTAAATAACATTCGCAAATACAGGGTGTTCAGTGACAAGAGACAATCCATTATTTTTTTCGGACGATTGTTGATATTGTTCGTAAATAAATATAGACTTTCTAGACCTATGGTAATAAAACGTTTTAGACTTATTCAAAAAGAGCTTGCTAGGTTAACTAACAGGTCCCACGCAATGCCTGTCTCATTACAAATACCGGTAACATTTAGGTTTATGTGACTTGGAGCTTTCAGCCAGCTGATAAAGATGTCCATTATATTTCAAGAGTATAGTGTTTCGGAAGGACGAAAATCGCCGTAACGAGAGAAGACGGAGCATTTATTTATTTAATAATTTTGGTTTTTCGGCTGTGCATATCCGCTAGAATGTCTTTAAGATAAACTATATTGCTGGGTTCTTTATTTTAGGAAACAGCATTTACCCAAAAACTCCTCTAACCGTTCCATAGAAGGCCGCCGAGATTGTTCGAGCATATGCAAGAGAAAAAACTTTGATCGGTGCTTCAGTTTAGAGACAGCATTTACCCAAAACTCCTCTAACCGTTCCATAGAAGGCCGCCGAGATTGTTCGAGCATATGCAAGAGAAAAAACTTTGATCGGTGCTTCAGTTTAGGAGACAGCATTTACCCAAACACACCTCTAACCGTTCCATATAAGGCCGCCGAGATCGTTCGATCATATGCAAGAGAACAAACTTTGATCGGTGCCTCAGTTTAGGAGACAGCATTTACCCAAACACTCCTCCTCCCATCGTTCCATATTAGGCCGCCGAGATCGTTAGAGCATATGCAAGAGAAAAAAGGAGGATGGGGAAATTTAACTGACTGCACAACAGCAGGCGTGTGTATGTAAAACATGTTATAAAATAATTGAAAACAGTTAGAATCATTGGTACCGTCACCCAAGATTGTTTATAATTACTGCTCCTTTTCGGTACGTTCGTCGAGTTTCGTCCGTTTGTAAGATGTTGAGAAAGCTCTATTACGTGTAACGTGACACAATTTTTAAAGAATGTTTGCAATCAGTATACCCACATATCGAGCATTTTAAAGTAAGGTTTTATGACATTTTCCAAACATCACAGGTGCTGTATATGGTACTTATGTGCGTATTAAAAGCCGAGATGTTGATGATCATTTATACGGTACCAGAAAGAATTGCCACTCGCTTAATGTAATAGGAGTCTGGGACTCAAACCTGAAGTGTTTCAAAATGTGTACGAGATGTAACGCAGCGATCAATGTATGCAATTAAAGCATCATTATGCCTACAAACGCAGCTAGCTTAGAAATTGTAAAGCGTGGGTTCTACGAAATTTCAGGCTTTCATAATGTACTAGACGCCGTTGATGGAACCCATTTACTGATCAAATCTCCATCAGATGATAATCATATTTTTGTAAACCGCAAACATTTCCATTCTAGTTATGAGCAGGGAGTTTGTTACAGAATGAACTCATCTATGTAAATAATTAAAAAAACTACCATTCTATTAAGGTGGAAGCAGTTAGTGATTCTAGTTTTATATATTGTCGCAAAATACCCTGATTCTTTTAAAAAAAATCAACTATTCAACGCAGAGAGATAGACCTTGGACGATTTTCGGCGATATTGGCTATCCATTACGACCATGGTTAATGACTGACCTCTGTTCTGAATCCGCGGAACGCAATAGTAGAGGACATATGGAGCAAGAGTTGTTGACGTAAGAAGCTTTGGATTGTTGAAGTCCATGTTCAAATGCATTGGCAATAGTGCTGGAACACTTCTGTACGGAGATGCACAAATAATGTGACGTAACCGTTGGTGTAGTTCTGCACAATATGTGGATCAACAACTGCACTACCTTCAGATAAAAATCATTGTGACCGTGGACATTTAGAAAGACAACAGGACTGTGATCAATTGACAATTTCACAAGAATTTCCAGATAATTTATGAAGGGGCTCGCTGTGCTCAGGCAAGCATGACATCATGCGTTGCCAATGACATAAAGTGTTCAAAATGTTTGAAAATTGGTCAGTTTGCAGGGATGTGCAGAAGCATACACAATACTAATGGAGAAAAAGTTGGTTATAAGGGACGCGCGCTCAATTTTTAGGCGGGGTCTCGGAATGGGCATAGTGGCAATGAAAACGATGAGTACATTAATTTGATAACTCCCACGGATAAGAATACACATGATAGGTCATTGACGGTAGATATCATAGAAACAGGATCAGGATTATCTTGCATATCAAAAAGTTTGGTTGGGAAATTTAAACAGAAACTTGAAACTATAGAGTCAATATTCTAATCGTTTATGGAGTAGGTGGGAAAAGGCATAACGTTAAGGGATAGAGTAGGTATTTTATTAAACTTTATGGGGCTTGTTATTGGTAATTCGTTTTAAATCATAGATTATAAAATGTGTCAGAAATTGCTTAGGTACAAAGGCAATGTTCCGAATTTGTCAAATTTACAGGTATAATGTATTATGAATTGAGAAAGTACTTGCTTAGAACAATAATAGCTAGTATTTTTCTAATGTTTTTAATCGAGAAAGAAAAATAAATATTTTGCGACCGACTACCGTAATGAATGTGACTATTCGACGCAACGAGCGCGAAAGCCCCCTTAAGACAATAGATGTATTGGATGACATACTGAAAACAACAGTTATCACATTCTTAGTTGTGATACAATTTTAAGAATATAGTGATGTTGTGTAAAGCAAACTATCTTTTCCCCCTACACTACCAACAGTTCATGAAAAAGGCAAATATAAGACAAATGAACAGCAATACAAGAACAATAACCGAAAAGAAGAAGATAGGCACCCAACACCGATACCAGGCATTCTACTGCCCGTATGAAATATGTTATGGATTCGAAGCTATGATGACTGAAAACGAATTAACTAAGTTCCATTCACAATATTCAAAATTAGATTCCACAAAGCACCAGATATTATAATATACGACAACGTTTGCAATTTTCACAAGTACTGTTATAGAACCAGATTATTTTAAAAACACAAGATTCCATGTTGACAAGTTTAACTGGAAAAGTCATATTGCTTTTAAAGAATGATACGACATGGAGAGATACTAAGACTATCAATTCTCAAATAAACGATCAAGCAAATGCAAGACTGAGGAATTGTGCATGCTGTACAGATTGTATATCCATTGTAAAACAATGCACAACCAGTTCATCAAACCTTTGGTAAAACTGCGCATTCCATAAATAAAAATAAATGCACAGTTTTACAATTGTGTGAATAATCCGGTTGCATGACAAAATTGACGAACCAATAAAGTATTATATTTTAAACTGTATTTTTTTCAGTCAACCAGTCAGAGTCATTGGTTCAGTCATTATATCAGTCAGACAGCAATTGGTCGCTCACATTGCATCTGCAGATTTGCAAGTAGTTTACACACGCAATCATACACACTAAGACAACACGACAAGTCTAAAGCTCACAGATTGGTGGACGTGTCACAGTGGAAAATGGACAAATAGTTATCAAAGGTACCAGGATTATAATTGAGTACGCCAGACGCGCGTTTCGTCTACATAAGACTCATCAGTGACGCTCATATCAAAACATTTATAAAGCCAAACAAGTACGAAGTTGAAGAGCATTGAGGATCCAAAATTCCAAAAAGTTGTGCCAAATACGGCTAAGGTAATCTATTCCTGGGATAAGAAAATCCTTATTTTATTTCAAAAATTCAAAGTTTTATATTCAGGAAATTTATAAAAATAACCACATAATTGATATTCATGTCAACACCGAAGTGCTGACTACTGGGCTGGTGATACCCTTGGGGACGAAACGTCCACCAGCAGTGGCATCGACCAAATTGATTTTGAGACTTTTTGGACATTTTGTTAAATATTTTATAAAACTATATTTTGTAAAACCAATGTTTTTGTTATATTTGCAATATTTCACCAGGGATTTCGTTTTTTTATATTGTGCAAGATTTAAGTCAAGGTTAGAAGATTAAGCTAATCTAATTTCATGTTTTAATTTGTTTTTTTAATTAGCGACATTTTACTTCAAATTATCTATTATTCGTATTTGACAAGCCAAGACTTTAATTCCAGAAATAAGTCTGCATGTTCTATTGTTAATTATTGTCTATGTGTTAATTTTTCTGTAATCCCTTAACTGAATTTTCTCACTCATTTAGAGAAATATTTCTCAAGTCTATACAAGAAGTTTTGGTTTGTTATAAAAACTATGTTGTTATTTTGAGACAGATTGGATTTAGTATTACACTGAGCAGTTTGTATTCCATGCTGAACTTGTTAAATAATAGATCGCGCTAACCAGAGTTGTCTTTTGTTACAAGAGCTAGTCCAAGAGTTAGAGTCCATGCAGACTTATCGTGCTGTTTATTGTGTGTGTGTGGTTCCAGGAAAACACATTTCCCAGTCACAGATACATCCAGAATCTATTTGTGACATTTGGTGCCAGGTCCGGGTCGTGTTGACTTTTCAGCTCAACACGCTTTCCTAAAACCTCAAAGCAGCAAGCGAGTTACCAGTTCCCCAGAGATGTAAATATTCATGTAGCAGAGTAGCAGTGATGGAAAACAACTTCAGGCCACAGTGGAGACCATGGTTTTTCCAGATGCGTCAGATTCCAGCGTGCGACAGATGTGGAAATTAGCATAGACAAACATTTTGTTATGCTGCAAGTAAGAATGTTTAAGTGTCATCACGTAGGACACTACACCCGAATGTGTGTCTCTCGTCCTCATCAGGAAATTCAAAAGTGCAAAGATATGCCGCAGATAAAAACAAAATCAAAATCGCAAAAGGATACAGATTCAAAACGGATATAGGAATATTTGGATTCTAAATCATTAACCCGAAGTTTAACATTTGCTAATCTTCGTGATTCAGCATTCCGAAGTTGTTTGGACTCCTATAGTATTATCAAACGGGATTAACGTGTGTGAAAGAGAAACTTTCAACAATACAGAAAAAAAAAATACAAATTGAAAATGAAAAGTTACGTGCAGATGTTCTCAGTTTACAAGACAACCAGAAAAGACAATCCATTAATGAAGACAACTGTCAGATGTACGTAAAACGCATTAATGATTTTGAAATATACCTACAAAGAAAAAGTGATTTTATTTTCAACATCCAGCAAAAATACAAAGAAATATCCACCGAAAAGAGACAGTTCTTTAATGAAAACTTTTACATTTCAAAGTGGACGAGTATTACAAACAAATAAGATTGATTGATTGATTGTTGGTTGCTTAACGTCCAGTGGCAAATATTTCATGCATATTCAGGACGAGAACAAGTTCACAATAAATACAATAGGTAGGTTGTTGTAATAGAGGCCATCTAGGATGATGGTCGGGGAAATTTGGACTGCCACTGGAAAATGAGGGTATATTGGATAGGGACAGAAATTTTGCCTTGCAACAGGCCACCTACGGACCCTTGAAAGAGTTGTTGCAAGGGTTCTTATTGTGCAAAGAGCGTGGCACTCTCTTTACACGAGGCATCGGATTTAACGTCCCCTTCTGACGGACGTGACTGCGAACTTGATACATCCCGCACAGCCAAACGGACGCCCCACTTCAGCAAGCGTTTTACTGCCGGTCGGGAGAAGACCAAGTGACCATATTTCTATACCCCAGTCACCCTTGGGGTGCAAACAAATAAGAGAATTGAATATTAAATTAAAAGAATCTGAAAGTGAAAAAGAACAATTGCGATCCACGCTTAACCAAAGGACCATACACATGTACCAGAACCAACCTAGACCTTTTCTTCCACAATTTGGACATTTTCGTTAAATCTATTCGAGGCACGCGGTCGTGCTTCAGTGGGAGAAGAAGCATGTTGTCACAGTGGAAAATGGACAAAATTGTTTTTAAGACTTTTTGGACACATTTTGTTAAATAGGTGTCCCCACTTATATGTTTGAATGATACACAGGTATCCCCCCGTATATGTTGGAGTGATATACAGGTATTCCCCCTTTATATTTCAAGTAATACACAGATATCCCCCTCACATGTTAAGTGATACACACTTATCTACCCACTGTATGTTCATTGATATCCTTGGATAGTTTATTTACCTACTTTGTAATCTCACCTAAACAAACTTGACTCAATGCCTTATGGTAAATGTTGGATGAAGAAAAAACACCGGTGTACAGTAAAGTTCTTATTTGTTCAGAGTTTCATTATCCTAGATAAGTGGTTACAATGTATTGAGTTTTCGAAATTTGGATGAGCAGTTGTCATATTTTTATAATTCAGTAGTTCATAGTGCTAGATTGTATGTTTAGAGCTCAAATATGCAGTCAAATTAGACCAAGGCCCATCTAACTTTCCGTTTCAATATCGTTGTAGGCTATTCTCTGATGAATTGGAACAGTCTGCTTATCTCAACCTTCATACTCCTTATATATGATTGTGTGTCATCGTTGAAAAAACAAATCAAGAAGATATCATTCAATGTTTGAAAAATGGTGCAGAGCGATCGACACGTATCTAGACTATTTTTAGCCAAATATTGTTGGCTCCAGACTTTTAGAGATCATATATTATGTAGTTATATGGCTATTTTTGTTCTTTTAGCTGGCAGATTTATGTATTGTAAAGTACCTAGAATTGCAATGGTTATGTCAGTCATGTAATTTTTCTCTTGTGTAGAATCTCAAACTCCCCCATCATCTTATATCGTAGACCCACTGAAGAACCACAGAAGGATTTTTCAGCAAAAGTTCAGCAATTTATTTCAGAATTTTCATGGGTACGCGCATCAGTTATTTTGAGTATAATTGTCTTATTGATTTTGATATTTTTAATTTGCTATTTGTACAAATCTAAACATAACCGGTGTACGACTTAGGTTTTAAAAATTACCTCAAGTGACGATTGTGTTATTGTACACTTTTTTAAACCTGTCTTTGTGCCCATCTTAGTATAAAATTTCCAAACCATCTGTTTAAGATTAATGAGCCCTTCTGTAGCCATTTTTGTACGAACTTTTCAAACATCAATTGTATCAAAACTACAGATATAATGAATAATAGAGACAGGCCATTTTGTACATATCCTAGGGGGAAACTTGATGGAAAGCGTTATAATTTACTGTGTCAATTAGGAAAAAGAGTACTGTGGCAAATAAACCAAGATTTTTATTAAAAAATCCACAGCCTATAATACAGAGATTCATGTTATATAATTTGAAACAGAGATTACTCGCTTGCTTTTCTTTGATGTGCTAATGATCATTTTTTCCAAAAAGTTCTAACCAACCTGTAAATTCAAAAATACCTCTTACTGAGTCACTAAAGTCGAGCGCACCCTAAAAGGTGTACTTGATTTTGTCCATATTTTTATTTGTTTTAAACATTAATAAACTTGTTTTTAGGAAATCAATGCTACCACTGCATGCAATTATCTTATATCTATCAGTCATCAAACTGCCAAATATGATAGTGCAAGGATAAAGGCTGTGGATTTTCTTTAAAATGTCCATATGTTTACCATTGGATCAACAGAAGGGTACATAGTCCTTAACAATTGACTTGCCGCATTTCCCTCATGTAAATTATTTGCCCCATGGTCATCATTTCAAGTAACTAATTTGTTAACTCAACAAAGTATTCAGATTTTCACTACAATTTCACTTATCTTAAGGAATTGTTATAAGCTCCCATATATTTTAAATCAACCTTTCAATACGTCTATGTGACACACCAAAGATTTGCTAATATTCTTAATCCGCCAGCAGATTCTTCAAATAAAACTAAAATAACACCTGGAGCTGATTTGAACTCATTTGTATAAACATTTTTATAAAACCATTATTTTTTTGGATAATTATCTTATTTTTTTGGTTTTGAGTGGCCGTCACCACCTGATTGAATTAAAAGGATTTAAAGACGGAGATAATTTTGTTTTATATTGTAATGTTTCCATTTGGGTTTAACTTTTGAAGAACACTTTGTACAAAGATGTAAATTCACTCCCGACAAGATGATTCCCGCAAAGTCCATCTAAACACGCATATTATCGCGACGGGGAAATTCAATTTTTACTGATATTATGCCGCGAAATGTAAATTATGGTCGCGGACAAGTCAATTAATTATCGTGGACCATGGTGGAAATCAATAAAATATATAAAATTGAGAATGGAAATGGGGAATGTGTCAAAGAGACAACAACCCGACCAAATAAAAAAACAACAGCAAACGCAGAATTTGATGTTATCAAAAAGTTTAATTTTTGTTACAATGGATGTGCTTGAGAATTAATTGTGGCGGTAAAAGCTTGTAGCGAAAATTTGTCAGTTAATTAGGTTGTGTATTGTTATTTAAAATCACATTGACCCGTAATTACTCCTCTTGTCCTCTTGTTAGTTCTATTCAAGCTCAGGTAAAGGTTGATTGACATTGGGCGGTCTTTCGTTTGTACTTTTGTCTGAAAGGTAATGCATACCAGGAAAATACTAAAAAAAGCCAATGAACGTGCGATCAGGTAATTATCGATTTTGGAAGGAGGAGCTACATTTATTTGTGTGGGTGTCATTGTACGCCAGAGAGTCCACATAGTAACAGAAGACAGAATAAGAGTAAATGAAATTTACCGGGTTAAGTGGAACAGTAAAGAGTACGCTAGTGCCATCATTCTTGGTGCTGGTGACTACGCGGCAATGTCAGCCCTAGTAGAAAAGGCAAAGCAGGACAGACGGTTTTTCTAGCAGCCGAGAGTGATGATCCTTCAAGCCCACTTGTCGAGAGAACTCAACCCAAAAAGAAAAGACAGACCAAAAAACCAGCAGTTAAACCATCAGGTCCAATACGTCAAACACAAAGCAGACCAAAGTCTTCCAGATCCAAAACTGAACGACCCCTTACCAAAAGTGGTAAACCGACAGCAAGAGTGATTAGGGTTGTCACGCCCCCAGGATTTTATGACCCTTTACCAGCCATCAGACCACCTAGACGTAGCATTGCCACTACTCAACAACCAGCATCTGCTAAAAGTTCGAATCAGATTCAACGAGCAGCCCCTACCTGTACCAACTCCTAGTACACCAATTGCCATCCGTGGGCCAAATCCGACAGCACCAACTCCACCGCTAGTATCGCCCTTTACACCAGCCAGACCAACCCATTCTTCTAGTCATCTCGGTCCTGTAATGTCTGCACTAGCAGCAATAGGTTCTGCAGTAACATAAATCCAGAAAAACCTTGATACTATGAACAGAAAATAATTATACATTTCTCCGTAGGTTAACATACCTGGAAGTCATGCATACAAGACTGGCGAGGCAACAAGACCAGATTTTAGCCGGACAACATATGCCCACCATTCCAGCAGCAGTTGTAGATCACCAACAGGTACCTGCCATACCAGACTTGTACAACATTCCAAATGAAGAGCTGACATTCTGACATTGATTGATTGTTGGTTGCTTAACGTCCAGTGGCAAATATTTCATGCATATTCAGAACGAGAACAAGTTCACAATAAATACAATAGGTAGGTTGATATAATAGAGGCCATCTGGGATGATGGTCGGGGAAATTTGGACTGCCACTGAAAAATGAGGGTATATTGGGTAGGAACAGACATTTTGCCTCGCAACAGGCCACCTACGGACCCCTCAAAGAGTTGTTGCAAGGGTTCTTAACGTGCAAAGAGCGTGGCAATCTCTTTACACGAGACATCGGATTGAACGTCCCACTTCTGACTGGACGTGACTGCGAACTTGATACATCCCGCACAGCCAAACGGACGCCCCACTCTGGCAAGCGTTTTACTGCCGGTCGGGAGAAGACCAAGTGACCATATTTCTATTCCCCAGTCACCTTTGGGGAAGAGGAGCTGACAAGAATCAAGGTTTCCGCAAAGAGCTCTGGTAATTTTGCAGCTGCCTTAACATAAAGATTTTTTCATGAATTGTACGGCATGGACAACCTGCGCTACTTCTACAAATGGAATGGTGGTTGGAAGCATGGCAAGCGTGAACTGGCCCCAACTAGGCGAGAAATAATTCGTCAATTCACAGTTCGGATGTATCCTGATGTCCGTCAGGAAGACATCTTCCAGACGAATGTCATCAATGCTATCAATGAGATGCTGCGTCGGCAGCCAAAGAAGCAAAGACCTGCACTTGCTGCTGTCCAGATTGAGAACAATCAACCAGAAGCTGACACCCATTATCAAGAGACTGACTTCAACGCCCTTTGAGATGTATACAGTTTAAACAAAGATTACAACGGTCCTTTTAAGGACCACACAAATCTTTCAAAAAGATATTTGTAATTGTTGCATTAAATTCAATACAATAAACTTAGCTCTTCCGTTAGTCCATCTTCTGTCTTTTTGTTTGCCCAGCATTTTCAATATACCCCACTAAGTTTGATAAAGCTTAGTTTTTTGGCAAATCATACGACAAACATGTTTTCAACCATTTTTTTTCTTATTATTTACATTATGTTCCAACCGTTATCTTCCAAATTGACATTCACTTATTAATGCAGAAAATAGGCATCTGAGTTTACAGTCTGTCTTTTGCATCATATAAGTTCGTGTATAAACCCCGGGTCTTAACCATGTCTTGTAGTGCTCAATGTTGAATGTATACTAAATGCCATTAATTTCTATTTGACAACTGTCCTGTTGTCTAACCATCCCAGGGTTTTAAAGACGGGTATATTGACTGGGGAATTAATAAAATAAACGTGCTAACGTGCAACATTTCTTAAAGAAATTGCACAATATACGAGATATTCGTCACTGGACATTTTACAAACCACTTCCAACCATTCAAAAATGAGTAAAAAAGATTGTGTTTAACAATTTGGTCATATTTTTATGATTATAGATTTAAAAAGCTGAACAGTTTATTACAATGAAAACAAGCATTTGTTTTTTATTGCAAAAAGATTAAAAGTGTTCATGGATTAACTTTTGTACTTTATTCAACGGAAATCAAAGATAACCAAACAATCCAAGTGACGTATTATCCTCCTGAAATAAATGTTTGCATAAAAGACTCAATTACGAACATGTGAAGCTTAGTTTAAACTATCATTCAACACCAGACAGCTTACATTGTATCAGCTACAAAATGTAGCATCACTAAAGCAATTGTTTTATCATGGAAATCAACCGTCATCGACTTCGTGGACCAGATTTGGATATTATTTAGGTAAAAGGTCGCGATCTTTTAAATGCGTCCATCACGGAAATCCACGAACTTTAATTAATTTCCATCGTGGAATCGCGTGATTTGGTGAATCAGCGATAGCTGGACTGTTCTAAGTTTTTTCGTATTTCGATTAATATTCATGACATATCTGTATTATCTCTCCTTAGTTTAATATGACCGATCCAATCAACAAGGACATTTAGGTAGAAGTAAGGTACACGTCATTACATTTTAACGGTAACATGGATGCTGCACAGTGGTAGGCTACGTAAATGTCATTTATTACCCTTCAAAGATATGAAGAATGGTAAGCAATATAATGCTTTCCATTTTACTTAGATGGTATTGCTAACCAGTGGTCGCACATGCTAGACACTTCAGTAAACAGTTCATTGAACCATATAAAAACTGCTTTTTTAAATGGATTAAGGCAGTTAGAAGACGACGGTGTAGGCTTAACAAATCTTCGCCAATTAGAGCATGAATATGTTACTGAATACATTCATAGGGCGTTAGGTTATAACAAAGATAAAAGTGTTATAGACAAATATTTGATAAAATTAACATATAGGGGAATGAAAGAACAAATTCAGAAAATAGTTGTTCCTCAAAACCCAACCTCTATGACTGATTTACTAAAAAAAAAAGCTGTCACCGCCGAAATGACAGTCAATATGAGAAAAACTAACAACGCTTCAGTTGAAGATACAATACACAAAGCAATTTCATAACTGGAGAACACTATGACAGACAGATTGGCAAATCACTTTCAATCTGTTGCAGCTATTTCGACACCTTCATGAAATAAACAACAGACAGATAATTCAACAAGTGCTTATAATAATCAACAAAATGTGTTTTAATCCATTTCAAATACCTATATGTATCAACCAGTACAGCAGCCATCGGTGCAGTATCCACAAGCAGCTTAATACCCTCAGCAAAACAAGCAACCACAGAACAGCAGACCAAATTATGCTAATAAACAGAATGAACCCTGTAAAGGCTGTGGTAAGTCTTGTAAGTCAAGGTCATTATGCCCTGCTTTCAAAAAGATATGCCATTATTGTAAGACCCAAGGACATTTTATTTCTGTATGCACTGAGCGAATTATGGCGATGGGACAAGGCTATAGGCAATACCAATAGGGATACGGGCCTGTCTTAAGGCAACATTCTGAAGGTAGGCACAAAGATAAGGAAATAGTAAAAACAAATCAATCTGACACTATTTTTACTATAACCTCTCTTGACTCTGAAAAATGTCACAAATAGATTCTGAGTGTATCTGTGACTGGGAAATGTGTTGGCCTGGAACCACACAAACACAATAAACAGTACGACAAGTCTGCACGGACTCTAACTCTGGAATTAGCTCTTGTAACACAAGACGACTCTGGTTAGCGCGATGTATAATTTAATAAGTTCAGCATGGAATACAAATGTACAGAGTTGGAACTGCTCAGTGTAATACTAAATCCAATCTGTCACATCAAAATAACAACATAGTTTATATAACAAACCAAAACTACTTGAATAGACTTGACAAATATTTCTTTAAATGAGCGAGAAAATTCAATTAAGGGATTACATAAAAATTAACACATAATTAAAAATAAACAATAGAACATACTTATTTATGAAATTAAAGTCTTGGCTTGTGAAATACGAATGATAGATAATTTTGAAGTAAAATGTCGCTAATTAAAAAAAAATAATTAAAACATGAAATTAGATTAGCTTAATCTTCTAAGCTTGACTTAAATCTTGCACAATTAAAATATCAAAATCCCTAGTGAAATATTGCAAATATAACAAAAACATGGGAGGATCTAAAACGCCGAAACTTTGAACTAAAATTCACGAAAAAATGAAGATCCCTGTCAAAATCAAGAACATGATTCTTAAAGACAAATCAATAACAATTAATATGATATAAAGAAAAATATATTTACATTACTATAAATGGTAAAACTGATGACCGGAAGTCATCCTTGTATACAAATGATGAAGTGAAATTTTCACTTTGATACTAAAATTCACAAAAATATAAAAAGTCTGGTCAAAACCCTGAAAATTATTCAGAAAGACAATTCATGGACAAATAATATGATATAGAAATATATAAATAAAATATTTTAAGTAAAGAAAGGCAAGGACGTATATTGGAACTTGACAAGAGTATTAAAGGAACTGAACAATCAGACATAGCCAAGTACATGCTTGTTGTAATGGTGAGGGGTGCAATTTGCGACCTACGGTTCCCATTGGCCGGTTTTCCGACAAATAGTATAACAGCAGATTTTTTGTACCCTGTTATTTGGAAGGCAGTACGCATCCTAGAGACCAGCCTTGTTGACCTAAGGGTTCTATTTATTACTTGCGATGGTGCGTCATCTAACTGAAGATTTTTAAAACTTCACGGTGAGGACAATGACTTTGTGCATTATGCAGATAACCCATACTCATCTGACAACAGAGTCATATATTTTATTTCGGATGTACCCCATCTTATCAAAACAACACGCAACTGTTTTTGCAATTCATTCTCGCATAAGAATACTCGTAAAATGTGGAAAGACGGTAAAGATATTTCTTGGCTTCATTTTCTGAATTTATTTGAACAACATTGTGAACTTTCATTATATAGCCCATGTCCAAAACTAACAAGAAAGCATATATACATGTCTACATTTGGGTGCATGAAAGTGAATTTCGCAGCACAGGTACTAAGTTCAACTGTAGCGAGTGCGTCGGAAATGCTTTATGGAGACAATGTCACAGAAACTGTTAACTTTATAAGGGTAATAAACCGCTTTTTTGACTGTTTGAATGTGAGAAGCCTGTACGAAGGTCGTAACAAAAGAAATCCTGACTTAAACCCATACAATTCTCCAAATGATGATAGACTGAGGTGGTTGAAAGTGGATTTCCTTAATTACTTTAGTGAATGGGAGCAAGCCGTCATGAATCGAGTTGGAAATTTCACTTTGAAAGAACGAAAGGGGATGCAGCTTAGCCATCAGACTATAACTGGACTTAAAATAAGTGTACATTCTATTGTTGCTAGCGTAAATTTTTTATTAAACAGTGGTGCTAAGTTTGTGCTCACTCACTCCTTCAATCAGGATCCACTTGAACAGGAGTTTGGACATTACCGTCATAGAGTTGGTGACAACAGTAACCCAACAGTATATGAGGTTCGGCACATGATGAACCAAATGCGTGCCGTAGGAGCAGTTGCTTTAGCTCTAAAGAGAGGGAATATCCACCGACAGAATGACGAAAACCGTTTTGTAATCGACAATTCAAAGTTACCAAAGAGATAAACAAAGAGAATAGATAAAAAAACAAATTCCTTTTGTCATTGACCAAGAACAAGGTTTAAAAAGAGCTATTCGAGATACTTTTCCAAATTGTCCGATTATGTTTTGTTGGAATCATATAAAAGAAGATTTTGAATTCTGGTTAAAAGGCAAAGTTGATATTTATATAGATCATTTGAATCAGATGTTGTATTCTGATAATGAAGAAGAATTTTTAGGCACAAAATTGAAATTAACATCAAAATGGACTCCCGTAGTTTTAGAACATTTCAATAAACATATATTTCCGGAAATTCAAAATCACTCTGGTAAATGGTTTATTGAAAAATATCCCGGCATGTTTGACCCTTATTCTGGAATAACAAACAATTTTTCCGACAGTATGAATGCCGTTTTAAAAAGAGAAAATGATAGGAAAGAGCTACCAGTAGGTTTACTGGCTTTGGGTTTTAAATACATACAACATTTTGAGAATTATGAAACTTTACGTGGCCGTTCTGGTTTAGGAAATTATCATTTGAAAAAAGAGTTTAGTAGAGCATTTATTTTACCATCAGATGTTATTTTTCCAAAAAGAATTGTAAGTCCTGATAAAGTATTTGAATATTTAAAAAAAACGACAAGCCACTTTTTCAGTCTAATTCTTTCCAATCTGACACTGATCCTTTAGGCAATTTAAATTCACAGGAAATCATAAAACAAACAAACTCTGATGAGAACACTAGTACTACTCAGGTCAAATTAGAAAATAATGAGGTAATAGTTAATCAACAACCTGTCATAGAATACCCGACTGATAGCAGTCAACAAAATTTGGCACGGTTTATTGTTGACAATAATTTAATTACTTTGGTTCCACAACAAGGTGCGTTTATTGTAAATGGCAGGAAAGGGAAATACTGTGTAACTCTTTTTCCAAAAGAAACATGTCAATGTGAATTGATGACAACACCTTCAACGAATGGTAGCATAAAACCTAATAAAACGCCTAAAATATCAACCGAATTTTCAACTCCTAAATCGAAAAAAACAACTTGAACTAAGTGTAATCGAAGAAGATGCGGGGGAAACACATATTATAGATGAGAAAAAAAATTCGAACGAAATTAATAAATCACTCCCTGTGAAAAAAAGAAAGATAGACGATATCAACTTAGATGAAATGGAAACCCCCACTAAAAAAACAAAAACTCTATCAGATCTTTTGTCAAACTGGGTTTAAAGGAGGTACTCATATCACATATGAACAAAAATATATGAGAGAACATTTAATTCATTGTCTTGTAAATGTTAAATTCACACATTTTCCAAAAAATTTCCCGGTAAAACTCCTAAAAATCTGAAAACTAAACCCCACATTATCTCAATAAACTGTGACTGTGGAAAACCCGATACAATAGAGGATATGGTAGGTTGGGAAGGAAAAACAGGGCGTAAAATGTGTGATGTCTGGACACATCGGTCTTGTGCTAAAAAATATGAGAGGAAACAGCTGGTTCTGCGAAGTACATAGATAGTTTAACTGAAATTTTTTAGCAATTTACAGGCCACGATTTACAGTTTTGATAAATTTGAAAGAAAAAAAAAACAAAAAAACAATAACTCCGCCAACGCCGGTCCCAAGCCCGAGTGAAAAAGGAGGAGGGTTGTTAATATCTAAATGAAACATATGAAATATCAGAAATGATAAGTATGTTGATACTATTGAAATTTGATTAAATGAAATAAAAATGGCAAGTACTTTATATCTAGTTTTATTCATTATTTTTTTTCAGAAAAGGGGATCAAGATTAAAACACAAGCTAGGCCAGAGGTCAAGTTTTTGCAATTTTAGTTTGATATTTTTTATTGTTATTTATATCAAATCATTTGTTATTAAATGACTTTTAGAATCTTGTTCTCGATTTTGACCGGGCTTTTTATATTTTTGTGAATTTTAATTCCAGTTGAAAATTTCGCTTCAATATTTGTATACAGGGATGACGTCCGGTCAACTTTTTGCCCTTTTATAGTAATATACTTATTTTTTTCTTTATATCATATTATTTGTCATTAAAATGTCTTTACGAATCAATTTACAGACTTTGACCGGGATTTTTATTTTTTGGGGAATTTTAGTTCAAAGTTGAAAGTTTGACTTCAATTTGTATATAAGGGTGACTTCCGGTCAACTTTTTGCCCATTTATAGTAATATATTTATTTTTTTCTTTGTATCATATTATTTGTCATTTAAATGTCTTTAAGAATCAATTTACAGACTTTGACCGGTATTTTTATTTTTTTTAGGAATTTTAGTTCAAAGTTGAAAATTTGACTTCATCATTTATATACAAGGGTTACTTCCGGTCAACTTTTTGCCCTTTTATAGTAATATATTTATTATTTTCTTTATATCATATTATTTGTCATTTAAATATCTGTAAGAATCAATTTACAGACTTTGACCGGGTTATATGCTTTTTCGTGAATTTAATTTTTAATGTTCAATAATGTGTTGCCAGAGTCACACTTAGAAAGACTTTCGGTCAACTTTTCGGTAAAAAAGCATATTCAAATAAATATTTCTTTTATTTAATCTTATGATTTACAATAGCTTTCAGAATCACTTTTATTTATCGATTTAGCTTAAGCGGTTCTAGAGATATTAGTTATAATACATCTATTTTTCACTTCCCCGTTTTAGACCCTCCCCAAAAACATTGGTTTTACAAAATATTTAACAAAATGTCAAAAAACGTCTCAAAATCAATTTTTGTCAATTTGCCACTGTGCCAGACGACCCAAAGTGATCTTGCTCTACATCAATGATCAACAGTCAATACCGTTAGGGACAAACCAGACAGGTGCTCAGCCAAACAACAACCCAAATATCAGATAAAAAAAACAAATCAGCACAGAGGAGGACCTTGCCAGAGCAGAATACTAGTCAAATGGAATTTTCAGACGAAGAATTTTTATTAGATGTGGGTAAGTTGGTATCGGGTTGTCCTGTAAATAACACACAAGAACCTGAAATTAACCACGTTTTACCTCCAGGTGAAATTTTGGCAGATACAGATTTTAGTTGTTTCAAAATGTCAAATTAAATTCATGTGCCAACATTTTCTGATGAGTCATCACTAGTACCAATTCAATGGTGGAAACTTTTTGAGTCATTCCAAAAATCATTTGGTATTATAAGATTGCTAAAAATGGAACTGGACAAAATTTTCCAAAAAATGCGTATGAGAAAGATATAGGTCAAAACTGAGGACAAAGTCTTACTGGAACATTGGAAACCAAGCCATTTGAAACATTATGTGTAACTTCTGCAACTCGTCACTTTTTGTAAGCCAATTCTTCCACTGTGTGTTTATTGAACTGGTCATTGTACATACTTTAGCAGCTTTGAAGTTTCTTGATAAAATCGTGAACATGTCCGAACACATATCACCTTACCAGAAATTTAAATTCCTTAGCACTATACTTTGGACTCGAACTGCAGATATATTCCGATAGGAGGTTCCGCCAAGGTCTCCCCCTCGTTGGTAGCTGGAATTCATGCACTAAATATTCGAATGTGCTCTATCAGGACTAACATTTGTTTACATGTTAATGTTTTACATTGTCTTATCGGGGCCTTTTATTGCCGTACGGTGACCTATAGTTGTTAATGTTTGTGTCATTTTGGTCTTTTGTGGATAGTTGTCTCATTGGCAATCATACCACATCTTTTTTATAAACAGTAATACCACTATACAATCAAGTGCTCGTGTTATGATTTGTTGAACATTCGAACAATTCCACGTTACAGACAGTTTGTGAACATTCGAACAATTCCACGTTACAGACAGTTTGTGCACATTCGAACAATTCCACGTTACAGACAGTTTGTGCACATTCGAACAATTCCACGTTACAGACAGTTTGTGCACATTGGAACAATTCCACGTTACAGACAGTTTGTGCACATTCGAACAATTCCACGTTACAGACAGTTTGTGCACATTCGAACAATTCCACGTTACAGACAGTTTGTGCACATTCGAACAATTCCACGTTACAGACAGTTTGTGCACATTCGAACAATTCCACGTTACAGACAGTTTGTGAACATTCGAACAATTCCACGTTAAAGACAGTTTGTGAACATTCGAACAATTCCACGTTAAAGACAGTTTGTGAACATTCGAACATTTAAACTTTATAATCCTTCTTAATTTTGTAATTACATAAAAGTAAAACTATTTAATCAACCACTGACTTCATTACAACTTCACAAAGAGATATTCACAAAAAAATCTGTTTTAATGATAAGTGTATGTTATATTTGAAAGTAAATGATGAAGATTATATTTGTATTAAGGTAAACTACTGCCTTTAACTAAATGTTCTATTTACCCGCGCGATAAATCGTCGTCTATAGAATACTGCGCCAAAAGAGTGAAAATGTTTCAAACATACATATCAAATTACCGGTGAAAACGTTGAAGCTATGAAAAACTCGGAAGTACAGAATTACCAGGACACTTAAAAGAGTAAAAAAGTGCTGTGGTTTGCAGATTCTTGCGATTTGCGTCAAACGACTGTCAAACTATAAAATTCTGATGGTGATCCAGTAAGCGTCCTCCTTGGCAATTCTCTACCTTCTGATGATATATAGAAAGAATGAACGAAATCTAATTCTTTCTTGACAAGTTTAAAATAAGTGACAACGCTCATTAAGAAATAGTTATGAAAACAGTAGATCTACCAAATCTTCACTCAGATACCACAGTGTAATTAAGCATAAAAATTCTTATTTGAATTTTATTAAGAAAAGCCTTTTTTTAATATTTGAATTTTAATTTAGCAATAATTGTATGTTCAACTAAAAACATTTGAAGTTTTGTTACAAATAGACACTTTATTTATTCTTTGTTATATTTAGAATTCTTAACTTTTTTTATTCCTTCTCACATTTAGAAATTATTAAGGACACAAGAAACATGTTTAATTAAGTATTAACTTTTCTTTTTGTCAAAGTTAAGTGACAGATTTTATTATATAAGATCCTCTTACACTCTTTTGTTCAAAAAGATGTAAAGTCTTTGTTAATCAGAATGTCTACATTTGTTTCAATTAAGCTCTTACGTAAAGCTTCTCCGAGCGATATAGGGGATAATCGTAACACGTGGTAACTCTAATTTTTGTGTTGCCAGGGATTAAAAAGTAGAAACGAAGTCCGATTGGTTAAACCTGCCAAATTGTCCAAATCTGTGAATGGTCTTTATTCACTGGAAAGCGTCACTTTTTAATTGCACGTAGTAAATAAAGATTATTTCTCAGAAATCAGATTTGACTATTTTCAGGCCTGTCAGAAGACTCACGTCAACAAGATAATTTTATCTTGTCACAAATCAAGAAGAAACACACACAAACCTTAAGTTTGAAAGTTGGCGGAGGACCCAAAGTTCCCAGCAAGAGACAGCTGACCACAACTTCAAAACCAAGAATTTTTGAGTTACTGGTTAAGATCAGCAGACATGCAGCCCAAGAATGCAGTAATCATGGACCTATCCATAGTGGAAGAAATACATGTACAGCCAGAGAATCAACCACCTCCACCAGCACCTGTTCAGAACCAACCACCACCATCTCCACCTGTTGAGAATCAGCCACCAGTTTTACATTTCAAACCACTAGTTCCAGTGCAACCACGACCAGTTCAGTGCAGGGTAATAATAGACCCGCGCCCCAAGGTTTTACTAATTCTAAGATAATGATACTTAAAACATAATAATGGCGACACTGATGCGGTTCAATTGTGGGCATGCTTTCTTGCCTACATTACCCTTCAGAGGATGGCAGAATGGGAAGCAATGTGTCAGAACAGTTTTTAGTAAACTTGCATACAGAGGTTTAAAACCACAGATTCAACAAATAGTTGTACCACAAAATCCGGTGTCAATGTCCGACTTACTCAGCAAGTCGATTACAGCTGAAATGACCATCAATATAGTACAACCTCAACAATCGAGTGTTGAAAATTCTATCCTTAAAGCTGCTTCATCTATTGAAGACAAATTTCTCAAAGATTAGACTATAGCCGCAATAAGTTCCAACAAACAACAGTCTGATTATGTGCCTTATAATCCAAGAAATAATCATGTTTATAACTATCAAAATCACAAACTTCTCAAGTGCCTACTTACAATGACCGCCAACCAATGATGCCAGTTCAAAGACAAAGACCAGTAAGGAATAACGGTCCACCTGGATCCTGTATTAGCAATCCCAGATTGTTCTTTTTTATAACCATAGTATGTCAAAGATTTTAGCAGCAGACACAAAGACTCGCATAGGTTAAAAACCTATGTTTAAAGAAAATAACTGCTGCTGCTAAAAAAAGGATAAAATGATTTTTAAAACTTTAACTGAACCATGTTGTCTGGAGATATAAACTTCCAGTCTTCTTGGCTGGGTACAAATACTATTGTAAGTTTTTGTTCACTAGGCATTGCTATTCTGTCATTTTTCGCTTTCACCTTTTTATTTGTAAAACAAGAAAGATAGCAATGACCATGACAAATGTCGCACACCAAGTCTAAGAGTGTATTTATTTGTGTTAAACCAACTCAGCCTCCTGAAATGGAGCCTGATGATATTATGGATAGAGCTAAGTCATTTTTCTCATCAGAATTTTCTCAGAAATCAGATTTGACTATTTTCAAACCTGTCAAAAGACTCGCGTCAACAAGATAATTTTATCTTGTCACAACAGCAGTCAAAATCACCCTGCATCTGCACGTCACACTCTTGTTAAAAAATCTCTACCATAAATCAAGAACAAACACACACAAAACTCAAGTTTGACAGTATTGCCAGCATTAGGGAAAAACAAATAATACGTTTTTAATCAATCGAACTTCTGGATACACTCCCGGTGCTCATGTAAGTCTGATCTGATCAATATTATAAAGACCATGGCGTTTGACCAACAAGACGAAATACAAATAAAATGTCTGGAGATGGTTCAAAAGTTACAAGCATATCAAACTTTATCATCCTTCCGTAAGCAGTTAAGTCAGAGGAAAAATTATCTGCTGAAGAACTTGTAAAACCTGCCACCGTTCGATCTTCTGATTATTCCCTAAGATAATTGAACTGTAGTCATGTAAACACGTAGAAGTTGACAGCAAACTATACAAGCTAGAAATTTTCTTCGGCGGCGACATAAAATTTATTCAAATTTGCTGAGGTCGATTACACCTATTATTATAGTCTACGCTGTGTTTTTGTGTAGATATAGCTCCCTTCTTATCAGTAAGAGTTATCTCGCTTATATGAAACAAACACTGCCGTATGATATTTTTTTAACTCTGTCGCAAGCAATTTATAATGAAGTATTTTATTTATAACATACTGATCATGCACAGTTATTGTATGCCATAAATAATTCTGTCTTGTATGATACTTTGAATTTTCCAATTTCTACATTTTCATCGCCTCTTGCTTTGAATAGAGTGAATTCATTTAAGAACCTATTTATTCGTCAAATAATCATGGAACCAAAATCGTGGAATTTCTTGTATATTTTACTTGAACAAACAAAGGTCAATATTTTAATCATATTTCTTATTCGAGAATAATTTCTTATACAATAATAACATCATAATAATGCTCATATAGTTTTTCACTAGTGTCAGCAGTTTCAACAATTTGCATTTCTTCCTTGTTTTTCAATTCAAAACAAGATGTGCTTGATAATTGTGATATTATTTTGTCGAAAAGTACATTTTTTGAAACAAATACATGTTTTCCCAAACAAAAGAGGAGGGTGACAGCAAATAATGTCTTAATGCCCGCCTTGTAATATAAAGAACTATTAAGTTATACCCATTTAAAAATAAGTGGAATAAATGTTGCATAGACTGTAAAATCTAAGACAAAATGTTTAACAATCTCTGAATTGAACAGTGACTTTCAATACAGATAAATACGTTTAAGCCACATTTTCCCTACTCTTGACCAAGGCACGCGAGTTAGAGGGGTTAAGTTAATTTCAGGGTTTTGGGAGAAAAGTTTTAAAAAAATCCCTTATTGTATATCTGATTCATGAATTACCCTAGCCTTAAAATGCTCTTAATAATGGAAGCCTTTCAATCATTGTTTCTTCAATGTTTGCTTACAACCTGAATAGGCGATATGAGATTGATTGATTGTTGTTTGCTTAGCGTCCAGTGGCAAATATTTCATGCTTGTTCAGGATTGATTGATTGTTGATTGCTTAACGTCTAGTGGCAAATATGTCATGCATATCAGGACGAGAACAAGTTAACAATAAATACAATAGGTAGGTTGTTGTAATAGAGGCCATTTAGGATGATGGTCGGAGAAATTTTGACTGTCACTGGAAAATGAGGGTATATAGTTGTTCAGGATTGATTGATTGTTGATTGCTTAACGTCTAGTGGCAAATATGTCATGCATATCAGGACGAGAACAAGTTAACAATAAATACAATAGGTAGGTTGTTGTAATAGAGGCCATTTATGATGATGGTCGGAGAAATTTTGACTGCCACTGGAAAATGAGGGTATTTAGGATAGGGACCGAAATTTTGCCTTGTAACAGGCCACGTCCGGTCAGCGTGACTGCGAACTTGATACATCCCGCACATCCAAACGGACGCCCCACTTCGGCAAGCGTTTTACTGCCGGTCGGGAGAAGACGAAGTGACCATATTTCTATACCCCAGTCACCCTTGGGGTGGCTTGTTCAGGACGAGAACAAGCTAACAAAAATATAATAGTTAGGTATTGGTTGGGAAAATTTGGACTGCCACTGGAAAAGAGGGTATATTGGAGAAAAACAGACATTTTGCCTTCCAATAGGTCACCTACGGACCCATCAAAGAAGAAAATATATAGATGTTCTGTTTATCGT
Organism: Mytilus galloprovincialis; assembly: GCF_965363235.1. NCBI lineage: Eukaryota > Metazoa > Mollusca > Bivalvia > Mytilida > Mytilidae > Mytilus > Mytilus galloprovincialis. The sequence continues at coordinate 46,321,300 of NC_134848.1, read as the reverse complement.
TTTACTTGATTTTGAGTTATTGGTGATTTGTTCCAGAATATTGAATTCCCATGTCACCCTTTGAAAGTTCTACCCAAAGAAAAATCAGATATTTCTTAGAAAATTCAGTATTAATTTCCTTTTCTTTTAGGAATGACTTTGAATTTTTCGGTTTTTCGAACTTCAAATAAAAACTGTTTGAATAAGAAAATCCATGTTTGCCTTCAAGTTAACAGTTAGACTGGTATAATTTGTCAATCAAACCTATTTGCCCAGTTTCATTTAAATTCACGAAATACATGCAATTCGGTCATTATTGTAATAAAAGTTGTTAAATTGCGGTTGTAAAATTAATGACAACAAATTTATTTGTTTGGTTCTATATTATGATGCATGAAATAAATAAGTTATGTTTATATCGATTCGTTAGAGAAATAGTATAAAAACACGAACAACTGAAGATAAAATTGACATATACACGACTTCCTACATGTGTATGTTAAATTAAACTCCTTAAAAAGTAATCTTGAAAGTTATTTACTTTTTAAACTGTCGCAAGTTCGAGCATATGTATAATATTTCGTACCGTCAAACCTTTGATGGCGAACATAACAAATGCAGGGCTTCGCACAGGTATGTGAAATATTAATCTCCTCCTTCAGGCAATTTTAGATTAAAAATAAATATAGAAATCCTGAACTTCATACATTACATGTAATTTGAAATTAGGCAACACAAGTTCAAAGTCTCACTCAAATATTTACTGCAAACAATTGTCGATCTGTAGACAATACGCAATAATTACCAATTTAAATCCAAATGATAGTAAAAAAAGTATGTTATCAAACTTTTGTAGAACCTGCAAGTGATGCAATTGCTATAGAAACTATGCTAATTAAAAGTGCTATGCACAATCTTAAAGTTTAATTGAAATTTCGTTATTGGCCAATATCCTACTTCACACAATTGTCAGAAGATTAGTTACAATCTAATAAATGCCATTTTGGAAAACAATATATTAATTTTGGAAAACAATGTATTAATGAATTGTTCTGTGTATGAATATTAGCGTTGTTATTTGTTTTATGAAGCATCGCTATTTATGGTTAATTTTATGCAATTGTCTGATGACGATAAATTTATATTTTATTCACAGATGAAACTATGTAATTTTATACTGCCAAAATCAGCAATGACATTTAATTGAAAAGAAAATGTATTTTATATGGCTAATGTTAATGTAAATAATGTATAAACATTTTAAACAGTCTCTCATAACTCTTTTTTGAAGTGGCTTTGTATGTTTTATACAAAGACTTAAAAAAATATTGTCTTGTCTTGTAATTTCGGACGCTGATGAAATCTATTTTATTGTTTCGCGGTGTATTTATTATAGAGAGATTTTCATTCAATATTCTTATCATAGAGAGATTTTCATTCAATATTCTTATAGAGAGATTTTCATTAAATATTTGAAATTTAATGTAATCATAGTGTAGTTGCACTTGTCCAGATAAATGACCATGAACAAATTTAGCCAGTGGGGTTAATATTCTTCAAAGTTTGAAGTTTAATGTAATCATAGTTTAGTTGCACTTGTCCAAATGACCATGTTCAAATTTAGCCAGTGGGGTTTATGATGTGAATAACACTCCATTCAGATATGAATGACCATGTTACATACACACCATTACTCATGTTACTTGTAAAGTGTATTTGGTGAGTTAAGAGTTTAAATAAGGGTAATTCATCGGTCACTTCAAAGATGCAGAAGTTAAGTACCGACATTTGTGACTTTATTTTTAATTTCCCCGGGTACTATATAAGTAAGTTTGTTCAGTTGGTGTACTATCTATTCCAACTGAACAGATCTTGGTGTATTTATTTAAAGGTAACCGGACAATTTCTGAAACCCTAGCGGTATGATCAAGTCCTAAAAACACGAACAGCCTACCCATTACTTATTATCTGCCTATCATACTAGTTTCATCCAACCTCTTGCTCAACCAAGTTGAGTCAGTCTAACCCAAAAACAACACCAAAACCAACTATAAAAAGTGGTGGAGGAAAAGAAAACGATTTCCGGTGGATGAAGCTAAGAAGTGGCAAAACAATCAGAAGAACAAGGAGCTTAAACATGAATAACCTCCAAGGATTTCACCCGTTATCACCAGTACCCGGAACCAAAGTTGGAGAAGGGACGATAGCGAAGGACCTGAAAAGTATACCAGAAGAAGCAACGGAGGAAAAACATTTAGATAACAGTGACAACCTGGACAAACCATAAGACCAGGGAGCTGCAGAGCCAATGCCGAAAGCAAAGTAAACAGAATTAGGAGGAGTGGAGTTTGGAAGCAAGACTCAAGGTAAATATAAATTAAACTTTGTACCTAATGTTTCTGATGTACCACCAAAATTAAATTATAACTTTCCGCCAACAACGTCTAATGCTCATTATTCATATTTTCAACATCCGGCTGATAATAATCAACCATTGGTACAGGCTGCGAGAATGTCTAATGTGATTTCACTAACAAAAATTACAGAAAAACAACCAGCCAAGCAATGGTGTACATTGTTTACGCAATGGGATTGATTGATTGTTGGTTGCTTATAGTCCAGTGGTAAATATTTCATGGTAGATATACAAGTAGTAGAAAATTCTCCTTCCAGTTATGACGTCTCGGACATTGATGATGGCATGTCTAGCACTCATTCTTCGTCTGTTACATCTTAAATTTACGACATGGAAGATAACATGTCTGTGAATAGGGTTAAAATAAAAAATAATCAGAAACCTACTGATATTGGGCTAACGAAACAGAATTGGTATCTCATGAAAATGTTCAAAATTTATCGAGGGCTTCAATAGGTATTATGTAGGTATCAATTAGCTTTATATGTAGAAGATAGGATGCAAATCATTTAAGAATTTCTAAAACTTATAAAATATGTATTAAAACTAGTATTTATTCTCATTTTATAGAATGGCAGACAATGAAGAAATTTATGCCCAGCTAGAACCCCTTTCTATGTGGAAATAATTACCTAGTTTAGCAGTGTGGCACATATATAAATATTTTCAGACCAATTTTTGGAGGGAAATACTAGAACGAAAGAGAAAGGATGAAGGGAACCTCTATTTAAAGAATTCCACGCAATACAAAAGCTGATAAACATGTCGGATCCAATTATTATCGACAATTTTTGTGGTTTACCCAAAAAATTCGCAGAGATAATTGGACGCCGGAAACAATTTGCCGAAATTCATAATCTATCATATCAGGAACATCTGAAGAAATGGACGGTGGAGAATTTCAAAGCCATTGGATGGTTAAAACGATCCAATCGCTTTGGGGTTTACCACCAAGAAGTAATCTTGAACAATGCAAGGAAAAATGCACCGGATACGAATTTTCGACTTGATAATTAAATTCGAAACTATAGTAGAAAACAAAAAAACATTCTATTCAGGACTGTCGTACGAATTTCAGAAATTCAAAAATTCGTAGAGATAATTGGACGCCGGAAACAATTTGCCGAAATTCATAATCTATCATATCAGGAACATCTGAAGAAATGGACGGTGGAGAATTTCAAAGCCATTGGATGGTTAAAACGATCCAATCGCTTTGGGGTTTACCACCAAGAAGTAATCTTGAACAATGCAAGGAAAAATGCACCGGATACGAATTTTCGACTTGATAATTAAATTCGAAACTATAATAGAAAACAAAAAAACATTCTATTCAGGACTGTCGTACGAATTTCAGAAATTCAAAAATTCGCAGAGATAATTGGACGCCGGAAACAATTTGCCGAAATTCATAATCTATCTCATCAGGAACATCTGAAGAAATGGACGGTGGAGAATTTCAAAGCCATTGGATGGTTAAAACGATCCAATCGCTTTGGGGTTTACCACCAAGAAGTAATCTTGAACAATGCAAGGAAAAATGCACCGGATACGAATTTTCGACTTGATAATTAAATTCGAAACTATAATAGAAAACAAAAAAACATTCTATTCAGGACTGTCGTACGAATTTCAGAAATTCAAAAATTCGTAGAGATAATTGGACGCCGGAAACAATTTGCCGAAATTCATAATCTATCATATCAGGAACATCTGAAGAAATGGACGGTGGAGAATTTCAAAGCCATTGGATGGTTAAAACGATCCAATCGCTTTGGGGTTTACCACCAAGAAGTAATCTTGAACAATGCAAGGAAAAATGCACCGGATACGAATTTTCGACTTGATAATTAAATTCGAAACTATAATAGAAAACAAAAAAACATTCTATTCAGGACTGTCGTACGAATTTCAGAAATTCAAAAATTCGCAGAGATAATTGGACGCCGGAAACAATTTGCCGAAATTCATAATCTATCTCATCAGGAACATCTGAAGAAATGGACGGTGGAGAATTTCAAAGCCATTGGATGGTTAAAACGATCCAATCGCTTTGGGGTTTACCACCAAGAAGTAATCTTGAACAATGCAAGGAAAAATGCACCGGATACGAATTTTCGACTTGATAATTAAATTCGAAACTATAATAGAAAACAAAAAAACATTCTATTCAGGACTGTCGTACGAATTTCAGAAATTCAAAAATTCGTAGAGATAATTGGACGCCGGAAACAATTTGCCGAAATTCATAATCTATCATATCAGGAACATCTGAAGAAATGGACGGTGGAGAATTTCAAAGCCATTGGATGGTTAAAACGATCCAATCGCTTTGGGGTTTACCACCAAGAAGAAATCTTGAACAATGCAAGGAAAAATGCACCGGATACGAATTTTCGACTTGATAATTAAATTCGAAACTATAATAGAAAACAAAAAAACATTCTATTCAGGACTGTCGTACGAATTTCAGAAATTCAAAAATTCGTAGAGATAATTGGACGCCGGAAACAATTTGCCGAAATTCATAATCTATCATATCAGGAACATCTGAAGAAATGGACGGTGGAGAATTTCAAAGCCATTGGATGGTTAAAACGATCCAATCGCTTTGGGGTTTACCACCAAGAAGTAATCTTGAACAATGCAAGGAAAAATGCACCGGATACGAATTTTCGACTTGATAATTAAATTCGAAACTATAATAGAAAACAAAAAAACATTCTATTCAGGACTGTCGTACGAATTTCAGAAATTCAAAAATTCGCAGAGATAATTGGACGCCGGAAACAATTTGCCGAAATTCATAATCTATCTCATCAGGAACATCTGAAGAAATGGACGGTGGAGAATTTCAAAGCCATTGGATGGTTAAAACGATCCAATCGCTTTGGGGTTTACCACCAAGAAGTAATCTAGAACAATGCAAGGAAAAATGCACCGGATACGAATTTTCGACTTGATAATTAAATTCGAAACTATAATAGAAAACAAAAAAAACATTCTATTCAGGACTGTCGTACGAATTTCAGAAATTCAAAAATTCGTAGAGATAATTGGACGCCGGAAACAATTTGCCGAAATTCATAATCTATCATATCAGGAACATCTGAAGAAATGGACGGTGGAGAATTTCAAAGCCATTGGATGGTTAAAACGATCCAATCGCTTTGGGGTTTACCACCAAGAAGAAATCTTGAACAATGCAAGGAAAAATGCACCGGATACGAATTTTCGACTTGATAATTAAATTCGAAACTATAATAGAAAACAAAAAAACATTCTATTCAGGACTGTCGTACGAATTTCAGAAATTCAAAAATTCGTAGAGATAATTGGACGCCGGAAACAACTTGCCGAAATTCATAATCTATCATATCAGGAACATCTGAAGAAATGGACGGTGGAGAATTTCAAAGCCATTGGATGGTTAAAACGATCCAATCGCTTTGGGGTTTACCACCAAGAAGTAATCTTGAACAATGCAAGGAAAAATGCACCGGATACGAATTTTCGACTTGATAATTAAATTCGAAACTATAATAGAAAACACAAAAACATTCTATTCAGGACTGTCGTACGAGTTTCAGAATTGATAAAGGTCAGATAAAAAAAAAATAAAAAAATATTATGATAATTTATATGTGTATTATTATTTTTTTTAGGAAAAACTAGTGATGAAGTGGTGGTGGTTCTCACTTGTTCTTTTTGGCTTAACCAGCCAATTCATTGTCAAGGAAAATGGCATGTTCCAGAAAATCAAGGAAATAGCAACTACAAGGTCAAATTGGCTCATTACTTTTGTCGTAGACTTGGATCCTCTTGAATTATTTCTTAATAAAATAGAACAAGACTTGGGCAAAGCTTTTCTTGCTATACAAAAAGTTCACACAACTTCTATGTTTTACAACCCAGAAAAAAAAACCATTTTGGCTACTATCTTAAGTTTACAAAGGGAGGTTGAAGGATTAAATCGGACTAAAGGTTATCTACAATCCCAATTCAATGATTACAAATCTTTATATTACGACGAAACGGCAAAGTTTAGAACTAAACGTAGCTTATTTCCTATTATAGGCAAGCATTAAGTTTTCTATTTGATACTGTATCAGACAGCGACCTGTCAAAAATTCGAAGAAATATCAAAACCTTGGCACAAAATCAAGATGCAATTCGTCATATTGTTCAAGATAGGTTAACTATTTTGAACACTACACAAACACATGTTTCTGAAAATAGACACAAGGTTAATGAGCTGATTGAAAGTGTTGAAGAACTGGGAAGTAGGCTACAAACTTTTGCCACAGATATAGAAAAACAAATTGAAGTTATGGGGAGTTATTTACAAGCTTATTTGCAAATGGACATGATAATAGGTGAAATAAAGGACCTTCTGAATATAGCAGGGGGTTATTTAAACCATCTGCAATTACAACTAAACATGTTGTCCTTAGGACACATGTCACCCAGTCTTATCTCACCCTGTAATTTACGAGTACTATTGACTGACATAAAACGACGACTACCGGCTACATTAAAAATACCTAGTGACGAAGTAAGATATTTGGAATTTTTATAAATTTTGGACCTGTAGTACAGTTTTGGACGAAAACAAAATAATCATAATCATTACGTTACAATTACTAGATTACAAAATTGACTTAAGGATTTGAATACTTTCAATTTCATTGATATTAAGCAGCATATATTTAGTTTATTCTTGATTTGCAGCAATATAACGTAACTACTGCTTCAAATTCATACTGAGCAAATTTGGTGGAGGCCCGAAAGTCCCGAAATTTTCAACAAAAACCAATAAAGATGTCAACTCCTATTAATTACAAAAACAAAGATACAATGAACGACTATCTTCTTAGGAGTAAGGGAACTGAAAAAGATTTGTCCAAAATCCCAGTAACACCGGTGAAATCAACGATACCGGAGTCTATAAACTTGATGCCAACCAACCCTAGTCCGTTATCGGCGGCAAAACCATGGAAAATGAAGCTTCAAAAGAGGGGGGAACTACACCTGACACAGGCACGTCCCTGACTAATATTGATTGATTGATTGTTGGTTGCTTAACGTCCAGTGGCAAATAGTTCATGCATATTCAGGACGAGAACAAGTTCACAATAAATACAATAGGTAGGCTGATACAATAGAGGCCATCTGGGTCGGAGAAATTTGGACTGCCACCGGAAAAGGAGGGTATATTGGATAGGGACAGAAATTTTGCCTTGCAACAGGCCACCTACGGACCCCTCAGAGAGTTGTTGTAAGGGTTCTTTACGTGCAAAGAGCGTGGCACTCTCTTTACACGAGGCAGCGGATTTAACGTCCCCATTCTGACCGGACGTGACTGCGAACTTGATACATCCCGTACAGCCAAACGGACGCCCCACTTCGGCAAGCGTTTTACTGCCGGTCGGGAGAAGACCAAGTGACCATATTTCTATACCCCAGTCACTCTTGGGGATCCCTGACTAATAAAACCCATACATTAACGGAAAGGTTGTTTGGTCATATCAAATGCACACATAATTTAATTCACCGAAAGATAGATCCCCTATATTAATTCTCTTTGATAAACGTAATCAATCTGTTATCTAATTTCTGTTGACGAAATGACCATTACAAACTTTGCTGTCAGCAACGCAATTTGGTATTTAAAAAAAGATAAATTTATATACAGGGACTCAGTTTGGATATGCCAACGAGAGCACATGAACTGCGCTCGGATATTCCATCGCGATCATAAACATTAGCTAAATTGTAACACAGCTATTTTATATTTGGATTTATAAAATGAATTTGGGCTTACCAATTTGTTTATGTTTACTGTATTGAACTGACGACTTGTGTGTGAATAAAAGCTAGTACCCCGCATTGTGAATCGTTCCAAAAACGGAATCCCACTCGAAGCCGTTCTGGCAATATTTATTGTGGAAAGGTACAGAATCTTTCTTCATACTTATATATTTAAGATTTAGTCCGTATTTGCTCATATATTTGAATGCTAAATTAGCCTTTACTTATAAGAAATATTATGAGCAAACGTGTTCGTCAGTTTAAATGCATATTCTTATGGATTTATGTAAAATAAGTATACTATGGATATTACGTGATCATTTATATTGGTAAATTATATGAATTGTGTTTCTATTTGCAATATATACTATTATTTTTTTGTTAATTATATGACTTTCGTATGAGCGTTAGAAGATATATATTTTGTACGACCAAATTCACTGTTTGTTATGGATATAAGTCCGTAAGTTGTGTTTTTGGTAAAGTCCAACCATAACAGGCAAACGACAGACCATACAACCCAGAATTCCAAATTATGTTAACTGGTGGAGACCCTAAAGATCATTAATACGGTACCTCATTAATATATGTATTGGTTGAGATCGCAGATAATCGTAGAAAGATACATGCCAGCCCATAAAATGCCGCAGGTCAGCAGGAGGCCGAAATTATCCAAGCACCGGGCAACGCTCCAGCAGAGATTGTAGCACCACTCAATGTACCAGTCGTTTCAACCCCTCCTGCTTTCCCTGCTAAAAGATATAAGGTTAACATAGAATTGTTTACATGAAAAGGTAATGTTACCGCTTTAAAATGGTGGACAATGTGTGTGACCTTTGTCACAATTCAAAGGATGCCAGAAGCAGATGTACTTCTGGTTTCCTCTTTCCATTTAGCAGGGGTAGCTAAAGCATGGTTTAATATCCTCGACACACGAACACAAACCACGTTAAATAATAAAAAAAGTTAGCCTTTTTACAATGATTTAAACCTACATTGAATGCAGGAATTAAGATAACCGAATTAAGACAAAATGCCTGTAAAACTCGATGAATTTAACAACAGGGCTTGATGTTTTAATTCAAATAACTTTGTGTCTGAAGAATTTCTAATTTTAGTGACCAAGAAGGGTTTCAAGAAAAGTATGAAACATATCATACTCCCCATTTGGCCAAAGACCATGCAAGCGCTCAGAGAAATTACAAACGTTGCTGAAAAGACTGTTGTTGTGTCAGGTCACCCATATAACATCCACCATCAACCAAGCTGTATGTTCTGCAGTCAAGTCGGTCGAAGCCAATATGCTAGCCTAATGACAAGGATGGACACAACATTTTCGGCCATGGACCGACCAGACCGTAGACCAAAACAGCACAAAGTCAAATTAACACTAATCAAAACCTCCATTTCAACAGTACATATCCATAGGAGTGTGGTTACTGTGGGGGCAATTGTTGGCTTGGTCAGCAAGTGTTGGTATACACTCTTATGATGGTCATTTGTTGTGGTGTATTAGTTAGTGCCATGACAGCCAAAGAAACAGACATAACACAAAGAATAAAGTATGGTGTGCTTTTTAAAGAAGAGGCAAACTTGTATTTAGCTAAGGAGTCATGGTTACACACATTCAATGTGTCATTGAACATTTCAGTTTACCAAACATTAGTTTTTTGTAATGAAAACTCTACTCAATGGTGTAATTATTTCAACTCTATTATCAGCTTTGTTCACCATTTGCATGACACTACAAAACACATATTCGATAGTCAATTAGGAGTATTAAAACACTAATTCCCTAAAATTAAACAAAAGCGAAATGCACGCTCATTTTTACCATTGAAAGGCTCATTAGTTAAAGTTTTGTTTGGTACTTCAACCATGGGAGATGTAAATTTACTTGCTAGTCATATACATCAAATAAATAAGAGAACAAGATTAATGGCTAGGGCTTTAGAGCAACATGGAGACTATTTGTCGTTTATGTCACTGGTTGACAAAAATAACAACCAACTGAAGTAGAGGGGAGTTGTCATGTATTCTTTTATATTTGTAAATATTTAATTTTCAGCAACAAGAAAAAGTTAGTTTAGCGTAATTTGTGCAATGTTATTTGATTTATTTTCAACTTTTTTGTAATAGTGACTTATTTCTATTTAAATCCGATGTTTAGTATTATACTGTAATAAACAAAAGCAAATCTGTGTATTCCAATTGAACAGAACGTTGTGGTTTTTTTTATTTTTAAGGTTACCTTATAACACGACAATTTCAGAAACCCTAGCAGTAGGATATAAGTCCTAAAACACGAATCGAAAACAGTTACGTGTCATCAACATGCAACTAAAGTTTTATCCAACCAACACCAAATGAAATATAAAAAGTGGTTGAGGGAAAAGACCTCCGGCGGATGACGCTGATAATTGGTAGACATGTGAGGAAATAAATTTTACTTTATTTTTGGTAAAACGGACAATCCATAATTTGAGAATATTTTACATTAAAGCGACTTTAAATTAAAGTTGTAAAGAATTGATTAAATTCATTTTGCAAATATGCTTAATAAAGTTAGTTACGTTATAACGGTCACTATAGATACTAAAGTACACGTTGTAAAAGGTCAATATTACATGTCAATCCTCAAGCTAAGTTAAACACTTTACAAGTTCGTTATGGAACTTTTCTTCGGTCATATCGAATACACAGATAAATCAATTGATATATGGATTGAACCTTATCCAGTTACGAATAATTAAATAATACATCAAACAACATATGTGATGTCCATGTATATTAAATAGCGGTCAGTTGGGTGTTTCCAACAACAAAAAAGTGAGGAGAAAAGAAGGAAATTTATCAAGAAATTATTATAAGCTTTTAGCAAAAGTATTAAACAAATAACTTAAATGGACCTCAGTTTATTGCTTACGAAAGTACTATATAAACCTGTTTCGCCCAACGCTAGGCACTTCGGTGTTGTGGCATATTAAAATATTAGAAACTTCATTTCTATTATTCACAGGTTAGTATACCTATTTTATTTAAATTTTAAGTAGTAAACTGAGTACTCGATAAAGATAAAGTATTTTTATATTATTATTTATTCAAAAGCAAAGTTATTTTCAAATTATTAAATTACTTGGTTTAAATGTTTATGCAAAGTTGTGTCAATATCAGATAAACAATTAATGCAATATCTAATTAAATAAACTAAAACATATTTCTATTATCGGGTTTAAATGTACAACTTATTTACATAATTTAAGATAAAACCTCACAAAGTCAACCGCTTATTTATATACATATAATGGAAACTTCAATTATTCTTTTATCTATATTTGTTATGTTTGTATATATATTATTATGTATAGTTAATTGTAATAATATGACTTCGGTGTTGCGGCATATTAAAATATTAGAAACTTCATTTCTATTATTCACAGCCAAAACGTCCCACCCAAAGCCAAACTACGGCAAAGTTACAGGTCCGTCTTAACAACTACGAGACATTTAGAAAAGTCCTGATAGACTAACCAGAAGATGATTCCTAGCGGACTAGTCTTCTTGACGTTAGAAAGGTAAATAATTGCGTAAAATATATTCTGAAGGAGAAGGAACAACAACATGAATAACCTACAAGGATTTCACCCGTTATCACTAGCACCCGGAACCAACGATAGCGAAGGGCCTGAAAGGTATACCAGAAGAAGCAACGGATAATAAATGGCAATGACATTAAAAAGCAAAGGTGGGGTTAAGAAAATGCCTACTGAAATTTTCTTACTGACGAATCTTAAATTGCTATGACGGAAAGAATCTATAGGCACCAAGGGTATGACAGTAAGTCTAAAAGTAGCAAATGGAATGAATTTTGCTATCCGTTTTTCAGATATTTCAATATATATATACTTTGTTTTGGTGACAATATGTTAAGAGCAGCAAATGGTTTTGCGATACCAAAAGTTAAACGTCTCACCAAGAAACCTGGTCAACGTCACCGGCCTAGAACACCTGCAGTGAGGACAAAACCAAAGTTGTAAATGTTACTGGTTTTTGGTGGGGTTCGTGTTGTTTATTCTTTAGTTTTCTATGTTGTGTCATGTGTACTATTGTTTTTCTGTTTGTCTTTTTCATTTTTAGCCATGGCGTTGTCACTTTGTTTTAGATTTACGATTTGACTGTCCCTTTGGTATCTTTCGTCCCTCTTTTACTGTTAAATCATATGTATTTATTTATCATGCTTATTTGTTCAATCGTAATAAATCATAATTGGAAATATTTTTTTTACTTTTTTTGTTATAATTCAAGTATTCTTACTTCACTTAAACTTGAATGAATGACTCTTCTTGAGAGCAAGATAACTGAAAAAGATTTGTCAAAAATCCCAGTAACACCGGTGAAATCAACAATACCTGAGTCTATAAACTTGATGCCAAACACCAGTCACAAGATGACCCGGAAAAGCAGCAGTTAAAGTTGCATGTTCAAAACTTGGAACGGCAGCTTCAGCTGCAAATGCAGCTTAACCAGTTACAGCCGCAAGTACCACAGGCGTCCCAACCTGAATCTCGGGGACCAAAACATATGGGAAACGTGACCCTGCAGAGGTTCGAGGGAAGAGGCGAAAATCCTATCAAGTTTTGGAGTCTCTTCATACAATATTGCACTTTGTTCAGGTTCACAGAGAGCGACACAGTTGGCGTGTTCCCATTGCATGTGTCCAGCACTGTGCAAGACTGGTTCTATTCGCTGGAGGAAGGCGTTCGTAGCAACCTGCAGCGTCTGAAGGAGGCTTTTTTGGAGCGATCCCAGAGACAAAACCTCGAATACAGCCTCCAGCACATAAAGCAAAATCAGTCTGAATCGGTCGATGACTACATAAATAGAATTATGGCGCAAACTTCCGACAGCAACGTTCCAGAAGCCATCCTGGTGAGCATGCTAGTTGGAGGATTGAGGGCAGATCTCGCAGCAATAGTAATGCCTCAGGTACCAAAGACCCGTCAACAGGTTATAACTGCAGCCTCGATTGCAGAGAAAACGGACTAGATGACGACGCAGGTAGCCAACATAGCCAGTATGGAGGACAGACTGTTGGCCATGTTGACGGACAAACTTAGCAGTAGCGTCGCCGAAATGTCAGCCATACAGGCCCGCAACAATAACCAGTCAAATGGACCGTACCAAAGGCAAAACTATCAACAACGACCGAAAACCAATTGCGAGCAACGGAACTACCAACGTCCATCGAGTTCATCTTGTCAAGGATGTGGTAGGAACTGTTTAAATAGACAATCATGCCCTGCACAAAATTCAATTTGTCGGTTTTGTAAAGTTAATGGTCATTTGGATCAAGTGTGTAGAAAAGCTAAGAGATGCAATCAATATTCACAAAATCGCAACATCAAAATCAACAAAATAATTATACTCAAAATCAGTATCCCCATAGATAGGAATTCGCGCCTGTCCAAGCTTTCCCAAGGATAGGCACAATGGAAATTCGGTTAACATCAACTTAACGACAATATTACATAAAAAAAATACTGAACTCCGAGGAAAATTCAAAGTCAAAAGTCCAAACACATCAAACGAATGGATAACAACTCGTGTTTTAGTAAATAGTATACCAACAAATGCTTTGGTTGACACCAGTGCAGACATGCATATCACAATCATTTTTAAATAAGATTTTCTTGGGTAAACCAAATTTAAAGAAAACACATGTATATTCAGTTTTAGGTATAGGACAACAAAAATTGAGAGTGCTAGGAAAAGTATTTTTGACTATTAAGATAAAGGACAAATGTTTTGAGTTTGATTTTCATGTCATTGACACTTTAATAACCACATTCACTCATCATAGGTGTAAATTTGTTAGAGACAAACAATGTTACTATTAATTTATCTAGAAAGTTTCAAAAACTTTCTTCATAATTTGGTGGAGTATCGAATCGATCTAAGGAACCTCTTGCAATACAACAAGCGAGTGGCATAGTAGGTTCGGGCGCCTACTCTTTGTAACATTGGATTTAGTATATCAAACGAAGATATCAAGACATTCACACAAGATACATGAGTCGGCATGCAACTGGAACATGCCACCTACTGACCCCTCAAAGTGTTGTTGTAATGGTTCTTAACGAAGAAAGGTGCCCCAGGCGGAGCTTTATTTTGGACGTTAATGCTTAACAGTGGATTTCCAAATTATATATTGTTTCACACTTTCTGTATAGACATTCTATGGATTGTAATGAATAACAAGTAAGTCAAAGTTAATGTTAAATATGTCTTAAATAGCAAAACAAGTTAGTGTTAAGGGAGATTAAAAAAAAAATTGATAATTGCCTAAAACTTGCTGCAAGGTTGAATAGGTAAAGTCTTTTGTTCAGTTTGATTCTAAGTCACACAAATGTACAATAAATATGTCAAACTGTAATAAAAGTCAATACATTCTGGTTATTACACGAACATTTAAAAAATAAGAAGTTTCAACTGATTTGTTAGTGAAAAGGTTCGTAAAACGCTTGTATGTATCAACTGACATGATCGACCGGATAATAAGTGACATGTTCACGACTTTGCACAGGTATATGTATAATTATATTCCTTCGAGCAGTTCTAAATTTAAAAATACAGGAATCTTGAATATCATATATAAATATTCACACAGCCAGGAGTTCAGAATGATTTTATTTAGACTTTTTATATTTTTTCCTTACTGCCATAAATCCCAAAATATTGGGAATAAGAAGGTTTTAAAAGCCTGAATCGATCAATCGACAAGAACGACTTGGGACAGTTGAAAATTTTATGACTTTGAACATATATATATATATATTATATATTGTATGTTATACCTTCAGACTGTAAATTTAAAATAGTTGTAAATTTAAAATAAAGGAATCTTGAATGTCATATATTTATATGAAACTAATCATCTGGAAAACGATGGATAAAATTTTAGATTAAATAAATAAACATGCATGTATGTATAAATGATCATGAAATGACTTTCAAAGGGATTAAAAAAAAGTTAGAGAATTGTACGAGTACCAAGACGGTTATCTTCAAAAATCATATACCAAAAACGATCATCTTCTCAAAAACAAAATTAATCCGGAAGTATACTATGTTTACGAGAACTTAAAAGTTAAGCTCTCTCTTACAGGCTGCTCTGTATTAAAGAAGATAGCAGACAATGATGTATAAATGTCGTTAATACTCAGCACAGATGACATGTACGTATTATTCCAATTAGAGTTATCGATACCACTGCTGATGTACGTTTGGGTCACCGAGGGTTTCATCAACATCGGTGGCGTTGTCATGGATATCAATAATTTGGTCATTTTTATAAATTCCGGTTTACAAAACTTTGAATTTTTCGAAAAAATAAGTATTTTCTTATCCCAATGATAGATTACCGTAGCCGTATTTGGCACAACTTTTTGGAAATTTGCATCCTCTGAATGCTCTTTAACATTGTTTTTGTTCGCCTTTAAAACTATTTTGATATGCGCGTCACTGGTGAGTCTTATGTAGACGAAACGCGCTTCATGCGTACTTAATTATATATCTAGTACCTTTGATTACTATATACGAAAACCAAATACCAAAAAAAAAGCTTAGTTATAGAGACAACTAAACCAATTTAGGGCTCAATTCAGTGATGCAATCACCTATTAAACTATTTAAAGACAACAAGCAAAATTGTATTCCTCCTAGTAGGCTTCTGCAACTTTCGGTGTATGTAAATGACAGCACCACAGTAAAACAACAATGTATTAATTGATTGTTGGTTGCTTAACGTCCAGTGGCAAATATTTCATGCATATTCAGGATGAGAACAAGTTCACAATAAATACAATAGGTAGGTTGATACGATAGAGGCCATATGGGATGATGGTCGGGGAAATTTGGACTGCCACTGAAAAATGAGGGTATATTGGATATGGACAGAAATTTTGCCTTGCAGCAAACAGGACACATACGGACCCCTCAAAAGAGTTGTTGCAAGTGTTCTTAACGTGCAAAGAGCGTGGCACTCTCTTTACACGAAGCATCGGATTTAACGTCCCCCTTCTGATCAGACGTGACAGCAAACTTGATACATCCCGCACAGCCAAACGGACGTCCCACTTCGGCAAGCGTTTTACTGCCGGTCGGGAGAAGACCAAGAGACCATATTTCCTAACCCCAGTCACCCAGTTCAAGATAATCCGTAAGATATTACCTACATACATGTATGTATGTTG
This sequence comes from Mytilus galloprovincialis, assembly GCF_965363235.1. Classification (NCBI taxonomy): domain Eukaryota; kingdom Metazoa; phylum Mollusca; class Bivalvia; order Mytilida; family Mytilidae; genus Mytilus; species Mytilus galloprovincialis. The sequence continues at coordinate 46,304,842 of NC_134848.1, read as the reverse complement.
AACATTTGTATAATAGAAATATATGTAGATATATTTTATCAGTCACCTGGTAATATAACGGTATCTGATTTCGTATGGCAATTCATTAATACAATTTCCTTAAATACGTTTTTTAAAATATATAATAAGAACTGCACAACTTCATATAGATGTGCACTTTGAAACACGTCACGTAGATATTTTAACTATTTGGAATTATCTCAAATAAAACATGACAGGTCATGTCATACAGGTAACTAAATATAAACACAGGTAACTAGAAATAACTTTGACGTTTTCAGTACATAGTGTTTCATTATTTGAAAGGTATATTTAATTCTTTTCCGCACATTATTGAAAGTGTTCACGTTCTACTGAAAAACATATGCTAATTAGTCAATCAACGAGTTGACTCATATGCGTCTTTAATTGATAATGAAATATTTTTTTTTATTTATTTCTACCTATCCATACAGGTAAAAAAAAATTGACGTTGGTTGTTCATTACTTTAAAAGTATCTTAACTTTCGTTCACGAGCATTATAAGTTGGAAATGTTTGATAAATAAGTTGGACATGTTGAAGTCCTACTGAAAAATATATGGCAATCAGTCAATCATCGAATTAATTCATAATATTCCTATGGTACTCGATGATACAGGTTAAAAAAAGTTGACGTTGCTTGTACTGATACTGAAATTTCAATTGGAAAATGTTCTCTGGATGCAATGCAATTTTTTGGTACCACTTACAACTATAATAGAGAATATGCAATTTTCTGGAATAAATTTCACAACCTATTTAAAAGGTTGCATTCAAAGCATCCTGCCTTTCAACTCGAGCACATGGTTTAGACTTAGTCGAGAATATAAATTCCAACGGACGATGATCTTTTAGCAACTCAAAATCCTGACCCAGTAAATACATATGGAATCTTTAACAGGCCCATACTAACCCTAACGCCTCTTATTCTGTTTCTGAATACTTCCTTTCGATAGTTGTGAGACTTCTGCTTGCATAGCATATGACTTTGTACTCATATATTCTGTTTCTGTACTAGAACAGCACCTAAGCCTACAGGGCTGGCATCTGGAATTGAGTTTTCAATAGCAAAGATCGACTGTACTATAAATAAATTTAAAGCTATTTTTAGAATGACATCATTGATAAAAATGCCCGTATGTCATTCAAGCGGAAATCGTTATCGTTGTAAACAATAACGTGCATGAGGTTATAAATACTGTATTTTAAAACAAAACCATGGCTAGTTCAACAGAAAAAAGAAAATAGGAAGGCAGTAAACATTGTGTTAATGTCACATGTAACATTGATTCAAGATATGTCTCGTAAGGAGATGGAAGGCGTTTTTTTATACCACGTTATTGAAATGTCACATTTCAGTACGTTATTGTTTAACTTGTTGTCTTTTCTGTATTTATTCTCTATTCATATGAATTGTTTGAATTTATTGAAATTACTTTAATGTCACAGTGAATTCATTACAAAATTCAAATTTAATATTAGGCATTTCAGAAAAATGTCGACGTTTCGTGAGATCGACATGAAAAAGGAACGGCTGCTGACAGGTGTTACAAACGCTCTAAATGACTTCCCTTCTAAAAGTCGAGTGGCAGTAATGACTTCATATTCATGTACACTATAATTAAGTGGTCAGATACTTAAGTGACAATAACCAGGAATATTATACCATACTAGGGCCAGCGTTAACTTATTGGTCCTCGTCATTAAAAATTTCTCCGAAAACATGTAAAAATCGGCTTACGTGCAAACAGCATTCATGTGCAGATCCAGGAGTGCCGGGCCCCCTTTTGTTGGAAAATTTTGTTGATTAGAATGGGAACCACTTAAGCATGTATGGAGCGCCCCCCCCCCCCACCCCCTGATAAAAACTTGTGAATCTGGCACCGAGGTATGTGGCATTTGAGCCTTTTAGTAACCCTTTTGACGTTTAAAAAAATATTTCCAAAGATATTCCCAGTAAAATTATATTCGACAAAAAACAAAGAAACATTGACAGTAACTGGTACTGATCAACCAGTATTTATAACTCATTTCAAAAAGTTCTGGTCCAATTACCCTTGTCAACTAATGTGTTCCCCTACGTAAAAACCACATTTGAACCATTCTAATGACTTTTATATTTTTTGTTCATGTATGTTTCGGAGTTAAGTGTGCAGTTTATTTTTTTTAACTAGTAAACATTTTTGTTAAGGGGTCAACTGCAGCCGACCTCTGCGTGCGTGATTTTCTCGTTGTATTGAACCCATTTTTAGTGGCTACAGCTTTGGTTGGGTTGTTGTCTTTTTCACAAATTCCCTGTTTCCATAATTAATTCTATTAATACTGTAAAAATGAAAACTTGTGGCCAGGGATACCTGATGAGGATAAACCTAGGTCCATAGGTCAGACCGTAATCGAAACTCCTTTTAATATTACAAGGAACACAGATGCAGCACTGTGATTTTTTTCTAAGAATACTATTCGAGTAACAAGCACATGTGGGTTTCTTTGAAAATACAAAAATAAATACGGACACGTTTTCATTATCAAACAAAAAAAATATTCTTACATTGAGTATGTAGAAGCATAGAGATGTGGTATGATTATTAATTTATTTATTAATGAAATGCACATTTATACCCCTGGGGGTTGAAGGCATATACTAAGACAACTTTCACCAAAGTTCAAACGAAGTGGATGTAAGTAATTAAAGGCAACTGTACATGTATACTTTATCAATGAGAAAATCCCATACTGTATAGTCGGCTATAAAAGGCCCTGGCATGTACCAATTCTAGATAACTCTAAATACATATTGTTATAAATATATACACTTTCATGGACTACTGTATCTTGGTATTGCGCAAGGTCATATTTTTCTCTCAGTTTGTGACGTATTTATTGGATGTTGAATGTTTACGATTGATAATTTAGTCTTAGATGCATATGATATTTTTTTTTTATTCGTTATTGGCTTTGAACTAGCTGTCAGTAATCGCGAGTACTATCATATCTGTGTCTTTTTGTTGTTGGGATGTACACTTCCCCGTTTATATCCGCTCTGTATTTTTTATACCCGGGCCGCTTTTAAAAGAAATGGGGTATACCGGTTTACATCTGTCTGTCCGTTCATCCGTCAGTAACGTTTGTATTTATGTCCCAGGTCAGTGGTTGCTGTGTAACTTGTTTGTTTTTTCGTACATAGGAATCGAATTGGTATGATTTTTTTTGTTTCTAGGCCAAAACGGGGGGAAGTGCAAGGTTTTCTTTTTCTGTATCATACCATTAACGACCATCGACGCTGATTTCAATATGGTGTGCCATTCCGCTAGCTGGACAACAATAGCTTCACTTATATGTTTTTTTTTGGACAATTTGCTGACTACAGACTCTATGATCTTTATATTGTCAAAAATATATCAGAAGGATAAGAGTTACGATTCCACAGCTGATCATAGCTATACCTTAAACCGTGTAAAATCTGTCTATATCTTTAAATCTTTTAAATACATGTATATAAATAAGAATATGTTGTGTGTTTCTCCAGAGAAAAATGTATTTGAGTGCACTGTTCAGTGTGCCATAATATGTTTACCTTTTGGATAGATCGAGATCTAGAGTTGCCTTATTGGCAGTCTGTTTCTGGTAAAATAGTAGTTATTTTCCTTATATTCATAGATTTCATATTATTCAATTAATTTAATTTAGATGAATGAATATTCCTTTGTTTTTACCTATCGAGAAATTTAAGTTAACATGGTTAACACCCCACACGTGCGTAAATGCGTAAATGTAAACAGAGAATTGTGTGTATTATTGCATATAAATTCCATAATTGTCACCGTGTCAATTGAAAAGGTGTGTCATAGCATGTCAACTTCCAATCAAAGCCTGATGACAAAGTTCACCTTCCGATATTTAAAGGACCGACAATTTGTAGCTCAGGTAAAACATGTCAACAAAAGAAATAGGCGTATCGTAACGAGGTCACTCGTTTTTCTAGAAGTTTCTGATAGTTTTCCAAAGTTTTAATACCACGGTTCTTATTCCATCTCTTCAGTTGGGTATTTCCACAGTTTTAAATCATTTAAATGTATTTTTGCTCGATTAGTATCTTCATTAGTTTAATTTATTTACATAAAATCTTGAATGGATGCCATTGTTATTATCGATTTGTTTGCATGAGGTGCGGTCATGTGACTGATTAATGAATATTCATTACTAATTTGTGACGTATCTTCCGATCTTTGCTATTTCAAGTTGAAATAGCTTAATTTAGACGCATCCACCAGACCTTTCTTCAATTTTTCGAAAGAATCATTTTGTTCTGGTCCCCATTGAAATTTTGTCTCTTTGTGGAGCAAGCGGTGTAGTGGTTCTGCTATAGTTTGCTAGATTTGGTATGAAACTACCAACAAAATTAACTAACCCTAGAAAACTTCGGATCTCAGAATTTGATAAGTTGAGTTCTCTGCAAACTTTGTTTGTTTATTTGTCAAAATATCATAGTCCAACTTTCTTTTGTTGGTTTTGTGAAATTCAGGTAACACATCTTCCAATTGACCCCTTTGCTCTTTTCTTTTCTCACGTTCTTTTTCTAGACCTCGTCTAAAAACACCATCATCAGAAAGCCTTAAATAAAGTACCTTAGCTTAGATATCATTTAAATTATTTATGCCTGCATCTGTTGCAGCACATTTCCTTTTAATCATATGATGAAAGACTCCAGCTCTACCCACTTGTTCAAGAGATTTGGTTGACATAGCAAATAAATCCTTAACTAATTGACAATTTCCTTCACTAAATTTCCCAACAAAGTGCCTAAAGCTTGTTGCATAAACGAAATAGAAGTAATTGCCATTCTGGAAGTTACCTGTTCAGAATAGGATAGGTTCTCGATTTGTTTCACAGATTGAGAAAATAACTGTTTTTGTTTGTCCCAAGATTTCAGTTTTATTTGTATGCACAAATTTAATCATAGGTTCAAGCATATCGTCTAAATTTGGTACTTGTAAGGGACGACATCAAAAGTTCAATGTAGGATAAAAAACTAAATTCACATACGTTTTTTCACTGACACCCACACCCCCTTTTTAACTTAATTTGAGAAAAATTGATTTACCAATAGGAATATATGTAAAAATTGATTTTAGATAAACAAAATTTGCAGAATGTTAACCCACCCCAAACTATTGGATTTTTTTTATCCTACATCGATCTTTTGATGTCTTCCCTAATACAGGTACAGATTTTTCGTGCACTGGAAAACATGATCTATATTCATCCTTGTAATGAGACAGACGTTCAGGATGTTGAGTTCCCAAAGAATAAGATGAAATCTTAACTAGGGAATCATCTAAAATTAAACCTCATCACTCATCACTATTGTCACTTGGTAAATCATCTTTAAAAATGTTAACTAGTCTATCAACTGTATTGACATTATTGCATTAGTGTTAATATTACCTGAATAATTTTAATCAACAGTATATATATTTTGTACACTTGTATTTAAGTATTTACTTACCATGTCAGTTTTCTGAGAATTGTTGTTTGTTTATCAAGGTAATGACTACTCATTGATTGAGTATCACTCTCTCCATGATCTGAAATCCGACCCAACAGATATCGTCTCTCTCGACGGTCTACTTGTAAAGATATTTCTGAGCGTTTATCAAAATGTCTTATAATTCTTGGTTTATCTCAATCTTCATTAAAGTAAGGTTCCAGAGGAATTAATGGTCTACGTTCCCTCTGTAACCTCTGTAAATTAAATAGTAAATTATGTTTATTGTTTTCAAATGGCTGAATACTTGAATTGGTCAGGATAAGCCTTCATTAAATTTATAGAAAACCAGTGTACTATTAGATTTAAACTATAGATTAACTATCAGTTTCTAAACAGTCAAAACCTTTATCTTAATTAAGATCAATATATGATATAGTGTTGTCATCAGCATAAATATAAATGGTGCTTTTTTTTGTAAAAATTGAAATATGCCATGTATGATGACATTGAAAAGAACTGGACCAAGAATTGACCCTTGGGGTACGCCTTTAAACACATGATCCCATTTACTGCAAGAACTTGTGATTTTAATTGTACTATTAAAAGAGACTTACCTTAAGTCAAAATTTGATTGTAATTTTGTTGAACCTATTTATGCTGAGAGTTAACAGAGAGTGCGCATGCCGGTCATAGAGGTCACTTTTCAGAGAATGTAGCAGAACAGCTACTACACACGAAAAGAAAATAAAATTGAAGATGTTCTAAGTAAATATTCCTTAAAAACAGTAACTATATAAAGTCTATCATCATCAATAAAAGCTGGCAACTCTATTGGTTGTAAATTCGATTCAGGCTTCGAACATTTTAATAAAAGTTCTTACATCTATATATATGCTACTATCTGTAACATTTATGTCATCCAAATCAATACAATGAATAGTTTGTAACCTTTGACCTGTTTATAATATACGAAATGTATCTAACTTATACGATAAAACACGCAAAGACAACATGTGAACTGGTGTTAATGTCATAAGATATTGTAACACTATAACATTGCATCTCTTTTGATATCTGGGTAATGATGGTTTAAGATTAAAAATACCTTTTAAAAATCGCTTCACTAGTGGCCATTGGCCAACCGTTATTTCTTTATTTACTGACAAAAAAGAAGATAAAATACTTCTTGCATTGTTAATAGCACTATAACCTAAACCTTGTTTATAAGGTAATGTTAAAAATTCTAAAACATTTAACTCAATGGCTTTAAATATATCGATGTCCCGTTTACTGCAAAATAACAACCATCTTTTGCAATATGTCCAGTATTGTTGTTTGGTAGCTGGTTTCCACGATGATGCAATAATGTCGGAAGCTTCTTTTGATAGTCCATAACTTTGGAACAGTTCCCCGATATCATGAAACTGCAAATTTTAACGGTACTCTCAGCATATAGGTTCAATAAATCGCGTTGTTTTCTGTTGTCTAAATAGCTAAATAATTTTAGAGACTTTTTTTAGACAGACCGTATGCTTCCAATATAAGTAAAAGGAAATCGTGCTGTAAACAATCAAATGCTTTAGATATATTCATCAAAATTGCAGCAATAATTTTTTTCTCGTCCAGAGCATGCATGAAATATATGCCACTGGACGTTAAGCAACCAATCAATCAAATCTGGTCTATCTGCATGTGAAGTGACATAAGCTACAGCTTCTTTTAATGTATAAACTCATCATAAATACCAGGATAAAAATGAATATTGCTCCAGACGTGTTTCTTCTACAAAAGACTCATCAGTGACGCTGGAATAAAACAAATGTTTGGAAAGCCCTAAAAAGTACGAAGTTGGAGAGCATTGAGGACCAAACCTTTTTAAAAAGTTTTACCAAATACAGCTAAGGTAATCTATTCCTGAAGCAGAAAAGCCTTACTTCAAAAATTTAAAGTTTTGTTAACAGTTAATTTATAATTATTAACATATCAATGATAAAATTAAGTCAACACAGAAGTGCTGACTATTGGGCTGGTGATACCCTCGGGGAAATAAATGTCCACCAGCAGTGGCATCGATCAAGTGGTTGCAAATAATCTCATCATAGATACCAGGATTACAATTTTATATCACGCCAGACGTATATTTCACTATCTTTTCCACAGGAGTCAGCTTAGCCTCGTTTATGGCTTTAATGTCTGATGTTCCTAGAAAAAGATCGGCTTGCTGTGTGTACTATATGTATGTTGCTGCCTTATCAGTAACATATGTCTTCTTTGCCATGTTAGCATCAAGCTGGGAAGTAATATGAAGTATATGATTGATTACTTCATCCTGGTCTGTGTCCAGATTTTTTTCTTCATCTTTTGTATAATTTGTGTTAGTTGCTGTATTTCGTCATGTTTCACATTTAGGTGTACTGATTAAATTCATATTGAGAAGTTTCACAATATTGCTTTAATTGGTTCCTTGTTTCATCAAGCAGTGATTGTAAGATTTGATGTTAACTTCATTATTTAATCTTTTTATTTGAATATCACCATCCTGAATTTTTAGTTGGTTCTATAGATGTAAATGCCTATCTCTTAAGTGTAAATACTGTTTTTTTGTATATTTTTTTTCACACACAGCCTCATGTTCCAAAGTAAAGGATTTAATTGTTAATGTTAAATGTTTCACCCTGCTATACGTTCCCACATATATGATTTGACATAATATAAATACCACCTAAGCATACAATATCAATAATGATGTCACACTATACGGTTTTAGCGCGAAACTTTCAAGTATAAATTTTAGGGAAAATTAATCGAAACATCGAGTCCGGTGTTACCCCGGAAAAGATAACTCTTCTTTTTATATTTCTGGGAATAAACAAAATCTATTATATTAAACACATGTTTTTCGACCTTGCAATTATGAAAGCATACAACTCACACAAGTCAATAGCAATAGATTGTCTAACATTGTCGGCATTCTTAATATCACAAGGAAGTTCCTGGCGTTTATTTAACGTGTTTCACAGTTTAAACATATTTATTTATAGTGGATTGGGAAACAAGTTTTGCAACTTATATTAATCCCTTTCCACTTTGCGGGTACGAGTGCTGCCTTGTAGCGGCATTAGCCTACTCTTTTTCGAAATCTACAAGGGTGTCTTTAACGTGCAAGAGATATGGCTCTCTCTTAACACCGGTCAGCCATGTATCGTCCCCTTCCGATGGACTATCATCGTTTCCTCAAGACCATACTCGCAGATCGTGTCAAGGGAGAGCCGAAAATTGAGTTCCTGAAATTTTTATCTCAAACGGGAATCGAACCAGGAACCTTTGTGTTAGTAGTCCGATGCACTAACCACTACACCACGACGTGTTTCATAGATATCTTTATGCCACTAGTCTGATTGTTTGTCTCTTAGACTGACCTTTCTTCTCTTGATGGGCATACTTTAAACGTGTTGCACCATCGGACTTTATAGACTTCCTTTGATGTATCATATTAACGACATCATTGGTTGTTTATTTCTCTACACTTTACCCAGAACACTTTTGAAGACAACCATATATTGTTATGAAGCTTGGAATATGATATGCCGAACAATGCACATAGGTACCCAATTTTTTCTGACCTAGACTTAGCAAAAGTCTAGCAACCATAATTTTATCTTTTCAAATATTTCTAACCCCAAGGGTGACTGGGGAATAGAAATATGGTCACTTGGTCTTCTCCCGACCGGCAGTAAAACGCTTGCTGAAGTGGGGCGTCCGTTTGGCTGTGCGGGATGTATCAAGTTCGCAGTCACGTCCGTCAGAAGGGGACGTTAAATCCGATGCCTCGTGTAAAGAGAGTGCCACGCTCTTTGCACGTTAAGAACCCTTGCAACAACTCTTTGAGGGGTCCGTAGGTGGCCTGTTGTAAGGCTAAATTTCTGTCCCTATCCAATATACCCTCATTTTCCAGTGGCAGTCCAAATTTCCCCCGACCATCATCCTAGATGGCCTCTATTACAACAACCTAAATATTGTATTTATTGTGAACTTGTTCTCGTCCTGAATATGCATGAAATATTTGCCACTGGACGTTAAGCAACCAACAATCAATCAACCAATCAATCAAATATGTCTACACCAGTACAATTTACACTGTCGTCACTATTAACAAACTTAAATACACTATGACAATTTATCCATAACCTTCAGAAAATACTGACACTAGGAAAGTTGTTGTTAAGTTTCACTTTCTAAAAGTTTCTGGCAAAGATTTCAATCTTTTGTCTTGTCGAGACCTGTCAAACTTGACTATTCTATCACATTGCTCCACTTGTCTAAATTAGTGTTTGGTAAAACCTGCTTTTGTTTGCTTGATCATCTTTATCTTAAGACACAAAAAATACATTCCGGAATAACTTGTAATTCTTAGCTTGAGATGCAACTCATCTGGCAAACAATGGTCAACTTCTATATTTAGTGAGGGTTTGTGTTTAACACCAAACTTTTTTTTATGTTGACAAATTGACATGAAAAACTCTAAAAAGAGTAAAACAATTCAAATCGTTTGACATATACGGGTCACTCTTGTAGACCTTACATCAAGGACCTAAACCTAACAAAAACGGCAAAATGTCATGTCACCACTTACAAACAGATCAATTTCAAAAGATCTATCCCCTATTTGATTTTGTTTTACTTGACGAAAAATAGGCTTTTTGACCAAAGAGTAGTTAACATGATCTGCATTACATTGAACAGCTGCAAATATTGTTAACTGGTTATATGATAAATTTATAGACTCTTAAAGAGAAAAAAATCAGTACTTGAAATTCTGTTTACACTTGCACCATCACCAGACAATTTAATTTGAAATTTATTAGCAAGAAATTTAGGTAAATTTTTCAGCAAGAAATTTTAGGGAAAATTTATCGAAACATGGAGTCTGATATTACTCTGAAAAAGATAACTATGCGTTTTAGATTTCTCTGAATAAACAAAATCTATTCGATTTGAGACGTGTTCTTCAACCTTGCAATTATGGAAGCATATCACGCAAATCTCAATCGGATAAATTACACAAGTCAATAGCTTTAGATTGTTTTCCTCCTTTATTTCGTTGATAATTTTCCTTGTGTTTTTCGTTACGTGTTTCATAGATATCTTTATCCCATCAGTCTGATTGTTTGGTATATTGTTTCTTACAACGACCGATATTCTCTTGATGAGTATTCTCTAAGAGTATTCGCATCTTTAAAGCTTCCATGGGACCATCCAACTTTGAAGACTTCCTTTGACGTATCATTTTAATGAGATCATTGTTTTTTTCTACACTTTGCTCAGAAAACGTTTTAAGACAACCATACATTGTTGTGACGGATGGGTTAACTTAAAGTCTGGACAGGCAGTAAAACAACGTCTGGTTCGTTTGATCGTATAATCTCAACTCAATATAGTAACATGATACATAACAATAGAACAACGTTAACAGAAGATATGATGACGTTAACAATGTGAATGGAAACGGCGTTAAAAGTAGTGTTAACGTTTGACGCGTAAGTTAAACTGTCTCTAAATCACCGACATACTCGAGGCCACCAGATGCAATGTCCATTAGCTGTGATATATAGTGGCATGCGGAAAGAACAAAAAATAGATTGATCTCATAAATAATTAGAAAAATATTAAATTATTAGATTACGTAAAAAACTCTTTGAATTTGACAGTCTTTTCACAAATAAGAAAAATTAACAAGTCTGTTCACACACGTTAGTTTCTTCGTTCACTTCGTCTCAGATAACATTCCATGCTGTTGACTTCTAATGGGTAGAGTTTCGTCACGGGTCGATTTGTAACTCCTGAATTGGTACGCACCATAGCAACGCGAACTAAACCGTCCTTGCCTTTAATAGTGTCCTGCACAACTCCAAGTTTCCAATGCACGCGCTTCGATTCGTCGTGTATCTGAACGACATCGCCTTCTTTAATCTTCCGAACGTCGACTCCAGCTCTTTGGTGATATTCTCGCAATGAAGTAAGATATTCTCCTTTCCATCTTGTCCAGAAGTTCTCAATCAATTGTCTCTGTCGTATCGCTTGATTGTTCAAGTTTGTGTGTGTTAATTCACATACATTTAGATTGTCAATAGCACTATTTGACGATACATACGGTAAAGTTGTTATCCTACGTCCATGTATAAGATGGGATGGTGTAAGCGGCTCCGGATCTGTGATATCTGTTGAAATATACGTCACTGGTCGATCGTTGAGTGTGGCTTCGATCTCTGTTTATACAGTCCTTAGAGTCTCATCGTTGACATGTGCACGTCCTAATACTTTCTTAAGTGATGTTTTTGTTAAGCCAATCATTCTTTCCCACATGCCCCCGAACCATGGAGCTCTATTTGGGATGAATTTCCATTCAATGCCATAATTCTGAATATTTTCTTTAACTTTTCTAGAATTGCAAAGTCGTGAAATTTCGTTTGAAGCAGCTTTAAATGTTAGCGCATTGTCTGACATCATTATTTTCGGCACTGATCGTCGACTTACAAATCTCCGGAAACACAATAAAAAAGATTCTTCGCTGAGATCGTAAACTAATTCCAAGTGTACTGCTCGAGTGACAGCACATGTAAATAGGCAAATGTAAGCCTTCGATTCTTCGTTGTGTCTGTTCCTTATCGTTAGCGCTCCTGTGAAGTCTACACCGGTTATGCTAAAGGGTGTAGCATCTTGAACTCTCTCCTTTGGTAATGGTGGAATTTCTGGTGCGGGATAAGATTTTCCGATTACTTTTTCGGCACGTTACACATTTCATCAATATAGATTTCACGCACTGTCTTAATTTCGGAATCCAAAATGTTTGTTGTATGTATGCTAGAGTGATATTTATACCTGAATGTAGTGTGTTCTCATGTGCTTCTAACACTATCAAATGTGTAAGACGGTCCTTTGCCGGTAACAGATATGGAAACTTGACTGTTTCTCCTACTGTCGCATTGTCTATTCGGCGACCACCACAACGTAATAATTGCTTTTCGTCTAGAAAGAGCTTTAATTGTCGCACAAGTGTTTTACGTTTTGTAGAATTATCTATACAATTTATTTCGTCACTAAATATTTTACCTTGTTTATATCTTATCCATAGGAATTTTGCATTTTCAATTTCATCAATACGTAATAAATCTTTCTTTCGTTCAGTTTCCTTTGCTCTGCAGTTTGTTGCGAATCTCATTACATATGCGGTAATTCGGGTTAATTTTCTATAAGAATTGTACCGTTCGATATCTATGATTTCTCCTATACCAATACATACATTTTGATTATTCTCCATTGTTTCAATTTTGTCATCGTTCTCCGACATTGTTGTACATACACTAGACGTTACATTGTTTCCGTTCCATGTCGGCCAATCGTCTTTGCTGTTTAACCATTTAGGTCCACTAAACCATATTTCGTTCTGTTGCAATTCTTCAGATGTTATACCACGTGTAAGCAGATCTGCGGGATTGTCTTTCGTAGGGCAATATCTCCATACATTATCTCCACACAAACTTTTAATTTCTTCAATTCTATTTTTGATAAATTGTCTCTGTGGTTTTACGGATGCAAGCCAACTAAGTACGATTTGACTATCACTCCAAAATTGTATTTCACTGAAAGTTTCCGGAAAGTTTTTGCAAATATGATCAGCAAGTCTTGCTCCAATTACAGCCCCCATGAGCTCTAGTTTTGGTAAAGTTATAGTCTTGATAGGCGCAACTCTATTCTTTGCCATTACTATTGTTGGTTTTCTGTCATACATGATGTACGCGCATGCGCCGTATGCATGAGTTGAAGCATCGGTAAATACATGAAGAGTTGGTAAATTTGTGTTATTCTTGTTTTGTGTCTGAGTACTTCGATGAATCTCTGTTTCTAAGCTCGATGCCAGATCTCGTGAAATTAATATCCATTTTGATTGGATATCTTCCGGTAATATTTCGTCCCACTCCAAATTAAGCTTCCAAAGTGATTGCATAAAGATTTTCGCTTTTACAGTAACTGGGCTTAATAGTCCTAACGGATCGAAAATCTTGGATGATTGCCGTAAAATATATCGTTTAGTTAGTTTTCCTTTTTTGTCCATCTCGAACGTGTTACTTTGATAAAACAACTTGTCCGATTTAGCGTTCCATTGCATACCAAGAATTTTAGTAAGCTCATCTTTGTCTAAGGTTTGTTCTTTGCTAGCGATTTCTTGTAATTTTGGACTGTTTGAATTCCAAGAGCGTAGGTTGAATCCGCCTTTCGTAAGTAATTCTCTCGATCTCCTGTAATAATCTATTACGCTATTTTCGTTATCAAAACTAGTTAAAATGTTATCCACATATAAACCATTTTCAAGTGTATCTGAAAGTTTCCCCGGATTTTCTTTAAAGTGCTTGAGAAGTGTGGCGCTCAAAATGAATGGCGAACATGTAGCTCCGAATAGTACGGACTTGAAGCGATATGTTATTAGCGGACTTGATGTGTTTGAAGGATCGCTAAGCCATAAGAATCTCGTTGCATCTCGTTCGTTGCATCTCGGTCTTTCTCGTCGAGCTGTATTTGTAGAAATGCCTTTTCTAAATCTGAAGTTGTAGCATATTTCTTAGCGCGAAATCTCATAAGTATTCCCGTAATGTCATTCATAACAGGTGGGTGTGATTCTAAGCATTCATTTAGACTTGGATTACCTCTTCCATCTTTGTAGCTACAATCATAAACAATGCGTATTGGCGTAGTAGATGATTCCTTGGCAACAGGGTGATGTGGGATATAATGTACGGGTCGATCGGTAGGAAGTTTTGTTTCCTCAACCTTTTCAATAAAATGTCTTCTCTCCTGCTCCATTATGATATCTCCATACATTTTAAGTAAATCAGGTTTGTCTGCTAAACGCCTAATAACGCTACCTGTCCTCTGTTTAACCAGTTCCATGTTATGCGGCAGCGGAAGGAAATCTGATTTCCATGGTAACTTAGCCGTGTACTTTCCATTTTCTAGTAGACCCCAAGGGTGACTGGGGTATAGAAATATGGTCACTTGGTCTTCTCCCGACCGGCAGTAAAACGCTTGCTAAAGTGGGGCGTCCGTTTGGCTGTGCGGGATGTATCAAGTTCGCAGTCACGTCCGTCAGAAGGGGACGTTAAATCCGATGCCTCGTGTAAAGAGAGTGCCACGCTCTTTGCACGTTAAGAACCCTTGCAACAACTCTTTGAGGGGTCCGTAGGTGGCCTGTTGCAAGGCAAAATTTCTGTCCCTATCCAATATACCCTCATTTTCCAGTGGCAGTCCAAATTTCCCCGACCATTATCCTAGATGGCCTCTATAACAACAACCTACCTATTGTATTTATTGTGAACTTGTTCTCGTCCTGAATATGCATGAAATATTTGCCACTGGACGTTAAGCAACCAACAATCAATCAATCAAATCCATTTTCTAGTATAATAGACTTTTCTCCGTATTCTTTTACAACTTCAGACTGACTTTTAATATTATCGCTTCCTGAAACCCCCAACGATTCTAAGTTCCAAAACTTTTCCAAGTCGCAAACAACGGCTCTGTGATCAGTCAAAATATTCATCATTGCCGATTGTTTTGAAGTACTTCCGTTCTTAGTTAGTACGGGTCCTGACAAGAGATAACCAATTTTCGACTTAACTGCGGTCGGTCCATTTCCTCTTATTATTTCATCTTCAACTATTGACCAGTAATAGTCTGCGCCAATCAATAAAGATATGTTAAACTTGTCTTCTGCGCATATCGGATGTGCGAGTCGTAAACCATGTAAGTATGGCAGTGCTTTGATTTCCCTTTGGGATTTTGTCTGAATAGGAGCGGCAATTTTTGGTACAATTATTACTTCTATTTCTATTCTTTGATTATCAACTGTTTCGATAGCTATGTTTGCTTTGTCAAGATGACGAACTTGTCCTTCGTTTCCTCCAAATCCAGATATTTTCAGTGCAATCTTTTCGGTGGACTCAATTTCTATTTTTTTAGCTAAATCTTCAGTTATGAATGAGTTCTGTGCTCCCTCGTCAAGTAAAATATTTGACATTATCGATCGATTTTCGGACCAAACTGGAGTTACGGCAGTTTTCAGTAAGACATCTGTATGTGCAGTTACAGTAGAATGTAAGGATGTGGTTAGCTCCAGTGGCGTTTCCTCTACGGCGGTATGTGCTACGGTCTTTTGTGTACTATGCTGGTTTTCGGTCAAGCTCTTTGGTTCTGTGGTATGTACTTGGACATGTCGTGTGATGTCTCTTTCCGCACTGGCGGCATTTAAATTCAGACTTACATTCAGCTACTCTATGACTTCCGAAACAGTTAAAACATACCTTTTTTCGCTTCACCATTTCTATTCGTTTCTCAACATCTTTCACGTTTTTGCATGTATTTGGATGGTGGGATTCTTCACAAAATAAACATTTCTTACGTGACTGTTTTCTGTTCTTTCCGGGAAATGTTTCGGCAATAAACGAAGCGGTCGGTAAAATTTCTAAATCTTCATTACTTGTACCTGTAGATTGTCCTGCGACCTGTACGCATACTTCCCTCTTTATGGCTGTTCTCAATGATTCGATGTCCCAGTCGTCGTTTCCGCGGTCTCGGGTTATGTTTTTTCGTACATCGGACGGCAACTTATTGTATATAATAGGCGTAAGAATGGCTCCAAATGTACTCTCGTTTGTTCCTAACGATTCTAATCCGCGTATGCTACACTCAATTCTGTCGGAAAAATTTCTCAAACTGTCTGCGTTTGACCTCGGTGCGGGTAAATCAATTAAATTTTGAATATATGCGTTCGTGATTTTGTGGTTCTGACCAAACCTCTCTCTCAGTATTGATACGGCTTGATAGTAATTTGCACTTGTGAGTGGTAAACCGGCGATACATTGCGCGGCTATTCCCTGATTTGATTTTGCAAATACGTAAATTTCTGCACGTCTGTCAATGTTTGGTTATCGTGTATTGTTGATTGATACGCATCCCAGAAAGGTTGCCAGTTTAACAAATTGCCATTAAAATATGGTAGATTCAATTTTGGTAGCTTGTGGTAGATGCTAGAATTTGTTGCGCTCATTGACGATCTGTATTGCATATCATTATTCTGCATGGGATGTGGAGTATTACATGTAGATGTGGAGTTGATAAAAACAAAATCTGCTGCATTTGGATTTAAGTTCTGATTAGAGCTAGTTTCATTTGATTTGTTTTTCTGTTTTGAACTTGATGAATTGCGTACTTTTGTCAAAATTCGTTCTATATCTAAAACATACCGATCTGAGTCTTCTATCTCTGCTTCCATGTTTTCCTCTGCAATCTCCTCTAATATTTCATTAACAAGTTCCGAAAGAATATCCCTCTTCTTCTTCTTCTTCAAAGTTTCACATAGGCTTTCTATTTCGTCGCGTTGTGTTGTTTCTTTCTCTAATTCCTCTTCAATCTTTGAAATTAATCTCCGTGCGGCTCCTCGATGACCCACTCTAATGGCTTTCTTTTTCGTCATTATCCTCTGGTCACGACACCAATGTGACGGATGGGTTAACTTGAAGTCTGGACAGGCAGTAAAACAACGTCTGGTTCGTTTGATCGTATAATCTCAACTCAATATAGTAACATGATACATAACAATAGAACAACGTTAACAGAAGATATGATGACGTTAACAATGTGAATGGAAACGGCGTTAAAAGTAGTGTTAACGTTTGACGCGTAAGTTAAACTGTCTCTAAATCACCGACAATTGTAATAAAGCTTGGAATATGATATGCCAAACACGCATATAGGGTGCAACATTGAAATGGGCAAATGTTCAAATACCTATTTATTTATGTTCTTACATTCACTGCAAAAGTCGTAACATCCATAATTTAATCTTTTCAAACACTTTTACACCAGTACAATTTACACTGTCGTCAATACTTACAAACTAAAATACACTGTGAAAATCTATCCATAACTTACAGTAAATACTGACACTAGGAAAGATGTTGTTAAGTTTCACTTTATTATAGTTTCTGGCAAATATTTCAATCTTTAGTCTCGTCGAGACCTGTTATTTTGTCTATTCTATTTCAGTGCTCCACTAAAGAGTCAATACATAGAATGACACACCACAACTGTTTAGAAGTGTAACAAACCATCTAAATTAGTGCTTGGTAAACCCCTTTTCTTGCTATATCATCTTAATCAACAAAAAAATACATTTCGCCATAATCTGTAATTCCTAACTTGAGATGCAACTCATTTGGGAAACAATGGTCAACTTCTATATTTAGTCAGGATTTGTGTTCAACGCCAAACTTTTTTAATGTTGACAGGCAAAAACATATTTCTTCTCTTGAACCTAATAAAAATTGCAAAAATGTCATGTCGCCACCTACAAACAGACCAGTTTCAAAAGATTTTTTATTTACTTTTAGAAAAATAGTCTAATTGATTTAAGATTGGTTTACACCCAAAGGATGACTGGGGTATAGAAATATGGTCACTTGGTCTTCTCCCGACCGGCAGTAAAACGCTTGCCGAAGTGGGGCGTCCGTTTGGCTGTCAAGGATGTATCAAGTTTGCAGTCACGTCCGGTCAGAAGGGGGACGTTAAATCCGATGCCTCGTGTAAAGAAAGTGCCACGCTCCTTGCACGTTAAGGACCCTTGCGAAAGGTCTTTGAGGGGTTAGGTGGCCTGTTGCAAGGCAAAATTTCTGTCCCTATCCAATTTACCCTCATTTTCCAGTGGCAGTCCAAATTTTCCCGACCATCATCCCAGATGGCCTCTATTGTATCAACCTACCTATTGTAATAATTGTGAACATGTTCTCGTGCTGAATATTCATGAAATATTTGCCACTGGACGTTAAGCAACCAATCAATCAATCTTTTAAGTTTACGTAGTCTTCATTACATTGAACAATTACAAATGTTTTTCACTGATTATTTGATAAATTTATAGAATCATAAGTTTAAATTGAAACAGAAAAAATACAAAATTTGAAATCCTGTTTACCCTTGCACCATAACTAGAAAATACTTTTGAAATTTATCAGCAGTTGGATTTTGCTTATTTGAGAGTTAACATTCTTCTTTCTATTTCTGAATTTAAATTTATCAGAGCTCCTGCCTTGATGCCTGTTAACCTTTAAATACGTTATATCTTATCTATGTAATCTCTTTACTGAACGTTTATTTATTTTCTTGGCATACCATTCACGTATGGACAGTTCATGAAGAGCACACCAGAAATACGAAACTTACCTAGAAGTGTATCTGTTATAAGACTTTATCTGCCGTTTCAATTTATTTAAAACTATGAATAGGTACCTTGTTTTTTCCAAGTTTAAATGAAACATTTAATTCAGATCCAGATTTACACTTTACTTTTTACGGGTTAAAATCCATAAATTTCAGTAAACGATAGAGCGTTTTGAACATAAGTTTCTTAACGTTACTTTTTTTCCTTTAAGGAAAAATTATCTTCATAGTATGATAAACGTTCATTTCAGGCCTTTAAATAATCATTTTCTTGTTTTTAACTAAATTTTGCTCATATTGTTCTTATTTGGGTCATTATATTTCTAACTTCGTTGTTGGCTCCAGTTTTGTGTCGTAAATGATCAAAATGTTGCTCGCGAGGTCCTGATTGAAATTGTGTGGGAGTACAAATGGATCACCTTCATTCAGGTGGAATTCTGTACATTCTGTCATTTGGTTCACACTTATTTGCAACCCTTGCAATTTCTGGTAACTTAACTACATTCCAGCTTGTTGTGATTTGATGAAATTATCTTAACGATTTACCACAGAATCTTTCCATGTGCTCAAATAGTTCATGAAGTCTGTCTTCAGCCAGTGTAAACGCACATCTTGTAGGTTTCGGTATGGATTTTGGATTGGGTTCCTTTTATAGCGACCCTGAAATAGACTAGGGACATTCATACAATAAAAAAAATGTTCATGTTCCCGACACTTAAATGTGAACTTCTAAATTAAAATTCGTGTAGCTAAAAGCTTTCATGTCAATATGACCTCGAGTCAACTTTGGACACGGATTGTACAAATCCAATTCACAAAGTTCCTCAAACAATATAACCAAATGTAACCAGGAAATATCGTTTCAATCTTTCCAAAGAAGTCTTGTAATTTTGTTCGACTGTTAATTAATGAAGCAATTCCTGGTAGTTTTCAGTAGATGGGGAACATCAGACACAAAGTATAAATTTCTACTGGTATCGTGCGGATTAACAGTGTAGTACACCAGTTCATCATTTAATCTATGTAAATTAAAACAATCTTCTGTTTGATGAAGGACCGTCACATGTGAGGAAAAGTACTTTTAATTTAACAAAACATTCCAATATTTGTACTGCTTTCCATATAATTGGATATAGGAAGTCTGCTGTAATGCTGATCGTTGCAAAAGCAGCAAAGGGAAACTTGAGAGAAGTTGTCACAGCCCTTATCATTAATACCACCATAAACTTAGCAAGTTTTGATGACGTATTGTTTGTTAAATATTCAATTTCTAGAATTTGGTTGCCCACAGAATCAATGTCTACATAGCCAACAAGTTCGCATGTATTCTCGTCACATACAAGGTATTCTTTAACTTTGACTTCGTCATAAAACAAACCAACATACGATTTCCACTTTCATTAAACAGTCCCGTATTGGCTGCCTCCTCCTTCAGCATCTTTACAACATCTGTGAAACCAGTAGCATTTTTAATATACTGGGAGTAATCAAATAATGTTCGGGTGCTACGCAAATGTATCAAGCCTGCCTTTGTTACTGCATCGTATGCCTTACTTGACTATTGTGGCATTAAAAGACACAAGTGAATAATCATTGGATGCCATCGCATTCCATTACCAGACCCTTTAAACTTCATCTGTTGCTCCCAAAATAGTCTTTGAAGGGAATACGCATCTGTATATGCCTTGTATACCTCTTCCTGACAAGTAGTTATCAAACCTTTAACTTCGTTGTTTTGAATATCACCAAGTGTGACACCTTTATGAAGAATGTACCTTTCAACTGTTCTTTTCATCTTAGAAATTTTACTGTCTAGTGTCTGAATGTGTTTCTTCTGTTGCTGCAGTTTAGTGGTTAACATTTCCCTTGACATGTCATTGTGTGTATACTTCGAATGCATACAATTTGTACCTTGGTTTTGTCTGTTTTTGTGTCTGTTCGTCGAGACGTTGCTTTCTTAATTTTCTTTAAGTTTTATTACCATAATCAAGAATTTTGAATTGCCAGCATTGAAACCCGAATGGAGCTTAACAACATGAACATTAGCATGTGTTTAGTAATCTAATTATCATTGCTTTAATTTTCAAGTGAAAGAATATTATGAATCTGATTATGTCAATATTTTAAAATTTAAAACAATGTGAAAATGTTCGTAAATATTCATTTAATGAATAAATAGACATTGTGTAATCTTGACCAGACAACAACTAAGAACACAATAATTTATTTATTGCTACAAAACAAACATAATGTATGTCGGTGCCTGTCACAAGTTAGGAGCCTTTAATTCTGAGGTTGTCGTTTGTTGATGGGTTACAACTTTTTTTTAATTCATCAATTAGGCCGTAAGTTGCTTGTTTGAATTGTTTACATTTGTTATTTCGAGGCCGTCAAGTTATAGTTGACTATTCTGTGTTGAAGACCATTCAGTGACCTATAGTAGTTAAATTTTGTGTTATTTGGTCTCTTGTGGAGATTTGATTCATTGGTAATCCTACCAAATCTTCCTCTATTATAAAAATGTATACAGATAAATCCCACGCTTTCACGAGAGTGGCAGTTACAAAAAAATATAAGGTCAAAACAATATGGCCAATCTGATAAAAAAGAAAATATCACAGAACTAACTTTGATCACCTGACAAGCAGTTTTGTATTTAAAAAAAGTTATATTTAAAATTTTTCTTCTGTATGTGACCTGCTTTAAAAAGCAAGTTATGTGCATTTGTATAAATATTTTCAAATGCTTGCTTTTAGTGTCTAGTGGTTAATTCTGCGCATGCATGTTCAGGACAAAATCAAATTAAAAAAGATACAATAGACAGGATATGTAATAGAGCTCCAGAAGAATTGAAAATTTGGACAGACAATGTAAATTCATATTATATGAGGTTAAAGATAGAAACATAATTTCAGCCTTGAAACTGGTCACTTACCTAATCTGACCCTTTACAATGTAAATGAAAGCTTAAGGGATATATACTTAAAGAAATGTTTAATTTCTTTTACTAGAGTAGTCAGTTCTTTAAGTTAAGTTAATATGTTTGTTCACATACATGTACATGCATGTTTATATTTTCTCTAACTTATGTAGGTAATTTTCCAAAAATGTGGATATTTCAGTTGTGAAATAACAATACAAAAAATATTAAATTTTCAACTTTAATAAATGAAATTGAATACTTTAACAACAATACAACATGAAATAAAAATATACAATCTTAAATGCTACTACAAACATATTTTAAAAAATAAAACAGAAATAAGTATGGGACAAATGTCAACTACATAACGGATTTAGTTTCGGTCCCTAATTTTTTATTAATAATATTTACATTTTGCTTTATATATTTCCATAAAAACATCACACTTTTTTTCAAAACAGTTATACTAACACTTTTTAGAAACATCTTTTTAATATTATGCAGATTTTTGACGGAAGTGTCAGAATACTTGTGTAAATCAACTATAAAACTCAGGATAGATTGCACGAAAATAATATTTTATAATTGAATTACCATAAAATTGAAATATATGACAATTGTAATATTGACAACTATCAACAATAGATTAAATCAAGTATTATAAGGCACAAACACAAACATTTGACAAGTGTTATGTAGTTGAAATCATCGTTATGTGGTTTACAAAAAAGCATTTCTTGCTGTTAATTGACTAGAAAATAAAAAAATAACAATGAACATTGAACTCCATTTCGAATCGAATCTCAGATTAAGAAGAACACAAATTGACCTTGAAAAGAATCAGATAGCAAACACATGTGTCATATATAGGACAGTATTATCAAGAGAAAAGTAAACTTGAAACTTCTGGCAATGGAACTGACGCCTGATAACAACATATATTCAAACAACAACAAAAGTTAATAAAAGTGTCCATCTTCAGAGGGTCGAGTAATTAAACAAAGTCCTTAATACCCAGCTGTACCATGACTTCTCTCCAGTCTGAATCATTGACTTTGAAATGTGAATCATTCCCTTTCACAGCTTCGGGAATTGGAATTGTTCTGAGAATGTCGTCAATATCATACCATTTTCTATCACGCATCTTTCGTGGCCACGAAAAGCAGCTGTGATTTTTTCCCAACTGTGTGCATGCATTCTACGAAAACCATCTGAGACTCCATGTCAACATTTTCAACCAGACCAGGATATGCCTCACCATAATACAATACAGGCATCAATGGTTACTGCATTCTTTTCTGTCCTGCTGCTATCTTTGTTCTGTTGCTTTTGAGATCTCGAAATTAACAGTTCTTTGTTCGCATTTTTTATTCCAACATTTTCAAATGTAATAGGATTAGACGATTTCTTTGGCAAGACTGGTACGAAATGATTGGGCACCCAGTTATTGTTATTCATATCAAGCCTAGTTGTGGTCCACATTATTTGGGCTGGCATTGATGAACGTACCTCTCTTGAATATATATGTCTATAGAGATGCTTTCTGACTGACTGATTGCCTTTCTCAGGATAGATAGAATCATCATCCCAATGACTGAAGAAAGACTATGGATCTGCCATATGCCCATATATGTTCTTGCTTTTGTTTTTTTAGAACTTCTTTAGAATAGATTTCCTTTGTCACTGTCTCTGTGATGTGATTGCCATGCATGTATTCGTGTGAGTACATGGTGTATCCTTTTATCAATGTGCTTGTTTTGAAATTGGTTCTATCATAGCCTTTCAAAAGATTATCTTCATTTAGATAGAACTTTGTATTCATCACCTGTTCTATGATAATTCGGGTTCTAATTTATGGTGGGTGTTGGTCATGACCAAAAACAAACATACTGCCAGAGGCTGGTAAACAATCATCATCTGCTCTCACTGTCACGGGACATCCCCTTTGTTTCGTAACCTGTGGTGAGAAGTGCAACAGACAAAATATCTGTCGAATAATATTCATTGTTTCTTGCAGACCCACTCAACAATTTTATAGTCATATTAACCATTTAAAAATTTTCTCCATATAGGAATGTTCATTGTTGAAGGAACATTTATTTGTGATCCAAGATAATTTGGAATCCCTGATTTAAAAACAATATGATGAAGAACCGTAGGATTTTGACACACCTGATTAATATCATAATTAACATTATTATCTACCTGTGTAGTCATTTACAATATTTCTACAAACCTTTTAATAATTTTATGTGCAGAAAAGATCAGTGTGTTATTACTAGATGTCGTATTGGTCATACTAGAATAACACACGAGTATCTTTTAAAAAATGAAGATGAACCACAATGTGTACCTTGCAACTGCAAGTATACTATTAAACATGTTTTAATTAATTGTATTGACTTTGCTGATATTCGTAAGAAGCATTTCAATGTCAATAATATGTGACTTATTCAATTATGTTCCATTTACAAATATTGTTGCATTTTTAAAAAAGAAATTGGAATTTATTATAGAAGATAAAAAATGTTATTATATTTAAATCGTAAAATTAATTTTTATCACGTTGTCTAACTGTTGATTTTTATTTGTAAATAATCAATTTGCTTTAGTCTAGGATTTTAGTATATTGAAGGACTTTTTTGTCTTATTTTAAAAATATGCTTTTTAAAAATTGTAAAAATATTTGAATAAGCTCTCGCCGCGATAAAGCCTTTTTGTGCTAATGCGGCATAAAGCAACCAACAATCAATCAACATTTCTACATGTATGGTCTACACTACCAATAAAAGTACTTTTAAAACATTTATTTACATTTGATCGACCCCAAGGGTCACTGCGGTATAGAAATATGGACAGTATGCACACAAATAGATAGATACTAAAAACATACACAATTTTCAATATTATATGCAAATAATTAGCCATTTTCTCAATGGACACAAGCTAAATATTTTATTGACATTGTATAATATTTGTATATAATTTTTGTTATACATGTAATTGTCACACGGTTTAGATCATTGTGAAAATTGTCTTCTATAATATTAATATACATGCGCATTATTAAGAATGTACATGAATAGGTCCATGGAACACCCATTATGATTTTTTTCGTATACAACGTCCTTTGTAGCGAAGTCATGCATTAAAAAAATGTTGTCATACATTTACATGTACATGATGTATGTGGTATAAAATTTACCTTATACTGCAAAAGCTGTGCATCCTCCAGATTTTTACAAAAATATGAGTACATCTTCCCAATATCACTCTCTTTTATGGAAGAGTGGTGTTTAATTGCAGCTAACCCAAGGCGCTTAAGTTCCTTTGACATACCCTTGTAGGATTTACAGGATTTTTTGAATATATCTTCATTGCAAATGTCTATGTCCCTACACTTCTGGATATATCTGTTTAAACCTTGTCTATAGGCCTGCATAGTTGTCTTTTTATAAAGTTTCCCCTCCTTACTTCTCATTTCCAAATAAAATGAGGCCAATGTATTGTCCAGTTGCTCCACAGTGTATTGTTCGAATTCTATCGGCTTACTTTTCTCGGTCAAATATTCCCTGAATAGTTTGTTTGCTGTGGTTTTCTGCTTTTTTCTGCTTTTTTGTGTTTTTTGTTTCTATATTTTTCATTATATCGTCCTTTCATTTGATTCAGGGACACGAATCTCTAAGGATGACGGGGTATAGAAATATGGTCACTTGTTCTCCTGACCGTCAGTAAAACGCTTGCCGAAGTGGGGCGTCCGTTTACTTGTGCGGGATGTATCAAGTTCGCAGTCACGTCCGGTCAGAAGGGGGACGTTAAATCCGATGCCTCGTGTAAAGAGAGTGCTACGCTCTTTGCACGTTAGGAACCCTTGCAACAACTCTTTGAGGGGTCCTTAGGTGGCCTGTTGCAAGGCAACATTTTTGTCCCTATCCAACATACCCTTATTTTCCAGTGGCAGTCCAAATTTCCCCATCATCCTAGATGGCCTCTATTATAACAACCTACCTATTGCATTTATTGGTTACTTGTTCTCGTCCTGAATATGCATGCAATATTTGCCACTGGACGTTAAGCAACCAACAATCAATCAATCAACATTTGATCCGCTTTGAAATTTTGAAGGTGTAATTATAGGTTTTGGTTTTAAATTGTTTTCATTATGTGTACAAGAATTGTCAGTTTGTGCTGATACATCAATAGTTTTAGCTGGAATACCACATACGTTTCCTTGTCATCTGTGTGCAGGAAAGTCATGTTGCCAATTTTGGACATAGTCTGAACCT
This sequence comes from Mytilus galloprovincialis, assembly GCF_965363235.1. Taxonomy (NCBI): domain Eukaryota; kingdom Metazoa; phylum Mollusca; class Bivalvia; order Mytilida; family Mytilidae; genus Mytilus; species Mytilus galloprovincialis. The sequence goes on along the minus strand of NC_134848.1, from coordinate 46,278,856 downwards.
CGACCTGCATTACCCTGGAACTGTTTTTGACTTTGACAATCTTTTGCAGCGCGATTCATTATAGTTTTTCGTTTAATCCAGCATGAACTACAGAAATGTTTCTCTAATATACCCAGATTATATTTGAGTAATTCTTTTTTGCTGCATGAGCCTATGTTGTAAGATGAACAATAAAACCTTGGATATGACTGATGCAAGCGACGTGCTTTGCAAAATTAAAAATTGTCATTCCACGAAGCACGACCATTTTTATTTTTGGAAGTACATCTTTGTGAAATGCAAGCACATCAGACCATATAAATTATTCACTATAAAACATTAGCTGTGTCAGATGTTCAGCACGTTTGTCTCTATATTCTGCGGGTTCAATGTTATGTATAATGTAATTTTCTCTCTGACAAGAGCAGGCATACTTAAGGAGATGATTTCGATAACGTCACTCCCAGCAGTCATGAGGCCATGCATGAAAAATAGCCTTATCACTAGATTTTCTAGATGAACCAGATTTTGAAAGGTTTTTTTTTTTTTTAGTTTGAACTTAGGATAGTTGAGTGTTTTGAATGTTTGTGTGAAATGAATCTCACCATCTGATTCTGTATCACTATCGATATGAATAATTAGCTCACTAATCCTTTTATTTTTCTGGTATGTTCTGTTTCAAGTCTTCGTCTTTTCTCAAGTATTCTAAATTAATTTTGTTAGTTTGGTCATGTTTTTGTTTCAGGTTAAAGTCCGTTTGCTTAAGTTTCCTTTTCACAGTTTTGTTCTTTTCGACAAGTTCACGCAATTTAATTTCTTCTAAAAGTTTTCATTGTCTTGCTCTAGAGCAAACAAAGTCTCGTCAAGGCTTTGTTTTGGGTTTATGGCTACATTACCCGCCATGATTTCCAGCGCGACATTTTCGCGGTTATCGGGGGTGGAAGAAAGATTTTCTAAAGACATAGCATTATCATGCTGTCCCTTATTACGTCAAATGCAAAAGTCATAAGATACCGTATGTTCTTTAGACATCTGATCCCCGTTGGTCCTTAATGATCAGCAACTTTGATCCCACAAAAACTACAAATTCTTTAGGACATAAAACCGTGGTTTCTTTCAATTTGGGGATCAAAAATAGAACAAATGAAACAAAATGACTAGCTATTTTTAACCATTTCATTTAGTAAGTTTTAAATTGAAAATAATGAAATCTTGAATGTTATATATTTTTATCGTTTATGTTAAATGTTTCACCCTGCCACACGTTCCAACATATAGCATAATAATCATAACACCCAGCCATACAATATCCACAATGATGTCACAGTAAAAGGTTTCAGCGCGAAGCTCTCAAATTTATCGTTTATGTTAAATGTTTCACCCTGCCACACGTTCCAACATATAGCATAATAATCATAACACCCAGCCATATAATATCCACAATGATGTCACAGTAAAAGGTTTCAGCGCGAAGCTCTCAAATGGGGGACGATTCTCGAGCAGAAATTTTAGAATTTTCTTGCGTTTTTTGTGACGTGTTTCACAGATAATAGTACGTGAACCTTTATGGGCAAGGCTGAATAGAGACACAAAAAATAAATGTTGATGTATAATATTAACGACATCATTGGTTGTTTATTTCTCTACACTTTATCCAAAACACTTTTTAAGACAACCATAAATTGTTATGGAGCTTGGAATATGATATGCCGAACAATGCGCATAGGGTGCTACATTTTTTTAGTACCCATTTTTTTCTGACCTAGACTTAGCAAAAGTCTAGCAACCATAATTTTATCTTTTCAAATATTTCTACACCAGTACAATTAACACTGTCGTCACTATTTACAAACTTAAATACACTATGAAAATCTGTCCCGAACCTTTAGTAAATACTGACACTAGGAAAGTTGTTAAGTTTCACTTTCTAAAAGTTTCTGGCTAAGATTTCAATCTTTTGTCTCGTCGAGACATGTCAAACTTGACTATTCTATCACAGTGCTCCACTGGTCTAAATTAGTGCTTGGTAAAACCTGCTTTTTTTTTGCGTGATCATCTTCATCTTAAGACACAAAAAATACATTCCGCAATAACCTGTAATTCTTAAATTGAGATGCAACTCATCTGGCAAACAATGGTCAACTTCTATATTTAGTGAGGGTTTGTGTTTAACACCAAACTTTTTTTTATGTTGACAAATTGACATGAAAAACTCTAAAAAGAGTAAAACAATTCAAATCGTTTGACATATACAGGTCACTCTTGTAGACCTTACATCAAGGACAAGCAATTTCTCCTGTTGAGCCTCCTAAACCTAACAAAAACGGCAAAATGTCATGTCACCACCTACAAACAGATCAATTTCAAAAGTTCTATTCCCTATTTGATTTTATTTTACTTGAAGAAAAATAGGCTTTTTGACCAAAGAGTAGTTAACATGATCTGCATTACATTGAACAGCTGCAAATATTGTTAACTGGTTATATGATAAATGACTCACACGTTAAAATTGAAAGAGAAAAATATCAGTACTTGAAATTCTGTTTACACTTGCACCATCACCAGACAATTTAATTTGAAATTTATTAGCAAGAAATTTTAGGGAAAATTTTTCAGCAAGAAATTTTAGGGAAAATTTATCGAAACATGGAGTCTGATATTACTCTGAAAAAGATAACTATGCGTTTTTCTACATCTACACATAAGGTAGAATATACAATAATATCCACAGGTATTAGAGTAGGAACTTTGAAGGCGTTTGCGATTGTGGATCACCGTCATTTGGTTGATATTAAAAACATCCTGCAACTTCCTAGATTAAAATGATGGTGAATGACCATAACTATCAAAAAATTCAGCTTTATGTGCTGACGGTAGATAAATCGACAGCCAATGACTCCCAGGCTGCTTTCTGTCATCGGTATTCAATATAAACGCAATTGGGAAGAATGGAATTTTTTTAGGTATTTCATCGGCAGCAAATATTCCAATCACCTGCTGTGATAAAACTTGGTCACATCCAATTATGCAGCGTAGTGTGTCAGTGTTCATGTTCGTTTATTCCAGAATGACTTCTCTGCTTTGATTGATTTTAAAATACCCCTGTCTCTCAGCTAGAACGATACAATTAACTGTGTGTGGTAGAGCTCCTCTAAAAACAGCGTCTATCCGGAGGTTTCACTGCTTCTTAAGAGTGAGATAGTCGTTATCGTCGAAGTCTGGTAGGGTATCAAATGCGTAAATGGCGAATCCCCCTGCAATATCGTCTCTACTTATATCAATCCCCTCATTGTTCATCCATTTCCTAGAAGTTTCAAGAAGGTTCGTAAGCACTGTTGTAGTAGTATTACCGTTTGTTGCATCATAACCGACTTGAAGAGGACCACCATTGACTGGTATTCCGTCTATACTTCAGTACAAATTTCATAAATGACTCGTCTCGGAAAGATTATACTATAGGGAACATATGTACTAAGTTTCAAGTTGATTGGACTTCAATTTTATCAAAAACTACCTTGACCAAAAACTTTAACCTGAAATTCCCACTTTCATTTTCTATGTTCAGTGGACCGTGAAATTGGGGTCAAAAGTCTAATTTGGCTTTAAAATTATAAAGATCATATCATAAGCAACAAGTGTATTAAGTTTCAAGTTGATTGGACTTCAGCTTCATCAAAAACTACCTTGACCAAAAACTTTAACCTGAAACTCCAACTTTCATTTTCTATGTTCAGTGAACCGTGAAATTGGGGTCAAAAGTCTAATTTGGCTTTAAAATTATAAAGATCATATCATAAGCAACAAGTGTACTAAGTTTCAAGTTGATTGGACTTCAGCTTCATCAAAAACTACCTTGACCAAAAACTTTAACCTGAAACTCCAACTTTCATTTTCTATGTTCAGTGGACCGTGAAATTGGTAAGTTTCAAGTTGATTGGACTTCAGCTTCATCAAAAACTACCTTGACCAAAAACTTTAACCTGAACGGACGGACGCAAAGACGGACGGACGAACGAACCCACAAACCAGAAAACATAATGCCCCTCTACTATCGTAGATGGGGCATACAAATAAAGACTTCCGGCGGATGGCACTGAGAATTGGTAGACAAACCAGGACATCCAAGAAGATAATATCTAGCAGACTAGTCTTCCTGACGTCAGAAAGGGAAAAAAATTAAGTAAATTAAATTCTGAAGGAGAACAGAGAAAAGAGTAAGGAATACAAAGGAGTACAGATAAATGAGAACGGACAAAGGCGGTCCCTGACGGAGCTTAATTTTGGACGTTTATTCAACAGTGGATTTCAATTTAAATGTTGTTTCATACTTCGTGTATAGATGTTCTATGGTTTAAAAAAGCTCATCATCATATACAAAGTAAGTTAACTTTAATGCTTAAATATATCAAATGGCAAACATAGTTTTAAAGTTTAAGAGAGAAAAGACAAAATAAAGATTAGGTGAAAAAAATATAAGATGATTTAAGTTCTCTTAGGTTCACAAACTGTCACGCATTATTATGCTTAAGATTGTGTCCGTTTCTTGTTCGTATATTTGAATGCTAAATAAGCTTTTATTTATAAAAATATTATAAGCATACGTGTTCGTCGTTTAATATGCATATGACCTATAATGGTTTACTTTTACAAATTGTTATTTGGATGGAGAGTTGTCTCATTGGCACTCACACCACATCTTCCTATATCTATATACTCTTGCATTTACGAATAGTTTGAAAACTCAAAATATTAATTTATTGATTGCTTGACGGTTGCTTCACGTCCAGTGGCAAATAGTTCATGCATGTTCAGTATGAAAACAAGTTAACAATAAATACTATAGATAGATCTAGTCACAATAGAGCGTTTTACTGCCGGTCGGGAGAAGACCAGGTGAACATATTTATATTCCCCTTTGGGATGAAGGTGTTTATTATACATTGACAGAATTTCCCTATTTAACAAAAATAGCTCTTGATTAGTCGTAAGTTATGAGTTTTGTAATCTTTCAAAATTTTACAAAAGTTTTCAAACAGGAAGATTGCAGAGTTGAATAGTGAAATTGTTCGAATCCGTAGATATCAACTACATACATGTTAGTATGTTGATCAATTGTATAACATATAATAATCTAAGTACACATACTTTTCATATGTTTTATATTAATAATATTTTATTTATTTCTATTATAATTCCACATTATATAGTTATTTATCTTTTTACTTTATCAGTTAATGAATATAAAATAATTTCAAAGATAAATGTTTTAAAAATAAATATTAATCTAAAATATGAAAGAGGTACCATAAATAGATGAGAGAAAAAAAACCATAAATCATTATTATATAATTAACAATTGTTTGAATAATATAAGTTAATTAAATATTTGTATCTCTTTGATCTTAATAAGGGTATAAAGAAGCATGCTTATATTTAATGATTAATTTCAATTATCCTCTTTAATCTTTTTGAGTTCATTTAATCCCTCTTCGATCTTTAATATCTAATTTTACTTAAAACTCCTTTATTTGTTTTATACTTTTAAAACACAAGCTCATCTGTGTCTATAAATACTGGTCAATGAATTGAGTGGTTCATTGAATGTTTAACCTCTCACTTTAATATGGCTAGCTTCTTTACAGATCTTGCACCAAATGTTATTTTTAACAGTGACCCTACAGCAGTTATTAACTTTATGAAAAGCCACAAACTACTAGCAGACTCTTGTAATTGTACATGCTGTACCAAACCAATGGAGCTAGTAGCTAGACCAACAACATCAGATGGTTTTGGATGGAGATGCACCAACCAAAGATGTAAAAAACGCCACACATATCGCATCATCCGTACAGGTTCCTTCTTTGAGAAATCCAAGGTCACTCTTAATAAATGGTTGTATGCAATATACTTATGAAGTCAAGAAAGCAAAGTAAATACAGGAGTAAAGCAGGTTGATATAGGTGAAAAAACTGTGATACAAATGTATCAGTACCTACGTGATGTCTGTTCTACAAAACTTCTCAACACACCTATTGAACTTGGTGGACCTGGAGTGGTGGTCCAAATTGACGAGAGTCTATTCAACCACAAGTCCAAATACAACAGACGTAGACGCCCTAAGAAAGAATTATGGGTATTCGGTCTGGCCGACACATCATTCAAACCTGCCATTACTTACATGGAATTAGTGGAGAAGAGAGATGCAGCTACGTTATTACCAATAATTATTACATTGGTTGCAATGAATTACATTGATTTCCCAGTTAGATAAAAACCGATAATTTCACATGTGAAATAAACGTGGTTATTTCACTCTCTGACGTCATACAACAATAGGCGTTGTCAAGACGTCGATAACGTCGGATCAAAACAAATTGTCAATGCGTAGGAAAAAGATATAGTTCCTTACATTTTCTACATTAATTTCATAAAAAAAGCCATTTGCCAATGTAATAAAAAGAATAACTAATCGCCGTATTTGAATATCAAAAATAAGACAACTTGTGACCGAACGCCGCTATGGATTAAACTCGTGCTGCGCACTCGTTTAATCCATGCGTCGTTCGGTCACGCGTTGTCTTATTTTTGATATTCAAATACGGCGATTAGTTATACTATAATTAAAAAGGCAGTGAAACCTGGTACCATTATATATTCTCACCAGTGGAAGGCTTACTTCAATATACAAACAGAACTGAAACTACAACATGCAACAGTCAACCATTCGGTGAATTTTGTTGACCCTGAAACAGGGGTGCACACGCAAGCCATTGAATCCTACTGGGCTAAGGCTAAATATAAGTTTAAAGTAATGAAAGGTGTATCATCAGACCAAACTATCTAGATGAAAGAATGTGGAGAGATCGTTGGGGCTCAAGTAAAGATAACACATTCACCAACATATTAGCCCATATTTCTGAACAGTATCCAGTGTAATTAGTTGACAAGTAGAAGTGAGACAGACAATACATTATCAGTATTTAGTGCTTTTATAATGAACAACTGTTATAGTGCTCTAACTTTATCATATATATTATGATTCTGTATTCAATGTCATTTATGATTTATATGTCAATCATTGCTATTAGATTAATATGAATAAAATATAATTCATCCTAATTTTATCTAATTTCTTTACATGATATATAACTCAAAAAAGGAAATATTTCTATATGAAAAATGCACTTAAAATTAACTTGGTACATCATACACCTTTAAATAATGTCTACACTACATCTACAATACTGGTATATCAGTAATGTACCAGTATTGTTGGTTTTTTTTTTTAACAACACAATACTGGAACAAAATTTTTACCAGCGATCACCAACTACAGGAGATCCACAGAAATATATGTAGATATATCATCATTCAACTGGTAATACAACGGTATCTGTGATTTCGTATGGCAATTCATAAATGCTATTCCTCCAGGTACTTTTTATAAAATATAGAATAAGGACTGCAGAACTTCATACAGATGCACTTTGACACACGTCACGGAGAAATTAAAAAAAACTGAACTATTCGGAATTGTCTCAAATAAAACATGACAGGTCATGTCATACAGGTAACTAAAAATAAACACAGGTAACTAGAAATAACTTTGACGTTAACAGTACATAGTGTTTCATTATTTGAAAGGTATCGTTAATTCTTTTCCGCATATTATGGAAAATGTTTACGTCCTACTGAAAAACATATGCCAAATAGTCAATCAACGAGTTGATTCATATTCGACCTATCGTATACGATACAGGTAAAATTATAGGTTATACAGGTTAAAAAAAGTTGACGTTGGTTGTACATTATTATACAAATATATTTAATTCGTTAACGAACATTATGATAAATAAGATGGAAATGTTTAAGTCCTTTCTGAAAAGCATATGCCAATCAGTCAATCAACGAGTTAATTCATATTATTCCTATCGTACTCGATGCTAGAGGTAAAATTATACAGGTAAAACAAAATTGACGTTGTTTGTACTGGTACTCAAGTTTCAATTTATTAATGTTCTCTGGTTAATCGATTCCAACGGAGGATAGTATATAGTTTAAAGTGCATCAAAGTGGGGTGCCTTGTAGTATGTTTATTTAGCCTTTCTATTTTATCAATTTATAAAAACAATGTTAAATCCGGATTTTTTGGGCCAGACTTAGTTTTATGGAAAGTGTAAAAAAGACATGTTTTCCAAGTCATATTTTCTACCAGTTTTTGAAAACTTATAGAATGGGTTTTAACTAGATATATAAATAATTTGAATATTAACCGGTATACAAATTGACGTTTGTACAGGTACAGAAGAAGATGCTTTATTTTAATCAAATGGGCTCAAAGTTATTTAAGGAGCTTGAAATAATATCATTATTTTTACAAATATAATAAACGATACTGGATCCGCCTATGACAAACAAAAAGAAGAACCAACGGTTTTCACATATTCGTATATATATATATATAGGAGTTCATATAAACCTTCGTCTCGGGCACACCTCTAGAAAGTAACAAAAAAGAGTTCTGTGTGTAGGCTAAATAAATCTAGCTTAACTGCAGGAGGCACCAAGGGACGGTGCGATATGGGGTAAACGGACAGAAAGTCACAGGACAGAAATTCACAGGACATAAAGTCACAATTAATCTGTTGACAATTGTTTGAATATATAAGAGAATTATCTTGAAATATTTACTTTTTAATCAATATATTCATATTAAAGTTTAGGAAAAATGTTTTTTACTTTTTGCCATTATACTTGAAAAATGAAGATTTTTTAATTTTAATCATGCAAAAGAAAGATTTCTTTGCACCATGAAGCCAGAAGTGCCATTCTGTTTTTTTAACAATTATATGATCATCTTTGATATTTTTTTGATAAATTTTGTTTACAAAGTTGGTTTATATACAATAGTTCAAGAAAAATACAAAAATATTTTTGTAGAAATAAGCGTTTTTATTTCAAAGAAAATAATCAGAAAAAATGAATTGTGACTTTTTGTCCCGTGACTTTCTGTCCTACATTCCTATATGGCATGGTAAGCGGTCTCTAAAAACACCGCCAATGACCTCCTTTGTGCCCTAAGGAGCAATAAGGACACCAAAGAAGTTTGATAAGAGCACAGAGGACCTGGAATTCCCTTTAAAGCATAACAATATTATGAATCCTGAAGAAATGTTAAAGATAAAATAGTTTCAATAAAAATTGCGATTTTTATAATGTACGATTTGGTGTTACCACCAGTATCGGTTTGGAACCGACTTTATATCCGGGCTATGTGAAAGGGCCCGTGTCACACTTATCAATTCAAAGTTTTAAAAAGTTTAGAAATTTAAGATCTTTTGAATTTTGATCAAAGTTTTAAAAATATCAAAATTCAATATTGTGTAAAAGTTTTGCTGGACTGTTTCTTGGGGATACGAAAAGAACCACAGGAACAGGTACCACTGTTAGATGTCTTGGTATATTTGTGTTTTCAAAACCACCTCTCCGACTAATGAGACGAATTAATAGAAGACTGTCTATAAGAATTAAAAGACGGTTTCTTATAATTATTATTGTAATTATTATAAGTTGAGTTCCCTGCAAACTTTGTTTATTTGACCAAATATCTTAGTACAACTTTCTTTTGTTGATGACCCCAAAGGTGACTGGGGTATAGAAATATGGCCACTTGGTCTTCCCCCGACCGGCAGTAAAACGCTTGCTGAAGTGGGGCGTCCGTTTGGCTGTGCGGGATGTATCAAGTTTGCAGTCACGTCCGGTCAGAAGGGGGACGTTAAATCCGATGCCTCGTGTAAAGAGAGTGTCACGCTCTTTGCACGTTAAGAACCCTTGCAACAACTCTTTGAGGGGTCCGTAGATGGCCTGTTGCAAGGCAAAATTTCTGTCCCTATCCAATATACCCTCATTTTCCAGTGGCAGTCCAAATTTCCCCGACCATCATCCTAGATGGCATCTATTACAACAACCTACCTATTGTATTTATTGTGAACTTGTTCTCGTCCTGAATATGCATGAAAATCTTGCCACTGGACGTTAAGCAACCAACAATCAGTCAATCATCTTTTGGATGTTTTGTTCAGGTAACAAATCTTCCAATTGATCCCTTTGCTCTTTTCTTTTCTTAAGTTCTTTTTCTTGACCTTGTACAAAAACACCATCATCAGAAAGCCTTAAATAAAGTACCTTAGCTTGAATATCATTTAAATTATTTATGCCTGCATCTGTTGCAGCACATTTCCTTTTAATCATATGATGAAAGGCTCCAGCTCTACCAATTGGTCAAGAGATTTGGTTGACATAGCAAATAAATCCTTAACTAATTGACAATTTTCTTCACTAAATTTCCCAACAAAGTGCCTAAAGCATTGTAAAGCTTGTTGCATATACGAAATAGAAATAATTCTCATTCTGGAAGTTACCTGTCCAGAGTAGGATAGGTTCTCAATTTGTTTCACAGATTGAGAAAATAACTGTGTTTGTTTGTCCCAAGATTTCACAGTTTAATTTGTATGTACAAAAATCATAGGTTCAAGCATATCATCTAAACTTGGTACTTGTAATACAGGTACAGATTTTTCGTGCACTGGAAAGCATGATCTATATTCATCCTTGTAAGAAAACAACACAATTTTAAACATACAACATGTATAATGCATAGTAAGAAACCATAAATGACATATATAAGTTAAAAGCATAGTACACCTAAAACATAGCACAAATCATATAGTCACACCAAAAATAAAAGTAAAATAAAACAGGCATAAACACTATATGCATGCACTGCACTGGCATGAGCTGTTATGTGGATTCCATGTGTGTACCTATTTTTTGAATTGGTCAAAAAATGTTTCCATTCGACAATGGTTCAGTAGCTTATTCCAGATTTTTGCAGCATTATAGCGAAACGATCTTAAGCCTTACTTAATGTATATCTTTTATATTCATTTGATAAAATTTACTGTTTGCAATAGCATAAATTGTTCTAGATAATAAGGATGTTCTTATCCCAAGCAGAAAACCATAGCCGTATTTGGCACAACCTTTTTCAACTTTTGATCCTCAGTGCTGTACAACTTTGTACTTTTTTTGACTTTCGAACTTTTATATCTGGGCGTCACTGATAAGTCTTGTGTGGACGAGGCGCGTTTTTTGGCGTATTGAATTTTAAACCTGATGCCTTTTGTTATCTATTATTCATGTGTCTCTTTGTCGAATACGTTCTATTTATTTGTATTGTAGTCCTGTAATATTATGTTGTCATTTTAATGTTATACTTAACATTGCCATTGATGTGCGAGGTTTGGCATGCCACAAAACCAGGTTCAACCCAGCATTTTTTTCTTTAAAAATGTCCTGTACCAAGTCAGGAAAATGGCAATTGTTATATCATAGTTAGTTTCAGTGTGTGTAACATTTTAACGTTGTGTTTCCGTTGTGTCGTCTGTTTTCTCTTATATTTGAGTGTGAAATTCACATGACTATAAGACGTGTCCCGGTACTTTTCTGTCCCAAATTCATGTATTTGTTTTTGATGTTATATTTGTTATTCTCTTCGGATTTTGTCTAATGCTTAGTCCGTTTCTGTGTGTATTCATTTAAATGTTATGTCGTTGTTTTCTTATATTTAATGAGTTTCCCTCAGTTTTAGTTTGTTACCCCGCTTTTGTTTTTTTGTCCATAGATTTACGAGTTTTGAACAGCGGTATATTACTGTTGCCTTTGTTTAGTAGTTCGAACTCTTGGGAGTACTGCTGTTTCCTGTGATCTCAAATCATACTTGTTAATTTTTATATCAATCAAATCATGGAGGTAGCTTGGACTTTTTTTTTTCTTATTATTTTTAAAGATGGCTATTTAGATTTTTCTAGCAGTTTTTCGTAACGACTATCATAATCTTCATAAATGAATCTTAAGAGCTCTTTCTTGAATTTGTTCCATTTAAAAAAAAATGTTTTCACTACAGTAGTCCGAAATTACTGGACACTAGTTAGTAGTATGCTGTTAACCTACCTATCCTGTTTTAGTATTTACCCATACGTGTTAAAATATTTAATTGTCTTGATGCCTTATTACATATTTCAGCTGAAACTACAGTTATTCCAAGAAGTTTAATATTTTCTTCACAAGAAATGTTGTTTCCATTTAAATTAAACATGAAGTTAGGTTTATTATTTTTCCAATGGCTAAAGGCTTGAATTTGTCAGGAGTAGCCTTCATTAAATTTTTAGAAAACCAGTTTATTTGATTTAATCGTTTTAAACTATCAGTTTCTAAACTTTCAACAATTTTATCTAAAATATGATCACTATTTGATACAGTGTTGGCATCATCATAATTATAAATGGTGCGTTTTTGTACAAAATGAAATATGTCATTTATGAAGACATTGAAAAGAACTGGACCAAGAATTGACCCTTGTGGTACGCCTTAAAACATACGATCCCATTAATGGCACTGTAAGAACTTTCAATTTAAATGCGTTGTTTTCTGTTTTCTAAATAACTATTTAATAATTTTAGAGACTTTTTAGACAGATCGTATGCTTCCAACTTAAGTAAAAGTAAATCGTGCGGTAAACAATCAAATGCTTTAGATAGATCCACAAAAATTGCAGCCATAAATTTGTTCTCGTCCAGGTGGAAATGTTGATTTAAGAATTCCTCTTCAACTTCGGATATTCTATTTATTTCTTCCATAGTTAAACAATTAAAAGTTCACTGTCAAACGACATAATAAATGCGATAGTAAAATGTGTACTGATCAAAAGCGAACGGAACATGTTTTGTAAACGCCGAAAGATGGACTGAAGCATGGCTACACAGACGATCTGATTCAGTTAATGTTTGAATCAATATCATCTGTGTGTTTGCGAGTTATGAACGTAGTAAAGAAAGATAATTCAAAAGTATGTTTCTGACTGGTAAGTATAAATAATTGAAATAAAATTTTGGGGTTTTAGCTACATGTGCACGTGATTGCAATATGAGAGTAATAATACTGTTAATAATTTCACAACTGATAGAACAATGTTTCAGCATAAACACATTAATGTTTATGCATATAATATACTAGTATATATGAGTTGTAGCTAGCATACTACATTCACACACATACATCCATAGCTAATAGTTACATAGTTGCAGCAAGGTAAGATGTAAGACAACGACAAAACAAATACAAAATTAAATAGTAAAAAAAAAAACAAATTACCCCGACATACAATTCAATATTTAGAATGTATGTGCATGTGAGCTTGCCGTTATGCTGCTTGAATTGCTTCCTTGTTTCATCAAACAGTGATTGTAAACTTTTGATTTTTACTTTATTATTTGATCTGTCTATTTGAATGTTGCCATCCTGAATTTTTAGTTGGTTCTCTACATGTAAAAGCCTATCTCGAAGTGTGGATAATGTCTGTTGAAGGGAGGTAACGTCAGATTGGTCTTTAGCTCTAGGGTAAGCTTTTATTATAGTAGTTAGTTTCACAAGAAGTGGTGATTGTTGTCATCAATTTTGTATAATCATTAGATTGTTGGCTTGCATGATTGCCTCAGTTATTGTTGTTTTTTTTTCAATACGAGAAAACTGGTCTACTAAATTTGTGTTTTCTGACGTGATAATGTAACGGTAGGTGTATTTGTGCGCTCATGCACATCCTGGTGTACGATGGATTTGATGGATGTTAGGCAATCATCAAGCTTAGACGAAACTGTGTTGTCGTTAACATCTTTTAAGGTGTTATCTAGGTCAAACTGTTCCTCAACTAGCATGTGTAGCATTATCAATCACCTTTGCTTAGATTTGTGTCAGGATAGGAAAGTTAGAATAAACAAAGGTCATGTACTTAGATCCCTGGACCCTGATTGTCCCGGTGGTAACGAAGAATATTATGTTGAACTGCAATGCTTGATCCTTATCCAATATTTCAATGACTATTGAATTATTGTTGGGGTCGGACCAAGTTGTCGGTACATCATACCACTAAATGTCAAATTTATCATTATTTCCCAGGTGATCATAATAGAATAAATCCAGGGTTTTAATCCAAGGATGAATGCGTTCTACATTTGAGAAGAAGGTGATCATTCTGGCTTCTTTTTCATATTGGTTAAATCCTTTATCTTCAAATAACCACTACTTTGCTTTACCCGTTCAAAAGATGGTGACAGAGTTGCATCTGCTGCTGTCTTTAGGGACAGAGCTGCAACTCTCCGTTTGCCATCGGATGCATCCATCTTTACTGCTGGAGCAGAAGCAATAATTTTGGCTTTGAAATTTATTGCTTCTTCAGATAAATCCAAATTTATTATATGTTCGGATTCACTTTCATGCTTACAAGCTATACGAAATACTAAAATTAAAAACCCAACTATTCTCAAAATTGTATATGTAATGAGGAATTTAAAAATTCTTCTGAAAGAAATAATATTTCTATGGGTTTCGAGTCATGTTGGAATCCTTGGAAACACAGCTGTAGACCTTGAGGCAAAGAATGCCCTGGGTGACCCTCTATCTAACTGTAATATACCATATACTGATTTTAAATCTAATATTAGAGAATATGTTTTTAATATATTGAAAAATAAATGGAGTAAAAAAGATGATAATAAATTGCATGAAATTAAACCTAATTTAGGCAAACCTTTTAATAATATTATGTGCAGAAAAGATCAGTGTGTTATTACTAGATGTCGTATTGGTCATACTAGAATAACACACGAGTATCTTTTAAAAAATGAAGATGAACCACAATGTGTTCCTTGCAACTGCAAGTATACTATTAAACATGTTTTAATTAATTGTATTGACTTTGCTGATATTCGTAAGAAACATTTCAATGTCAATAATATGTATGATTTATTCAATAATGTTCCATTTACAAATATTGTTGCATTTTTAAAAGAAATTGGAATTTATTATAGAATATAAAAATGTTATTATATTTAAATCGTTTTTAATTTTTATCACGTTTTTATATTGTTGATTTTTATTTGTATATAATCAATTTGCTTTAGTCAAGAATTTTAGTATATTGAAGGACTTTTTGTCTTATTTTAAAAAATATGCTTTAAATTGTAAAAAATATTCGAATTAGCTCTCGCCGCGATATAGCCTTTTTGTGCTAATGCGGCATAAAGCAACCAACAATCAATCAATCAATCATTTTCATATTGGTTAAATCCTTTATCTTCAAATAACCACTATTTTGCTTTACCCGTTCGTTTGTGAAGGATCTTTTGAAACATTTTCACTGGGTAACTTAGTAAACATTTTTCCATACTAATCACACTTGTTTTGCATTTGGCGTAAATGAAACTGTTGCGCAAATGATGGGTATATGAGAAATGATATTCCTTCAGTCAGTTTTAAATTTAAAATAATGGAATCCTCAATGTTAATTTGTTTTCTCTCACACAGACACATGTTCCAAATTATGGGATTTAATCGTTAATGTTATCCCTACGTTCCCATATATAGGATTTGACATAATAAACATAACACCCAAGCATACAATATCCCCAAAGAGACCATCACGAGCTCTGCGAATACATTTCTCGACTCCTATATGCCCACTGTGAATTTTGTCTAACACGAGGGCCCTCAAACAACTTGGAATAACAATTTTGTGTCCCTTAAAAAATTAATACCACTACTCATAGAAAGTGCATCCCTATGATTTCAAAATTGTAAAATTTGTGTTGGGCATTCACTACGAGATTTTGCCCAACCTTCAAGAATTGGCGATCTCACAATATTAAACTCGGGGTCTTGACAACGTGGCCTTTTCGATTTCCTCTAGCTTTCTGTCACTGTCGGTAGATAATAAAAAAAAACCATGTGAAATTGTGCCTCCAAACTATCAGAAAGACCAGGAAAAAAAGTGTCCGATAGAAATTTGCGGCCACGGGGATACATTTTCCGGGCAAATGTACAGCAACGAGTTCATAACGCTGCAACCTTAAAATCATACGTTGTAATCTTGCGGGGGTATATAACAAAGATTTCTTCACAATTGAAACTAGCGGTTTATGATCCGTTTCTACCCGTGACGACGATCCCAAATGTATTGGTGAAATCTGGTACACCCAAAAACAATTGCGTACATGTCTTTTTCTATCTGTGTGTAATTTATTTCTGATGTTGTTAATGATTACGAAGCAAGCTACCGGTTTGTCGTCTAGCAGTAAGACTGCGCGTAGACCGTATTTCGATGCTTCAACTTGTAACGTTAAGTCTTTGGTTTGGTCATAAAAAGAATCGGACCGGGATACTTTGTCAAAACCTCCATGACCTTTTTAAATGCCGCGATTTCAGGTTCGTCCCATGCAAATTCAACGTCTTTGTTCAAAATAGCTCGCATTTGGGCTAGCGATTTCCGTTTAGTGAGGCGCAAATATTGAAAGATAATTGACCATACTCAATATAGTCCGCACTTCAGCTTTGTAAGTAGGAGGTGGCATATTCGAGATAGCCTGGACCTTGAGAGGACCTGCCCTTAGACCAGATGAGGTTATAACATGACCAAAATAAGTAACCTCGGTGACCACAACCTCTACTTCTCTGGGGTCGTATGGCGATAATTAAAATGAAAAAAATTGGAAGCAGCGTGTTCTTTGTATTCCACATGAATAATGATACAAATGATAAATGGGGTTAACATAAATCCCAACAGACTGATATCAAAGGGAGGTAATTCAACGAACGTAAATCAAAGTACTATATAAGAATAATGTTACAATGTCTGGTTATATATGGTTTCAGTGCGAAACTCGCAAATGGGGGCACATGTAGAAACTAGCAAATGCCCTCTATGGGAACTTCCCAAACATAAAATGATTTTTGAGCTCCGTAAATACCAAAAAAAATAAATGACGCAAACCATCTTTTAATTCAACAACATGTTGCTGACATCAAAGCAAATTATACAAATTTTTCAACTGTTTATATCGTTGGATCGTAGGATGGTAACCGAGATGCATCTGCGGCTGTCTTAAGAGACAAAGCTGGGACTCTTCGTTTGTCATCTGACGCATCCATCTTTACTGCTGAAGCACAGACAATAGTTTTGGTTTTAAAATTTATTGCTACTTCAGACAAATCTAAGTTTATAATATGTTCTGATTCACTTTCATGATTACAAGTTATACACCATACTAAAATTATAAACCCGATAACTCTCAAGATTTTATCAGTAATAAGAAATTTAAAAAATCTTCATAAAGAGATAGCCCCAAGGGTGACTGGGGAAAAGAAATATGGTCACTTGGTCTTCTCCCGACCGGCAGTAAAACGCTTGCCAAAGTGGGGCGTCCGTTTGGCTGTGCGGGATGTATCAAGTTCGCAGTCACGTCCGGTCAGATTGGGGACGTTAAATCCGATGTCTCGTGTAAAGAAAGTGCCACGCTCTTTGCACGTTAAGAACCCTTGCAACAACTCATTGAGGGGTCCGTAGGTGACCTGTTGCAAGGCAAAATTTCTGTCCCTATCCAAAATACCCTCATTTTCCAGTGGCAGTCCAAATTTCCCCAACCATCATCCCATATGGCCTCTAGTATGACAAGACCTACCTATTGTATTTATTGTGAACTTGTTCTCGTCCTGAATATGCATGAAATATTTGCCACTGGACGTTAAGCAACCAACAATCAATCAATCATAAATTTGTATGGGTACCGAGCTATGTTGGAATCCATTAAAATACAATCGTAGACCAGGAAGTTAAAAATGCCCTGGACGACTCTTTGTCTAACTGGAATACCGTATACCGATTTTAAAATTAATATTAGGGAATACGTTTTTAAAATGTTGAAAAACGAATGGAGTAAAAAAGATGATAATAAATTACATGAAATTAAACATAATTTTGGTAAACCTTTCAATAATTTTAAGTGCAGAAAAGATCAGTGACTTCGTATAGGTCATACTAGAATAACACACTTTTAACATACAAATGTATCTTTAAAAAAATGAATATATATGATTTATTGTTGACAAGACAAAAACATATTTCTTCTGTTGACCTGAAAAACTCAGAAGAGTGATAAAAATCAACTCGTTTGACAAATACCGGTCATTCTTGTGGACCTTACACCACGGAAAAGCAAAATCTCCTGTTGAGCCTCCCGAACCTAATAAAAATTGCAAAAATGTCATGTCGCCACCTACAAACAGATCGATTTCAAAAGATTGTTTATTTCCTTTTAGAAACATAGTCTAATTGATTTAAGAGAAGTTTCTTTTAAGTTTACGTAGTCTTCATTACATTGAACAATTGCAAATGTTTTTAACTGGTTATTTGATAAATTTATAGACTCATTAGTTTAAATTAAAACAGAAAAAAATACAAAATTTGAAATCCTGTTTACCCTTGCACCATCACTAGAAAATACATTTGAAATTTATCAGCAGTTTGATCTTTGCTTATTTGAAAGTTAACATTCTTCCTTCTATTTCTGAATTTAAATTTATCAGAGCTCCTGGCTTGATACCTGGTAACCTTTAAATAGGGTATATTTTATCTACGTCATCTCTTCACTGAATGTTCATGCATTTTCTTGGCCTATCAAATACAAGTATGGACAGTTCACGAAGAGCAGCATCTAGAAGTAAAAGTATCTGTTTTAAGGTCATTTTTTAAGCATTTTTCCTTTATGAACAAATTATCTTCATAGTTTGATAAACTTTCATTTCAGGCTTTTCAAACTATTCATTTTCTTGTTTTTAACATTTATTCCCATCAATTATTTCTAAATTTTGCTCCTATTGTTCTTATTTGGGTCATTATATTTTTAACTTCGTACACTGTTGGGTTGTTGTTGGCTCCTGTTTTGTGTCGTAAAGGTCCCAAATGTAGAGGGTCCTGATTGAAATTGTGTGTGAGTACAAATGGAGCACTTTCATTCAGGAGGAATTCTGTACATTCTGTTATTGAGTTCACACTTATTTGCAACCCTTGCAATATCTGGTAACTTAACTACATCCCAGCTTGTTGTGATTTGGTGAAATTACCTTGACGATTTCCCACAGAATCTTTCCATGTGCTCAAATAGTTCATGAAGTCTGTCTTCGGCCAGTGTAAGCCCTCATCTTGTAGGTTTCGGTATGGATCTAGATTTGGGTTCCTTTTATTGCGACCCTCAAATAGACTAGGGACATTCATACAATAAAAACATGTTCATGTTACCGATAAAATTAACTGTCTCTGACAATTGCTCATCATACAGTTCCTCAAGAGCATCTGCAACTGTGACACTTAAATGTGAGCTTCTAAATTAAAGTTCATGTAGCTAAAAGCTTTCATGTCAATATGGCCTCTCGTGTCAACTTTGAACACGGATTATACAAATCCAATTCACAAAGTTCCTCGAACAATCTAACCAAATGAAACCTGGAAATATCTTTTCTATCTTTCCAAAAAAGTCTTGTATTTTTGTTCGACTGTGAATTAATGAAGCAATTCCTGGTAGTTTTCAGTAGATGGGGAACACCAGACACGAAGTATAAATTTCTACTGGTATCGTGCGGATTAACAGTGTAGTACACCAGTTCATCATTTAATCTTTGTAAATTAAAAAATCTTCTGTTTGATGAAGGACCGTCACATGTAAGGAAAAGTACTTTCAATATTTGTACTGCTTTCCATATAATTGGATATAGGAAGTCTGCTGTAATGTTGGTTGTTGCAAAAGCAGCAAAGGGAAACTTAAGAGAAGTTGTCACACCTCTAACCATTAACACCAGCATAAACTTCGCAAGTTTTGATGACGTATTGTTTGTTAACTTTTCAATTTCTGGAATTTGGTTGCCCACATAATCAATGTTTACATAGCCAATAAGTTCTACTGTATGCTTGTCATATACAAGGTCTTCTTAAACTTTGACTTCTGTCCCTTTCAACTGTTCTTCTTTATCTTTGAAATTTCACTGTCTAGTTTCTTCTGTTGTTGCAGTTTAGTGGTTAACATTTCCCTTGACATGTCTTTGTGTTTATACGTCGAATGCATACGATTTGTACCTTGGTTTTGTCTGTTTTCTGTCTGTTGATCGAGACGTTGTTTTCTTAATTTCAAAGACTTTCTATACTTTGAGCATTCCTTACAACGGTTATGATTTTTAGATTTATGAGTTTGACTGTCCCTTTGGTATCTTTCGTCCCTCTTTTATGTTGCGCAAGCAAACAACAAGATGATGATTGTATTGTTGAATGGTAAGTAAATGCTCCAATAGATGCACAAAAGTCACCCTCTCTGATGACTGATACCTGCACCAACTACTGTCACATCTTGAAATTCTTTATCTGGATTTCTATACAAACATTGTATGTTGAAAGTTTATTCAGAAGCAATACATCTTTAGCATAGGTGAAACTTGAGGGCATTCCTTCCCATATCTCGTGGGCAGCCGACACTGCGATCTGATGTATACTTATATTGACTTTAAAGTTTCTACAAATGTTAGAATTAATGACAGTTTTTCCAGAGTTGTTGTAAAATGAGAGGATCTGAATAACACTACGTGTAGAGTTCAATATATACGGTGCAGGTAAACTACATCTCAGTGCTTCATAAAGTATATCATATTTTTCTATTTCACATTGTCCTTGCACTGTTGTCAGTTGTAGATGGCAAATACTATGTCTATACACATCACTTAAAATTATTCCACTAACATTAGTACACATGTCAACCTCATTGCTGCATAATGTCTGACCATTGTTTTCTTTGTCAAAAGTGTTCAAAACTTCATCGAATGTAAAACTTCATCGAATGTTCATAATATGCACTTCAAGCTGTAGCTGTTTCACCATCTGAATAGTCGTTAGATTTAGGGAGGGCACTCTGTATCTGAATTTACACTTGATTTATGTCGTTTATCTTTATAGCCTTTCCTTCTGTCGGCGATGGGTTTTTTTTGGCATTCTGAAATTATATGAGAAAATTATTAAAGACTTAGTTCACAGATTTCAATCAACATCATTGCATGACACGTTTTTTTTCAAACGACCATAACTTGTATAAATCAGATATTCTGTAAATATGACACAATACATGTACATTGAATGTAAAACATTGCCATTTCAAAAATGTTCCTGGGCAAGTCCCATTACTATGAAAGGATATGGTATCATAACAAGCATTCTGAGAGTATTACAGCATGGCAAAACATAGTCATATATGTAAACTATATAACATTAATATCAAATCAATATATTTAAGCATGACGAAAAAATGAGTGGAAAACTGATTATTTGAGTGAATTTCTACTCAAGGGACCATAAATCTGCACAAAAAAAAACAAAAAAAAAAAAACAATCAATTTGGGACTATAACTTGTCATGCGAAAACTATATACCAAATATCAAATCAGTTTCTTCAAGCATGATAAAAAAAAGTGTGGAAAACTGACTTGCAAGATGGACAGACAGAGTGCAAATTAAAGTCCCCTTCGAATTCGGCGGTGAGTAACCAAAAAAAAAAATGTAAAGAGTGCATGAATTAAATTTGAACAATTCTCTTAGCTTCATGAAAAATCCTAGGCCTCCTAATTAGTCCAGAACGAAAAGTATATGTCCTTTAAAAGTATTAAAGGTTCTGTCTATGCATGCCATGTTAATTTTGTAATACTTTCCTCAGAAAAACCTAAGAACTTGAGAATCACAAATTCCATCATGTAAATGCCAAACCCTTATTTCTGTGACGGTTCCTAGCATAAGATAATAATGGCTTGTCAGCTGAGCATGTTCAGTCAGAAACTACATTTAAGAACCTCAGACAGTAAAAGTATCACAATCATTTAGAAAAAAAAAGAATTTTTAAAAACTGCTAGAAAGTCAAGCAAATGTATTATAGTTGATGTTATCAGTCTAATAAAAATCTTACTGCAGTAAAAGAGAAGTAGAGGAATTTCATTCATAATTTTACCTTTACTCGTGCAGGTCATATATGTCATTTTCAGTAAATTGACTTTTTTGGGTTTACTTCAATGTAATAATTAAATAATGGCCAACATATTATATAGCTAGCTACAATTGTATTTTGTGTCAAAAAGCAGAGACAAACAATATTTAAATTAGTATTATATGTCTTTGCAAAAAGATATTTCCTTCTTCAAACAAGAAAATTTTAAGTAAAGTTAAAAAAAATCCGAAATTTTAACACCAGGGGTTTACACTACCTTGTTTATGATTTAAATTATTAAACTAGAAAGGCTTCATCAATTTGTTTACAACAGGTGACATTTCTGCTTGTCCAAGTGGTTTAATTACACGAGTTAACAACTAAATAAGAGGAAGGAGCATAAAGCTACTGATTACCAAACATGTTTGATTTTTACTTCATGTACCTTACAGGATGTTTACTTATTAATAGGTGTCAAATTATGAACAGTTTTATTACCATGAACAAGAATTTTGAATTACCAGCATTGAGACCCGAATAGAGCTTAACACCATGAACATTAGCATGTGTTTAGTAATTTAATTATCATTGCTTTAATTTTCAAGTGAAAGAACATTATGCATTTTTGTACATATATCACGCCGTTACTAGTTTTCTTATTTGAATTGGTTTTATTTGTTCATTCGTTATTTCGTTGCCTTTTATACCAACTATGCAGAATAGGTTTTACTCATGGTTGAAGTCTGTATGGTGACTTATAGTTTTTTTTCTGTGTTATTTAGTCTCTTGTAGAGTGTCTCATTTAAAATCATATCACATCCTCTCATTTAATATTTCAATACAATGAAAATAAAAATGGAACCCAACATCCACATATTCCAACATATGTCAGACATACTTAACCTGTCTAAGGAATAAAAAATAATTCATTCCACTGATATTTTAATATATTCTAGAAAATCACTCGAATTGAAAGTTGCAGGCTCGACAAAAACAACATACCAAAATATTGTTTACCAGGCATTTAGAGCACTTGGGATTATTAACTGGTGCCTTTCACTAATCTTTTAAACTTTGTAAGACCTTTTTACTATACAAATAGTCCAAATTATTCTTTCCGTATTCATAGCGTCACTACTTGTTAAATTATAGGTAATAATTTTATAATGTTTATATCCTCTGGAGAGAATGGATGTTTTAACTTATGTTTTGTAAAAACATGATTGCAAAATTTAAAGTCAAAACTAAAACTGATATTTCATAGTTATTAAGGTGTAGGTATAACTATAGAATTACATGGTTTCTAATTATTTATCATATACTTAGCATTAATATGATAGCTTTTGCATATGTGTAATGGGCGGAAGTGCACAAGCCATATCTTCCCACCCGGGCTGATAACCCATATCAAGTGCCTCTCGTGCAAAAAACCCATATCAGTGCCTCTCGTGCAAGTTACTTCCGGTGTTTCCGGTATCGGTTGTTTACTTTTCCATTGTAACGTCAGATGTTTTTTATGACGACGTCAAAATTTACGGGAACTTTTGTGGGGATAGTTTAATACTTGCTAACAAATGCAATTGACAATTATGAATCATTTTATAGTACAACAAACATGGAGTAGTAATGATCGTAAAACTCTTCCAAATTTTCAATATTTCAAAATGCCTCTATAGGATATGTTACCATAAATATATAAGGAGTTAATGATGCTGTTGGACAACTATAGTATATTTGATTCATAATTTTAATTTTCTTTATAAAGTGTTTGGCTGTTTTAGTTATTGCATTAGTTTATTTGCCTTACATAAAACTATTGTCGGAAGTATATGATAAAGCGATTAATACATGGCCTTTTCCATATCAGCCTGGGTATCATCCCTCGACCCATATCAGCACCTCGACTCCGTCTCGGGCTGATATGGGGGTCTCGGGATGATACCCAGGCTGATATGGAAAAGGCCATGTATTAATCTCTATAGAATATATGTAATGGGGTAATGTTCTTCCAAATGAGAAAGGATTGTATTTTGATCATCTAATGCCTTTTATGAAAGTTTAATTACTCCTAAATTGGACATTGTATTGAAATATTAAGATACTTTTGTTTTCATGTCCTGACCTAGGTGAGCAATATAACTTTCATAGTACCTTTTAATATAATTATATTTTTTACTCTGATTTCAAGTCATAAGATAGATTTTTTTTTCATTTTCATAGATGTTCAATTCTGGCAAAAAGGTAAAACAAGAAAAACCTTCAAAAAGATGTCAAAAATGGAATGATACAAAAAGTAGACCTCTATAAGATATGGGAACAAGAAGAATTTTGTCAGACATTACCATTTAAAGAGTACATATCTGATATGCTGATACACCTTGATATCGTATCTGAACAGCGTAGATATGATACAAAAACAGGAAGTCGGCTACCAGTAGAACACTTCTTTGTACCCTGTATGATTACCCAAAGAAATGATTCAGATTTCGTGTTACAAGAATGTACACCAGGGAGGACTGTTAGTTTGGCGTTTTTTTTAAAGGAACCATTATACCACCAGCCCTACCAAACCGTCTTGTATGCGCATGTCTCAGTATTTGGACATTAAAACAATATCGTGGAAGGAAACTTATGTTTTCTGGGTTTGTTGGGTTATCATTTGATAAAGAGCATGATATTGTTGTCTGTGTAGAATTCCAATCTCATGACATAAACCGTGGTACTGATGTGCTTTAATTTTGTGCTGATGACATTCAAACAATACAATGATATTTTACATAATTCAGATTGAAACTTCTTTGGAAAAGTAATGGATTTTAATCATCTGTGTTTATACAATTACAAAAAATACATGTATTAGAAACTTTCAATTTAGAATATTTGATTTGCATGTTAAGATTAATTGCTGTAAAATACAATACCCCAAGGGTGACTGGGGAATAGAAATATGGTCACTTGGTCTTCTCCCGACATGCAGTAAAACACTTGCCGAAGTGGGGCGTCCGTTTCACTGCGGGATGTATCAAGTTCGCAGTCACGTCCGGTCAGAATGAGGACGTTAAATCCGATGCCTCGTGTAAAGAGAGTGCCACAGTCTTTGCACGTTACAAAGCTTTGCAACAACTCTTTGAGGGGTCCGAAGGTGGCCTGTTGCAAGGCAAAATTTCTGTCTCTTTCCAATATACCCTCATTTGCCAGTGGTAGTCCAAAGTTCCCCGACCATCATCCCAAATTGCCTCTCTTGTGAAAAATCCCACATATTGTATTTATTGTGAACTTGTTCTAGTCCTGAATATGCATGAAATATTTGCCACTGGACGTTAAGCAAACAATAATCAATCAATCATGTAAATTACTAAAATATATCCTATATGTCATATGAGTAAATTGTCTACGATTGCTGTCAACAAATACAATTATGTGCTGTATATAAGATAATACATGTAGGTGTATTTTGTGAAGATAGCTTCGAAAAATTTAGAATTAGATTACTGCATATATTGCCAAAATTGCGAACCCAACAACTTCAAATGTTGAATAATTATCTCATCTTAAATCGGTATATAACGTACTTTCTTTACAAATTCTACTACTTATCTTTCAGTGTTTTTAACAAGTTCCTTAACTGCTATGAAATAGCTTATTAAAAATTATTATAATACAATATATGAATATAGTTAAATTGACTATTTTTGGAGTGTAAAAAGTTCTTTGGATGTTTTAAATAAATTACGTGTTTTTGATGGTCCTCTTGATTCTGTTTTCATTTTTCTACTCTTTACACTACACTTCTACACTATCTTATCAAACAAAAGTGTTTCTATTTAATTAAATAGTCATTTGGTAAATATGAATGCAAATATATGTGCTGCAACTCATTGAAAGCCTTTTCTAAAGAGAAAGGTACATATGCTAGGTATATTTAATGAAGGTGTGATAAGATGATTGAAGCTGTTATTATTCCCTTTGATAACAGTTATGTACGTTTCGGAAACAAGTTTTGCCAACAGGTTGCAGGTATCCCTATGGACATTAATTGTGACCCTTTAATAGTTGTATTGTGTTTGTACTGTTATGAATCACAGTTTACGACCAATCTCAGAAAATACCCGTCTAAATTGCATATAATTGATAAATTCAACAACACTTACCGTTATCTTAATGATATTTTGTCATTAAATAATCAAGTATTTTATCAATACACTGCTTAAATTTACCCCAAGGAACATACTTTGAATAAATCAAATTTAAACAGCAATGACTGTCCTTTCCTAGATTTAGATATTTCAGTTTTAAACGGGAAACTCCACACTAAAAATTACAACAAAAAGGACGATTTTTTGGGTTCCCTATTGTCAATTTTCCATTTCTAGATGGTGATATTTCTTTGGCACTATCTTCAGTGTTGATATTTCACAGCTCTTTCGCTATGCCCGTGTCTGTTGTAACGTTTTTGAATTTAAAGAACGTAATCTATGTATTACTGGTAAATTATTAAGCCAGGGATTTCGTTACCATAAATTACTTAAAACCTTTACTAAATTTGTCCAGAAATATAAAGACTTGGTTTTGAAGTTTGGTTGTACCTGTAGAAAATGTATTTGAATCGGGATTAAGCACATCCTCATGTATACGAAAATTTTGTTAACCATAATTAAGAAACGATCCTAGTAAACGTATTGTTTAACTTACCAGCACTATTCCGTTGCAAGAAGTTGATGGAAGACTACCTTTAGATTCATCTGGTGAAAGTGCTGTATACCAAATACCACCAGGCAATATAGGCATACTGTCATCTTTGACACCACCAATGGTTAACCTTGAAAAAACTGATATTGTTATCTTTAAAATTCATAGAGTAATATTCTTTATGAACTAATGACATGCTTTAAAGCTCCAGACATTACATCATGTCCATAGGAAATGAAAATGATTTTGCCAAATGGGACTGAGGAACAAGGACAAGGAGGTGGTGTCTTCAGGATTGTCTTTCTGAATACCTGACAAACTTATATGAAGAGTGCACATTAGGGGCAGATAATAAAGTGCCTGTCATCCGTCATGATGATCAACAGGAGGAATGGACAGCTGTTGCCAGGATTTTAAGGAAAGGTTATCTTGAATTTGGATATTTTCCATAAAGTTGTGTGCTGTATTTATGAAATGTGCAATATATGGAGCTTATCAATCAAGTTTATAAGAGTCCTTGTTGTCATATCTTTCACCAGTAGAAAGATTTAGTAAAATGCTCCTTGCAAAACTTTGAGGATGTTGATGAAATGGATCTGTTTGAGTTCTTAGAATCTCATCAATGGAGAAAATTTGCCAACAAAGGCAACATCAAATCAATTGTTTTAGAAATAGCACACAAAGAACTTATTCAAACACCAAACTACATAGTTTCCTACTGTTGTTGGATTAATTAAACCAACATTTTTACCCCCTAATGATAATTATCACCCTTCCCTACGTCTATATCTACTTGCTGAGAGCAACCGTAAAAGTTGTCTCGAAATGGCACGTGCAGAGACAAGAACTTATCAAGCGAGAGCAGAACTTATCAAGCGATTCTCAAAACGTTTAATCAGTAATTACTACGTCAACATTTTGATAACATATATATGTTGTTTAAAAAATGTTCATTAACATCATTTGATTTCAATTAAAACGAAACTATTTAAAATTCCCGAATGAAACGTTCTGAAAACTAGCTGGACGTCGTTCTTATCAGTTCTGCTCAACGTTGCAAAAACGAACGCTACCGTTTCCCTATACAAGTATGTAAAATACCTGTGGAAAATAAAAAAAAGAAAGATCATTGGTCAATTTTATTAAAATGTAAAGTCATAATATAGATGATGATACAGTTGGTGAAACCAGTATTGATACGCAAAATAACATCGTGCCGCTTTCCGCGCAAAAACGTTAGGAGAATTTGATCGATGTTAGATTTTACCTAGAAATATCGCCTATGAAGGGTGATAAACATAATATCTGAATTTTTAACACTTGAGATATTGTAAAAAATATCAACCCGCTCGACAGAATATAAAGCTTTGTGGCTCGTTTGCTACGCTCACCAGCCTCCAAATTTAACATTCTGGCTCACGGGATGATATTTTACTATATCTAGCTGTTAAAATCCCGATAATATATACAATACAATGTTACAATGTAAACGTTTTATTAACTTGATTATCTCAGACACCTGGGACAACCATATTGGGTATGAAATGGCTTATCAGCAAGTTGCTTTTTCCATAGCCTTGACCTCATTTTCATGGCCAAATTGTCATGTTAAGTTTTTGGATGTGTTTGTAAAAAAATATGTGGTATGTATGTGTGTGTCATTCTGGCAATATGAGGATAAACCAAAGGGGAAAATACAAACCCACGTACAGGGTAAATGCGTTAGTGGCAGGCCGGACATCCATCAGGACAGAAAACGGGGAAACTGACTGGGACAATGATATATAAAGTCGAGTCGACCCAGATACAACGGTTGCTTACCTGATGGGGAAAGGCAAAACATCCACATTATGGAATCTCGGAATGAAACCACCCTGCAATTACAGGAACAACCAGTCCACAGATTTCGCAATGAAAAGTCTGTAAACATTCCTTGCGGAAAGAATTCCGACCAATTAGAAACAAGTATAGTCATGTTTGAAAAATGAGGGAACTTTCAGGCTCAAAAATGTAGATTAGGTTTTCATGTGGTTATGTGATGATTTATGTCAGTTGCATACCGCTGTCCGGGTACTCGGGGTTTCTAACTAATAAAATTAACCGTCATGAAATAACCAAAATAATTATGGAAAGTTATGTTGAGTAAAACATTGATAATGGAACACTAGTATTACACTAGAATGACACTCTAAAATTGTGTATCAAATTGGATGGATATTTAACCCTACCAATTTATCATTAATAAAATACTGTAAACACATAAATCAGTTAATTGAATAAGATCCCATCATAAGTCGTATATTGCATATACATAGCTCCAATATATGACAAATATCAACTTCCAAAAACGAACGCTACCGTTTCCCTATACAAGTATGTAAAATACCTGTGGAAAATAAAAATATCCTTCATCATAAATTAGTTCAATCGAAAATACCTCCTTCTTTCAAAGACCAGTCTGTACCAATAATTTCTTATACATATACCAAACCTATTGCAACTAAATTTTTCAATTACTTTTAGAGTACATACAATCTAACTCTCTTTCATCTTGTAACAGTATTAAAACATTTGACGTTTCTACTCTTTACACAAGTATTCCACATTCCAAACTAAAAGACAAATTGAAAGAGTTCGTATTACTTGGCTTCATAAAAAAGAATGGCCAACGTAGATACAAGTATCTTGTCTTAGGGAGGGATAAATCATACTTTGTAAAGAATCACTCTGATTCAAACAAAAAATTCTCTGAAACCGATATTATCAAGATGCTTGATTTCTTGATTGACAACATATTTGTAACATTCGGAGGACGTGTTTTTCAACAGACTGTCGGCATCCCAATGGGAACAAACTGTGCCCCTCTACTTGCCGACTTGTTTCTTTATTATTATGAGGCTGACTTCATGCAGGAACTTCTTAGGAAGAAAAATAAGCAGTTAGCAATATCCTTTAACTCTACTTTCCGCTATATAGATGACGTTCTTTCACTAAACAATTCAAAATTTGGTGACTATGTGGAACGCATCTATCCCATCGAATTGGAGATAAAGGATACTACAGATACAGTTAAGTCGGCTTCATATCTTGACTTACATCTAGAAATTGACAATGAGGGTCGGTTAAAAACAAAACTTTACGACAAAAGAGATGATTTCAGCTTTCCAATTGTGAACTTTCCATTTCAAAGTAGTAACATTCCAGCAGCAGCTGCATACGGGGTATATATCTCCCAATTGATACGATATTCCCGTGCTTGCATTTCCTATCATGATTTTCTTGATAGAGGGTTACTGCTCACAAGGAAGCTATTAAACCAAGAGTTCCAAATGGTGAAGTTGAAATCATCCCTTCGTAAATTTTACGGACGCCATCACGAGTTGGTTGACCGTTATGGAATAACCGTTTCACAAATGATATCGGATATGTTCCTTACGTCGTAACTACAATCCCCTTCCCTTTCATGAATGTAACCTACCGAATTAGACTATTTACCGGATTTGTAATCAAAGAAACAACACGACGGGTGCCACATGTGGAGCAGGATCTGCTTACCCTTCCGGAGCACCTGAGATCACCCCTAGTTTTTGGTGGGGTTCGTGTTGTTTATTCTTTAGTTTTCTATGTTGTGTCATGTGTAATATTGTTTTTCTGTTTGTCTTTTTTTCATTTTTAGCCATGGCGTTGTCAGTTTGTTTTAGATTTATGAGTTTGACTGTCCCTTTGGTATCTTTCGTTCCTCTTTTTCCAAACGACTAGAAATTAAAAAAGCTAGTCTATTTTACTGCTGGAATTATAAACCAGTACAAATATTTCTGGTGAAATGCAATCTATTACCAAAAACAAAACCATAACGCTGGGTCCAGATGCAGCTGACAGTGATTGTGATAGTGGATCAGATGATGATCTAGGATCTAGGATCTGCAAAAAAAACAAAAAAAAAACCCATAATCATCTCTGAAGATGATGTATTGTCCCAGGGGAAAGCTCAAACGTTGAATTGCCTTCTCAAAATAAAGATCCTCACATTTAATGGATCTCAGATTCTACAAATCATGATAACTTACCCGGTAAGTGTTTTTCTGAGTGGATAAATAAAAACCATAGTCAAAGTTTTATCTTGTTCAGAATTGTGTCATTTGTTGATAATTATAAGATAATAGCTCAATTATATGAAAAAACAAGGATTGGATAACATCATTCTTGAACCAAGAAAAGAAATCACTATGACTTTGGACTTACATACACCCTTCTTTATAATGTATGTTATTTCCATTAATTTGTGTGAAATGTTGGTTTATATGATTTTAATTTTATGATGTTCTCTTTTCTTCGGTGATCATCAGTTTGTTTCAAACATACACTTTATCTACATTATGGAGCTATTTCTCAATAATTAGTTTTTGTCATTTTGGTTGATGATTAATATTAATGTTTTATTTTTTATAATGTCAATTTATTTTCTTTCTCTTGTAGACTCGACGGCAGATGGAGATATTTTAGAAAGCATTGGTGGTCAATGAGTTACTTAAAATAAAAGATTACTTCCAACACATTTTATTTATTCATTATAGTATACAAACCAACAACAATTATATGAAATACTTAGTAGTAGTAATAAGTGTTTTCAAATAATAACTCTCCCTGAGAAAATATCACAAATAGGTTTTGACTATATCAACAATTTAAACCTTAAAGTATCAACAAAATATCCTTTCATGAAGAAAAAAAAAAACAACCTCAAAATCAAAGTAAAATGTGGTATATACATACATAGAAAGTTGTTTGTAAAAAGAACATTGAAAGAATATCAATATCATAAAAGTTTGAGTTATCCTACATTCAAAAAAAAAGTATGTTGATGGCATGCTATAAAATATGTAAAAAATATTTATGAGATGATGTCCTGAGTTATTACAAACAGAGACTAGGAATATCATAAAAAGGGGTTATACAGTTGTAAACATAAAGAAATGACAGATGAATCATATCTTTACCCAATCCAGAGTAAAAAGGGGGGGGGGGTCCAACTATATGCTCCCATTCCAATGCATTGATCGGCCACAAAAAGGGGGGTTTGAACCCCCTGGATCCGCCAATGGTTAAACGGTTTATAAATGAAGTTGTGGGTTTTCTTACTTTGGGTATATAGCATGAGAATGTACCTCTCCATAATATTGTGAGTTTACCTTCACAACAAGGTCTACAACATTTGCAATAACTGTTTGACAAACTCCATACTGTGCATCGATCCTCTGTTAATTTTGAGTTTGATCTTGATCAATATGGATGACGAAATTGTTTTGGAATCGCTTAAATGTAACCCTGCTTACATCTTCACTTATGATATCATATATTCAACTGTTGAACTCACTACACTTGTAAATATTAGAGCGTCCAAGTCTAGTGCATCTACTATTTACATCAAAGATGTTGTGGTTAGCTTGAACAATGGATAGAACCAGAATAACAATTATCAAAGACATTTTTGTTATTATTTGTTTTCTGACTTTGACTTTTACGCGGGAATCAAAAGAAGCACCGTTCGGTTTTGCGATTTTCATTTTTTAACTGTAGTATTTATATTTAAACTATTCAATGAAGATTAATAGATAAAATTGATAGTAAAAGATAGTTAGAAAGTTTGTATTTCAAATGCAAAAATAAGTTAAACTGTAGAATCTTTTTGAATATGTCACGGGATGTAGGTATTTAATTTAAACCTTAATACATTATTTCGTCCCCTACCATCTCGTCCTAAGAAGATACGGATTCATTTTTCTTGTGTGTGTGTGAAGAAACAAACAATTTCATTTCTTATCTTCTAAATTGGTGGTAAATATATTTGGGTGTATATAGAATTTTAGCTGTTCTGTATGTTGTTCTTTTTATGTTGTTTTGTTTTTTGTTATATGTTTTTAACAACTTCAAGACTTTGTTCTATATCTGTTTTTCCCATCTTTATTTATTTGATGTAATAATAAACAACAATAAGAGTAGTATATGATTACTGAACCCCCACAGCTGTGGGGTCATAAAACCTGGAAACTTGCTTGGGGTCATAAAATAAGGGGTAGTAACTGAACACCCACAACTGTGGGGTCATAAAACCTTGAAACTTACTTGGGGTCATAAAATATAGAAGACTTTAAACACGTGACGTGTGTTTTAACTTCTTAACTACCACTCCTAAATCATGACACGACATGTGATAAATCATCTTGACACTACACCGTTTTCAATCATTCAACATCTGTAGGTCTCTTTGGGGTCACAGAATATAAGATGATTACTGAATGCCGATTGACTATGTAAAAATATGGAATGCTTACTTGGGGACATCAAAATATGGAGTGTTTACTTGGGTCATACAATATTGAGTCTTTTACCGACATCTACAACGTTAAGAGTATATAAAATATGAGATGGTTACTTGGGGGTCATAGAATATGAAATGTTTCATAAAATATGAAAAGGAGTGAGGTAAGGTTTACGGTGTTTAAAAATATAAGAGTTAAAAAGATGTAAAACAGAGGTGTTCCGTGTTTAAAACATTGGGACTTGAATTAAAATCTTTCTTTTGAAGAAAAACAAGAGGCTCTCAAGAGCCTGAATCGCTCACCTGAATTTTTTTGGTTTAATCTCTCATCAATGATTATTTTGGCTTTTCAATTTATTTAAATGTTCTTTGAATCGTCCTATTTTCTTCAAAAGCAAAAAAAAATCATTTTCTCCTATGTTCTATTTTAGCCATAGGAGCTATGTTTCTTGACATACAAGGAAATGAAATATAAAATTTATACTAGATACTCTGAAACTCTGAAACTCATTTAGCCTAAGTTTGGCTGAAATTGATACAGCAGTTTCATAAGAGAAGATTTTTTAAAGTAAGTCAACATGATGAACAAATTGTGAAAAAAAGTCTTTAAAGGGCAATAACTCCTAAAGAGGTCAATTGACAATTTTGGTCAAATTGACTTATTTGTAGATCTTACTTTGCTGATCATATTTGCTGTTTACAGTTTATCTTTATCTATAATAATATTCAAGATAATGACCAAAAACTGCAAAATTTCCTTAAAATTACCAATTAAGTGGCAGCAACCCAACAATTGGATGTTTAATTCATCTGAAAATTTCAGGGCTGATAGATATTGACCTAATGAACATTTTTACTCCATTTCAGATTTGCTCTTAATGCTTTCGTTTTTGAGATATAAGCCAAAAACTGCATTTGACCCCTATGTTCTATTTTAAGTAACGGCGGCCATGTTTTTCGACGGATCAAAAATCAAAGCACACACTTTGTGCAGGATAATCTAAGGAACAACCATGCTAAGTTTTAACCAAATCCATTCAGTAGTTTCAGAGGAGAAGATTTTTTAAAGTTAGCAAATATGATGAACAAATTGTGAAAAATTGTCATTATAAAAGGACAATAACCCCTTAAGGGGTCAATTGACAATTTTGGTCATATTAACTTATTTGTAGATCTTACTTTGCTGATCTTTTTTGCTGTTTACAGTTTATCTTTATCTATAATAATATTCAAGATAATGACCAAAAACTGCAAAATTTCCTTAAAATTACCAATTAAGTGGCAGCAACCCAACAATGGTTTGTTTGATTCATCTGAAAATTTCAGGGCTGATAGATCTTGACCTAATGAACATTTTTACCCCCTGTCAGATTTGCTCTAAATGCTTTCGTTTTTGAGATATAAGCCAAAAACTGCATTTGACCCCTATGTTCTATTTTAAGTAACGGCGGCCATGTTTTTTGACGGATCAAAAATCGAAGCGCACATTTTGTGCAGGATATACTAAGGAACAATCATGTTAAGTTTCATTCAAATCCATTCAGTAGTTTCAGAGGAGAAGATGTTTGAAAAATTGTTAACGACGACAGACGACGACGACGACGACGACGACGACGTCGACGACGACGACGACGACGACGGACGCCAAGTGATGAGAAAAGCTCACATGGCCTTTTAGGCCAGGTGAGCTAATAAAAACTGTTTACCTGCAATGTCAAACGTACTTTCAAAAGAAAGGAAGAGTGTAAGTAAATTTTATCAACTTTCTATCAGTCATACATCTGGGGCACACTTCGCAATTGAATTGTTAATGACATATTTTGATTTTTTTTTTTTGTAGATTCAATTTGTACCAGGAGAAAAAATAAAGAAAATACATCACATGATAGTTTGGTCCTATGCATACCAACAGGCAAGAAAAGGCCATTGGATACAGGTTGGAATTGATCATCATCGTTTTCAAAGGCATATTCGCACAATTGAGATAATAATTGCACCTATTTTAACTCCAGGTCATAGAGCCAAAATATTCAGTTTGATTACGCCTACAAAAAAAACCCACAAACTATACCCCACATACAAAGACTTTTAGTACTTTCATCATGGCATTCCTACTTATAAAAATCGTATAAAAGCAGCGGAAACAGATTGTCAAGATATCAGTTTTAGTAAAACAAAACATCTGAAAACATGCAGAAAGAACATAAAGATTCTCTTCAGCGTAACTACGTGAGATTGGTGAGAGAAACACCAGTGGATGTCGTAATAGATTATCTGTACCAAAGCGGGATACTAACTGATGAATTGAAGGAATATATTTTACAACAAACAAATTCCTATTCCAAAACGAGACAATTAATATCCATCCTTCAGAGAAGAGGTTCAGAAGCATTCTATTGTTTTTGCACTGCACTCGCTATGGAGGGGAAATCAATCCTGGTTAATCTTTTAAAATGTTCAGTGACTGATGCTGATGTGGGGAGCAAGAATCGATGCATGCTATCTATAGGGGTGACATATTTATCGTTGCTAACGAATGGTGTGATAAATTGATGATCCATATTCGTAATTACGAGAAAAATTCAGCAAATACTTATATTCCAACAAAGAAAGGGATAGCTCTGAATTTATCACAATGGGTGCTTTTAGAGATGTATGTTAATGACATTGATAATGCAATAGGGAAGATGATTGATGATGTTGACGGAAATCCTGAAATGACCTTTCATCTTGGTAAAGGTGTTTACGTATCAGTGAATAGAATATACCCTACAGTAGATGTGCGACAGCGTTGGAAGATTCCGGATTCAAGTCAAATCGTTCCAACCAAAAAAGGTATTTCGTTAACATACGATAAATGGGAAGCTCTTAAAGAAACATTTACTGAAGTCCGACAAGTTGTGCCAGAATTGGAAGACATAACACCTTGTATCTTAGATGAAAATCATCAAGAGCAAGAGAACATGCTAAACTGTGCAAGCTGTAACCCATTTGGAGAACTTTTATAAACCGCTGTGTATAAAAGCGCAACCTTCATGTAACATTGTCAATGCAACTTATGTTCATTCAAAACACAACATGATTTCACGAACAGTATCTTGTGAATCTGAACTAGATGATACAGTTGAGGTACGACCTATTACGTTTTCTATGGGTAGTATAATACCATCTCAATCAAGTGTTGTTTCAAATATATCGTCGCTTTATGAAAAATATACCATGCATTTGAATATTATAAAATGGACTGGAGCCGTTATCCTACTCACGTTAATGTCTACAAGTTTAGCTTTAACCAGTGCAATGACAAAGAAGAAGAGTGATCATACTAACTATACTGACTGTATAACGATAAAAGGAGCAGTAGATGATCAAAACAGTGGAATCAATAACACGTTATGTGGTTACTTTAAACAATTTCCTTTACCAGAACAATTTAAAGTGACTATTTGTTCCTACCAAAAACAAGTATGGATAACCATTCGCCATTTCAAGGGAATCATTCCAACAACAAGTGGTGTAGTCTTAAACAAAAGACAATGGCGTTACGTACAAAGATTAAGATCAACCATCAACAAAGCCATTGAAAGTGCCTCCAATACGAAGGGTTTTTTATAGACATTATCAACTGTATATGATTATATATCTTGTATCGAAAAAAAAAAGTTATTGATAGTATGTTGTACGTCGTTTTTTTATTATCTGTTTTCTGTGAATATACACAAAAAAAAGAAAATCCTTCCATACTGTAAAAAAATTTAAAGCGATTAATAATTTACAAAAAAAAAAATCTGTTTAAATATCCAACACATCTTAAAATAACTCTAGTCAAAATGAACTCTTCAAACTATGAGGACTATTTACATAAAATATGGTATGACTTAAAACATCCAGCATCATTTACAGGCCCTGACAAACTATATCGTATAGTTAAAAAAGAAGGCATATTTAAAATTGGAAGGCATAACATAAGGCAATGGTTGCAGGATCAGGACCCATACAGTTTATCTAGAAATACAGTGCGTAGGTTCAGGAGAAGCAGATATGTTGTTAACACTATTGACAGTTTATGGGAAATAGATTTGGTTCAATTTGATAGCATTGAAAGTGAAAATTTAGGAGTGAAATTTTTGCTGTTTGTTATTGACGTCTACTCAAAATATTTATGGAGAGAGCCATTGAAAGATAAAACGCACAAAAGTGTCCTGCAAGCTCTAAAAAAAGTACTAGCTGGAAACCGTAGACCAACTTCTATCCGTTCTGATTTAGGTAAAGAGTTTGTTAACAAATATGTGCTGGACTATTTTTCGAAAGAAGGAATTAACGCATATTATTCTAAAAACGAAACTAAAGCAGCTGTTGTGGAACGAAGTATCAGAAGTTTAAAAACAATCATGTACACTTATTTTAGGCATAAACAAACGTATATATATATCGACGTTCTACAGGATATGGTTACGAGCTATAATAAAAGGCCGCATCGTTCATTGGGAGGATATGCTCCATCTGAAGTGACCAAGCAAAACGCTGATGAAGTTCGATTAAGTGCATATTTTGCTCGAAACCCAAGCAAAAAAAAGAATAAAATAGTTAAGGATGCGAAAAAAAGGTCACCACAGAAAACAAAACTTCGAGGTACCACCTTCAAGTACAAGGCTAATGATCTGGTAAGAATTTCTTTTAAACGACATCCATTTCAGCGTGGATATCAGCAGAAATGGACAGAAGAGCTTTTTAAAATGCGACGTCGATATGTCCGAGACAATGTGTCAACTTACTTACTCAAAGATTTATTGAATGAAGACATTCAGGGTTCTTTCAACCATCCTGAACTACAAAAGGTTAGAAAAGATGAGAAAAACACCGTATGGAAAATAGAAGAAATAGTAAAAAAGCGGAAAAAGAATGGCGTTAACCAAGCTTTGGTACGTTGGCTTGGTTATCCTAAGAAATTTGATACTTGGATACCAATGTCTGATATTCAAAACGAATAAATAGCTTCGAATCTCTTTCTTTCCCCATTCAATGGAAAGATGAGTATATGTATGGTTCTTAAATCAACTGATGGAAATCAACTTTTTGAAAACAATACAGCTTATAACTTTACAGTACAGTTGGATAGACAAATAGATCTAGAGGGATATTGGATGGTTGGACTGACAGAAATAAGTCTCAAGTATAAGGATTCTTCGAAATACAAAGAGGATATATACGTTTATTCAAACGTTTGAGAAGAGAGTTTTGTAGGCTCTTCCGAAAAAACCCTTCTCCGAAAAGTTTACATAAAGAAAGAGACAACGGAGCAATATACCTTGAGTTAACAGAAACACTTTAA
Source organism: Mytilus galloprovincialis (assembly GCF_965363235.1). Lineage (NCBI taxonomy): Eukaryota > Metazoa > Mollusca > Bivalvia > Mytilida > Mytilidae > Mytilus > Mytilus galloprovincialis. The sequence goes on along the minus strand of NC_134848.1, from coordinate 46,240,638 downwards.
AACAGACTTAATATTTGGTGTCCTTTATTACTTTCCTGTACGTCTAGCACGATTGAATCAAATCCATATTTATATAACTGACGACACGGGAAAACTGAGTTCATTCATCAACAAGGACACCAGCGTGACACTTCATTTAAAAAAATATCCATTTCTACAATAATGTTCAATTCACCGTACGTGAGTGATGCACTAGCATGGGAAGAATCAATAAAGAAAGCGAGTAATCGAAAGAAGCGTGTTAACAACCAGTCCGGGAGTGGTTTGTCGAGACGTTACAGAAAAAAACGTCGTTTTGTTTCCCCAAAAAACAAATTACAGACCAACAATGAGCCTAAAGTAGAACAGATTGCTTCAACTGTTCAATTGAAGACCGCGCAGAATCAGACCTCAAACATCAAAAACATGATAAAACTCCGTACGTTAAAAACAGAAAATCCATTGAAATACCAAACAGTATAAAAAAAAAAACTTCCAAAAGACAAGGCAGTCAGAACGGAAAATCCAAAGGAACAAGAACAACGACAGGGTCTAAGAAAAGAAAATACAAAGGAATCAAAGCGAAAGCAGGATCGAAGAAAGGAAAACCTCGTGGGCAGGGTAAAAAGACTAACAGAGTTCGCAAATTAGATTTCGACACATCCCCATCCATTTTTGAAAGAAAAAGATAAAATGGCTTCCTTGAACGAGGAAAACACAGAAATTGATATTCCAATGGAATTAGATTTATTTAATGAACCTAAGAACCAAGTAGCAGTTGATAAAATATTTTACTCGGAATCAAGACCACTTTCTAACTTTACATCAACAGATGCATCTACAGTGGAGTTTTTCATTTCTGGACAGGGCCCTGAATACAGGGATTTGAGACGAAGTAGACTGTACGTTCGCGCTAAGATCGTCAAAGGTGACGGAAATGCGCTTGATGACTCGGATACGTCTAGTATTATTAATTTACTATTTCAAACCATGTGGTCTCAAATCGATGTATATATGAATAATAAACTTGTCTCCGTCAGTACTTCAAACTATCCTTGGAAAGCTTACCTGAAGACGATTTTGAACAGTGGATCGGACGAGCAGAAATCGCAGCTTTTTATGAAAGATACTATTGATTTAACGGAAACAAATGGAAAAGCTGGAGCAGACATAGGTCTAGTCCTTCGTCGGGATTTCATGAAAATGAGTAGAGAATTCGAAATGGAAGGGACCACTTTTTGAAGACATCTTTTCGCTTGATCATAATTTAATTCAAGGTGTTGACCTGTCGATTAAACTGTATCGTAGTACCAACCCTTTTTTTGTCATATCAGGTGAAGACGGGGTTTCCTACAAGTTGAAACCCGGGTATCCTGGTGAATCATATGAAACAGATTGAAACGAAACCTGCACGTTATTATTTCCAACGGACTGAAGTCAAGAAAAATACCATCAACAATGGTTCAAGTGAGTTCATTCGGGACAATCTATTTACCATCCGCCCTAGTACTCTGGTGGTTGGTTTGATATCACAGGAAAGTGGAAACGGTTTTTACGGTTCCAACCCGTTTTACTTTAATCACTACAGTGCCACTGACTTAGGGTTGTATGTAAATGGAGAGAGTGTTCCATCAAGACAATTGAAACTCGACTTTGGAGTTAATCGACAATATGCAGTGGCATATACGAATTTATTTGAAATCTGTGAAAAACTCAATAAAGATGCTGGACTTACCATTACTCGAGAGAACTTTGGTAACGGTTACACCTTATATGCTTTCCAATTGGATCCGAGCGGCTTGGGGGAAGACTATATAAACTTGGTAAAACGAGGAAATGTCAGACTTGAAATGAAATTCAGCACACCATTGCCTTCGGCTGTTACTTGCATTGCCTTCGGTGTTTTCGATTCATTTCTCGAAATAGACAAATCACGTAACGTTCGATACGTCCAATCATGAATGGATACGAGTTAGAATGTGCAATCCAATCAAACCCATGTTTACAAAATTTAGTGAAAGGAGTGTACGCCAGAAATAACTTACCAACGAATGATATGACACAGTTCCCTAGAGCCTACATCGTAAACAGTGATAGGGTTGACCAACAAGGAGAACATTGGTTAGCCATCGTTTTCAAGAACAAATCTCAAGGCATGTTTTTTGATAGTTTTTGGAAACCCGCCTGAGTATTATGGTGAAGAACTGAAACTCTATTTGGACTCTAACGTGACAAAGTACGAGTGTTTTAATGTAAAAGTTCAACCGAAAAACTCTTCTCGCTGTGGTTTGTTTGTTTTAACTTTTTTAATGCTGACTGTATGTTTAAATTATTCATTAACAGATATTGAGTGTTTTTTTCATTCAAATGATGATGTAAACGATCGTATTGTTCTGAATTTTGTCAACATGTATCTTAGTTTTTGTTAATAAAATGTAGAGTTCGTTTACGCCGTATTTAATAGTTTGCCCTCAACCCCGACCCATTACACATGTCTAAGACACCGTCATGGAAACATCGACAACGATTCTACCTTTTCAAACCCCTTGTACTTTCATGGTATCTGGAGCAACGCAAAGTGGGAAAACAACATTCGTTATGAAATTACTCAAACATGCATCAACCATGTTCAAAATACCTCCAGTGAGAATTATCTATTGTTATACCGAGTATCAGACATCTTTAGGTCAAGCTGAAAATACAATACCCAATTTCATCTTGCATGAGGGTTTACCCTCTCGTACTGACATCGTGGAATGGACAGACCCTGAAGAGCACACGGTGATTATTCTTGATGACATGATGAGGTTAATAAGTAAAAGCGACGACGCATTACACCTAGTCATAGTTCTTTCACATCATCGAAACTGTTCAGTGATTTACATAACACAAAATCTTTTCGAAAAGGGAACTCATTTTTGGTCTATAAGTTTAAATATTCATATATTCGTTCTGATGGTTAACAACAGGGATAAAAAACAACTCCTTGTCTTTGCAAGTCAAGCTTTTCCAGGTGAAGTTAAATATTTTAAAGAGGCTTACGAAAAAGCTATAAGATCTGTTTCGTTTGGAGGATATCTCATATGCGACTTATCACCGTATACTGATAAGAGGTATCGCTTACGTAGTTCGATATTTCCAACGGATGATGCCACAATAGTGTATGCACCAAAGTGAATAAAGCAAGAGAACACACTCACAATATATCGTTAGAAAATGCCACACAGAATCACATCATTCAGTACATTTCTGAAATTTTTGTACTATGCTGAACCCAAACAACGTAAAGTTCTGATTCAGTCTGCAACAAATGAACAAATCGAAATTCTATCGGAAATAGCATTGAATATTTACAGGGGAGTATTGCATATGAGTATTCATCATATAAGAAAGCTACGACCTTACCAGTTGAACATTCGTGCTTTGTGTTCTCGATCGATTGCACACAGACGAAAAAAGAATATTTTAGTGAGACATCCGATTCTGGTGCCACTCTTGATCAAACCTATTCTAACCCTGTTGTACGAACAATAATGGCACAGGAACTCATCTTGATATCAAAGGACCGCTACGATCGATTGATGAAACAGACGTCACTTTCAGATAATAACGGTACAGACGGGGGAGAAAAAGTAGAACACGATGATAATAAAAAAGAAGAAGAAAAAACAGTTAAAACGTTCTCTCCAATGATTGAATTTTCTATACCTAAAAGGATGAATAAACGTGCTATGGAACTTTACAAATTCGTGATGACTCAAAATAAGAAAGTATTAAGCCATAATGAGCATGGTGAATTAATCGTCAAAGGGAAATGCATACCGGGGTCACACATTATCGACCTGATTCGCCACTATGTGTGTCCGAAGAAAAACCCACCAGCAGGGGATAAAAAGTTTAAAGACATTTTAGAAATACTACATATACCGAAAAGACTAATATTAAGAAAAAAAAAGTGTCAGTTGAAACAGTCAGGTGGATTAATCGTTGAGAAAAAAGGAGGAAGACGTGACGTTGTACCTGGCCTTAAAAATACAAAGGAAAAGAGACAGTGGTTAAAGTACTGAATTTATTTGTACAATTACTTAGACATTTTTCAATAAATTGTTGTAAACAAATGTTGTTCCACTCTCTTTGGTCAATATCCGTAAGGGATGGTGTCATAATTGTCTAACAAAACCCGTTTATTGTAAGTAATACAGTACTTTTTGTTTTCCTCTCGACTATATATTTTGCTATGCGTTGCAAGACGGATGATTTTGCTTGGGTTAGTTAGTATTTTACACGCACTCCTATCACGAGCAATCATACTTTTAATGGCATCGAAATTCACTATGTTAGAATTCACAAAATTCAGAGTAAATCCTTTCACTTTGCAAGTTTCTGGTGTTAAAGTTCGATATGCATAGTTTTTTGGCCCTCCGCATACAAATTCTACAATGTGACCTTCCTCTGGTGATATTTCGGAGGTAAGTTCTCCAAGATAGTTTCCAAGTATTGGCTCTTTTGTACCATCGCGAGACAGATACACACAGCTGTCGGTGTCGTAGTATAAACAGTCAGTACCAACTAGGTCTAATACCGAGTACAGTTTTAAACGTGCCCACATTGTGGTGAATATAGCGATGAAGATGTTCGTTTTTACATCCACAGGTGGAAACAGTGAATTTTGCGACCATTCTAATTGAATGGTGTCTTTCGAAACTATGTGAAAATTTTCAACCACTTTCGTTGGATCTGACAACACCTGAAAGAATTTTTCCGATTCAGTTTCGTGAAAGTATGAATGCTTCTTGAGAATCAGTCTTTGTCCGAATTTCCCCCAAAAACTGTTTAGACATAACTTCGCTAAACTTCGTAAACCGGGGTTTTCTTTGATGTTATCATAGTCAAGGTGTATACCTTCATTTTCTTTATAAAGTCGAATGTATTCTTGCTTTTGTTCTTCTGTTTTACACTCTTTTGGAAATCCTGAACTCTCCTGTTTTATCTTTAGAAATAATTGTACATAATCAGAAAAGAGACCTCCGGATTTCATTTCTTTGTCATATTTTGTAGTTTCAGGGAAATGCCATATCTCATAAATCTTTAATATCTTATATCCCTTTTCAACTGCTAAAAGCACCTCGGGTGTAGCATAAGTACCGACAAATGCACGCTTCTCTTCCGAGCAAATGCATGGATTTCTGTTTTCTTCTTCTACACAGGTTCTACAGAGAGGAAAAGTTAGTTTCTTATTACACCGGTATGGTAAGACGGGGTGGTAAAGACCTCTTGGTGGTAGTATCTTTAATTTACACAGTCCAAAGTAATGATGAATGTCTTCAAAATCGCTCGTTATGATTTTGGGGTGACCCAGAGGATACCGAGAATATTTATTAGTCCATGGGTACAAGGAGGTAAAATCTACATATTTGATCTTTTCTCCCTCATCTGTTTTGCAGTACATTTTCGTTCCGTTACAACGACCGCCCATGAAGGCGTCGCGCGGTGAAATTCTTTCCACTAGACCCAATCGATCGATGAACGCTTTCAGATCGTCTGTTTTGTCAATATCTCTTCTAAATTCATGCTCCCAGATTTGACGATATTTATAACCAAGATCCCGAATAGCTGACTCTCTCTTTTTTGTAACGACATATAACTCTTCCATAGATTGTTTGGTTAATGGATGTTTCGTTTCCGCTCTGTTGTTTGGATAGCACACACGACACCCATGGAAACAGCACCCGTGTAAAAATAAATTGTGAAAAATATGAGAAGTAAAAAACGTGCAGTATGACAGAGACACCAATAACGCAAATAGACATGTTCTTTCTTCTTCATTGTAATGGTATATACGGTAATATGGATTATTCACATCCATACACATAATTAAAACTAGTTCCGAACGACATATAACTATGAGAATGCGTTATTATTCGCGGTACTGAGAACATATCATAACTACGCGTAACTGTGAACACGTTATAATTACGCGTAACATATGACATATTATGAACTACGCGTAATTGATAACGCACGCGGCGGCGGCGGCGGGGGTAGCGGCGGATCCAGTAGCGGAGCTTTGAATTTCAGTAGTTATATGACGTAAAACATAAAAAAAAACTTACCCTAAAAATTCGTACACTGTATTGGTTTTCTGACAGTAACCATCGCTGTGATAATTCGTCCCCTGTATCTTGAATTCTCCCCCATTCAAAGCATGCTGAATATGAATCTTGTTCTGGTCCATAATCCATTCTAACCAGGCAATTGATATTTTGCTGTGATTGTATCGTTTGGTATATCCCTCAGAAGGAACATGTGCGAGGGGGCTTCGAACGAATTTTCTTCTCCAGAATCGATGGTGAGAGTGTCCTGATAGATATGCTTCGGACGAGAGCCAGGCATCATCATGCCGTACATTGAAACCATTTTCTGTGGGTTGCATACGCTTCCATTCAACGTGATCTGAGGTGAGTGTTGTTACTTGTATGTCATAATCCTCAGTTAAAAATTTTGATTTGTATATCCCCATGCATACGCTGGCTATTGTAACGTAATCCAGTGGATCTACACCACCTGGATAAGTTATCTTTGGTTCGCCGGTTTCCGAATCAGTGGTCTCCATTTCTGTTCCAGTGACTTGTAACATGAGATTTCTGAATTTGATAAGGCCTTCTCTCAAAATCGACGTATCACTGACACAATACTCCTCCATTTCTTGAGCGAAGTTAAACACTTTATTTTTGCGTGTCTCATACCAAATTAAAAAGTTTTCTCTGTCTGATGTATTCATGTAATCAGCTCCATAATACCTGGCATGTGGGTAAGGACCAACATAAGCCTGATTGTCCTCTGTGTTAAAAAAAAATGGGGGAAATACCCTTTTTTCAACTCCTTCAGTCCAAAGGCTTTCGGAATTTTAGAAAGTTTCATTGGCAAAAAGTTTAAAGAGTCTAGTACCTTAATGTTCAACCCTCGTCGTACTAACATGTACATAATTTTACTTCCACTAAATATGATTTCTGGACGGATCGAGTTGGTGAGTAACCATTCAAGAAGAAAATAGTTATCGTAACCACTCCCGTTGTGACTCAGGAGAATGCTGTTTTTATATTGATCTGAAAATACTATTCTGCAGAATTCATCTGTAGCTTTACTGTCTTTGAATAATCTCATTCGAAAACCACAAGTGTTGACACAAGGGCCACCTTTGAAAGCATTCTTTTCACGTTGAGAGCAAAGTGAACAACAGACACCGCAATAAAAACATTTTGTTGTCTGTAGTATTGGTTTCTCTTGACAGTGATTGCAGGCCGTTTGCATACATATGAAGTTGACTGTATGTTCTCTAGAACCACACCAAGATTTATTACATGTCTGACAAAGTTTACATTTTCCGCATTTCTTATCTTGATTTGTACATTTTTCGCACGTTGTGTCTGTAGGATTGTAACCGTTTTTACACTGTAATAATGAATCTTGTTTCGTCTCAGTGTCAAAGAAAATCATTATGTTATCGTTCAGTTCATTGACAATTTTTCTCTGATAACACAGATGTTCCCCCGTGTAATATTCTTTACAGCATGGACATTTCCATTCCCCACACTGATGAACGGTTGGAGGACGATCGTCCCAATCCAGCAGTTTTTTACATATTTTACACTGATATCTTTTCTCGCATTCTGAGGGTAACGATCCGCCCTTCCGTGTCTGTTTTTTTTTCGGCATGTTTGAAAAAGCATTCTTGTGATCTACAAAGCCTGTTACATGTACGGCATGACATTGTACTAGATGTATGTATACAGCACGAGCTGCAACAGACAGTACATGTTGTTTCACACGAATGTTGGTCTTTATCATTATACGGTTTTAAACATGTGCTACAGAAATAATTACAGGTAAAGAATCCTGTAAGACTTACAATAGCTGTAAAATGTTGGAACTCGTCTTGTTCAACCAGGTACAGGAACACCTTTTTCCGTATTGGTTCGTTTTCTCCAATGCGAATAAATTTGTTCCCAAGTTTAGACGATATAACCAGTATTTGCAGGTTTAAAAGTCTTTCGAAAAGCTGTATCTCATTGATATTACACATTTTTTCTGTACTCACTCCAACCAATTCACAAAGACGTCTGGCAAATACGGTACATTCTTTTCTTCCCTTTTCTACTACGTGTTTATAATACCAATGAGGGTAACATTTGTGTTTTAAAACTTTATCTGGCATGGAACTAGAGTCTCCCTTAGTTAGAACACGCCAGTTTGTGGGGGAAACTATCTCGCATGATTTCAGAAAACACACGGCTATTGCCATGGGCATACACAACGTCGTGCTAGGTATGTTCACAATAGAACGTTTTCTCATTAAACTGTTGTGTTCCCCACTTAATTTCGTGATGCGGAGTCGTCCACCCCCAGACGGTATATCTATACGACCAACTGTAATCGTACAACTGTCATCAACAGGTAGTTCTTCGTTACTTTGTAACACTTTGATTATTTCATCCATCACCACTGAGGAGTCCATTTTATTCAGTTCACGTAGAGAGACTACTATCGGATCTGTCAATCCGTTGTGCTCAATTATCACACGAGCGAGACTATTATCGTCTGAATCTTGACGGACCTTATTCAGAATATCATCGAACAAACCGTGAAGATCATCTGATTTCAGACAATTTCTTATTATGTAATTGACTGGTAAATTTAGCCTGAAAAGTCTTGTCAATGGCCCCAGTTTTAGCGTATGTACGCTCCTTTATTTGACTAAATGTGTACGCAGGTTCATTGTCAATACCAGCTCCATACTGAAATGAAGGACCTGCTTCTGCCTGGGATGATAAACGCATTTTTTTGTTTGTAGACGATTCGTTATTGATGATTTTTTCATTTAAAGTTCTACGTCTCGTTTTCGAGAAATTAAATTTCTCTGGTGTAGTATCCATATAGTTAACGCTTGAATGTGCATCACCAAATAAACTCAAATTGAATTCTTCTATTATGTCATGTTCAAGTTTGTGCAATTCGTAGTTTACGTGTGTGCTAAACGCCTTGTGACATATCGAACATGTAAGATGAAAGGAGTTTGCTTCCCTTCTTAAATGCTCTAATCTAGAGATGACGTATGTATCGTCAATTAATCCATATGCGTTGGCAAACGTCAATAATTGATCAATTGAAGTAAAACAATTGATGATATCCTCCAACACTGTGTTGTCGTCCATCTGAAACAGGGTAAAGGATATCAATCAAGGGTGGACATCTGAAATTGAATCATTATCCTCCAGTCTATATTCTTGATATAAATAAACCCACAAGCTTTTTATTTTTCTATACTTATAGTTTGGAATAAAGTCTTACCTAGCAACTTTCATTTCTGGATTCACAAATACTCTTTGGTATTTGTTGATGTGTTTCTGTGTTATGTATAAGTGTAAATAGAGAACAACTTCAGTCATTATTATGTAACTGTTTTGATTATGATACCAAGATTTTCACCAAAGATGAAGAACAGCAATAAATAGTCTATTCTATTCTAATGAGTATATTTACATTGGTACTGTGTATTTTATATCTACAGATCAGATACCCTGTAAACACCTTAGTATGATAAATTATTCGTATACAATCTGCCTGCGGTGTCATTTACTTTGAAAAACAAGTGGGATAAGAGAGGGAAAAAAAACAACTAAGAATCACATTTTGTATATCAAAATTCATTTATTACATAAAGAGAAAGAAAGAAAAAATACAGTTGTTTATGACAGAAAAAAAAACCAAGTATATTCACATATTCATAAAAAAGAGATATCATGCTTGTAAATAAAGACATTTCCATATGTCTAAATACTTTATACTGTAGTGTACTTTAATGTTATAATATTGGTAATTTGTGTTGAAATGATCCATTTTTAAACCTATTTTAAAATATTAAATAAGAATAGAAAAATATATGAAAAAACATTTTGAAATGTGTTTCTTTTATCTTATCATTCACTATTTTTAACCGATAGAACATGTTAATATACAACAACAACACATTCGATAGTGCATCGACAATAATATTTATAGAAAAAAAACTTATTATTCAAAGTACACCAGGTACTAATTCATTCATAACTAAAACAAATGTATCTACAAAAATCTGGTGAACTATGGGGAAAAATTAAAATATACAAGTTCCACAAAAAACAGAAAAAAAACCTGTTTAAATTATTAAATGGGATTAGAAAAAGCAATGAAAAAACATTGAAAAGTTATACCGCAAAACATGCAACAATGAATTGACAATAACATTCATAGAAAAAATTTACACTTATCATTCAAATGTACACTAGGTACTGTATTATTTTAAGGAATGATTGTAATATTTTTTCTGTCTATGAAGAAATAACATACAAAATGTGGTGCACACTGAATAACGTGCTTAGCGGGTTATTTAGCAGTGTGCACCACATTTTTTATGTTATATCAAATAGACAGAAAAAATATTACAGTCATTTCTTACAATTTAATTCTAAATTCCATTTTAAACCGTAGACAACCATGAATAAACGTTAAAGACGTCACGACCACATGACTAAATTATGTCTATGGGCTCATCACAAAATAACGTCAGCCTATCAGAAGATGCGTTACATCCAAAATCAAATTATTCATAAATAAAACCAATGAAAAAAAACCCACACAAATGTATCTACAAAAATCTGGTTAACTATGGAAGAAAATGTAAAAGATGGTTTGAATTGTGCTAAACGGGAAATGAAAAACATATAAAAAAAATTTGAAATGTGTTTTTTTTTTATCTTTATCTTAACCATTCACAATTGATAACTGTGAGAACTTGTCGCTATACCATACAACATTCAACTATGCATCAACAATAATATTCAAAAAAAAAAATATACTTGTCATTAAAATGTACACCAAAGAAATAAAACAAGATTCACAAAAAAATAAAATAAAGAAAAACATAGTTACACACAGAAACATTTATTCAAGGTTACATTTATATGATAAGATTTCAAATAATTACTACAGTAACTGTAAAACAAAGGTATTCTTAAATAAAGTCAATTGGAAAAAAGTGGTTTACACCAAGTGTAGATAATAAAGATTTTAGGGTGTTGTGTGTATATTTTTTTATTTACTCAATGTTATAGACAGTAACTCTGTTGAAAATGTTTCTCTTACTAAAATTCATACTACATCCTATCTAAATAAATGTGACCTTAAATAAATTAATATAAGTGCATAAAATACATGTATACATACATTATACAAATACTTCTACAATATATAAATTATATCTGTGGTTATCATAACAGGATTTTTTTTTTTAAATAAAAAAAGATATTGGACATTTAATTATCTATCTCATTAACATTTGAATAGCATTATAAATATTAGAATATTACTGCACTAGGATAAATAATTCTTAAAAGGATAATCTCACTTTTTCCCTGATCTTTTTGTCTGCAATTTTACCACTATGTATGAATGTGATAAATAATTACATATAATTATACAATGAAAGGATACAAGAAAATAAAAAAATATTTTTTCTTAAATTACAAATGTATAGGAATAATTTTTCTTCAAATTGTCAACAGGCAATTTCAAACTAAACATGTCATTGACATACTTTGACTTAATTTTTTTACACTTAACAAGGCGCTTGTTATAAGAACCACAGATATAATTTATATTCTAAATTTACAATAAAATTTAAAGATGCCCCACATTGGGCATGGAGCCCCATTGATGATAACCGGGAGGTCTTTCTGATGCCATGCCTTGGGGGGTTCGGAGAAAGGTCCTTCTTCTACCTAGTCTTTGTCTGTTCCTCCTTCTCCTCACCCCCCTCACTATCATAACTGATATGATAGTGAGCACCACACCCACCACTGCACTGATGCGTTTTTCTGAAGAAAAAAATACTTATGATTATACACTAGTGCCTACAGAGAGTTTAGTGTTTAAAAAATTAAACACACAACTTTAAATAAAAATTTTCATTTTTTTTTAAATGAACTTTCTATACTAATGTTTTGCATAAAATATAATTCTTCTCCCCACCCTTTGTTTAACACTTTTAAAGCTTGTGCGTTTCTTATAAACCAAGAATATGCATTGCATGAAGGATGATTTTAACTTATCTTGTGCTACTTTGAATGGAGAGTTGTCTCATAGACATTCATACTACAAATACTTTTTATATGTAAAGTACCTATGTTTTCACAAACCATATATATATATATAATCCCATAAGGAAACTTTTCTAAAAATCTAATTTATCTCTCCATTTAAGTGTTGTCTCTACATGTTCAAACAGTGCAAAAAAATAGTATTTTCCTGATCACTATATATATATATATATATATATATATATGACTAGTTATACTAGTGAAATGAGAGTAGATGAACATTAAATTAGATCTTTAGTTTTCTCATTTGAATTGTTTTACATTGTTATTCCATGACCTGTTATAAATATGTGGTATGGGTTTTACTCATTGAAGAAGGGTATATATGCTGACCTACAGTTCTTAATTTCTGTTTCATTTGGTCTATTGTAGAGAAAATTGTCTGATAAGCAACCATACCACGTCTTTTTTCTTATTGTCTGTTGATGTTTTTTTTTAAATTCTTTTTACATTAATAACATACCAAGAATTGACTCCTCACAGTTTGCAGTGGTGGGTAGGTGCTCATTGTGGTGCTTATCGTGGGTGTCCTCGTGCACCACAGGATACCATTTTACTTCTCTTTCCTCCTTCTCATCTTTTTCATCATTAATCACTGTTACAAAATAAATAATAGGGAGACATTAATACATGTTTTCATGTACTCATGATACACTAGAACAACCGGATGTTTAAAATGTAATCCGCGGTAACGTTTCAAAACATATGTAATCAAGTTCATTGATAAATATTACTTCTTTAATTATTTAGGTTACTTAACGGTTTTCCATTAAAAATTTTAAAATAATAGTTTGAAGAAAACAATCTTGAATAAAATAAGTTGAATGATCCTTGATTGCACCTCCGAGCTTTTCCGAAGTTTATTGAAGCGGAATGGGGATCATCTCAAGGTTTCATGAGGTGTTAATGTAACATGTCATCAATCTTTCGAATTTTGTTTAAAATTTTTAAAACTTTTACACACATCGGACAGTTTTCTATCATCGCTTGTATATTTTGACAAAATGCTTATAATTTGTAATTAAGAGAAACTTTTTATTCCCAATTTCGAATTTGGAAAAAAATAATCACAAAATATACTGTACAGTATCCTAAGCCATCTATTAGAAATTAAAAATCGATTTCGAATAAAACCTTGAAACATAAATATTCTTTTCAATAGGTAGGGGTACAGTATGATTATATGGACAAGAAGGTGGCAGGGTGTAAAACAAAAAAAAAAGGGGGGGGGGGTTAAAATTGATAAAAAAATAAGATACAATACATATTTGAATAAAGATAAAGATTCATAATAAGTCTTACTTCTGATCTGGCATCCTGATGTTGTAATGTCATGACCAGGGTCCACTATCAACCTTGTAAAGGTTGACCCACAGGTTACATGTGTGATTGGTTTTCTTATTCTAACACATTGAACCCACTTTCCACATCTTAGAACAGTTCTTGAACTTCTTACACAGTGGATTGATCCTCTAGGACAATCATCGTCCTGTCTAGTGGTGTTGAGAGATATAAGTACAAAAATGATGGAGACAAAAATAGTGAGGCGCGCCATTTTCTGTGGTTTCTGTAAAATACTAGGTGGGGCCAGTTTACGCGAGCCACGGGTAATAACGAAAAACCACGAGATATGTTTTTTTTTTAGCAATATATATTTAATAAGTATTTTTTATATATATGATATGATTTTTAAAATAAAATAAGAAAAAAGGATTTGATTATAGAGAAAAAAACATTCAAACTTTTTCCGACTACTTTTTTTTGCACTGAAAAAAAAAATGACCCTGAATGATGACCCAGGTCACGGACTATAATTAAAACACCCTAATTAAGCATGTTTTAATGCATCTGTTTAAGATAGATTGTCACGACCTTTTTATGAGCCAAAAGATAGATTGAAAAAAAAATGCATGACCCATAAATTAAATTTAATTAAGGTTGATGTTCTTAATCTGTCATAGATGTTTAATGACAAAGGACATGAATGACAGCCGGTGATATAATGAGTGCATATCTAAAAAAAATCGGATTGACTATAAATACAGCTGAAAAATTACAGTATTTCAAATTAAATAAAAAACTCCCTGTTCAGAGAAAAGTAAGTTCTTTACATGATGACGATATTTATTTACAATCTTAAGAATTTCTTTTTTTTACTGCAATAATTTAATTTAGTGCTGACAGGATAGTTTTATTTAAATTAATTACCTTCAGATGTGAAATAAATAACAACCAAAAACAGATTGTTTTTATTGATCTTGTTACGACTTTTTCGATTTTCTTATAAAATATTATTTGTTACAATTTTCTTACTCTGTCTAATATCTGTGAATGAACCATTCGTGTTTCGATGTGTATGAATGTCTCGCTGTTCGTAGTTCTGATGAATCTGACCGGTATGAATCTGTCTTTTTCAGATAGAAGAAAAATGGCAGGAAATTTTAATACCTTTGAGGAAGATTCCATTTCAAAGTGGAGCAAGTAAGTATCTACCTGAATTTTCCTTTGTTGAAATTATTTTGCACACATTCGTTTTACTCAACCTAAAGTTTCATTAATAATTAATTTAAAATTTTGAACGATTGAAACAATTTGTCTTTTCAATATCATAAAATATATTTCAATAAGTGATGAATGATTTATCTTTTTATTCCTTACAGTTCACAAATGAATCACTGCTACTTTTGCATAGGTACTTTTTCTGTACAAAAAATCTGTGGTACTGGAAAATTACTTTTAAAATATAGTACTTTTTTAGTACTTTAAATTTATTGTAATATTTAGGTACCTGTTTTTTATAGTACTTGATTTGTACTTAAAATTTGAGTACTTAATTTGTACTTTGATTTTGTAGTACTAAATATGTACCTCAAATATTAGGTACTCGTTTTGTACCTGAACATTATTGTACTTTTTTGGTACTGTAGTTTCATTGTACGATTTTAGTACCTTTATTTTGTAGTGCTTGATATGTACTGAAAATTTGTGTACTCAAATTGTACTTTAATTGTGTTGTACTGAATATTTACCTCAAATATAAGGTACTCATTTAGTACCTGCATTTTAATGTACGTTTTTGGTACTGAAGTTTCATTGTACTAATGAAGTAATGATTATTTTACTAAATTTTTACCATTAATTTCAAGTATTTAATTTGTACAATAAACTAACGGTAAATAATGTTTACTATACATACATTACAAGTACTGGATTTGTACAAAAAAGACCTTTTCAATACTAGTAGTTAGTTGTTTTTCTTGTTATATATTACCAATTTATTTATCTTTTTTTAGCTAAGCGTAAAGTTCTAGTAACATGATCAAGACTTACCATGTTGACTCTAAATAAAATATTGTATGTTAGGGTATTTACTTGAGAAGATATGGATCGTCTATTAATTCTCATGGGGCCAGGCTGAGGGCCAGGTGGTCTAAGGAGTCGGACTACTGTATCACTAGCCTACGACACTGAGGTTATGAGTTCGAATCCCGCACATTTCAGATGATCTTGACTCCAATCTCAATTGACTATATAGGATTTTTATTTTTCCTACCGAAGGTCGGAGGTTTTCTCAGGCTCCCTCCACCAACTAAAACTGACCGCCAAGAAATAGCATAATAGTGGCGTTTAACACCAATCAATCACTATTAATTTCAAGGGGGTAAGTGATACTGTACAATGCTGTACTCACTATAATTCTGTTGAATAGCAGTTCATGCATGAAATGATTAAAGATTTATCTTAAATTTTGTCTATTTGGTTGCCAAACCGTGTGTAAGCAAGGTCAGTAACCAACACGTTGATACTGCTGGGACCTAATATAACACATGTTCTATAAAACACAGGATACTTCACGATTTATGACGTAACTTTATCTCAATTTGCTGTAATTTCGGAAAACATTAGAAACTACAGGTTATATAGCCCCTTTACGTGCTTAAATACATTTTGCCTGTAAGATACTGAGATAGATTTAGCTATTCTTTTTCGATCTTTTTTTATCCTATAGCTTCACGTCTTTATGCATTAATCATTCATGGTTGTAAATTTTTTAAGGTTTGGGAGTTCCTGATGAAGGTCAATCTAGAAAGCCCTTAAGACGCACGAACTTTATCCATTCCCTAACGCTTGTTTGATTCCTCTCAGTGCTGGTGACTGCTGATTCATGAGGGTATCATCATAGTCGGTGCTTTGGCAATGACATGATTTACTAAATTGTCCACTGATAAATTTATAAATTATAGGGAAACAATAGTTCCATACAGCTCCCTCAGTTTAACATAAAAGCTTGAGAAGATGTGGTATAATTGCCAATGAGACAACTGTCCACAAGAAACCAAAATGACACAAACATTACCAACTATAGGTCACCGTATGGCCTTCAATATTTAGCAAACTAAGCCCATACCGCATAGGTAGCTATAAAAGTCCCCGATAAGACAATGTAAAACAATTAAACAAGAAAACTAACGGCCTTATTTATGTAAAAAAATCAACAAAAAACAAATATGTAACACTTAAAACAAACGACAACCACTGAATTACAGGCTCCTGACTTGGGACAGACACATACTGAATAATGTGGCGGGGTTAAACATGTTAGCGGGATCAAGGTGACCTTAAATACACCTGCTTCATGCTGACTGGCAGCCCAGGCAAGTAAAATTACTTTCGGGCCTGTTAAAATCATATCTACAGGCCAACAGAATCTAACTAAAAATTGAGCTCTGGGCCTGTAGGTTTAACAGTTTATCGTGAAGACTGTTGTTTTTCTTTTTCTGTCTCTTTTTGTCATATAGCTTTGGATGATCAAATGTTTAGCATCCCTGTTTTTTTTTTGTTTCCAACGTCCGCGGCATAAATGTCGCGGCTCAGTATTAAATTACGTACATTCTTATGCATTCTAGTTCTATTTTTACCACTTTCGATGAAAATAATAATTTAGCAATGTATCGTGACCCCAGTTAACATGGTTAAGGCATATTTTTCCGACCCCAAAAACCCTCAAACCATAAAAAAAAGTTCAGTGGTTATACCCCGTCCAACCTCATTGTATTATTCAATTGAAATAAAAGCCAAAATATTTTTTTTTAAAAAGAAGGAATTGTGGTACGATTACAAATGTGATAGCTATTCAACATTTTTCAAACTTTGATTATGCTAGACATAATAATTCACTTGTTGTCGTTCAAATGTCTTTTTATGTAGTCTGTCACTCTGTTAACTTGTAAAGATGTCAAATTGAAATATAGTGTCACATGAGTTTAAATGTCAATTGGATATTGTAATTTAGCCCCTTGTCTTCTCCACATCAATATTTATAGTAAATGCTCGTGCTTACGAGATATAGTTAGGATATTCATTTATCTGATCCTTGTGTGGAACGTAAAATTACAAACAGTTACAATTTCAATTCACACACGGAGCTGTATGTCATACTGTTAATTTTGATGGAAATCCTTTGAAAATTTCTATAGTGTGAAATAAGTTACTAGTAAGCGTAAAATGGCTTCACCCCCTTTGTACCCTTCTTTTTTTTTACACACAATCATCCTGCTGTTCTCACCTATATACATGTGTGCTACACGATACATGTAGTCTAAATACCAGTCACGTTAGAAACCTTGGATTTTTTTTAAATATCTCCAGTAATGGTATCGTAAGCAAGAATGTTGTAGAAAGCAAGAGTATGTTAATAACAATGAAATGTAATTTAAGAATTGAATGCTTCTTTTTGTAAATTTATTGGGGTGTAAAAGCGTTGACCGAAGTACATTTTGTATGAAGCGCGGAGGCGCTTCATTCTAAAAATATACGCACGGTCAACGCTTTTACAACCCTATAAAGTTACAAAAAGAAGCATTCAATACTTATAATTACATTGTTTCAGCTATGATCATGAAAACACGAATTTTATCCAGTTTTATTTAATTCACCTGTGCACTTTATTGTGGGACCTCGTGTCATCATGCATGATAAATGTTATTGTCTCATGCAACTGTTTACGGAATAAAATGTGATGTGCTGTTAGCCAATCAGAATAACATATTATAACTAGATTTGCCATTGCAAGCAATAGCGGATGGCACCCTTTCCCCATTGCCAGGCCAGCGGCAGCCATTTAGAAAATGTTTGCTGTTTCCTTGGCAACGGCGGCCATTTTGAAAATTCGAAACTCAAAAGTTAAGTCTACATAATCTAGGCAAAATTTGTTATAAGTTTCATTAAATTTAAAGCATTTTGAAGTTTTTCATAATTTTGCTGTTCCCATGGTAACGGCGGCCATTTTTAATATTCCAAAGTCAAACCCCCGCTGCAATTTTTTCCCTCCATAATCATATATACCATCATATACCATTTAATGTCTCTAGAATAAATTTAACATTGATGTTCTGGAATGTTCTGTGAAAATTCAAAGTTTTGACCTTTTTGCA
Source organism: Mytilus galloprovincialis (assembly GCF_965363235.1). Lineage (NCBI taxonomy): Eukaryota > Metazoa > Mollusca > Bivalvia > Mytilida > Mytilidae > Mytilus > Mytilus galloprovincialis. Next base: position 46,222,031 of record NC_134848.1, on the reverse strand, counting down.
TTGTTTCCATGGTAACAACAGCTATTTTGGAAATTCCAACTCCAAATGCCACATCTCACAATGTTGCTCATCGTTACTGTGAAGTTTCATGAAATTTGGAGCACTTTGAGATTTTTGGAATTTTTTGTGTAGTTTCCATGGCAACAGAGTAGTTCCAATGAGAGCCAAAATCATCCAAAACCTGTATATAGTGGGCACCTACATTCTATTAAAATATAATGATTCTGAGTTAAAGCATATCCAAACAGTTCACCAAAACCAAAAACTAGATTTTTTCACATTTGTTCTGTTTCCATGGAAACGGTAGCCATCTTGAACCATTCCATGCTTCCTGCAACTCTGCACGTGGGGGTCCTTATTATAGTAGAGTTCCATCGACATTGGTCCATTGGATTTCAAGAAATCCCCTGGACAAAATTTGTTGCAAGAAAAAAAATAAGAAAAAAAAGAAACGTAGAATAACAATATGTCACCCCAACTCCGTTGAGGGTGCCATAATGAAACATACATCTAATGTTATTATTGAAATATGAAAGATCGTAAAGTGACATCATTTATGCTTCAAAAAAAATTCTCTCTGTCTCTCGTAACTTAATGCCAGTATCTTGGTTTCACACTCTCTTACACTGTCCCAAAATTCTTTCCCGATATTGCCTTCCACTTTCACTTGCATCTGCAAAATAACGACATTACCAAGTTTATTTTAGTATTTAAATCCGTGGATAGTCATACATATCCACCAATATAGATAAACATAAAATTTATAAGTTAATGACATTCATATTTACTACCTATGAGTACAAATATTTTTAAACGTATTTAAGCTTGTATTACACAAGCTATCCTGAGTCCTTCTTAAGCGAACCATAAAGTTAACGTTCTTGTTTACAGAACAGTTTATTTTTCGGTCTATTTCAAGTGTTGATAAAATAATATTATATTTAAAAAAAAAACAAAGAAAAAAAAGAGAATGTGTCCAAACGTTTGGAACTTACAATCCAAAAATTTATAAATCTGATAAAAGATCCTGCAATGCGCAAAAAGAGAAATCGAATAAACCATGGTTTGACAACGAATGCAGGCAAAAAGAAAAAAAACGAGGCGCACTCAAAGATTATACAGACTGTGTAAATCCGAAGAAAAGAAAAGAATTAAAAACCAAAGCGAAAAAGAATATAAAAAGACCTTAAACAAAAGTATTAAAAAATATAGGATCGAAATGAGAAATAAAATGAAAAATATGAAAACAAAAAACCCAAAGGAATATTGGAAATTACTGAATGGTGGACATAAACAAAAACAACCAAATATACCTTTACAAATCTTATATGACTTCTTTAAGGAATTAAACGAGACAACAAGCAACGATGCAAATGGAAACACACAACAAAATGATCATGATGATACCGATGTACAGAAAGAGTCGAACGAAATCATTAATGATGTAATTACAGCAGAAGAGATATTGAAATGTATAAAGAAGCTTAAAAACAATAAAGCTAGTGGCGATGACCTTATTATTAATGAATACATAAAATCAACAGCTGATAAAATGATAAATATATATGTGAAATTGTTTAATATAATTTTTAATACTGGATTTATACCGGAAAGCTGGCTCCTTGGAAATATAAATCCGATGTACAAAAATAAAGGAGATGTGGAGGATCCGAATAGCTTTAGACCAATAACGATCTTGAGCTGTTTTGGGAAATTATTCACGTCTGTCTTAAATGAAAGATTATCCACTTTTATTGAAACTTTTTCTATACTTCATAATAACCAGAGCGGATTTAGGAAAAATTACTCCACCACTGATAATTTATTCATATTACATTGTCTTTTTGAAATGATGAAAAACCGGAGAAAAAAACTGTTCTGCGCTTTCATTGACTTCGCAAAGGCATTCGATACTGTCTGGAGAAATGGACTCTGGTATAAAATGAACTTGAACGACATCAATGGTAAAATGTATAAAGTGATAGTGAATATGTACAATGGAATCAAATCACGGATAACATATAACAATGAAACTTCAATATTTTTCTCTTGCAATATAGGCGTTAGACAGGGTGAAAACCTATCACCACTATTATTTTCTTTATATATAAATGATTTAACAGATTATTTGAATAGCAAAAATATTAATGGCTACTCGTCCATATCTGAATGTTTGGAAAATGATCTAAATGTGTACCTAAAATTATTTATACATGTACTACTTTATGCTGATGACACCTTCCTTATGTCAGAGAATAAAGACGATCTTCAAAACCAATTAGATATATTTAGTGAATACTGTGATATTTGGAAATTAAAAGTAAATGTGGCAAAAACAAAAGTTATGATATTTTCAAAGGGAAGACCACCGAGTAACGTACATTTCTTGTATAAAGGAAACAAACTAGACATAGTAAAAGAGTTCAATTATTTGGGTATAAATCTTGCCAGGACAGGAACATTTACAAAAGCAAAGAAAAAAATTGCAGAAAAAGCAACGAAAGCCATGTATGGTGTTATACAAAAAAGCCGTTTATTTAACCTTTCAATAAAATGCCAAATTGATCTGTTCGACAAAATAGTTAAACCTATCCTTCTGTATGGATGTGAAGTTTGGGGATCTGAGAAAAATGATGTCATCGAACAAGTTCACCTGAAATTTTTAAAACATATTTTGCACTTGAAAAAATCAACACCAAGCATAATTGTGTATGGTGAAACTGGTAGATACCCACTTGACATCAGCATAAAATGCCAAACTATTTCGTTCTGGTGCAAACTATGTTCAGACGAAAACAAACTGTCTTCATTAATTTACAAGACTGCATATTACCAACACCGTGTGAAAAATCAAGGCATTAAATGGATCAAGTATGTTCAAAATATTTTTAACACGAGTGGGTTTTCAAATATTTTTCAACAACAAAATGGACATTTCTCAAAGTGGCTGAATCAGAGCATCAAAATGAGGCTAATCGACCAATACAAGCAGACGTGGTACTCTTCAATACAAGACTCACCAAAATGCATTAACTATCGATTGTTCAAAAAAACATTGGAGTTTGAGAACTACTTGAATATTCTTGAAGATAAACATTTGTTTACATTATGTAAATTCAGAGCAGGTAACCATTCGTTACCTATAGAAAGGGGAAGATGGCAAAACATTGCACGAAATGAAAGAACATGTTCGTTGTGTAGATCCGGTGAGATAGGCGACGAATTTCATTATTTGTTTTGCTGTTCGCATTTAAAGAACGAAAGACAATTATTTCTACAAATCAAGTTTCCAAATAATCCAAATATAATTTCATTTTGCTCATTATTTAATAGTAAAAATCAATCTGTCTTAAGGAAACTGTGTTTATTTATTAAGTGTAATAATAAAAAAGTTTGTCCCTCCATGTAAATGTAATCGCATAAGCATCTTACCGATCATTTTTCCTTCTTATATCATTAATTATACATGTTACTAAACATGTATGTCATCATATTAACTGTATTTGTTACCTTAACTATTGTGTCTGTATTTATATTGTATGTTTCTCTGTAAACTGGTATCTAGTTTTTAGAGAATAAAGTATCTATCTATCTATCATAGTACACGAATGCCCAACTCGCACTATCATTTTCTATGTTCAGTGGACCATGAAATCGAGGTCAAAACTATTTGGCATTAAAATTAGAAAGATCATATCATACGAAACATGTGTACGAAGTTTCAAGTAGATTGGACTTCGACTTCATCAAAAACTATCTTGACTAAAAACTTCAACAGGATGCGGGACAGATATACGAACGGACTAACGAATGAACAAACGCACAGACCGAAAACATAATGCCAATAAATGGCGCCTAAAAACCAATTCCAACAATTTGGAATAATTACACAACATTTTTATTTCGAGAGAATCCGTTAGTTTGAGTGGCTAACAAAAATCGTTGGTCATTTAAAAATTTAACTTATCAAAATGCTAAAATTTGTGATGACACGCGTGCCTCGAAAAAAAGTGAGGTAAATAAAATAGGGGGACAAAAGAAAAACTTGGTAAAAAATATTTTGTATTGGCTAAGCTTAAGGAAATGTGCACTTACAAAGCGAAGCATGTATTTCTGAAATAATCTACACTTAACGTAAAAGTAACAAGGTTTGTGAATATTTCGAATAAAAGGGATTTTAAAAATGTACATTGCTAGAAAATTCCTTGTTCAAGCAGTATTATGTACTTGCTACTTATCATTAGAAAAGCTCGGCTAGACTCGCTTACAAGTTATTGACGAATGAACGAGAAGCTTTATTGCAACCCCCCCCCCCCCCCCCCCCCCCCCAATATAAACCTATTAAACTTTACAAGTAAACCAATGTTGTCTCCTGATATCGACTTTCAACTGTTATAGATTATTCTTAAGTGAACGGTTATATTCAAATAGTTCAGATGTCATCATTTTTGAAGAAACAAGTGACACAAATAGTTCATTCAGCAAATACACTCTGAATAAATATCGCTGCCTTTATTCATTCTGTGTTTGTTTTGATTTTAGTAAAGTGATTTTTAAAACTCCTATTCACCTTGTTTTCTTTCTTTTATCTTAAGACTTTTATTAGGACAATCGTATTAATCTTTTAATTAATCTTTTAATTAGTGACTGCTTATTTGTGTCTCCCCTTCACTCCAGTGTCAAAATCAACGAAATAGTTTTCGACCGCTTTTGGCGCGGAATTTTCTTAGATAAAGCTCAATAGCACAAGTTCCACTGCTTTGATAAGGGAAAATGTTAAAAAGTATGGGTATAACAGGGATCAGATGTTGATAAAATTATCTTTTAGTACGTGTTTTTCGTGTGTCTTTCTGAAGTTACACTGTGAATAAGTAATTTAATAAATTTGTAATAACCATCAAGCAAACTTACAAAGGACTCAAAATGTTAATAAATAGACTAACAAATATGTATCATTTGTTGTTTTAAATTTATTTACGGAATGACTGTAATATTTTTTCTGTCTATGAAGAAATAACATAAAAACACACATTTTTTATGTTATTTCGAATAGACAGAAAAAATATTACAGTCATTTTTTATAATTTAATTCTAAATTGTATTTTAAACCGTAGTAGAAAACTATGAAAAAAACGTTGATGACATCACGGTCACATGATAAAATTATGTCTATGGGCTGATAACAAAATAACGTCAGCCAATCAGAAGACGCGTTACACCCAAAATTAAATTATTACCATATATGAAATAAGTGAAATCCTATATCTTCGCGATTCCTGGTTGTCTCTTGTTGAATCGCAATGCCCACGAAACAGTTTCCTGCCAAGCCTTATGGATGATTTTTCTTCACTGGAGAGGAACTGAAAAAGAAATGACAGCATAGTCAAAATTAATATTCTCTTCTTTTGATCTAAGAACAGAATGCTACTAACGAGGTACTGTTGTAGCGTTGACCGAAGTATATTTTGCTGTTAGACAATAAAAAAACCGCTATCCCTCGTGGTTAAAATATTTAGAATAAAGTGCTAACCCGTGGTAAAATCAGGATAAATTCAAGACCCCATGAGGTTTAAGCTGTTCGGTGAGCAAAATTGGTTTATGTCAAACTGCAATTTTACCAGACTTTAGTAAGTGTATTTTTTTCTGATAAAATTGTTGGTTCTAAATTTTTGAAATTTTCATATTTTTGTTAAAGGGTCAACGTTAATATTTTGTCATTTTTTTTTTAAATTAAACGACCCAAGTTCATTCAATGAAAGTGTTGGGTACCACTTGAGACAAATTGCCGCTAAAAAAGATTAATTGCATGCTTTTATACTGACTATATCAGTCTGAAGACCTTTGAATATCACCTCGCCGTTATCGGCTCACTTGATATTCTTGTTGGTAGTCAGTATCAAAAATTGGAAATGCCATTTTTCTCTGTTCATTTCCTTCCTTGGAGAAGGTTATGGTACATGATAAAAGATGTCACGAGTTAATTAGTAAAAAAATGTCAATAAGGCTTTGATAACACAAAATATATACCCTTTTCTTTAATAGTGGCCTCCAAATAGAAGCAAATTGTATTTTTGTCACAGTCTTGACTTCTTTTCTTTCTTTTGGTGTCATTTGTCTCCCAATTAGCATTTCTACCAACTCATTCACTTCGTCCTGAGTAGAAATAAATTGCATATTTTATTTAAAGTTTATATCAAGATTACAACGTAAAATTAAATAATAGTTCTGGTATGATTGCTCATAAAATAAGTATATACTGATTAGATTTTGCTTCTTTTTTTTTACTAATTTGTCGTTAACAGATTAATCTTTTCACAACTATCTAATGGAAGCAAACTATTTTACGTAAAAAGCCTTTTTATGGGTTTTAAATCATAACCTCCCGAAATTTTTAATTTATATAACAGCAATTCTTTTATCAGCTCCGTTACTAATCAAAAGTATACCATCTACTCAAATTCCAACTGTAAAAGGGGGAAATAGATTTATATATTAACATGTGACACTTGTGGCATTCAGTATGTGGGAGAAACAATGGATAAATTCAATATTCGGCTCAATAACCATCGTTCATGGTACAAAACAAACAAAAACGGTCCTCTCACAAGACATCTTTGTTCAACGAAACATCCTTTTGAAAATGTTACATTCCAAATCACAGAGGTAAACACCGAGTGGGACACCACGGCGAGAAGGATAAGAGAAAACTTTTGGATCCACCAACTCCACACTTTAGAACCTGATGGTTTGAACGAAAAAGACGAGAAAGATAAAAGAAAAATAAAGAATGATAAAATACACATATTGTCCTTTTTATCCTGTTATATTGGCCAATGGACCTTGCTAACTTCAACTATCAATTTTATAAAAAATCTTGAACTTTATCCAAATTATGTATTATTTTCAAGGCAGCTAAATTCAAGTGCAACATATGCATTGAGCTGCAAAAGTTGCTTATCATCTATGTCCGATTTCACCTGGATAAATGCACGCTTGATAAAGCTACTTGGTCTAGCGAAATATTGCCTTTATTTTTATCATTCTGCAAATATAACTTTTAAACATTCTTTTATTTACATACTAAATAGTGAGTTAAAATTACATTGACAGGCAATCTATTTATATACATTGGTGATGTTTAGACGAGTTGTAAATACAGAATGTACACAGCCATGTGTCATCATAATTGCTGGTGATCCGATGGATAAATCTGTTGTAGAGTTGTCACTGGCTCAGACGTACTTATATATATATATAGTTTTCAATTTAGATTCGTTTATATATATATATGTAACACACGGCCACCGAAAGCGTTATTTTTGTGAAGCCCAGGTGGTCGTGTGGTCTAGCGGGACGGCTGCAATGCAGGCGATTTGGTGTCACGATATCTCTGTAGGATGGGTTCGAATCCCTGCGAGGGAAGAACAAAAAAAATGCGAATAGACGAGTTGTATATATATTAAATTTATATTAAGATCCATTTTGTTACATCTTGTGATCAATTTTATTTGGCAATCGCCAATGGCAGTCAGCAGGGTTAAAGAACATCAGTTGTTCGACCTGTTAGTCAAATGCGTTTTGTTTAAATATACTTTTTCACTTTTTTGGTCTTATTGAAAATGTTGTTTTTGCTGTTTTTAGACTCTTCTACAACGAAACTTGTTTTACATGCACAAGTATAAAAAATTGCGGTTTTTATCCAACGCAATCATAGGTTTGAACGTAGTTTTTAATTTAGACTGATTCTTAACTGGTTCTTAAACCCTGCTAACTGCCATTGGCGATTGCAAATAAAATTGATCACTAGATGTAACAAAACGGATCTTAATATAAGTTTAATACTAAACAGAAAACGATAAACTTGTGGCCAAGATGTTATGCCACAAACACAAGGTGTCAATATTTTTTTTTGTACACCACATCTAGATTTCGACAATATTCTCTTCAGTGATGTTAGGGATCGAAACGTATTTGGAAGGCCATATAATTTACCCCTCAATTTCAAAAAGACTCTTGAATTTTAAGAGCCAATATAGGATGAACGGAAATTAATATATATATATAAATTTGCTTTTTGCAAATCTTTTGTTCTTCCCTCGCCGGGTTTCGAACCTATGCTACTGAGACATCGTGACACAAAATCGCCTGCACTGCAACCGGCGCGCTAGACCACACGACCACCTGGGCTTCAAAAATAAGGCTTTCGCTTCAAAAATGAAGCTTTCAGTGGGCCGGTGTTACGTTTCCACGTCGGAAGATCAGCTAAATTATCTACAGTAAAGGATCCTACAAAAGATACAGTCAAAGAAATAATTATATTTAAAAGTACGTCTGAACCAGTGACAACTTTACAACAGATTTATCCATCGGATCACCAGCAGTGATGGTGATACATGACACATGTACATTCTGTATATATACAACTCTACAATGTTAGATCTGTACAGTAAATTTGTTTTCGCAAATATATGTATATTGCCTCACATTATTCAGTTATTTTCAAAATGTTCAAAATGTTTAGGATGCGATAATACAAAAAGCGCAACATTTCAATAGACAAACCAGGGTTGCGTTCAACGTCGTAGCAGCTCAATAATGCTACGTAGTGCTACGTAGATTTATGAGTATTGCACGTGTATTTAGCCTAGCTGCTACATAGATAATGATAGCAGCGACGTAGCCGCTGCGATATTGAATACGACCTTGGTGAAATCGGGTGCAGATAAGAAACTTTTGCAGTTTATTGTACATTGAATTTTGCTGCCTAATAAGTACATTCAAAATTTGGATGAAGTTCAAGATTATAATTTCATTCAATTACGAAATCTGCTGAAGTAAGAAAAATGGCGATATCAATAATGTCTTATCATTAAAAAGGGTTGTTAAATTATTTAACGTGTGCTTTATTTCACATTTTACATCACGTGTATCGGTCAAATTCGTTACACCACAAAGACAATCCGAAAAGAACCATTCAATTTTCAGATAACTCCTATACTCCAGAATGGAATTGACTGACGATTTTATCAAATTACTATTATTGTTTCCATATCTTAATTCAAGATTATAGCGCATAACAAATATTTGGTTTGGTCATTAAAATTGAAATTTCCGACGATCAAATGGCTTATCTATCAAAGGGACCTCAGTCAAATACAGTGTTGTTTTTCCATGCTTATTTCTACCATAATAAATTAGGTTTAACGATACTTATACATACAAAGAAAATCATGTCGGGATCAAATATGTCTCGCCCAAATGCACTTTTCCCAATTTCTCCGACCTCCCTTTTCCACTCTTTATTTGTCAATTCAAATTTCTGGTCCTTTGGCTTTTGCATATTCTCAAGGGTTTCCATTATTTTAAAGATGTTTCTGTCAGCTTCAAAAACATACACTTTATTAATTACAGTTTTATGCACGTTGATAAATAATCGTAAAACAATAAAAAAAAAAAAAAAAGTTCTTTGTTTGTATGTGTGTTTCTTGGTTGGGGTATTTTTATGGCACTATCAGCGCCCTCGACTATATGTATATTCCAGACCGTATGAGTATTTGGACCGTACGCGTACGGTCCGTACCGTATACGTATACTCGTATGGTCCGACCATACGCGTACGGTCGGACCGTATGATTATACGCGTATGGTTTAGTACGAGCTGACCATACATATTATTGTCAATGGGTTAAATTTAAACAAACATTTATCACAACCTTTATTTTTATTTCTATAAATTGTTATTATTACAATTAGATTAATAAAATGAACAAATGAACACTTGAAATTAAATATTTGTTTAATTGTATATTTGAATCCTATTTGGTACTCTCGCCGAATGTGACACTTGCTAACACAAGTAATGTAATATTTTTTACATTTACATGTTTGCAGTTTATTCATGTTCCTTTGCATTTGCAGTTTTTATAAAGTTTCTAATATTCTAAACAATTGTCCTCCATCATCATGTTTACTTCCGATATCGTCAATTTCAATGATCATCATTCAAATAATCAATGTATTACTGATCAACATGATAAAACAAGATGTTAACGGATTTAATTAGCGTGATTTTTTGTCGAGCCTGCAACTTTTGTTGCAGAAAGCTCGAGTGATTGATTGATTGTTGGTTGCGTTACGCCGCATTAGCACAAAAAGGCTATATCGCGGCGAAGTCAAGACCGTACGCGTACGGTTCAAATACTCATACGGTCTGGAACACGTATATAATATCGCGAGTTTTTATTGGCGGGAAACAGCTTCAGTACCTGAATAGAACCACTGGCCGCTAGCAGGTAAACTGTTAACCCTTTTCAAGTACGATCGGGAATACACATATCTTCACAAAAGGTGTTAGACGACGTATCTAAAGATTTGGCAAGGTACTGTCCACTGTGCTTATATCACTCCGCAATCGAGGCTATAACTTGATTTTGTGTCGAGCGGCTGATATTTTACGATATATATATATATATACGAAGAAAACTCAATTATGATCTGTGTATCGTTCTATAACTGCCCCTGGTAAGGGGAAGGGTTTGGCGCCAACAAACTTTAACCCGCCACATTATTTATCCAGTAATGAGGGGGGATAGGAGGAGTCCTGATCCCGAATTCCCGGACTTAAAAAAACGAAATCCCGAGGTCATGAATTTAAATAAAGTATATCCCGACGTCCCGAAATCCGAACAAAAGGATTTCCGGATCCCGAAAGGGTCAATCCCGAAATCCCGAGCTTAAAATCACCCGATCCCGGAGTCCCGATAAGGGTCCTATCCCCCCTCAGTAATCAGCCAACTAGTGTACAAATGACAGGAAAACAAATACATGTTTGGTTTATTTGTACTTGTAAGGTCTCCTGCTTCTACGCTTCCATATTGAGCAAATGACAATGTGCATATTTCTTTTAGTGTGAAAGTTCATTTAAGTGTCGTCTTCGTGGTTGTTTGAATTGTCATTTCGGGATCTTTCATAACTTACTTAGGGTATAGGTTTTGTTGAAGACCGTACAGTAACCTTCAGTTCTGCCTCATTTTATTTGTGGAGGAGAGTTGAATCATAGGCAAAAATGCTACATCTACTGGATTGTATAGAGTACGTGAAATGAAGAAATCTCCATGTTTATGTGAAATAAATCATGATACGACATTGGCATATAGAGATCCGATTTCAAAGTGCATGTTTTGTAAAACATGTATCAAATTTCATGAATGAGAGTGCATGAATATCACTTGATACTAATTTATTGCTATATATCTGTTATCAATTATCCATATTTCAATGTATATTAATTGTAAACGAGCAAGGCAATCAAAGAGCAGAGGCGGGTTTAGGGGTTGCGATAGGGTCTCCTTTATGGAGCTTCTAATACATATGATAAATGCAAGGTTTTAAAAAATATATAACCGCCGTAAACTTGGCTTGCCAGGCAACATAGGACCCCTTTTTCAAAAGCCCCCGATGCGCACCTATCTAGTGTTAATTAATTCAGTTTAGTCAATGCTAAAAATTTTATAATCTTTTGTTACAGTCTGAGTCATATGGCGTTGATTGGTTTCAGTTAGAATAAGTTATTTTATAACAAAAGCATATGACAGAATCAGATATTTTGCTTTCAGCCTATTAAAATAAATATTGCCATTTGAATAGTATGAATTGAACGCCTATTGTAAATATATTATCTAGTCTCTATATAGTTTGGTTAAAATGACAAATGCTTACTTTCCCTACAACTTTTTGGTGTCGAGTGTATAAAAAGAATGCCAAACTTACATGTTCGAGTCACACGCAGTACATATATATATATATATATGTTGAGCATACTTGAAAATGTTATATTTACTTGGTGAAAATCTAAGTACATCTAATGGTCGTCTTGCCATAGGCGGCAATTCCTCCTGACTTGCAGGCACAATATCTGGATCCTCATCTGGTGAAGAAGGATTTGAATCTGAAATGAATTTACAAGACATTGTTTAAGTTTTCGAGGACTAAAGAACAAAATTCAATTGATGCGACACAATGTGGATATATATAGTACCCCTTCTTGTTAGAAAATGATAGTGTTTGTGTTGGTTTACATTAATTAAGATTGAAGATAAAAATATTATAATGATAAGGAGACATTATTGCCAATGAGATAACTATCCACCTTATTTCAAATAAAGTAAATTAAATTATGAAATCATAAGCAACCATGGTTCCAAAAAGTTGTTAAGCCAAGGGGTGGAGTTGAGAAATAGGCTCTCAATTCCATGAAAATGCTCCTTTCGGCATGCGTCTAATACAGCCTCTGACAACCAAAGTCCAACTCCAACCTTCACGAGTAGTTTATTATCTGTAAACCTTATGGAACTGTTTCAACTGACTGGAGAAGGGGCGAAGGCGAGCCACTGGCGCCTCAAAACCAGATAGCCCCGGGCAGATGGGGTTCGTCAACCTTGGAGGGTAGCCCATCTAGGAGAAGGAAAACTCTGACTCAAAACCTCCGCTGCCTTGCGGCCATACCCGTACGCCAGGGAAAGGCTTCAGGAGACAACCTCGAGGAAAATCCAGATTAGGAATCTGCAACATCCTTCCTGTACTTCCAGGATCAGATCACTTGTTCAGAAGTTAAGGTGAGGTAACCCCTACAGAAAACCTAGAGTGCTGAAGACGGCGGTGTTGGGCTATATAGCGCACTCTTAACAGACCACAATACCACACGCAAACAGCCATTATGACACTTGAAATCACAACCAATCGATATGGTGCTCACCCTGTGAGGACCCACCAGGCAGGTGCAGTGCCGGGTTCCCTGTTTCGAAGGAACCCATCAAATGCTACTGAAGGTACCTTTGTTTCGTCCTGTGGAGTCAGGGGACGAAAAAGAAGAGCTACTGGCCGGAAAACACCAAGCCAAAGTTGAAAGAACAACCAGTCATTAACATCATGCACTGGAATGCAGAAGGGGCATCCAACAAAAGAGATGAACTGCAGCATTTTCTACATGAAAATAACATTAACATCTGCTGTATTCAGGAAACACACTTGCAAGAAGGAAAACCTTTTAAAGTCAGAGGATACCAAGTTTTCAGGAGTGACAGAAAAGAAAGAAAGAAAGGAGGTGTTATGATCCTAGTAAGAAAAAACATAAATGCCAGGGAGATTAAAACATATATGGAGGAAGCAGAATATCTTGAAAGCAAAGTCACCATCGGGCAAAGCTCTTATAACATTGTCAACTTCTATTGTCCAAATGATAACAAACTCTCCTTAGATACCATACAGACATCAGACAGTAACTTTCTCATGGTAGGAGATTTTAACAGCCAATCTCATAGCTGGGGATACACCACAATAGACAAAAGAGGAGAAACCATAGAAGATTGGCAAGATGAACACCATCTTATCCTTGTCAATGATCCAACTGATACACCAACCTTCTATTCTCGCCGCTGGCACACAACAACTACATCAGACCTAGCGTTCTGTACTGACGATATACACCAGAATATCAGTAGAAAGGTATGTGACAAGCTAGGGGGCAGTGACCATCGCCCAGTCATACTAACCATCAGAGGAACAAAAACTACTATTGATGCTCAATTACCAAGATTGAATTACAAGAAGGCAAACTGGGGAAAATTTGAAAAAGAGCAAATGAACTTACAAAGGACATAGTTATTGAAGGAAAGAACATCAACAATGTTGTCAAGATATTCAACACAAGCATAGTAAGAGCGGCAAAAGAAAGTATACCAAGGGGTGTGAGAAAGGACTACAAGCCATACTGGTCCAATCAAATTCAAGAAACACATGATGCACTCACAAGAGCAAGAGAAGAGGCTGTATCAAAACCCAGCCAAGAGAATAACATCAAACTCCAACAAAGCAAGGCAAAACACCTCAAAACAAAACTTGAATGCCAGAGAAGAGGATGGAGAGAAAAAACATCATCTCTGAACATGGAGAAGGATACAACAAAACTGTGGAACTTGACAAAAGCTCTAAATGACGAGGGAAGTAAAGGCCAAAAGATAACACTAGAAGATGAAGGAAAAACAATCACACGAAAAGCTGCTCCAAATACATTTGCAAAAGGTTATGAAGAAGTAAGCAATACTAACATCCCAACCTCACGTAAAAAAGAGATAAGAACCGAAATTAGAGAAAGACAGGAAACACCAGCACATGATATCATGCAGACTGACACCACAATGTCTGAGATGAAACCATCTATAAGAAAGCTTAAGAAGAAAAAGTCTCCAGGTCCAGATAACATCACAAATGAGATGCTACAACACCTAGGGAACTCATCACTAAATACTTTGCTGGACATATTCAATCTTAGCTCGAGACAAGGTCAAGTCCCACAATGCTGGAAGGACGCAATAATGATGCCAATACTAAAGAAAGGAAAGAACAAGTCAAAAGCCTCAAGTTATCGTCCTATAAGCCTAACAAGCAACTGTTGTAAATTGTTGGAGCGCATAATAAACAAGCGCATGCACATGTACTTAGAATCAGAGAACATCATTGGAAATGAACAAGCTGGTTTTAGACAATACAAAAGCACAGAAGACCAGACTACACATCTATCCCAGGTAGTAGAAGATGCATTCCAATTCAAAAAAGTAACGTTGGCTGTCTTTGTAGATCTTCAAAGAGCATTTGATAAGGTATGGAAAGATGGACTCCTTGCAAAAATGCTTATGATATGGCATCAGTGGAAGAATGTACAAATGGACCAAATCTTACTTGTATAATAGAAGAGCCAGAGTGCTGGTAGATGGGCAATGTGGACAGAAAGTACTCTTAAAACAAGGGGTCCCACAAGGAGTAGTATTGCCACCAACTCTATTCATACTTTTTATGAACGACCTAGTACCAGAGCTACCAAAAGGGGTACAATCAGCACTTTATGCAGACGATCTTGTTCTCTGGTGCTCAGAAGAGTATGCATCTACAGCTAAATATAGAATACAAACAGCTTTAGATATTATAGTCACATGGGCAAAGCAGTGGTGTGTTACCATCAACAGAGAAAAAACAACAGGAACACTCTTCACACTCTCTCCAAAAACCCAATCTGTCAAACTGACCTTGGATGATACCCCACTTAAAATGGAAGACCAACAAACATACAAATGTTGTTTGTTGGTCTTCCATTTTAAGTGGGGTATCATCCAAGGTCAGTTGTTTGTTGGTCTTCCATTTTAAGTGGGGTATCATCCAAGGTCAGTAACATATAACATCAGCTGAAGCTAAGGCTAGGAGAAAATTGAACATCATGAGGAAACTTACAGGAACAAAATGGGGTGCAAATGAAAAAATCTTGAAATCTGTCTACCAAGGAAATGTACGACCACACCTTGAATACGGATCTAGCGCTTGGATGACTGCAGCCAAGTCTCACCATCAGACTTTAGACAAAGTTCAGAATCAGGCACTACGTATCATCACAGGTGCTATGAAATCAACACCAATAAAAAGTATGGAGGATATAACAAACATACCCCCATTAGGAAAGAGAAGGGAGTGCAAAGCCATGATACAGGCCACCAAATATCAGTGTTCACAAGACCACCCAATGAATACCAGACTAAAACAACTCTCATCAGGCAGACTAAAAAGATCCAGCTTTACATTAGAGACAAGAGCATTGCAAAGAAAACACCAGGAAGCCCTACCAAAATATATAGAACCCATAGTTTTCACAATGAATAACACCCCTTGTGAAGAAAAACTTGGAAATGTCACCATCCAGACCTCAGTTCCGCTCATTACCACCAGAGATGAACAGACTAGTAATGTTAAGAAAATACTTACAATGAGTATGCTTGAAGAACAGTATCCTTCAGAAACTTGGGTAAGAGTATATACAGATGGGTCAGCCACACATGCCACAACAAATGGAGGGGCTGGTATATACATTAAGTACCCCAATGGAGATCAACAATCAGAGGCAATACCAACAGGCCTACAAAGCTGAAGAAGAAGCCTTTACTCATGCTGCACATTCCATCAAAAACAAAATCGATGATACATCTCAAGTAGTATTCCTGACTGATGCCCTCTCTGTTCTACAAGCTTTAAAGAACGACAAGCTGCCTCAACTCCAACAAGCTTTATACAACATCAAAAGTCTGACAACAGTAATTCAGTGGATCCCTTCCCACTGTGGAGTTTGGGGTAATGAACAAGCCGACAGATTAGCAAAGTATGGTGCTGAACTACAACAGGAAGAAAATCCAGTCTGCTTTTCAGAGATGAAGACTATCATAAAATCTGTTCAACACTCCACAGCAACAAGATAGTTACCACCAGCTAACAAGATCTGAACAAACCACCATATTTAGACATAGGACAGGACACAACAGACTCAACCAACATCTACACAAAGTCATGAAAGTTGTTCCATCTCCTATGTGTCCTTGTGGAGAAGCAGAGCAGGATACAGCACACCTCCTACAGTCATGCAATTTCCATCAGGCATTGAGAGATAAGATATGGCACTCAGTAACATCACTCGAAGAGAAGCTATACGGACCAGTGGATTCCCTACGGAAGACCACCAGATTTGTTGAGGAGACTGGTATTCAAGTGTAAAGGCGAACGATAAGAAAAAGATAAGCAACCATACGGTCTTTGACAATGAGAAAATCCAGACTGAATAGTCGGCCATCAAAGCCCCTCCCACATGACAGATACCATTAAAATGCAAAAAATAGCGGGCTTATTATAACAAAACAGTTGACAAAAGAATCATATCGATACATATGCATTTGTAATGTATTCTTACATGTAAAAATATCAATATATATTATCGCCGTCATCGTCATCAATAATTGGAATGAAGACAATGACGAAGATGATGACAATAATGATTTTAACGATGATGACGACGACGATTAATATGACGATGATGATTATAACTATGATGACGACGATGTCCAATTCTTCAATACATAACAAACTGCAATTTAAATTAGCAAAATACATTTTAGATGTTTACAAATCAGCAACTCAATGAAATTGATCCTCACCCTCTGTCTCTGACTGCATTAAAGTGTATTATTCCACTGCATGTTGATTTGGATAGTGAAATCAACATTTCATTGATTGAAACTATCACACGTGACGTCGAACAAAACTTCATTTTCCACACTGAACATCATATTCCCCTCTAAAGATCATGACCTCGTAGTATGATGTTACGCGCAGTTAATGTACATACCGTTTTGAAATGGGTTTATTTAAATAGCGTTAGTGAAGTCATTACCGTGTTGTTATTTTTTTCTCCAATTTGTCCCAAATGTAACGATCATTATATCGTGACGTCATCTATCGAATGACGTCATTGTTTGGCATGTTACGTCACTGACGTTTAAAAAAATACTTTTATTTTTTGAAATTTCTACATGTAAATTTATATGCCTTCACTGGGAAGCAAACACGTTGAAGCGAACCAGTCCATAAATTTTGTTACGTGTTATTGGCATCAACATAATATAAGCTTTAATATAATAGTTATATATATAAAACACATGTTGTGTTAGGCTCTGATCCTATCCATTACGTTATATATAGAATACACCTTATCGCTATTTGTCCGCCATTGCTGGAAATCACACAGGTTCCCGTAAAATTTTGACGTCATAAAACAAAACATCTGACGCAACAATGGAAAAGTGATTGTTGTTGACGTCAAAAGTTCAAGCGGACGGGTCAGCCGGGATTAGCGATAAGGTGTATAATAGGTAGTTGAGTTTTTGATACTGACAATATCATGTGGAATATCTAGACGAGCCCGATAGGTCGAGTTAGGATATTCAATATGGCCAAGTTCGGATGGATATCTAGAGTAGATTGAATTGACATGGTCATATATAACACCTGTTATGATTGGATAAAGCTTTTCCGCCATTGACACTCGAGGAACCCTGGTTGTGGCAGGGTTCCTAGAGATCGACTCGATATCCCGGATGTTATGACGTCAATCCAATCAAATTTGAATGTAAACATATTCAGAGTAGGGGCCTTGTACTTCCGGTAATCTAGAGACCTTACTCTTCAAAATTATTTACCGTTCATATGGAACTCTAGTCA
Source organism: Mytilus galloprovincialis (assembly GCF_965363235.1). Classification (NCBI taxonomy): domain Eukaryota; kingdom Metazoa; phylum Mollusca; class Bivalvia; order Mytilida; family Mytilidae; genus Mytilus; species Mytilus galloprovincialis. The sequence continues at coordinate 46,203,944 of NC_134848.1, read as the reverse complement.
GAACTCTAGTTCCATCCGAACTTGGCCCAAGATATAGTCAGTATCAAAAACTCAACTACCTATTATTCTGTAAACAGTTTATCGGTAATTATGACGTCGCGCAATGTTATGACGTTACGCAATGCATTGCCTTATACTTTCAGTGATACAGCAGTACGTTGATACTCGAAAATATTAGGCAGTAAGATCAAAGGGAAAATATACGAATTACCGATAATCGAAAATATGAGGCAGTAAGATCAAAGGGAAAATATACGAATTACCGATATAAAGTATGGTATTAGTTTTCTGTTTTGTTTTTTCCAATAATATCGTGTTGTAAAATGATGCCCTTTATTAGATTAGATTAATAAAATTCTTATCTTATCGTTATCTTATCTATCGACCCATTCTTTTATTATTATTTTGTTAAGAGCATGATATAAACTTCCTTTTGGCAAGTCTATACTTTTATTATTATTTTGTTAAGAGCATGATATAAACTTCCTTTTGGCAAGTCTATAGATTATATTTAGACACCGATCTTTCTAAAATCATATACTTTTCTGATGCACAAATCAGTCTTAATTTATGTATAATTGCACTTCAAGTATTCCATTGTTCATGTTGTTCCTATGCATATTTATTGTAATGATTTGGCCTTAATTTTGTATGTTTGCCTCTTTAATTTCATCTACTAGTAAATAACAACCCAAATGAATGACAGACGGACATATATATATATATATACAAAACTTAATAAATAATTGAAATCAAGATATTTGCGTTAAAACGCAAAGTTAGAAAACAAATTAAAAAAATGTGGCGCTAATTCGCTCCCGTATATATTTTTTTGTTTAGTGTCTATATTTTTTATACGCTCGTCGTCTTTTAGACGGGACGTATTATGGTATACCGTTGTCCGTCCGTCCGTCCGTCGTCCACACTTCGGACAATAACTCAAAAACACTTACACCAATTTCCATGAAACTTAAGTGAATTGTTTATATCTATTGACGTAAGCTCCCTTTCTTTTCTTTTTTTAATTTCAGATTTTAAGTTTTGGATTTACGGGGCTTTATTCATAAAAAAAGGGGTGATTTTCAACACTTCGGACAATAACTCAAAAAGGCTTTCACCAATGTCCATGAAACTTTGGTGAATTGTTTATATCTATTGATGTAAGCTCCCTTTCAATTTTTATAAATTTCAGATTTTACATTTCCGTGTTATGAATTTTTATTCTTAAAAAAGGGGGGGATTTTCCATTTTTGGGACAATAACTAACACCTTCACAAAATTTTATGCAACTTTGATAAATTGTTTATATCTATTGACATAGGCTATCTTTGTTATCAGCATAAAAAGGTTTGTGATTCTGTAATATTTAGAATAACTTAGTCTATTTTATCTCATCTATAACTTTTATATAATGTATATGCCTTAATAAATATAAAAGGTACTTGGTATTCAGAAAGTGTGTTGTGAACAAGATGGTATGTATGGATGAAAAATTAAGACAACAAACTTAGTTAAATTTGAGGTAGCCTTAATAGTGCCAATTTTTTTGTGCATTTTTATTTATTATTTGGGGGGGGGGGGTATTTGACAGGGCTCACACTATTTCTAGTTGATCATATAAATTCATTTAAAGCATAAAAGACAAGTTAAAAGAGCAACGGGCGTATCATGCGCTAACGCGCAGCCCTTTATTATAAAGACCACACAAATAGAATATCCAGTGCAAATGAGTACATCCGAGCGTCAGAAAAAATATTTTGGTTTACTCAAGTGTATATATATAGACAGTGCATGTATAGTGCTTTCTTTTAAGTTTATGGTTAACTGTAAACTCTAAAGAACTATAATATATATAGTGCTTTTACTGTGGTTACAATAATTGATTTCGGAGGAATATGTTTTCTTAATATGCAATAAGAAGCTCAGTTTTAAAGGTATATTATTAAGAGTCTCTTTTGAATATAACTAACCTGTATTTTAGGAGTAAATGAAAATGTTATTATGTCGCAAATGAAATGTTTTTATTTTGGCGCAAATGAAATAAAGTTGGTAGTGGAAATGAAAAATTTAATTTGGCGCAAATGAAATGCCAGTTTACTGAAAGACAAAGCACTGCTTTTTGTCATTGTTACTTTTTATATCATGTTAACCAAACAATTCGTGTACTATATATATATATATATTGCATTTATGAAGTCATATTGATGAAATGATTCCTGGTGTTTTGTAAATTATGCCATCAACACAAATGGCTAGGGCGATTTCCGCTTTTGGTATTCAGGAGTAATGCCTCGATTGCCTGAATAATTACGCTAATGAATATAAGAACAAATAACATACATGTATGTACATGGTCAAGAAATACATCCTATTATTTAGTCAAGTCAAATCAATATCCATCTATAAACAAAACAAAACAAAACAAAACAAAACAAAACAAAACAAAACAAAACAGAATAGAACATAAAAACACACACATACTAAAATTGAGAGTAGAAATATATAACAAGGGTTGGGATTTAAAGAAAAAAGCTACGTCCGAATAACCAATGAATCTTTTGTTGTACTTGTTAAAATTTTATAAATCCGATCAAATACATGTACTGTAAACGTAGATAGTTTTATTCCTTCAATCCGTGAATAAAACAAATTAGGTAGAATATTCAACTGTACAACTTTTCTTTTCACTGGTATTTCGGGTTTATAATGTTAGCGATATGATACGAATAGAATTTGTCAGTAAGCAGTTTCATAACATGCATTTTCTTTGTTATTACTGACCTGGTACTAATTCCCGAAAATCCATATATGAACGCGTAGACATCTCTAAATGCAAAACAAAATAACGTTACTAAGTAAATGTATGCTTAAAATTAAAATGCTTTTTTTTTGATAACATTCAATGACTTGATTATACGTGTTTTCATTATCTATGACAGTTCATTCATATTCTGACCAATTGCAAAACTGTTCAACTGGTCAGAAATTACAACCAATTTCTAGGAAACCACAGTCAAGTCATCATAGTGCACGATGCTAGAATAGAGCATTATTTCAATGCTACAAGGTTGTCTTTCTGATAATGTTTAACATCTCATCCCGATTTTTAGCTCACCGGGGCCCGAAGGGCGGCATGTGAGCTTATGCCATTGTTAGGCGTCCGTCGTCGTAAACTATTTTAAAGATTTACTGGGCCAATTACCTGTAATCTTTAACTGAATGTTCCCTAGGGTATCTAGTTTATAAATTATTTCCGAAATTTTGATTCATAGACAAACATGGCCACCATGGCTAAAAATAGCAGTTTTTGGTCTATTGTTGGGTTACTGGCACTTAATTTGGTAGTTTTAAGGACATTTTGCAGTATTTGGTTATTTAATATATATGTAAACTGTAAGCAGCAATAATGTTCAGCAAAGTAAGATCTACAAAAAAGTTAATATGACCAAAATTGCCAATTGACTTTGCCCTTGAAAGACAATTTCAACACTTATGTACAATCAGTCTTTTTGAATAGAGCAGAAACCTGAAGACTTACAGCAGGGGTACAACATCAAATCCAGGTTGTTTTTTTTTATCAACAAGTGTCCGTGCCAAATCTGTAAATGTTGGTAACCATAAACAATAATTAACAAATGGTCATGGGAAAAAAACCGATCAGGAATCAGCAATTAAACAGCTAAGGAAAAGAACATGGCATTGGGCCATTCCAGTTAATATCTGCTAAAGGGAGATTGATGGTCCTTTCTGAGGGGTGTAAAATTTATACATCTTAGGGGTGAATTTTTTTGTTTTTTCATCTGACACGTACACTTATACGCAAAAAACTTCTGAGGGTCTTTCAGCAGTAAAAAAATAAAAATAATTACATCTTAGGGGTAACAAAAATGCCGATGTTAGATCTTAGGGGTGCTTTGGAATGTAAACAGTTTCGTATACTATGCATTAACCCCTAAGGACATCGTAAATTGGGGGAGGAAGGGCATTTCACAGCTGGAGAAGATCAAGGCATAAGGAGCTGGAGGAGATTGGATACCCCTGGAGCGAAGCAAAAAGAATAGCCCAATATAGAATAAGGTGGAAAGCGACGATAACAGCCCTATGTTCCACAAGAAATGAAGATTTTTTAAATATACTAAAAGTCTTTTATCAGACAAGAATACCCCTATTTAACGAAAAAGTAATTTGTTCTTTTTTCTGTTATTGTGTTATTGAATACCAAGAAAGAAAATAAATCCCGAAATTAATTTGAAACTTTGATACTCAAAAGTTTCCCAGCAAAATATTCACATTCCCTGGGGATAATTAGTGTTCGTCCAGTGGCATATATAACAATTGTGATGACGAATTACTTCCTTTGTTCGAGAACAATGTTATTGAAATATAAATCTGTGATTTTACTAGGTCCACAGCTTCAATGAACCAAAGCAAAAGTTATACATCGACCTGTATTTAAATCAAATTGGTTCTCTTCTTCTTCTGGTATACAATAGTCTATCGACATTCGATGATTACATACTGTTGGCATACGTGGACTAGTCTATTTACAACACTTTTACCCGTATTTATTCAAAATGTATGTTTTTTTCTTACGTTCAATGTATACATGTATATATTTTAAATTGCACTATAGTTCCGTAACTTTCTATCCAGTCGTATAAACGAATCGTCGGCAAGTGCGTACATTTTTTTAAATCAATATTTCTGGTCTGTTCCAATCTGTCCTTCACTATTGACAATGACTATATATTACATTTTCCCAAATTCACCCTTGGAAAAAATATTTAAATAGATTTTAATTTCATCAAATCTTATTTTTTGGGTATTATTTATATGTTTATGAATTATATTCTTTACACCAGAAATGTTATTTATAAACAAGCGTATGAGTTTAGTAATGACAAGTAAGACAGAGTTGTATATTATTCATCTGATAGTTCAAAATGGAAAGTTATAAGTTATCAGTTATCAGCCGTGTACACTGATCAATACCTGCAGAAGTGAAACGATGCATGAACTTGCAAGCCCGACAGGAAATCGCTTGAATACCTGGACGTGTCACCTCACACCCCTCACAATACCTTTGGAAGTAATACCTTTAGCCATGCTGGTGATCAGATGAGGGAAGATCAAAATATATTTGTTTATTACTTTAAAGAATTATGAACAAATTAGATTTTCGAAAACAATTTTCACGGAACACTTATTTATGATTTCAACTTTGACTTTTCACCTAATTCCAATATCAACAGTTTAAAAACAACAGACCATGGTAATTTAAAAAAAGTAAGAATATTTTTCGTATCAAGTTAGTTAGTCGGATAAAACAACCGTACGATTGACAAGATATCGACACGCAATTACGACTACATCGGTTACTGTAGTTTTGTTTCTTTGTGGTTTATAGACATATCGTTTTATTAATCGGGAAAGAAGACAAAATGGCGGATCGCAGAGAATTGATACTCTAAATTTAAAATCGATGGTGATCGCTTATCTAGCGGAATAAAACTTTAATATCTATGAATTTGAGCATTTTTATACAGAATGAACATAATATCAATTTTTGATTTTTTTGCGAAGTTTCCCTTTAAGTCAAGTTATAGTGTCTCAGGAACAATAGCCTCAATTTTATTTACAGGGCAGTATTTTTATTGATGCCTCATGTTGGAAATTAAAAAATAAAACACAATATGAGGGTCTGGATATGGTGGGGTGGGGGTGGGGGCGTCCGTTATTCTGTAACATTATCCTTGATTTCTCTAATCTTCATTTTTTAACGGCATTATTCTTTAATCATTTAAACCCTTCCAAACCCTCTAATGTTGTCTTCATATCAAATTGTTTTAACGGCGAGTGGCTTCCAAGAAGCAAGGTCTTTTCACCTCTGACGTAGACCCGTTTTTCCGGAATATGTTTGTCGTTAGTTTTTACATCGAGATGACCGTGAGGTTATTCCGATGTATTGCTATCGCCCAAATTTCTATATGCAAATTAGTGTTGGGTTTTCAACCGATCTATAAAAATAATAGATCTGCGGACATTATCTTGTGCAAAATATCGCATGTTTTAACTTCATTTTTTCGATGGATTCTCCTCTAAATATTTGAAAAAAAAATAATAATATGAAAATGTTTTGTCGTTAGATATGTATATATACATTTATAAAAGTAAAAACAAATCATTGATAATATTTATGCAAACGTACCGACAGATTGTGTTAAAGTTTGCGGAAGAATATTACAAGCACGTTTTGTCACACTCCCGGCAACTCTGTTATTGCGGGAAAATATGAATGGCTTCTCATATCCAATCTTTAAGAAAAGCAATGTTTTATAGAAGAGTGCCCACCATGCACTTGCACAGCACTATACTATTATTAGAATAACAACGGACTTCTATCGGACGTTAAACGGATAAGACGGATGTTGAACGGATGAGAAACGGACTCATTCCGGACGTTTAACGGATAAAACGGAGTGATGAACGGATCTGAAACGGATAAATGCCAATTGAAAATTTTGCGTCAGAAATGCCAATTATTGGTATGTCAGATTTCTTAAGGTTCGTGAATTCTTATTATTCATAATCAACCTTAGAGTATAGACACGTCTTCACAATCAATCAGCTCTTATTCAGGTCAGACACTGCCCTTTGGCGGAATTTTGAAGACCAAACCAAAGCCAGTTACACAAAAACATTTTGAATATTTATGCAATTTACATGTATTATTATTGTCGCCTTTCATTTTTCCGTATATCTTGTTCATCCGTTTTATCCGGTACGCTTCCGTTAGGTGTCCGTTTTATGCGGTACTCGTCCGTTGGGTGTACGTTCGACATCCGTTCTGTCCGGTACGTTTCCGTTTCTCGTACGTTGCATATCCGTTGTGTTTCCGTGATGCATCCGTTACGCGTCCGGTTTATTACTTGGTACATCAACGGACTCCCAACGGATAACAATTTTGTCAACGGACAACTTTTGTTTTCATCCGTTAGGCGTCCGTTTGTGCTATCTGGTAAGGTGTGACTGAGGGTTAAGTAATACTTCTTTAAAATTGTGTTTTTTAATCAGGGAATTGACCGAAAATCGTTTAGTTTTTCGGTCCTTTGCGGTAAGTGCCGAATTTTGTCTCAGTTTAACATATAATCATATTTGTTATCAAAATATAATTAACCGGCATATTTCTTCCATTTTAACCATTCTTTGAACATGTTGAAGTTTCAACACTTCAAAATTTTAAAACGACGCATTTCCGTCCCCTGCGCACCCGTTCCCACTCTACAACGAGATTTGTATGATCAAGTTTTTCGGCGTGTACAATTTGTTGTGAAAAAAATTTTCAAGTCATTAAGTCCAAATAGGAACATAAATATTGACATTAGATATACTGTTCCCAGGTCCAAAGTAAACCAATTTGACGCTAACGGTAGCTGAAAATGACCGTTTGACGCCTGGCGGTAAACGGTCGTTCTCCCTTCTCTCATTCATTCATAAAACGAAATCTTTACCTCCGACAACTTTAATTGGCATTTCGCGAATATTCCATTTACGAGTGAAAACTTACAGTGCCGTGTACACTTCAAAATTGAGATATATTTTCGGACCAATAAGGGACCAATTACTCATTATACAAGGTAAAAGGGGGTACCCTCACTCTGAGTCTAACGCCACCGCATCCGCTATCCCTTTTGTCAAAAAGTATAACATTTCTTCGAATTAATATAAGAACATTGTCTACATTTAAATCACATTATACACATGAAAAATTGTAACATTGAGGCACACTGAAAGCTCATCGACATCGTTAACCAACTGAAATCTGTCAATCTGAATTATTCTATTTTCTAAAAAAGAATTGTAAATATGTCTTTTTTTATTGTTTAAAATTTTTCATCTTGCTTTTTTAATGCCTGTGGGTTTTTTCTCTCTTTTTTACATTTTTTTAACTTACATACAAATATTTCGTTTTTTCCGTGGACAACAGCTACTGGAAAAATGCAGACGATATTATTTAATATAAGCAGACGGCAGTTATGTAAAACACCGAGAAAAGTCAAAGGTCAGAGGACATGAACTTTGTATTAAAATGGAATGGATAAAAAACTACGAGAAGTTCGAAAAAAAAGAGTTATCTAACTTAGCATCAAGCGTGAAGCAAATGACAATAGATCATCAAAAGATTCAAATAGTCAGTCAAAGCTGCGCGTGACTTAGCAGAAGACAAAATAGATTTTTAAATATGGCGTCTGCAAAGAAAAAGCCAAAATTTAATTGCGACTTTGATGTGAGGGGTATTGACGGATGGACAGGGACCCAAAAGAAAGAATTGTTGAAAGAAGACTTTTTTCCATTTGAAAGCAAACTGCATATGCTTCTTTATTGCCTGAGAGGATCAAAGTACCATAGAATAGTAAGATTGCATGAGTCGGCCTTGAGGTTAAGCTTCAAACTTTAAAAATTAAAAAATCTACGAATGCTTTCTCATCAAATGAGTTGTAATATGACTGCTCTTTTATACCTTTGATTTATACCTTTGAAACACATTATGAAACTGTAACAATTGGCGATTGAGAACAACACAGTCTAGTCACAAAATGTCTGCTTATGCCACATTCACTTGTCTCTTAATTGTCAATGTGGGGTTGACTATCCACACCCCTGCGAAAAATTACAAGTGGCGTATAAATAAATACACCTTAAGTTATCGCTAATCCCCACTGACCTGGCTGCTTGAACTTCCTCAAGTTTACCTTAATCCCTAATCCAGAATTAAGAAAGACAGTCTTGATTCTAATTATGTTTTCTTTGAAATGCGAATTATTTGCATTTAGCCTTTACTTAGTTTTGACATGTTGATATTCTAACACTTAAATGCATTTTAAAGAAATAAAGAAAATATAGATTTATTGATCATGTTGATACAAAACTATTCAAAAATATTGCCAAGGAAAAACACCTCATTTTTCCTTGATATATCCAATCGACTTGAAACTTAGTACACATGTTTCTCATGATATCATCTTTCTTATTTTTTATTCCAAATTAGAGTCCCCCCCCCTCCACCCCCCAACCATTGTCACCATCCATTGAACATAGAAAATGATAGTGCAGATGGGTCATCCATGTAATGTGAACACATTCTTGTTTAAGTGTACTTGATGTACAGTTAACATGGTTATACTTTCCAAAGTAAAGGATTATATTCCTTTGAATTTATTTTACAGGATCAGGAGACTTTTAAATATATTCTCAATATATGCAGAACAATTATAGATGAGGGGATACAAGAAGTACCCAGCTTTGATGGTGTGTGGAATTTTGAAGTGGAAAATTTGGAATATGATTGGATCGAGGTAATTTAAAGTAAACCATAGAAATAACATAAATACATGAAATAGTTGGAACAATGATAATATAACCAAAACAGTTGGTTAAAGACCATTTATTTGTTGCATTTTATGATTTAATGTCTGTCTGTCTGTCCGGCGTAAACATGTTGCACCGTAACATGAGACCAACTTATCCAAATTTCATGAAACATAGTTGTTTCTTATGATGGTAATATGAGCTGTATACTTCTTGATAAAAATAAGATTATAATGTTTTGAGCAAGAGTTATGGCAATTTGTAACTAAAACAGGGGTGCGTTTTCTTAGCTCATCTGGCCTAGCTCATCTTGACTAAAAGGCTGAGTGAGTGTCCCTCATTGGTCGTCGTTAAATTTTACAAAAATGTTCTCCTCCAAAACTACTGGGCCAAATTGAACTAAACTTGGCCACAATCATCACTGGGGTACCTAGTTTAAAAATGTGTCTGGTGACCTAGCCAACCAACCAAGATGTCTGCCATGGCTAAAAATATAACATACATGTAGGGGTAAAATGTAGATTTCTGCTTATATCTCTGAAACAAAGGCATACAAAGCAAATCTGACATTGAATATAATTGTTTATCAAGTCAAGATCTATCTGCCTGGAAATTTTCAGATGAATCGGACAACCTGCTGTTATGTTGCTGTCCCTAAATCAGTGATCTGGAAGGATTTTTACTCTATTGACCCAGGGCCCCCAAATATAAATTCAAAGGGCCATTTTAAAAAATAATGGGCCGTGTTGTCAAATGAATGGACCATTTGAATTGATTACTGTAAAAAAAATTAAAAAGTGTATATTTCAGCACAGAGGTGGTGGTACTTACCTTTATGATTTTGAATAATATGGATATTGTTCCTGTCATTTTGTAATTTCAATTTCAATGAGGCCAAAAAAAATATATGTCTGTTTCCTGTTTCCTAACCGACCCTGACTCAAACCCCCCAACCCTAGACCTTTATTCAAAACGGATCCGTATCTCACTATGCCCAAACAATTAAAATGGCTGCTCCCAGCACAAATGTGCTACAATTAAGGTTTAGAAAATGTTGGAACCGAAAGGATTTTTCAATTAAAGCTTCTTTAAAGGGATTAAATCGTTTTGGGGTACACAGTCTGCACGGTTAGCCCCTAGTCTGGTGCCCCAGACTAGTAAAATTCCTTTCGGACTAGTAAGTTTTTGCAAAACTTTGTTTGGCCCAATAAGAAAAAATGTCAGAATAGTGGTCTTCGGACTAGTAGTTGAAAAAGTAACTTTAGTTTTTGGTGCAGACTGGGTACAGGACCCTAACCAAACATGACATTTAACCGACTGCAAATGTAAAGCAAAATTATATCCCAGTGAAATTTGATCCGGTGGAAAAAATGTCACAGTAGTTGTTGTTATTTTTTTATCTGGAGGAAAATATTTCCCTGGGATATTTTTTCTTTGCCGTGAAATTCTGTCAGCGTAGTTAATTTATCGGATAGTTATATAATAAATTATGCAAATTTGTTCTACCTTTGTAAAACATTTTATAATTATAGTCAGGTATATATTGATTGTGAGTAACGCACATAGTAGTTAATGGGACTCTATTTCACACGTTGATGTGAAATATAGTACGGCAATATATACTGGTACATACTGTCCGCATAACACACATAGATTTTCACTCCTCTGGAAAAAATTAACCTGTGAAATACCATGCCTGGAAAAAAAATTACAGGGACAAATTATCCTCAGGATAAAATATCACAGAGGAAGAAATAAACCGTTTATACACAAATCTGACAGGGGATGCAAAAATAATTAAAAAAAAAATTTAAAAAATCCAGACCTACCGACCTTGATTTATTTGCCTTGGTAGCAGGAAACAAATATATTTTTTTTTTTGGCCTGCATATACAATAACTTTGAAACTGGAAAATATTTAAGATATATATCCTTTATTTACAATTTTTAAACTGGTACTGTTGCCTTGCTTTTTTACATTAAATTTGGGTCTTGGTCCATACCATACTTATTCCAGACGTTCCGTATTAGAGGACATTTCTGGCATTTCCTCTGCACTTCTTGCATTATTATAATTATCACAATGACAAGAATAACAGTACAGAGTATCATTTAGTGGATAGAACAAAACAACAATTCGCTGAAGGCATGTTTACAAAATGTCAAAACGAGCTGAAGACCAAAAAAAGACGAGGACATTTAAGCGCTTTTTATGGAGACAAAAACATATTCATAAAAAGGCTTTGGTTTTTTTTTTAATCGAAATATTAGCAAGCTTAATTAACTTAAAAGATTATAATTAAAGATAAATCTCGTCTATACTAGCCAAATTCACAAATTTAAAGTTGTTTATAAAAAATTACATTGTATATTATGAATGATGGTCAATTACATTTTTTGGGTAATCAGATCTACTGCATGGTTCTATTATTACCATAGGAAAACACCTGAGACGTCCCAAAAATATATAGGTGCTCCTAGCATTTTAGGAACATAACAGAGTTGTGTTCATACACATGGTGTCACGAAACACAATGGGAAATCCATTTGACAATATCTAAATGTTTCGAAACGAAGTGAAAAATATCTTGCGTCATGTGGGCTTTTACATTTGTCTCTCTATGCACCATTTTTGGTTGATATGTGCTATAGGCACAGGGCGTGCATCCTTCCAGATCACTGCTGAATTTGTAATTTTAAAGGAAATTTTGCTGTTTTGTTGTGATCTTTTGACAATGGTGCACTTATACAGGTACAATTGAACTCCTTGTAAATTTTTGGTTTTTTAAGTCTTGAAAAAATGATGCAGTATGTTGAAGGAGAAACGTAGAAATTGTTGATAAAACGGTAGATATACATGTATATATATCATGTATATATTCAGTATGAAAAATTAAAAGTCCTAATAAGCAATTTTCATAAGGTGAGCAAAGCTGAGATACAGGCAATGGCATGCCTCTTTTCTCAGGGCTAACTATGAATAGAAAGTCACATGTGATATTTTTATTTGAAATTGAAAAACAAATATTTTTCAAGATGTGTGTTTTAGACATAATTCCACCTTATGTAATAATGCTGTATTTTGATTGGATGAGAAACGTGGTATTTTTCACCAATTTATATATATTGAGATTTTCTTTTCTCTGCTGGGGTATTTGCTAGCAAATACCATGGCAGACGGGAAATACCCTAGCAAATACCATGGCAGATGGGGAATACCATGTCTAAAAATAACTCAATGAATTATTTCTATTCTAATATGACAAATTCATGGTCATTCCAAATATATGGTTCCAGATGAAAAATTTATGATAAAAAGCATCATTATTGAATTTGAACCGACTGACGTAAAAAATCTGTGAATGACGTCATAAATAAAACTCAAAGGAAACGAATTGTCAACCGGTCACATAAAACTGAAATCCACTTGTATTACGCTTCACTGAAACTGATGAACAAAGTGTAGTAGTCAGTCGAGAACCAGCTGAAATATATATACAGTTATTGACTGTACATTAAAAAAAATGATAAGAAATGATTATACGGTTAATGCAACTTGACCACGCAAATAGCACAGCTGCAGTGTATACAAAAATTATACATTCAAGTCGAAGTTTTATAAGATATCTAATTATAATCAACTTCTGAGGTGGAACATTCGGTGGAATTAAACAATTATATCATGCTTACAAGGGGTATTTGCCAAAAATACCGGTTTCGAGGTAATCAAATTTCCCTTGCCTAACGGCTCTGGAAATTTGTACCTCTCAACCGGTATTTTTGGCAAATACCCCTTGTACATGTTGTAAGCATGATATATTTGTATAAAATGGAAAGAAAAATTTCAAGGTTTATTAAGAATATTTGGTCTGATCTTATATTTACAGAGCACTGATGAGAGTAATCTTCCCTTCAGCATTTTTCAGCCCTCATCAATTTTGAATTTGATGCTGAGAAATAAAAACTACAATTCTAAAATTGAAAGGTATTTATTATTTCATTATAGTTATTGTTAGTTGGCAGATGAAAGATAAAGAGTTGTTTTGATTTCTGTTATGACATTTATCAATGGTGATTTTAAAATAAATTGTCTGATACTGGTAAGTGTTTCAGCATTTCAATTCTCATTCCTTCAGTTTCACATACATGAAGAGTATATACCATAAAAAATGTGAAACAAACATTCAGTTAAGGAATGACAGTAATATATATTTTCTGTCTTTGAAGAAATAACATAAAAAATGTGGTGCACACTGAATAACCCGCGTAGTGGACTATTTAAAGTGTTCACCACATTTTTTATGTTATTTCTAATAGGCAGAAAAAATATTAGTCATTTCTTATAATTTAATTCTGAAAAAACATTTTAAACTGGAGTAAATCAAGAAAAAACGTTGATGAGGTCACAGTCACATGACAAAATTATGTCTATTGGCTGATGAAAAGAGTTTTTTTATATACCAAAGCATATAGATGTAACCAACATATTTACTTATTAAGGTCACTGTATGACCTTCAGCTATGAGCAAAAGTTTAATTTAAGCACTTTGAAGTAAGTTATCTAAGCCCTTTACATAAATGTAAAACAATTCAAACAAAAATAAAAACCCATCATCTGCCTCATTAATGTTAAAACAATAACAGTGAGCAAATGTGACATACATTAACTAACTACAAACTGAATAAGATGCTCCCATGTTAAGTTGGGCACAAACAGAATGTCACATGGTAAGACATGTTAGCTATATAACCAAAAATATTATTTCAGGCCAGTTACTGTAATTGCAACTCCCCTGAACAGAATTGCATGAGACTTTGTAGATAATACTATGCAGATTTAAATTCTCCCTAGTCCTGCTTGTCCCATTTTAAAGTATTTCTACTAAAAATGCAATAGGCTTTAAGGCCAGACTTTTTATTTTATCTGTTTAACAAGAAAATTTGTAAAAAATTAGGGTCGAGGGGGCGAAATAAAAAAAAAATAAAAGTGCAAAATTGGTCCAGTCGACACTAAAAATAAAAATAAAACCATTATAAGTGACTTTTTTTTTTTTTTTTTTTTTTTTTTATAGAATTTATCAAAATACAAGAACAATGAAATGAGAACAGACCAGCATATTAACCCAGAGACATATATAAACTATATGTTTATATATGTCTCTGGTTAACCCTTCTATTAATATAAACTTAAAAACTATGTTTTGATTCTGTATTTCCACTAATATAGATCCATGGCACCACTCAAATATATCAACCTCGCTGCATCTACACTATATATGTATATACCAGTCACCCAGTCAGGAACCTCTTAGTGTATGTAGAGACATATATGTACACATGTGTATATATGTCTCTGGTGTAATAGTCCCAGAGTTAAGCAACTTTAACCTATAAATTGAAACAATGCTTATACATAAAATGCAGTTTTTGGCTTATATCTTAAAAACCAAAGCATTTAGAACAATTCTGATAATGGAAAATTTGTTTATCAACATCTATCTGCCCTGAAAATTGAAACATGAATCCATCTGTGTCCTTTGTTTACTATTCACATAGACCAAAGTTTTAGAGCCTTTAGTTTTTAATTTCTTTTCAACCTCCTATTCTTCCTTTTTTTGGAAGAATCCCGTAAACCAACTAATAAAAAAAAGTTACAAAGTTGGTATCTGAGCATGCACCAAACATTCTAAAGGTTCTATAATTTCCTAAACAAGATTATCAGGATTTCAGTTTAAAAGCAGTTGTGCACATACATAATATTAGTGTTTTCAACATTAAACCGGTTAATCGGTCGAACGACCGAATACCAAAACTGCTAACTGGTTAACCAGATTATTTTCAATTTTGACAGGTTTTATATTGAAATCATTAAATAGTTAGGTTTTATTAAAAAATTGTCGTCTTGGTAATTAAGTTGACAGATCAGTTGTCCAGTAAATTGATTGCTATTGTTAATCCTATACACATACAATTAATTAATTAATTAGAACTTGTCTCGGGGCAGGATCTTAAAGAAACATAATTAGTATATATGTTTTTTTAACAATGTTTAACAGTATAACTCTAAATCAGTAATGCGATTATATTTTACGATTTACTTCATTATTTCGTTTCTGATCTAATAGTTTGTAAACCTTCACCTAAATGTACAACATACGTCTCGCAAAGCTAAGTCTTACTTTAAACGAAATGCTAACTAAAAAATTGTATATAATGCAAACAAATTTGAATGTACTCAATGTATACGTGATAGTACGAGTAACATTCAAAGAAAGTAAAGAAATGGTGACCTATAGTTGTGATTTTCTGTGTCCTTTTTTTGAGCCTGCAACTTTTGTTGCAGAAAGCTCGACATAGGGATAGTGATCCGGCGGCTATGGTGGCGGCAGCAGCGGTGTTTATCTCACTTCTTAAAAGCTTTATATTTTAGAAGGTAGAAGACCTGGATGCTTCATACTTTGTATATAGATGCCTCATGTTACGAACTTTCCGTCAGTCACATGTCCAATGTCCTTGACCTCATTTTCATGGTTCAGTGACTACTTGAAAAAGAAGTTCAGATTTTTTGTAATGTTAAATTCTCTCTTATTATAAGTAATTGGATAACTATATTTGGTATGTGCGTACCTTGCAAGGTCCTTATGCCTGTCAGACAGTTTTCGCTTGACCTCGACCTCATTTCATGGATCAGTGAACAAGGTTAAGTTTTCATGGTCAAGTCCATATCTCAGATACTATAAGCAATAGGTCTAGTATATTCGGTGTATGGAAGGACTGTAAGGTGTACATGTCCAAATGGCAGGTGTCATCTGACCTTGACCTCATTTTCATGGTTCAGTGGTTATAGTTAAGTTTTTGTGTTTTGGTCTGTTTTTCTTATACTATATGCAATAGGTCTACTATAATTCGTGTATGGAATGATTGTAAGGTGTACATGTCTAGCTGACAGGTGTCATCTGACCTTGACCTCATTTTCATGGTTCAGTGGTCAAAGTTAAGTTTTTTAGTTTTGGTCTATTCTTCTAATACTTTATGCATTAGGTCAACTATATTTGGTGTATGGAAATATTTTATGATCTATCTGTCGGTTACACATGTTTTATTTGACCTTGACCTCATTTTCTTGGTTAATGTTGAGTTTATGTGACAGTTGAAATAAAGCTTTATATTTAGGTCTATCAAGATAGTATCAAGGATTAGTAAAGAAGGCGAGACATTTCAGTGTGTGCACTCTTGTAATTCCTTTTTTGGAGAATTGTCTCATTGGCAATCATCTTCTTTTTTATAATTAACCATTTTAATTGAAACACTCCACATCATTTTCAGAGTCAACAAGTGAAAAGGAAAGAGTAATCAGTTTCAGACATATTCAGTTCTACGAGTTCAAGAGGGTTTTTCTATTTTTCTGAAGTTGGTACAAACGCTGTAGTTGATACGGTGTAGTTGATTATTAAAAGTCAAACTTCGACAGGAATCCTCACACACAAGCCTTATAATAAAGAGGACAAACTTCAATTCTAAAAGCGTTAATTTATGACTTGGATGAAAGGTTGTCAAATTGACACTCATACCACATGTGTAGCGTACTATTGATTATAAGGCTTACAAGCACCAACTCAAACTAGCGGTTAATCGGTCGAACGATTATCCGAGTTTTAAACCGGTTAGGCAAAAGTGTACGATTTGACAACACTACATAATATTGATAATATATTACTATGTGATTGTAGATATCCAAGAAAATTTATTTCTGAAGAGAAATATACCAACCAGAATAGTGGGAGTAAATGGATTGATGATATTCTAGCACCTTGTGCAACATTAAATGACACCTTATACTATGTTGGTGACACTGTCAAATTTTCATGGGGAGAAGACATGTTCATTGGAAAAATTATGAAATTTTTTCACAAGGTAAAAGTTTGTAAAAATTCTATTGGCCTGTAGAAGAAATTCTTGCAGTCCTACCAGTTCAATAAAACAAGTCTTGTCTTGTGGGGAGGGACACAATACCTGATGACCATTTAATTATATTGATGCAATGTTTATACAGCATGCTTTCCAAAATGTATATTTATTGGGGAGTTCATCTGTTCTTTCAGTTCTCTGTTCCAGTGGCACAATTTTATCATTGGTCAACTGATTTAAAAAAAAAATATCAAATCTTGGGGCCAATTGGTGAACTTGCTCCTATGGTATCTAACTGTACATTATACGAGCATACAGCATTTACAGTATATAATACATGATAAATAATGCATTTTAGTATTGATAGCATAGCCTTGGCTGTTTTACAATAACTTATTATTTTCAAAAATACAGATTATTAATTTTGAAATAAAACAATCTAAAATAAGTGTTTTAAGGAAAATTACAATATCAAATGTCTGACCCTAACCATGGATTGTACACTTAAAAACAATCTTTTATACATGAAAATAAAGATTTTTTTATTGAAATTAATTATCATAAATTTATTTAAAGAATGAAGAAACAGTGGTGAGTGCATTAATTCAACCTAATGAATTATTGTCACAGGATTTGTTTGAAAGCCAAGAGAGCTCAAGGTTAGTATAATATATTGATAAAAACCGTACACCCTTGTTTTGATTAAACACTTTTGGACAACATTTTAAGCCCAATATATTCAGGGAGAATCAATCAAATGAAAGTTAACTTCCAGACCTGCCTACTATCCCCATTTTGGTGATACCATCCTTACAGGTGCAAACATTTGCAGCGTAATTAAACGTTTTAATGGATCCAAACCTTCTCCCTTTTTCTGAAACAATAGCATAACATCACAATATAGAAAAACACACGATAAAATATCAATTGGCAGACTTAACTCAATCAAAAAGCGTATGATTACACAATGAACAAATAAAGTTGATCTGCGATATGTTCATATTGAAATTGATAGAAAACCAAAAATTGGGAATTTTGGAAATGAAGGAGGAGGGATAAAAAATATTTTCCTGTCCCCAATACAGGGCTTCCAAAATTTTTCTGAGCCAGCCGGACATTTTATATCTGATCCGAATTTTAATCCCCAAGACTAAGTCACAAAAGGCAATTATGGTAATCAGATGGCCATCCCAATGATTGACATTAGATTAAAAACGATATTAAACTTTACTTTGATATGAATTTGATGTTCTGACATAAACTGTTAAAATTGGCATTGCATCATTCAAAGTGTGCACATCAGCGTGCTCATATCTGCATTAGACTCTTTAATTGTGCAAAATGACGTTGTCAAAAACTTTATTTTCGTTTTTAAAGTCACATTTTTCAAACCCGGATGTTGACTTGACAATGGTAAAACATGGACCATAAATGGATACGTAAAATCCGTGTACGTTTACATAGCATGACTGAGCGAAGAAGCTCTTTCCACGTTATTTCTTCAACAAAATACTCGAAATGAACGTTAGGTACAGGTATCAATGATAGTTTTAGAATTTTGAAGAAATGTAGGATGCATAATTGAATTTCCCACCTCTGCACATGCGTGTTCTTGTTCATACAACGTAGTTCTGACGATTTTTTCATGTAAAAAAACCTTTTTAAATGTTTCAAGAAATCAAGTTTATAAATGTATTTATTATAAATTTGATCTTTTGGACTAAATCAATTAGATACAAACCGCTGAAATGTACGAAAGTAATTGTGAATGGACAGATTAATTTATACGATGTCCGGTACTAAAATTAGTTTACCTGTCACCTTACAGGTAGTTTTCAGCTGTCCAACAACTAATTAGCCGTGATTAAAATTAGAAAGTATTGAAGTAAGGGTTGTTTTGATAGTAATTAATCAACATGTCACTTTTATGACCGGAAATGTATGGCTGTTAAAGGCAAAATGTTGGGTCAAAAAGATCGTGAATTATATTAAAATGACCGAAAAAGCCTTGAAAACTTAAAAGTATATGACCGTTTCATGCTTTTCCCAGCCGGTCTTTTACCGGACATTATACAAATGACCGGAATATATGACCGTTTTGGAAGCCCTGCCCCAATAACCTATGTCTTATGATACTTTTGCTGAAATTCTGCATTCAGTCAATATTTTACAAAATTCTTCAAACAACACTTTACATACTTTAAACTACGCTCTGAATGCCCACGATACCGCAGGTGTGTTCGTTTTATTTATTTTAAGGTGCAAAACTAAAGCATTTATCATCATTTTCCTCTTATTGTTCTATTTTTTCCCACTCATTAACAGATATGGAGACAATTTATCGGTTTCAGTAGAATTGGAAGCAATTGAGTCAAGAATAAAAAACACAGAAGAGGTATGTATAAATAATTACATTAGATGTATGTTTCATTAGAATACGTTATTCTGATTGGCTAATTGCACATCACATGTTATTCCGTAAGCAGTTGCATGAGACAATAACATTTCATGCATGATGACACGAGGTCCCACAATAAAGTGCACAGGTGAATTTAAAAATCTGTAAACTGCTACTGTGATCATGTCATAGTGCTGGTAGTTGGCAGTTTAATCAAAGCAAAGACTTTACAAAACAAAATTAAAATTTGCTTTTGAGTTCTCTTCTACAGCAGGACAACTCTCTGGTGAAGACAATACAATACCATAAGTTATTTATTGAATTCCAATCAACTTGAAACTTAGTACACATTTTCCTTCTGATTATGATGATATGAAAATTTTAATGTTAATGCCAAATTAGAGTTTTGACCCCAATTTCAAGATCCACTGAACATAAAAAATGGCATTAAGAGTGGGGCATCCATGTACTATGGACACATTCTGTCTTTTTTACTGTTATAAATCATAGTTTATGGGTATAATTAAGATTCAATTACCTATTATTTGCTTTCTATAACTATTACATTGTTCCAGCTATATAGTTTTCATAGGGTGGGCAGCCTGCCCTTTCCAGAGTGCCGCCCTGAGGCTGTGGTCATTTTTTGTAAGTCCATGCCTAAATTGCCATAATATTTTGATGAAAATGCAACCTGTATACTCATTTATGACCAGCCCTCAGCTAATTAACATTACAGCAGGTGCAATAAGTTGTGATTCCACTTACCAACATTTGATGGGTCATTAATGCATTAATTCTAATACAATTAGTTTGTATCAATATAGTTCTGATTGGATGACAGTTAGTGTAAAATTCTCTATCTCCTTGTTTGTAACTAAGGTAGGCGATATTTTGAATTGCTGAATGTATTGACATGTAATTTCTACAATAATAAGCCATAAAACTCACCTTAAAATCCTCTTTTTATCAAATTTTATTACATTCTGAAGCGGCACAGAAGCCAGAAAACGCCTGGTGTTTATGTATGACGCCAGAAGCATACCTATGATGTCATCTAGTGTTGAGACCAAAGAAGATAACATCTTTTTCGCGGAATTTTCTTTAACGAAGATTTTACACTGAAATGATGCTTGAAATTTAATTATGAACTTGTTTTGCATTAGAATAGAGATAAGGCCATGTAAAATTAATTGTTGGTTTCCCCTAACATGGAGAAATTTTATAGACCTGGCAGGCAGGCTTTTCCTTACATATATATATATTCAAATTAAATTAATTAAAGCTGAAAATCCATTATCACAGATTGTTTGCTTTGTTAACATTTGTTGAAAGCCAATGTGCTTTTTTTTGGCAGAAAAATTCAGAAAAAAACAGGTTTTTTTTTCATGAAAATACTGAAAAGACCACATGACAATTTGAAATTACTTGAGTTTCATTAGACATTTTCTAACAGATAGAAAAAGTATTTTTATGCCCCGCTTACAATAGTAGAGGGGCATTATGTTTTCTGGTCTGTGCGTCCGTTCGTCTGTTCGTTCGTCCCTCTGTTCCGCTTCAGTTTAAAGTTTTTGGTCAAGGTAGTTTTTGAAGAAGTTGAAGTCCAATCAACTTGAAACTTAGTATACATGTGCCCTATGATATGATCTTTCTAATTTAAATGGCAAATTAGAGGTTTGACCCCAATTTTACGGTTCACTGAACATAGAAAATGATAGTGCAAATTTCAGGTGAAAGTTTTTGGTCAAGGTAGTTTTTGATAAAGTAGAAGTCCAATCAACTTGAAACTTAATTTTTAGTATACATTTTCCCTTTGATAAGATCATTCTAATTGTAATGCCAAATTAGAGAATTTCTTCCATTTTCACGGTCCACTAAACATAGAAAATGATAGTGCGAGTGGGGCATCCATGTTCTGTGGACACATTCTTGTTCCCTGAAATTTTGTGGGGAGAAGGGGATGAGAACAATATACTAGTGGGAACTTTTCAAGCTGGATTACAGTTATATGTATAATTAAAAACCAGGCCTTTCCACATCAATTTTACTGTTTACTCAGAGTTGAAATTGATATCATAAGTTTCTTTATACTGATGCTTAGAATATGTGGTTATTACATGCTTAAGAGTGAAATTTTGGTGTAAATGCAGTGTTGTCTAGATGATAGCTTATTTAACTCTTAAGGTAGATAGGGTGTCTTCCTCCATCTTGGATTTTGAAATACTAGAAAACAAGGTCTAGATCTTTGATGAAATGTGCAAATTTTTATATTAATAGTAGGTAATTCATGTGTAAGAATTTTCATTTTAATATAGAAAATGCCATGTTTGATCATATTTATGATTGTATTTTACAAAAATAAGAATTCTGTTGTTTGATTAATTTTTTTCCAACTTTGTCAAATAAGGGGAAGCAACTCAAATGCAAGGGCAGATAATCCAGATAGTGTTACTTTTACTATAGAATGTGTTAGGAATTTACCCATTTTTACATGTAGCAAGAAAACGAGTCCGGTGACCCCATTTTTTCTTTTTCTTATCTGAAAGCATAATATTGTAGCTATCTTCTCATATTTTATCTCAAAATTCTATGGTGTGGTTTGCGTTTTATGGCGGAAAAATGGGTTTTCCATGCATAATCTATACAAAATCTTTACAATTTTGAACAACCTGTAGCGTGAAAATAAGTCCGGTGACCCATTCTTTTTATTAATGTTTTTAAACAAGCAGGATATGAACTACATTTTGACAAATTATTAAAAGATTCTATGGATTATAATTTAGACACCCCATCTACCTTAATTCCAAAAAATATAGTTTGTTTTGCTTGAAAAACAGGACAGGAGATAACTGGCCACTTCCTGTTGATCAAAAGTCATTTCTAGTCTTGAGTGATAAGTAAATGTATTAAGAGTACAAAATATATGAATTCTGAGTACTTTTTCATGAAAAAAGTGCAAAAAAGGCTACTTCAAGTTGTCATTTTTCAAGGTCATATGTCACCCAACCTTTTTAAAAGGTCATATTACTTTATTATGAACCAACTGGACTTTATAATCAATTTAAACTTATAATTAGACATTTCAGTGGCACTAGACTCCTATACCATGCCATTAGATTGTTTTAAACCAAATGTAACATATCTTCATTACAATGAAGCAAACATTTTGCACTTGTTCTTTTTACCTATCTTTAAAAGCGTTTGAGAAAATGTATAAAGCAAGGAAAGGAGTAGGTCCGGTAAGGACCGATTTTGGCCTCAAATTTCAGGTTCATCTGAAGAAAGATTTTGACCTCTTTTTAAACACTTAAGTGTTTATTTTAATTGATTTGATTAGTTTTTGTGAAAGATTTTAACTTATTAAGTCATTAAAAACGCTTCGATTCAAGCTTTAATATAAAAAATCTCTAAAATATGCCAAAAAAATGTCACTTGTCACGTAGAAATATTCTTTTTACCAAATTTTATTAGATTCTGAAGCAGACTTGCAGCCAGAAAACTTAAAACATACCTTGAATGAAGTGACATAGTTAAGGTGCTACAGTATATAACATCCATTCACAGAATTATTACTTTTATGTTTTGCTGGCTCTCCTACTGAAGTTTTTAAATGGATGATGAGTTTTACCTTCACTTAAATATTCCATTACCTGTTATTTATGTTTATTTCAGGAAAGAATTATGTTTTTAAAGTCCAGAGCTGTTGGCAGACCAATATACTGCTTTCCAATCAATTTATTCATGGATGATACCAGTGGCAACAAATCGAAAAAATGGAACCCATACCATTTATGGACATTACAGTTTGCAGGGCTTCCAAATGATTTGAAACAGAAAAAATCCTTTCAACATTATGTAACCTCATCAAATAAAGTGAAAACTGTAAATTTGGGAAATCCAGTAATTGATGATATAAATGATTTATTCAGGTAAATACAGTTTAATCTAGTGTTGGGAAATTTAAAAAATGGAAGTAATTTGAAGTTTATTTAGATGTTTCATTGATTTGCATTGGAATGAAATCATCAGTTAGCATGTTAGCTGAATGATTAAACTTGTTCATCCAGTGGAAATCTTATGAAACATTATATTGAAAATGGATTATACATAAGGAAATTTATGGCTTTACTAAGCATTTTCTGTAAGTCATGCCGACAATGTAGTTAAATATAGTACACTATTATCATTTTTCTACTGCAATCTAAACATTTTTGACTCATTTTTTGTTATCATTTCCCTGTTTCTAAGCCTCATCCTTATATCGTTGATCAATTGTCAAGTTAATGCACTATTAATGTCTCTATATCATGTATTTATAGTCATTTTTCTACTGCAATCTAAACATTTTTTACTAATTTTTAGCTCACCTAGCCCGAAGGGCCAAGTGAGCTTTTCTCACCACTTGGCGTCTGTCGTCGTCGTCGTTAAATTTTTACATTTTGAACTTCTTCTAGAGAACCACTGAATGGAATTAAACCAAACATGGCATGAATGTTCCTTATGAGGTGCTGACCAAGTGTTGTTACTTTGTAGCGGATCCATCATCCAAGATGGCCGCCAGTAGGGGACTTTTGAATGATATCAAACATAGTCTGAATGTTCCTTTCCTTATGATGTTGTGTTATTATTTTTAGACATAATTTATATTTTTTTATATGATTTCAAAAACCCAAGTAGAATCAGGTGAGCAATACAGGCTCTTGAGAGCCTCTAGTTTGTTATCATTTCCCTGTTTCTAAGCCTCATCCTTATATCGTTGATCATGTCAAGTTAATGCACTAATAATAAAATTGAGAATGGAAATGGGGAATGTGCCAAAGAGACAACAACCCGACCAAATAAAAAACAACAGCAGAGGGTCACCAACAGGTCTTCAATGTAGCGAGAAATTCCCGCACCCGGAGGCGTCCTTCAGCTGGCCCCTAAACAAATATATACTAGTCCAGTGATAATGAACGCCATACTAATTTCCAAATTGTACACAAGAAACTAAAATTAAAATAATACAAGACTAACAAAGGCCAGAGGCTCCTGACTTGGGACAGGCGCAAAAATGCGGCGGGGTTAAACATGTTTGTGAGATCTCAACCCTCCCCCTATACCTCTAACCAATGTAGTAAAGTAAACGCATAACAATACGCACATTAAAATTCAGTTCAAGAGAAATCCGAGTCTGATGTCAGAAGATGTAACCAAAGAAAATAAACAAAATGACAATAATACATAAATAACAACAGACTACTAGCAGTTAACTGACATGCCAGCTCCAGACTTCAATTAAACTGACTGAAAGATTATGAATGTCTATATCATGTATATACGTATAGTCTAATCCTTAAAATCTTCATTGATTACTTGGGGCTTATTACCTATTTACCGTTTGAAACAAAAACAATAACAGGAAATTGTGACATCCATCTGTCTCTTGACTTTTTAGAGTTTCTTAGACTTTTCTGTCAGTATCAATTTTGTTAACAAAAATATCTATTGAATTTTTTTCGTGGCTGATATTTTTAAAAAGCAGATGATTTCAAATTTAAACGGGAGGTTCAGAAGAGGGTCTGAAAAGTGTGAGTTTTAACTCCGGTGTGTAGAATCACATGTAAGTATAAGGTTAGATTTAGAATTGTTGAAATTACTTTATGTGAGTACATTTTTCAATGTGTATGCTAAATTTTTGTGTACAATTTTAGGAATGGGAAAATCATGTATGATGATGAAATTGGAGGTGAAATCCTTGTAACAACCCAGCTGGCCCTTTCTCAAATGGATAACATGATGGCAAAAGAATTTTGTTGTTTGAAAGGCCCAGCAGCAAAGCAAAACTGTCGTGTTTGCATAGTAAGTTTTGGTCTTGCCTTGAAAAGAGTCAATAAGTGAGACATAGGTATGCTGTATTCAGCTGTGTCAACACAATGATTGGGGAGGTTGAGTGCTAAATGCATTTTTACCAGAAATGATACATTATCAGAATTGCAAATATCATCACCAGTGTGGCGCACAATATTTTTCAATTCTTTTCATCCAAAGGATTAGATATCGTAAAATAGATTTGTCAAGTGTTGTTACTTTCCCTACTAAAAATAATCAGTGGAATTCCACTGAAATCCCACATAAATCTCACTTGGGAATTCCACTGGTTCCCACTGGAATTCCACTGGACAATTTTGTCGGGATTTTTAGAAGATTCCAGTGGAATCTCAGTGATATTTTTAAAATCCCACTTGGATTCCAGTGGAATCTCAGTGATATTTTTTCAAAAATCCCACTTGGATTCCAGTGGAATCTCAGTGATATTTTTAAAATCCCAGTGTGATTCTGGGCAATTTCCACTGAAATTTCAATGGGATCCCAATGAAATTTCAATAATTCCAGTGGGATTTTAATGCAAACCCAGAGAAATTTAAATGGATTCTTCAACACTATGTGTAGTGAAATTATTTTAAATTCCAGTGAAAACAGCAGATCAATCACGTTATTTTTTCATGTCTTAAATAGTTTATTGTCTTTTTTTTGGAAATGCAAGTGAAGTGTATAGGTTATTCTTTACTTTGATTT
The DNA here is from genome assembly GCF_965363235.1 of Mytilus galloprovincialis. NCBI lineage: Eukaryota > Metazoa > Mollusca > Bivalvia > Mytilida > Mytilidae > Mytilus > Mytilus galloprovincialis. The sequence goes on along the minus strand of NC_134848.1, from coordinate 46,177,714 downwards.
GTATTGGTCTTTTATTTTACTCTAACATCATAGGCCCATATTTACATGTATGTCTTGCCATTTTTAAAATCTCAAATTTGATCCACAATCATGATAATTGAGTACATATGTACTAATTAAGTTTTAAAAGATAATACTTTTTGCTTTTTTGGAAAAGATGTCTCTATATATAATAAATTATTACAGTCATACTACAGATCTCCAATTTTGCGAAAACTAGCTACTATTGAATAATATTTTATTGCAGAGATTGTCTTAAAGATATATCAGTCATGTGTCATACTGTGACAATCCAATAGTAATTATGTATATGCAAAAATGCATGGTCTTATAGTTATTTTCTTGATCCTACATGGTCACAATTTATTTGAAGGAAATGATAGTTTCATAATTTTCAAAAAAGGTTGAAATACTTATTCATAATTTGTACTTACCAGAAGATTTAATCCAAAAAATATGAAAACATCAATCTTCACAAATCCAATAGTCATGTCATCAAAAAAATACATCTTCACTTTTTAATATCAATAGAATATAACTTTTGCTCTTTTAAATTTTAGTCCACAACTCTACATCCATGGTAAAATTCATATTTTGGTCAAGATAAATAAGACATCTTTTCTTGTAATGGCTGCAAGTTCAAATTTTGAATCTGACCAGTGTTGGGGTTGTATCTATAGGGAGTTGTTTGATTCCTTGCAATGTTTTCCTAATCATATACTATTAAATTACCTAAATCTTAAATATCTGATATATATAATAATAAATAAATGATATTTACCAACTTTTATCTATTATTTTTATATTTTGAACTGTAGAAATTTAAGAGAAATATACAAAGACATGTGGTCTCCTTCATTGGGCCCCATTGAGTGTGTACATATCATTTCCTGTTAATTTCACAGAGGCAAATTGAAAACAGATTGGCACATAACATTTCTATTACTAATTGATAAGAAAGAGACTGCTTGGAAATAATATTTGTGTATAATCATGATATAATACTTAACTAAATATAGAGATAGACTTAATAATTAATTGTACTTGAAAATAAATAAATTTTAATTACCTGCAACTCCTTTGTTGAAAAATTCAAAATTAAATTGTCTTAAATACTGTTAGTGAAATAAGTATATATATTCTAGTCACTTTATACATGTTTAAATGTACATATATAAATAGCAATTTAACACATAACATTTTTCAGGTCCATCATCATTTAATTATCAGCTAAATTCATTGAAATTTTTTATAATGAAAATTCTACAAGTCCAACATTCCACTGGAATTATATATTTATAAAAGACACATGTCCGAATTCCAGTGGGATAATAAGGAATGACAAAGTACAAATTTCCACTGGAAAATATAGAAATAATCCAGTGGAAATGCCACTGAGATACCATCGGGATAAACTTCCCATTGGGATTCCACTGGATTTTTTTCTCCCACTGGGATTCAAGTGAATCCCAATGGTATCCCACTGGAATCCCAAGTACATTTTCAGTAGGGTTGTAACAGATCCATCATCCAAGATGGTTGCCAACTGGGGACTTAGTTTAACATAGGACCCTATGGGAAATGCATACAAATGACTTCATTTAGAGAATCACTGAATGAAATGAAACCAAACATAGCATGAATGTTCGTTATGAGATGCTGACCAAGTGTTGTTACTTTGTAGCTGATCCATCATCAAAGATGGCCGCCAGAAGGGGACTTAGTTTAACATAAGCACCTATGGTAAATGCATACAAATGACTTATTTTAGAGAACCAATAAATGGAATGAAACCAAACATAGCATGAATGTTCCTTATGAGGTGCTGACCAAGTGTTGTTACTTTGTAGCTGATCCATCATCCAAAATGGCTGCCAGCAGGGGACTTATATTAACATAAGACCCTATGGGAAATGCATACAAATGACTTATTTTAGAGAACCACGAAATGGAATGAAACCAAACATAGCATGAATGTTTCTTATGAGGTGCTGACCAAGTGTTGTTACTTTGTAGCCGATCCATCATCCAAAATGGTTGCCAGCGAGGGACTTAGTTTAACATAGGACCCTATGGGAAATGCATACAAATGACTTCTTTTAGAGAACCACTGAATGGAATAAAACCAAACATAGCATGAATGTTCCTTTCCTTAGGAGGTGCAGGCCAATTGTTGTTTCTTTGTAGACAAATTTTATCTTTTTAGCTCACCTGGCCTAAAAGGCCATGTGAGCTTTTCTCATCACTTGGCGTCCGTCGTCGTCGTCGTTAACAATTTTTCAAACATCTTCTCCTCTTAAACTACTGAATGGATTTGAATTAAACTTAGCATGATTGTTCCTTAGATTATCCTGCACAAAGTGTGTGCTTTGATTTTTGATCCGTTAAAAAACATGGCCGCCGTTACTTAAAATAGAACATAGGGGTCAAATGCAGTTTTTGGCTTATATCTCAAAAACGAAAGCATTTAGAGCAAATCTGACATGGGGTAAAAATGTTCATTAGGTCAAGATCTATCAGCCCTGAAATTTTCAGATGAATCAAACAAACCATTGTTGGGTTGCTACCACTTAATTGGTAATTTTAAGGAAATTTTGCAGTTTTTGGTCATTATCTTGAATATTATTATAGATAAAGATAAACTGTAAACAGCAAAAATGATCAGCAAAGTAAGATCTACAAATAAGTTAATATGACCAAAATTGTCAATTGACCCCTTAAGGGGTTATTGTCCTTTAATGACAATTTTATCACAATTTGTTCATCACATTTGCTAACTTTAAAAAATCTTCTCCTCTGAAACTACTGAATGGATTTGGATGAAACTTAGCATGATTGTTCCTTAGATTATCCTGCACAAAGTGTGTGCTTTGATTTTTGATCCGTCAAAAAACATGGCCGCCGTTACTTAAAATAGAACATAGGGGTCAAATGCAGTTTTTGGCTTATATCTCAAAAACGAAAGCATTTAGAGCAAATCTGACATGGAGTAAAAATGTTCATTAGGTCAAGATCTATCAGCCCTGAAATTTTCAGATGAATCAAACAAACCATTGTCGGGTTGCTGCCACTTAATTGGTAATTTTAAGGAAATTTTGCAGTTTTTGGTCATTATCTTGAATATTATTATAGATAAAGATAAACTGTAAACAGCAAAAAAGATCAGCAAAGTAAGATCTACAAATAAGTTAATATGACCAAAATTGTCAATTGACCCCTTAAGGGGTTATTGTCCTTTAATGACAATTTTTCACAATTTGTTCATCATATTTGCTAACTTTAAAAAATCTTCTCCTCTGAAACTACTGAATGGATTTGGTTAAAACTTAGCATGGTTGTTCCTTAGATTATCCTGCACAAAGTGTGTGCTTTGATTTTTGATCCGTCAAAAAACATGGCCGCCGTTACTTAAAATAGAACATAGGGGTCAAATGCAGTTTTTGGCTTATATCTCAAAAACGAAAGCATTAAGAGCAAATCTGACATGGAGTAAAAATGTTCATTAGGTCAATATCTATCAGCCCTGAAATTTTCAGATGAATCAAACATCCAATTGTTGGGTTGCTGCCACTTAATTGGTAATTTTAAGGAAATTTTGCAGTTTTTGGTCATTATCTTGAATATTATTATAGATAAAGATAAACTGTAAACAGCAAATATGATCAGCAAAGTAAGATCTACAAATAAGTCAATTTGACCAAAATTGTCAATTGACCTCTTTAGGAGTTATTGCCCTTTAACACTTTCAGTGCGGCATTGTTTTTTTTGGCGCGTTCGTATAGCCGGAGATTTATTAGCGCGAGCAGTTTCGTGGCCGGGATTAATTTGCCATGTGCTCGTAAAAAATCGTCTCGGAACTTCAAACGACAATTACCGCTATTTGAGATCGATTTTCGTTAAAATATTTTAAGGTTAAGTCGTACCCTACTTGTTTTGAGTTGTGGTGTGGTTAGATCGATATGAAAAGGAAGCAATATCAACAGTTTAGCTCTTTGACGAACGAGTTTTTTTTTATAACTGAATGTTTACAAATACATGTCTGCGAAGGGGAGAGTTTCTTCTGACCGTTCCCTTTCTGAGATATTAACTTACGTTCAATGTTTCTTTTTGTTACAAAGAATAAGATGAAATGTCTATGACAACACCATAACTGATTAGGAAGACGATAAACGACCGACAACATGAGAAGTACCAGCGATTGAAATCCGCCATTTGCAAAGCGTCGTTCATGTCAACAACAATTAAAGAGAGATAACTCAACTGTAATTTGGCGGACGACAACTCTTTTTAAATACGTTGCCGTATGTTTTTAAGTCACTTGGGGTATAACAGAATTTCTTGTTACGGTTTTATGACAAATAAAAATTTGTATTTGTTCAATGATTAAACAAAAAATCTCTGTATTTGTCAAAGTAAATTACCTTCCTTGAAAATATTCGTTTCAAACTAAGTAACAGGCATGCAACCTAATAGCAATTTAAGCAGATAAACAAATACATTTAAAAAAATAAAAATCAAATGAATAATTCGATATTTGACAAAAAAAAACTACTCAAGGTATTGATATTATTTTGATTTCTTTTTTAAACTGCTATAAGGTTATATAACAAACAAAAATAACAGTGTTATAAATTTTTGTTACTTGCCTCTTTTCAAGTCTTTAATTTTTTTTTCAGTGTCCATTTTACTACATTTTGTTGTCCTGATCTCTCTATAAAATTCCTTCTTTATTTTAAAATGTCTCTTGATACTATCTTTTTGAATATATCCTTCATCAGTTATTCTTTAGTTTTTTTCATAGTTTATAAATAAATAAATTCGCAAATTAAAACGGTAAAGTCAATAAATTCAAAATTGTCTGGAACTAACAACATAGCTATAGTACTAACAGTAACTTTTAACAGAATGGAACACCGTGAAACACTCTGGTAGACAGAGGTGCTTTCCACAATCTAGACAGCCATATTTTGTTTGTCTACGTGTGTCTTGCTGATTATTTTTCACTCTCATGTGACAGACATGGCACCAACTTTTATTTCCAAAGGAACCTGGCAAGTGTCTCTGTGTAAGACGGTCATCAACCGGGACAAGTGATGGACGGCCTTTACGAACTGAACCACCTGTGTATCCACCTATCAGTCCTGCTGCTACTCCCTTTGAAAACTTCAAAAAGGTTAATGGTCTCTTACCAGGGCCTGGTTGATGATGAGGAGAAGCCAGAAAAAGCCTAAAGGCATTAAATTTCAACATTTCTATCATTGTGAAGAAAATCCTTTTAGGCCATTTCAGTGTTTTGTGTTGGAAAACATAATACTGGATGTACTGGTCAGCCCTATCAACCCCTCCCATGTATTGTGTGTAATCAGAGATCATCTGTGGACATGGTATCTCTTGTCGTTGAAAAATACCATCTGCTTGTTGCACATTTCTCTGCACTGCACCTACTGAGAAATCGTGTATACTTGATATTAAGTTTACATTTTTTTTGTCCTTCCCTACAACAGCAGCCACTGCATCCTTCTGTCTAAATTGCATGTCCCCACGATTAGTAACACCTTCAGGGTTTTTCTTCATTATATCTTTAGGAAGCTCTCTCCTATTTATTCGTACAGTACCACATGCAGCAGTGTTAAAATGTTCAAACAAGTCTGTAAATAAGGTGGGAGAAGTGAAGTAGTTGTCCATATAAATATGGTACCCTTGCCCTATAACATTTGCCTTTTCAATACAATTTTTTACTACACGGTTTGCCAGACCATGAGCTGCGGCACCATTTATCCTCCCACTGTATACCTGACAGAAGGAAACATATCCTGTATTAGCTTCTGCTATCGCCCACATTTTTATTCCCCATTTGGTAGGCTTGGCTGGCATATACTGCTTAAAAGACAGTCGCCCTTTCCATGGAACCATCACCTCATCAACTGATAGTTTCCTTTTAGGGATATACTGGTTTACCATAGAATCTGTGAACATATTCATTAACGATTCAATTTTGTACAATTTAGAATAATTGGGATCCCCTGGCTGTGGGGCTTGCTCACTATTTGAAAAATGGATGTAACGCATAATTTGCATATAGCGATCCCTTTTCATGACTTTACTGAAGTACGGGGTCTCCAGCATAACATCCGTGCTCCAGTAGGATTTTATATCTGGTTTTACATTGATTCCCATCAAGAAACATAAACCTAGAAAAGCCTTCATTTCTTCAACAGTTGGTGTAACCAATGGGGATTTATTTTCATCAGGATGATCACGAATTTGTTTATTGGCATACCTGTCTGTCTCCTGTATGATGTATTGCAAAATGGCATTGGTAAACAACAATGAGAAAAAATCAACGGGCTCTTTATCTGGATCTAAAACTGTGGTAGGACCAGTATTTCCACGTGGTAAAAATATGTGTGGTAATCCCCTCTCATAATAATTAAAATTTTCATGCCACCCATCAGCTTCAGCAGGACGGTCACCAGCTTCATCAACAAGGGGTTCATTTTCATCAGAAAAATCATTTTCACTTTCATTTTCATTATCAACAACATCTAATTCACCTATCCCAATTTGTGCAAGCCTATCATTGTACCGCTGTGCAGCTGCATCAACTTCATTTTGCGAAAATCCGTCAAACTCTTCATCCGAAGATTCAGACATTTTTTTAATTTTCACCCAGACGACAATACTACGTTTTTCACAACTATTTTACTATGGAACCGCCTTTTAGCCTAGAAAAATTTGATTGGCTGCACAAAAATATGGATTTCCTTATTTGGGAGAACACCTGCACATCGTGTGAAATTTATTTGTCGGCAAAAACCGTAAACTTCCGATCGTCAACAGAGCGTAAATCAACAACATGCAAAGATGATACATAAAGAGACAGCCATTACCGGCTTATCTTATTTATTAAACAGTCCTCAGTAAATATTATTAATTTTTAAAACAGCGATACATAAATGGTTTAAATATTTTGTGTGGAAGGTAATGAACTTTCATTTTTTAAAGCGATCACGTTGACTACACATGTCAACAAAATTGAAAAAATGGCGGCATATTATTTTATCATGAACGCAAATCGAAAGTACGAAGAAATGACATAACAATGACTTTTATTGTCAAAATTTATACATAATATTAAAAATTGAAACCTGTTAACACATTGTGGTAACGTACGCTTTACAGCTTTACGTAATTGATCTGATATTAAAACTGAAAGTAGGTCAGAGTATTTTTCGTTGTCCATGATGCATTTAGGCATCACGCGGCCGTAGCAAGGTGATGCATTCAGGCATCATACGGCGGCACCTAGGTGATGCCTTAAGGCATCATACGCCTTGAATGGGTTAAAGACTTTTTTCACAATTTGTTCATCATGTTGACTTACTTTAAAAAATCTTCTCTTATGAAACTGCTGTATCAATTTCAGCCAAACTTAGGCTAAATGAGTTTCAGAGTTTCAGAGTATCTAGTATAAATTTTATATTTCATTTCCTTGTATGTCAAGAAACATAGCTCCTATGGCTAAAATAGAACATAGGAGAAAATGATTTTTTTTTGCTTTTGAAGAAAATAGGACGATTCAAAGAACATTTAAATAAATTGAAAAGCCAAAATAATCATTGATGAGAGATTAAACCAAAAAAATTCAGGTGAGCGATTCAGGCTCTTGAGAGCCTCTTGTTTTATATGATTTCAAAAACTGAAGTAGAGTCAGGTGAGAGATATAGGCTCTTGAGAGGCGCTAGTTTCATGATGTCACAAAAGGAATTTCAGATGAACGCAATAACCGAATTTTGTCTATTAAGATCAAAGGAGCCACATGTTGATTAAGTAAAAATAATCAACAGGTCATGAAAGTGATAAATTGAGTAAGAATTAGAGAAATATATATGCATGTTCAAGTTTCGTGTTTTCTCAAAAGAATGAAATTTAATCAATTATCATAGATTTTTAGCTCACCTAGCTTTTCTCATCACTTGGCTGTAGGTTTTCTTTATTGCAATATTCTTATTTTTCCTGCTGGGACTATATATACCCAACCATACTGTATGGGTTGTTCTCATGGTTGAAGGCTATACCGTTGTCTATAATTGCTGACATACACTTTGGCAGATAGTATGTCTTTGGCAATTATACTACGTCTGCTTATATATATTTATATTTTTGTGCTGATAGTACTAGTTTATTTATTTTTAACACAATATTTACCATGTTTATCTCCAGTTTTGTTTACACAGCAATTTAGATGTTATTACCCAGAGATTTTTCATTTACATAATATTGTATTTGAGAACCTCAATTTGATCCAAATTACACAAAAAAAAAAAAAATATGGATATTAAAGCATATCCCAACTCTCAATCTTTCAGCTGGACTGCTTATAGTTTTAAAGGTAATTTATTTGACTTTCAAATTGCCATATTTATATTTCATGGATTTTTAATTTTTAAGTCAAAGACTTAGAGAGTAGAAATATTAAGGCCCATATTTGTCCTTATCAATTAAAATAACACAATATGCAGTTCAACTTGTCACTAATGGTAATCAAGTGAAAGCAGGTAAATGTCTTTCAAAGAAGTTGTTGATGGAAAGGCATTCCTTTATTTTTGTTCCCTGTTCATTTTTAGTAATTTGAAAATTTTTAAATGTATTTACATGTTGTTTTTTTTTTGTGTCTTTAATTATTAGCAACTTTTAATCCACATTAAGATATATTTTTTTTTAATTAAATTTTTCTATTTTTGCATGCATAACCCTCTTCTGTAACAAATTGCACTGGGGGAGTAGATGCTTTTATTTCGTTTAGAACAAGACTGTCTTCAATATAATTTTTCATTTTACTTTCAAGTAATAATTTTTAAAGACTAAGGACAATGCTATCAGAACCAATTTGAATGCCTTCCATCCCCCAATGCAACCCTATTGGGAACTGTAATTGCACCCATTTTTGATTCTAATGCATTTCATTTCAGTATGATAGAAATAACAAACATATTTTGGGAATGCAGAGGGATATGGAGTCAGCCAAACTTTACAGGCAGCAAATGCTGGCGTCAAGTCAAGTGGCCATGAAAGTCGGACAGAATACAGGGTACAAAAATGAAAGCACAAATTGCATGTGGAATTTAGAATCATTTGATTTATTCAGGTAAAGAGTATTTGAGTTAAGTTTGAGATAGATGTCACTATTGAAATATTGTGTCAAGTTTAAGAAAGGAAATAACAAGAGTTATATAAATTGTTGCTTATTGCTCAATGTAAGCATATACCCTTCTTGAAGTGATTACATTTAGACTAAATTACTTTTAGAGTAAGCATTTCTATAGCATATCATTACTTAAAACTGATAAAATGAGTTGAAATTATGACAAAATATAATCTGGAGTTATAAACATCAAATTCTATGATTTCTGTTTTAATTTTCTGACCTCAAACATCACACAAGATTTGATGTAAAGAGGTTTTTTTTATCATTATTTTTGTCATAAAAACAATCCCCATTTTGTCACAAAAATAAAAACAACTTCTCTGTGAACCATTGATTAATTTCAAGGTTTAATATGATTAAGATATACTATAGATATAACAAATGTAAGCAGCTCCCTACCCTACCCCAAAAAATGAATAGATAAGATTGATAATTGTACATTATCAGGGGTTAAGAAATCCACTACCCCGACGCCCGGGATTACAAGATTTAGACCTCGGGTAACACAAACTTATAACCTAATATGCCCGACGGACTAGTAACAAAAAAATCTACATCACTTTTCTATCTTAGCAAATCAGATTTCGGGATTCCCAGAATTTACAAGTTTTAAAATAGAATAAATATTAAACTCTGATGTGTCAGTACAGATGGGGGGGGGGGGGGTGTATTGTACATTGCTTATGCAACCTGATTAATTTACTGCAATATAAATGTGAATCCTTTTGACAGCAGAACCTGACTTTTGTCAGATATAAATTTGAAATATGTGCCAATGTTATGGACGACATTTTGTTTTTGTTTACACTGTGTAACTGTGAACATTAACAATTTTCAGAAAACTTAAACTTGATGCAATGATATTTCATCAATCATGATTATCTTCAATATTCAAATGAATTGGATTTTTAAAGAAATAAAATTTATAACAAATACAATTTCAGTTTAGAGACTGTGCTCAGTTTGTAATCTACAAACAATGTATTTATAGCCCACTATTAGCTTACCTGTGTTAAATGTGAATATGGACATTATTAAATGTATTTCGTTTATAAATAAAACAATTATAAAAGACCCAAACTATGGATGTGATATTCATTCACATAAATATTTGAGGTCATTTAATTTATTTGAATAAATAGGATTTTAAAACTGAAAACAAATTTGAGAATTACATAATTGACCATAATTAACCAGCTAATAATTCTTATACAAAAACGTGATGATGTATCTGATGAAAACCCCTCCAATCCTTTATATCCATGTATAGCAGTGGTCAAGACTTGTATCATCTTCGAATTTGGTCAGCTCATTAAAGCAGAATATTCATTGAATATTTTGAATTTATCTGCTAATGGGATATTTTTTGCTGACATAATTAGTTTTGGGTATCCAATTTGCAACAATCTACTGTATAATGGATAAACTATGAAATGTTAATTGGTGTATAGAATTCATTGTTATTGCTGCAAACTCTGGATTTGTAAGGCATTCTAGGGCTAGCAGGTCAGTGTAGTTGGGCTAGTAGTTCTTCCAACAGGACTAGTTAAATCCTGCTACCAATTAGCCCTGGGCTAGAGAGCTATAACAAAATTTCTTAACCCCTGATTTTTAGTTACTTGAATAATTAGAACAATACTAGATAAAAAAGAAAGAAGATGCTATCAAAATATGTCAGATAATGCTCTGCTATTTAATAACGTTATGTGATGATTTTGTTCAGGGACATTCCATTAGACTTGCTCCACAACAGGTACTTGGGAGAAATCAAGATATTTCTTCAGAAATTGTTGAAAAATGCTACTGAATATCAAAGCCAGACATTAGCAGTTTACATCTCTGAAGAAAATAGGCCGAGCATCAATGCAGATAGCATAATCAAGTACACTAATTCATTACAAGGGAAAGACTTTAAGCAATTTGTAAGTAAAATTACTTTTATTTATACAACTTTTTTCCCCCATCTCTAAAAGTTCATTTTAGCCATTGTCATCAGTTATAAGTATTCCAAGTGACAAACAGTTCTTCAGATAAATATTTCAATAGACTGAAAGGTTATATATCGTCTTGTTTATGACGTTGACAATGTGTTTTAAGTAGAGTTTTATTCATGACGTCATTCAAACATACAGATTCAAGGAAATTTTATGTCTTCACTCCAAATAAATAATTGATGGTTTATACCCTAAAAATTTCATTTGCAAAAGCTATAGGAGTTCCAGTATATAACAAAATAACCATACCTTGTCTCAAAATGTAAATTTGATTAACACTTTGCCCAAAACAGGTAAAATGTTCAACATATCCTCACTTTCTACCTGTTTCTAAGCCTTGTACAAATAAAATTTATATTTCAAGACAATGTATGGTTATTTGTAAAATCAGTTGCAGTTAGCTCGACTCAGTACACTGAAAGTTGATATGGGGACGAAGTCCCCAATTACGGTAGAAAAATCAATAAAAAAAAAAAAAAAAAAATCGGGAAAATTTCCCGAATTTTTCATTCTACTAATGAACTCAAAATCGTTAACTTTTTTTTTCAGATCTACTTTCTGTTCCGTTTTTCCTTGCTTTTGCGCAGTTATCTGTCTTGTTTGCATGAGACTTTGAAAATTTTATATTTATCAGTCTAGTAAAATATAAGATTGGATCTCAATACAAATTCAATTTTGATAATTGTTTGATATGAAACCAGGAGCTCCGCAGGGCGCAGCTTTATACGACCGCAGAGGTCGAACCCTGAACAGTTGGGGCAAGTATGGACAAAACATTCAAGCGTGATACAGCTCTGAATTTGGATTGTGATCAAATTTTTGACATTACATGTTTATTTTTACACAAAACAAATGTTAAGATTTTACAAATCAATTAAAGATTTCTTCTTCAAACTTTTTAAATCTAAAATTAAATAGTTGACACAGCATAGGTTTCTGACACAGAATGAATGTGGTCTAATGAACTTAAAATATTTTTTGCCTTTGAGCAATTCTCTATGCTGTTGAATATTTATCCTCTCAAAAAAATGTTTGAAGAAATTTTCTTTTTATTTATGAAATCTGAAATGAGAAAAATTTAACCCCCCCCCCCTTTTTTTTCACATCCCCGTTTCCCTTTTTCCAAAACTGATATCAATTCAAATTTCTAATGGAGTTTGCAACAATAACTACTCTTTTAAATACATCATAAAATATTAAAATGTAAAATAAAGTGCTTGTTATCACTGAATGGTAAAGATTGGTTGGTAGTAAAAGTGAATATACATTGTTTATTGTATAAAACAATAAAAAAAACTTCATCAGCAACATTTTATATTGGCAAATTTCCAATGAAGTTATTTACATAAAGTTATTGGCAAATAAAAATAGAAAATGACATCATAGTCATGTCTGGCAAATGTCCAACATACATTATCTAAAAACATTTTAGATAAGATAAGGAAAAAAAGCTTCATCAGCAACATTTTATATTGGCAAATTTCCAATGAAGTTATTTACATAAAGTTATTGGCAAATAAAAATAGAAAATGACATCATAGTCATGTCTGGCAAATTTCCAACATATATTATCAACTTCTATTCTATACAAAGAAAGATAACTCCAATTGAAAATTAATTGCTATTGCACAATATTGTGCAATTAGATATTTCTTGCTATTGTGCAATACTGTGCAATTGAAAATTTCTTGCTATTGCACAATACTTGATATGGAATCCTGATTTGGACCAACTTGAAAACTGGGCCCATAATCAAAAATCAAAGTACATATTTAGATAAAGCATATCAAATAAGCCCAAGAATTTAATTTTTGTTAAAATCAAACTTAGTTTAATTTTGGACCCTTTGGACCTTAATGTAGACCATTTGAAAACTGGACCAAAAATTAAGAATCTACATACACAGTTAGATTTGGCATATCAAAGAACCCATTTATTCAATTTTTGATGAACAAAGTTTAATTTTGGACCCCCATTTGGACCAACTTGAAAACTAGGCCAATAATAAAAAATCTAAGTACATTTCTAAATTCAGCATATCAAACAACCCCCAGGATTCAATTTTTGTTAAAATCAAACTAAGTTTAATTTTGGACCCTTTGGACCTTAATGTAGACCAATTTGAAAACGGGACCAAAAATTAAGAATCTGCATACACAGTTAGATTCGGCATACCAAAGAACCCCAATTATTCAATTTTTGATGAAATCAAACAAAGTTTAATTTGGACCCTTTGGGCCCTTTATTCCTAAACTGTTGGGACCAAAACTCCCAAAATCAATACCAACCTTCCTTTTATGGTCATAAACCTTGTGTTTAAATTTCATAGATTTCTATTTACTTAAACTAAAGTTATTGTGCGAAAACCAAGAATAATGCTTATTTGGGCCCTTTTTTTGCCCCTAATTCCTAAACTGTTGGATCCAAAACTCCCAAAATCAATCCCAACCTTTCTTTTGTGGTCATAAACCTTGTGTCAAAATTTCATAGATTTCTATTAACTTAAACTAAAGTTATAGTGCGAAAACCAAGAAAATGCTTATTTGGGCCCTTTTTGGCCCCTTATTCCTAAAATGTTGGGACCAAAACTCCCAAAATCAATCCCAATCTTCCTTTTGTGGTCATAAACCTTATGTTAAAATTTCATAGATTTCTATTCACTTTTACTAAAGTTAGAGTGCGAAAACTAAAAGTATTCGGACGACGACGACGCCAACGTGATAGCAATATACGACGAAAAAATTTTCAAATTTTGCGGTCGTATAAAAATGTTACCTGATGAAAGCGTTTCTTTTGTTTACATCGAATATGACGTCATAACTTAAAGAACGTCACAGCTAATCCCCTAACAACAGAATCAAAATCGGGAACGTTACGTATGGTATTTCGGTTTCTTTTATCAACGTGATTGAAATAAAAAAATAATACATACACACTTCGTCCCCATTCACAGGTTATGCCTGCCTCATATTAGTAATAATTTGCTGCCATAAAATGAATACTTTTACTAAAGTCATACATACATAATGACACAAGTCTCTTGCAATTTTTTTTTTTTTAACAAAGGTGTTAGGCATGCATATTTACTAAACTTAAGACTTCTATGATTTTTTAGGCACTTTCACCAATCATCAATAATGGTTCTTGTGATATTGCCAGGACACAAATAAATGTTAATAAATCCGGTTTGCTGTCGTTGTGACAGCCTCTTGTTATGTTTATCGATGGTAAATACCTTTACCAAAATGATAATCCTATAGAAAACCCAGTATGCTGTACGACAACTCATTTCTTGCCTATAAATTTTGATAACCTAAGTTAAAGGATATCTACAGTCTCAGTGTAGGACAATTCTTTCAGTCTGTCAAGCAGCTGTGTATCATGACTCAGCAACTATGGATATCTTTTGACACCCAAAAATTGTGGGAAATTTGTGAAAATGTTTTTATTCTCTGCAGTTAGTTTGACAAAGCAGAAAACTTAACACTGCCTTTTCCTATATGAATTATTTATAGATTATCGTTGATTATCTCAACGAGCTTGATTTTCTCGCTTGAGCTGGTACAGCGAAAGTGAGAAAAGCACTCGAGTTGAGATGCCTTAGTTTCTAGCGATAATTTTTCCATCTCAATTGAAAATTATCACAAAAAAAAGATCAAAGGAAAAATGTACAAAATAGCGATAACATTGATTACATTTATTTTATTTTTATGGCCCTGCAACGAAGTTGTTGGTGCCATATAGTTTTACCCTTGTCCATAATTCCATAATCCGCAACAAACCCTTATACATAGTTTTTTTCTAAACACCTTCAGGAATTGGGCTAATTTTTGGTATGTGAGTTAACCATGATGAGTTACAGATCAAGTTTAAGCTATGTTCTGCTCCACTAATTTTTGCCAAAATAACAGGCTTTGAACTTTTAGAAATCAGTTATACAGACTTCTTTTCTAAACTTTCAGATATTTGGCTGATTTTAAGTATTTGAGTTAACCATGATGAGTTACAGGTCAAGTTCAAGTTTCGTTCTGCTCCGCTAATTTTTGCTGAAATTACGGGCTTTGGACTTTGATAAATTATTGATAATCACAGTTATACAGATTTTTTCTCTATTCCCCTCCAGATTTTGAGCTGATTTTTGATATGTCAGACTACCATCATGTTTGTGACCACTTGTGTTTATATTGAAATTGCAGATTTAAATTTTTTTTGGGACAGGGCCTTTCGTGTCGCTTTGGCACATCTGGTTTTTAGTTAATATCTTATAAATTATAATGTTCAAAGCAAACACAACTATTGCATCAAATTTAAATGTTTTACAGTATATTACTTTGCCTTCTTTTATGTTTTTAGGTCAAGTGTGCACCATTTCTCATACAAAAATCTGGATTTGAAAAAGAAATTGTTAAACTGTGGGTTAAAATTGCAGAGGTATGTTCATAATAAACAACACATTGCATGCATAATTTTGGTCATCATGAATTTTTTATTGAGTTTATCTAGCATGCTAATAGGAAATATGTATAAGATTTCCTTCAACTTCATGACAAAAGTTTTTATTAACCGGAATTTTGTGACAAAAATGTTGGTTATTGATTTGGGGATGTACGGCGGGCGGCAATCAAATGTTGTCCGTGCATTAACTCATGAACCGTTCAACCAAAGCTTTAAAAATTTTAATATGTTGTTACTGACAACTAAATGAAGGTCAAGTTCAATAATGGCTTTTACCGTTCAGGAGTTATGGTTCTTGAAAGATTGAAAAATGGAGTTTCCAGTCATGTCTGTGCATTTACGCATGAACTGTTCTACTAAAGCTTCCCAAACTTTAATTTGTTGTGACTGATGACAAAATGAAGGTCAAGTTCAATAATGATGATTTTGACTTCTACGGTTCAGGAGTTATGGTTCTTGAAAGATTGAAAAAAGGAGTTTCCGGTCGTGTCCGCGCTTTTACGCATGAACTGTTCTACCAAAGCTTATCAAATTTTAACATGTTGTTACTGATGACAAAATAGAGGTCAAGTTCAATAATGACGATTTTGACTTTTACTTTTCAGGAGTTATGGTTCTTGAAAGATTGAAAAATGGCGTTTCCATTCACTTTTTTGCATTTACTCATGAACCATTCAATCTAAGCTTTTCAGATTTTAATATGTTGGTACTGATGACAAAATGGAGGTCAAATTTGATATTGACCATTTTCACTTTCACCATTCATCAGTAATGGTTCTTGTGATATATTGCCAGGACACAAATAAACATTAATAAATCCAGTTTGCTGTCGTTGTGACAACCTCTTGTTTGAGCGTGTTTTACAGTGTAAATTGTTTTCACTTTCCTTGCTCAACAACTTCCTGTTTACTGAATACTTGGAAGGTGTGACATTACAAACAATTTTTCTTTATTAGTTTTTGCTAAAAATTGTGCAGAATGTATCTTAGTTTCAAATAATTACATTAGATGTATGTTTCTGACTTTCAATATAATACTTTATTTTGATTGGCAAACTGCACATCACATGTTATTCCGTGAGCAATTGCATCACTCAATAAAACTTTTCATTCATGATAACATGTGGTCCCACAATAAAGTGCACCGGTGAATAAAATACAAAATATATTAAATTCATGTTTTCATGTTCATAGCTAAAAAATGTAATTATAAGTATTGAATGCTTCTTTTTGTAACTTTATAGGGTTGTAAAAGCGTTGACTGTGCGCACATTTTTAGTATGAAGCGCTTCTATTGATGTAAGCTCCCTTTCAATTTTTATAAATTTCAGATTTTACATTTCCGTGTTATGAATTTTTATGCTTAAAAAAGGGGGGATTTTCCAATTTTGGGACAATAACTAACACTTTCACAAAATTTTATGCAACTTTGATAAATTGTTTATATCTATTGACAGCTCCCTTTCCATTTTTATAAATTTTAGATTTTACGTTTTCTTAAGTAATGAATTTTTATACTTAAAAAGGGGATTTTATGAAACTTTGGTGTATGTAACATCCCTTTTGATTTGTATATATATTTCTAGTTGATCATATAAATTCATTTAAAGCATAAAAGACAAGTTAAAAGAGCAACGGGCGTATCATGCGCTAAAGCGCAGCCCTTTATTGATGAAGTTGAAGGCCAATCAACTTGAAACTGGGTATACATGTTCCTTATGATATGATCTTTCTAATTTTAATGCCAATTTAGAGTTTTTACCCCATTTTTATGGTCCACTGCACATAGAAAATGATAATGCGGATGGGGCATCCGTGTACTTGGGACACATTCTTGTTCTAAGCATGTCTTATTTAGCCGAAATTCTTTTCTAGAATCTACCGATGATTTCTTTCTTATTCAAAATCTTCTATAAAAGGTTTTATAAGGTTGCTATTGAAAATTTCCAAATTAAAGAAAAAACATATTTTTTTTAGATTATGCTGACGAGTTTAAATCTTACTTTGAATTTCTATTTAGGTCAATAAATTGCTGCTAATGCATGAGGCCAGTGAAGTGTCACTGGCAAGAATGGAAGATTTTCAACAAGATATCACCAGAATTGGTTTCAAATTATATCCTGAACTAATTAAGACACAGAAAATACATCAAAATTTGCATGAAACTATGTATATTCGCAGACATGGCATGCCATCATCTCATAATACTGGTAAGAATAACTTAACTATAGGTTGTGGCTATTGAGCCCTTTTAAATAATTGTTTCATGAAGCAAAATGGAAGACTGTATATTATTTAAGTATAAAGGCATGCATTTCTCTGTCATTGAAAAATTTAATTTACAGCCAATATGTTAGTCCAGTCCTTTACATCAGATACTGTTCCATTATGTCATGGAAATGTTCAAATACAATGCCTTTATAAGTTTAAAATATATAAAAATGAAAGTAAATTCTGTTTTTAAGACCCTGCCAATAGCGGAGGCAGCATTAAGTTTTGGCCTTGTCCTTCTGTAAGTATCGATGTCTTTCTGTACTTCCCAAAGTTGGTTTCTGTTGTCTATCTTTATTTTGGCTCAACTAATTTTATGAAACTTACAGGCATTGCTTATTACCACAAAACACTGATCAAGTTCGTAATTGGGTGCTGTCACTATAACTGTTCTACAGTTATGCTCCTTTACAAATGGAAAAATTGCTGAAAATTTTTCGTTTTCATTCTCTAACTTTATTTTGCCTCAACCAAATTTTATGAAACTTGTACACAATGCTTATTACCACCTTATACAAATCATGGTGAAAATTTGGTGGTGTCACTTTAGCCAATCTTTAGTTATCTACCTTTATAAACATAAAAAATGGTGAACTTTTCATTTCTGTTACTGTAAAAGTACTTTTATTCGTGGGGTACCAATTTTCGTGGTTTTCGTGGATGACTTTATCCACGAATTTAAGTGTCCAACGAAATAAAACAACCAAAATCAAGTCATGGAAAGATATCCATGTAGATGTAAGTTTGACTACTGTAATGATCTAGAGAATATATTGAAAAACGCCAAATCTGAGAATACTATAATAGTAGTCACAGGGTAAATGAACTATGAACTACTGTACAACTGCATGCAGGATTATATCCATTTAACATTAAATAACCTAAACTGTACAACTTTTATCTTTTAATACTCATACAATATTTTTTATCGATGGAAGTCAGATTTCCGGTATTGATATGCTAGTATGATAAAGTGTTCATTTTATATCCTCATAGTTCTCGTACATATGGGAAATAATAATTTCATGTTGGGCTTGATTTTGATAAGAAATATTTTACATTTCAAGATATGTTTATAGCATTTGATTATGTTACTGTTTTCTTTAGGTGACATGTTTATTGCCTAATTAACACATTTGATGGCCTTTAATTGTTGATCACTTTAACTTTTTAAATAAGTGTTGACACTACGATTTATACGGGTCACTGTTTACTTAGCAATTTCCTTCAATCCAGACTAAGTGTAATCGTCAATTCTAAAGGCTTCAATTTTTCATTTTTTTTTAGAAAACTTAAATCCATGAATTTAAAAACCCACGAACATGTAAATATTCCTGAAACCACGAAAATTGATACCCACGAATTAAAGTACTTTCACAGTATCATAGTTTGCCTCAACCAAATATTATTGTCGAGCCTGCAACTTTTGTTGCAGAAAGCTCGACATAGGGATAGTGATCCGGCGGCAGCGGTGGTGTTAGCTCACTTCTTAAAAGCTTTATATTTTAGAAGGTAGAAGACCTGGATGCTTCATACTTTGTATATAGATGCCTCATGTTACGAACTTTCCGTCAGTCACATGTCCAATGTCCTTGACCTCATTTTCATGGTTCAGTGACTACTTGAAAAAAAAGTTAAGATTTTTTGTAATGTTAAATTCTCTCTTATTATAAGTAATTGGATAACTATATTTGGTATGTGCGTACCTTGCAAGGTCCTCATGTCTGTCAGACAGTTTTCACTTGACCTCGACCTCATTTCATGGATCAGTGAACAAGGTTAAGTTTTGGTGGTCAAGTCCATATCTCAGATACTATAAGCAATAGGTCTAGTATATTCGGTGTATGGAAGGACTGTAAGGTGTACATGTCCAACTGGCAGGTGTCATCTGACCTTGACCTCATTTTCATGGTTCAGTGGTTATAGTTAAGTTTTTGTGTTTTGGTCTGTTTTTCTTATACTATTTGCAATAGGTCTACTATAATTGGTGTATGGAATGATTGTAAGGTGTACATGTCTAGCTGACAGGTGTCATCTGACCTTGACCTTATTTTTTATGGTTCAGTGGTCAAAGTTAAGTTTTTTTGTTTTGGTCTATTTTTCTAATACTGTATGCATTAGGTCAACTATATTTGGTTAATGGACATATTTTATGATCTTTATGTCGGTTACACTGGTTTTATTTGACTTTGATCTCATTTTCACGGTCCATTGCTAAGTTTTAAGTGTTTGTGCGTTTTGGTCTGTTTTTCTTTATTTATTATGAAAAGGAAACATTGATCAATCAACCATGAAAATGAGGTCAAGATCAGATGAACCATGCCAGGCAGACATGTACAGCTAACACATGGTTCATCTGATCTTGACCTCATGTTCATGGTTGATTGATCAATGTTTCCTTTTCTTGGTTAATGTTGAGTTTATGTGACAGTTGTAATAAAGCTTTATATTTAGGTCTATCAAGATAGTATCAAGGATTAGTAAAGAAGGCGAGACATTTCAGTGTGTGCACTCTTGTGAGACTTATACATCATCTGTGTCTATTGGACACATTCCCTATTTATTTAAAATTTTATCAAAATATTGAAAATTACTATTCTCACTTACCATGGATCATTTATCAGAGATTTAAAAAAAAAAGTATAAGCTGAAGATCTAGGTTTTATTCAATTTTAAAACTTTTTTTTTTTTTTTTTTTTGCATTGCTTTAATTTGATATTTTTATTTTTTTTAAAGTAATTTGAAGAAATCAAAATTCTCATAATAACATTCATGGTACCAATGCTAGTGCACATTTTTAAATTTGTTTGTATCAAAATTTAACTATTTGGTAGTCAAGTTGAAAACTAATATAGACGTGACATGAATATCAATAATGTGGTCATTTTTATAAATTTCCTGTTTACAAAACTTTGAATTTTTCCAAAAAGTAAGGATTTTCTTTTTTTTACCTTAGCCGTATTTGGCACAACTTTTTTGAATTTTGGATCCTCATTGCTCTTTAACTTTGTACTTGTTTGGCTATATAAATATTTTAATATGAGCGTCACTGATGAGTCTTATGTAGAAGAAACGTGCGTCTGGCGTACTAAATTATAATCCTGGTACCTTTGATAACTATAGATATAGATAATAAGTGTATTGTTTCTAAATATCAGTTATATTTGTTTGAGGCTGAAAAACAGTAGCAAAGTGAGATTAATTAAGAGACATATGTTTACCTTGGATGAATAAGATAGATAAATTTGAGATTTAATTTAAGAATTGAATGAATCTTTTTGTAACTTTATTGGGGTGTAAAAGCGTTGACCGAAGTACATTTTGTATGAAGCGCGGAAGTGCTTCATACTAAAAATGTGCTCACAGTCAACGCTTTTACAACCCTATAAAGTTACAAAAAGAAACATTCAATACTTATAATTACATTTTTTAGCTATGATCAAGAAAACACGAATTCTAATGCAATTAGTTTGTAACGATAATTTTCATTGGACGTTGATAAATATTTTGAGGGGTTAGATTCCACGTTCTACCAGTCCGTAACTAAGAAAGCCACCATTTTGAATTCTGGGATATGTAATTTCTCACAAAAATAAACAAGATATACACATTTTGAGCCTCAAAATCTTCTTTTAGTCTATATTGAAACCATTCTGAAGCGTACGAAAAGTAAAAATGTGTTTAGTATTCATGTTTGACATCCAGAGTAAACATATGACGTCACATTGTTTAGATGCTAAAGACAATGCAACAGTTTCACGGACTTTTTCATTTATGCCATTTTTAAGCCAAAATAGTTATCAAATGACATTTATTTTAATATGTGGCATTAGAATGGAGATAGCTGTATTGTATTTTAAGCTTGGCCTTCGTAAAACTTGATTTTACTGTCGCAAATATCTGTTTACCTATCTCCGCTCAGCTTCGCTAGGTAAACTCAATTTGCGACAGTAAAATCTACGTTTTACGAAGGCCAAGCTTAAAATACAATACAGTTATCTCCTAATTTTATAAATTTTGTATTTTATTCACCTGTGCACTTTATAGTGGGACCACGTGCTATCATGAATGAAAAGTTTTATTGAGTGATGCAATTGCTTACGGAATAACACGTGATGTGCAGTTAGCCAATGAAAATGAAGTATTATAATGAAACATACATCATGCATAGATGCCAACCATTACGATTTTTGCGTAGTTTTTCCGATTTTGCTTTAAAAACTACGCTATTACGGTCAAAGTTGAATAGTTACGGATAACCAATCATCGCCGTTCAATTTTGTAAAACGCGGATTTTTATCATTACTTTTCCGTCCTGGTCCAGTATTTAGAAACGCCAATGTAATGCTTCCGGTTTCTTGGGAGTTATCAACTTATTGTTGAGAAACTAACTGACTTCCAAAGAGGCAAACGTGCATTCATGAAGTAGCTTTCCCCCTTTCTCTACTTCTCCTTGACAAAACCAAAATGTACGAGTCGAGAACATCTGAACATTGATTAATGGAATACATACTACAGACAACATGTTAAACAACAAATTTTAGTGCACATCACCTTGCAACCACTCGTCAGTAGTTTTTATTGGTAAATGCACGTTTATGAATGATTACTGAAAACTTTTCAAAAATACGGAAAATTTGATAGTTTGTTACTGATTGTATCAAAAGGGGGTTGGCATTTATGTACATCTAATGTAATTATTAAGATAAATCCCACACCCAATAGATATAAGAAGATGTGGAATCGGCCAATGAGACAACTCTTCATCCCAGTCATGATTTGTCAAAGTAAGCCATCATACCTCTATTTACGGTCTTCAACAGTGAGTCTTGGCTCACACTGAAAAATTCATAATCTCTTTTACACTTTTTTAGAAGCAGGAGAAAGTTACTGTGGTTTTGTTAAAAATGCACAGTTTTGCCAAAACCAAAGGGCACCTTCTAGAGATACGGCTGTCATTTTCGGTAGGCATGAGAAGGTCAGGCATATTTTAGATGGTGGCAAGTGGAAGTCAGGTAAAAATTTGTAAGTATACTAGAAAACTGTTGTTTTTGTCTAAAATGCCTGTTGAACAAATATAATTTGAATTAAGTTTATATGACCTATATTATAACTTTAGTTATGAAGTCACTAGTCATTTCATTAATGCCTCATCAATACAGACTGTGACTGCTGAAATCCAGTGAACTGCATGGTTTACCATGTAAACTCTTCATTTAGATAATAATAATAATATTTAAAAACAACAACAGTAATCATGATAATATACAATATATGTAAATTGCTGGAAAATATAGAATTTATTTGAATGAGCTTTAGAAGCGGATGTAAAGTGAGGCTTGATGAGCTTTTCTCATGTTTCACAGCAGGTACAAATACATTTATATTAATTGCTGACTATGTACAAACTCTTTACTAATATAATTTTTTTTTTTATGATGTACATGATGTAGAGACCAAACATTGCAGACATGTAAAAAAAACAAAAAAAAACAGATAGACTTCATTACTCCAATGAGAAACTAAAAATTGATTTATCTTACTGGAATGCAGGAAACTTGATTAGAAATCAATATGGGCTGTTCCTGGTTAAAGTTTATGGTCAATGTAGTTTTTTTTATTAAGATGGGAAGTCCAATCAACTTGAAACTTAGTACACATTTCCCCTATCACATGATCTTTCTAATTTTAATACACATTATTAAAGTATTTTTGAACAGCCCTAATACATGTTGTAATAAGTTTTACCTTGGTATACAATACATCATATTAAATAAAACTTGCAGTAATTGCTAGATTTTAGAATTAACAATTTCGTTATTTAATTTTATTCGTGGAGGTTATATTTTCCACTTTTATTCTGTGTATGGTGGTAGTAGTAAGGTTATTAAAATTAATGCATTACGGGTACAAAAATAAGTGCCTTCCAACCGATGTGTTGTTAAAGTTCAATAATCAAACAATCATTCAATCTTAAATATATTTGATAGTTGGAATGATTTTTATGTATTTCTGACATGGATAATATGATCTTTACCCCATTTTCATCATTTAGTGTGTGTGTTATTTGTAGTAAAACATTTTTTATGCCCCACCTACGATTGTAGAGGGGCATTATGTTTTCTGGTCTATGCGTCCGTCCGTCTGTTTGTCCGTCTGTCTCGCTTCAGGTTAAAGTTTTTGGTCAAGGTAGTTTTTGATGAAGTTGAAGTCCAATCAACTTCAAACTTAGTACACATGTTCCCAAATTAGAGTTTTTATCCCAATGTCACGGTCCACTGAACATAGAAAATAATAGTGCGAGTGGGGCATTGGTGTACCGAGGACACATTTTTGTTTAACCTTTACAATAGGGTAGAAATAAGATCAGTAAAGCATATTTCAATCTTAGCACTGTTGTTTTTATTTATTTGATATTTCCCATCCTATCATAAAATCAAACAGTTATTAAACTGATCTAACTTATTGATTTTCCACGTTTGAAAACTCATTTGTCTGTGTCATTTGCAATTTATACCAACAGTAAAATTTATGATTTTTTTTGGTATATTTTCAGTGTGAATGCTTCAAATGCAGTGCAAAATCTATACAAAGAAGACAATAGTTTACAGAATTTTCTATGTGGAACTGTAGGCTACCTGAAACAGGAAAATGGACCCTGTAAGTGCACACTGATACACTGGCTACTCTTAAATCATCAATTAATGTATATGTCAAGAAGTAAAACAGTTGACTGATTATTTGTTTTATTTATTTGTACATCCTTTTTGGGCAAAAACTCATATGTTGAAATGTTAAATTAATCGAAACAATATTCTGATTTAAATATGCAATCTACAAAACTTTCATAAATCAAGTCAAATCGATTTATTGGTGTAAAATCAAAATCTTTGATTTTTACAAAGAAAAGCATGACAATATTTACAAACATACAATATTAAGATTTAAGCAATATTCATATTCTTTAAGGTGGTACCTAACACTACAGGGAGATAACTCTGTAAAATCAGCTAAACGTTTTAATTACGTTGTGTTGTTAAGGTAATATTAAGCTTCTCAATGATCAAAATAAGTGTTTGTCAAACTGCTCTGTAACCAGTGTATTTTTTCTGATTAAACGGTTGGTTCATATTTTTTGAAATTTTTATATTTTTGTCAAAGGATCAAAGTTAATACTTTGTCAAAATTTTATCAAAATTAAACGAGCCAAATTGATTTTAGTTAAAGTGTTGGGTACCACCTTAAGTATGTATTTAGATATTTTTGACATTTTGGAGGAGGTGATACATTTACGAATTTGAAGTATAAGTACAATATTCCTAATGCAATTGTTATGAAATATAACATAACAAATATATAAAAATAAACAGGGAATGGGTCCACTGGACCAGGGTTACCCCTGGTTCAATTATTTTTTTGCCACTTTATTATTTTTTTTCAATTGTATTTTGACATCCTCCTTTATGTCCTTTTGATGAAAAACTCTTAGATTTGTTCATGCCATAGCAAGATTTTTACTACCGAGTAAAGTTTCTTTCACCTAGTTGCAAAACTAACTGAGTTTTGACTATATAAATTGTTAAATTATAATTTTTTTTTAACAGGTCTTAAACAACCAGCTAGAAAGAAATCCTATCCTGCACAAATAGAAGAAAGATATACAACATTTAGCAGTGTACAAGTAGCTGATGTTCAGATAAAGAAAGGGGATGCATTTGCATATTTAGAGAATCAAACAGTATGAATTAAGATTATCTTGTTTATAAGGCTATTTAGTAAAGTTTTTTTCCTAAATGTTAGATGCTTCATACCTAATATACAAATACCTTTTGTTACAAAGTTTCTGTCCGTCAATCGTCTATTGTCCTTTGAACTAATTTTCATGGCTCAGTGATTGCTTGAAAAAAGTTGACTGTATTTTTTTGAAAAGTAAAATACTCATGATACTGTCTTGTTATGAGTCTAGTAAGTTCTACAATTTGTTAAGTAGGCTTCACCTGACCTCAAGATCACTTCATGGATCAAGGTTAAAGTTACCTGGGATCTCAATTACTATGATCAGTATGTCTATATATGATGTATTGCATGATTAAAAGGTATACATGTCTGACTTGCACTTTTCATCAGACATTGAGCTCAATTTTAAGGTCCATGTTAGTTTTTAGCTCACCTGGCCCGAAGAGAAATTTTGCTGTTTTTGGTCTTTATCCTGCAATTAATTAAATTGATAGTTGTCATCGTAGAAAAGACTGCTGTTCATGTGTGTATGTTATCAGAAAATTGGTGTGATTCTTATTGCTCTAAAGAAGTATTTGAAAACAAACAGAACATTTAAAAGTAATCGTTAGTCCGGCAGTGGGTGGAGCTTTAAAGCAATATCTGTATAGTTTACAAATACAGCATAGCGATATCTGTAGGACTGTATCTGTATAGTAGAACACCCAATTGCAGGATAAAAACTGTTAACAGCAATAATGTCAGCAAAGTAAGATCTACAAATAAGTCAACATGACCGAAATGGTCAGTTGACCCCTTAAGAAGTCCTTTGTTGTCAATTATTTTTAACATTTTTTTGTAAATTTTTGTAATCTTTTACATAAATCTTCTATGAAACTTAACTTAGAGACCAAATTGATTAAACTTGTCCACAATCATCATTAGAGTATCTTGTTTTAAAATTGTGTCCCATGATCCTGCCCACAAACCAAGATGGACGACATGGCTAAAAATAGTACAAAGGGTAAAATGTAGTTTTTGGCTCATATTTTGAAAATCAAAGAATTTAGAGCAAATCTATCAGATCAAACTTGTATATTAGGTCAATATCTAAAAATAGGTCAACATGACGAAAATGGTCAATTGACCTCATAAGTAGTTATTTTCTTTTATGGTTTTAAGTTTTAACAATTTTTCATAAATTTTGTAAATCTTTACAAAATATTTTCCACTGTAACTACTGGGCCAAGTTCATTATATATAGAAATAATTGTAAGCAGCAAGAATGTTCAGTAAAATATTAAATCTACAAACACATAACCATCACCAAAACACAATTTTGTTATGAATCCATCTGTGTCCCTTGTTTAATATGCACATAGACCAAGGTGAGCAACACAGGCTCTTAAGAGCCGCTAGTTTACGTTATAATAGGCAAAAAGGCCAGTCACTAAATGTGATGTATGGAATGATTTTACACGTCCTAATGAGTGGCAGGTTTCATCAGACCTTCACCTCAATTTCATAAGGTTTTTAACTGGATTTTTGTGACAAAAATGTCGGTTATTGATTTGGGGATGTACGGCGGGCGGGCGGGCGGGCGGCAATCAAATGTTGTCCGTGCATTTACTCATGAACCGTTCAACCAAATCTTTTAAAATTTTAATATGTTGTTACTGACAACTAAATGAAGGTCAAGTTTAATAATGGCGATTTTGACTTTTACCGTTCAGAAGTTATGGTTCTTGAAAGATTGAAAAATGGAGTTTCCAGTCGTGTCCGTGCATTTACGCATGAACTGTTCTACCAAAGCTTCCCAAATTTCAATATGTTGTTACTGATAACAAAATGGAGGTCAAGATCAATAATGACGATTTTGACTTTTACCGTTCATGAGTTATGGTTCTTGAAAGATTGAAAAATGGATTTTCCAGTCATGTTTGTGCATTTACGCATGAACTGTTCTACCAAAGCTTCCCAAATTTTAAGATGTTGTTACTGATGACAAAATAGAGGTCAAGTTTAATAATGACAATTTTGACTTTTACCGTTCAGGAGTTATGGTTCTTGAAAAATGGAGTTTCCAGTTGTGTCCGTGCATTTACACATGAACTGTTCTACCAAAGCTGCCCAAATTTAAATATGCTGTTACTGATGACAAAATGGAGGTCAAGTTCAATAATGACGATTTTGACTTTTACCGTTCAGGAGTTATGGTTCTTGAAAAATTGAAAAATGGAGTTTCCAGTCGTGTCTGTGCATTTTCTCATGAACCATTCAACCAAAGGTTTTGAAATATTTATATGATATTACTGATGACAAAATAGAGGTCAAGTTCAATAATGACGATTTTGACTTTTACCGTTTAGGAGTTATGGTTCTTGAAAGATCGTAAAATGGCGTTTCCATTCACGTTATTGCATTTACTCATGAACCATTCAATCTAAGCTTTTCAAATTTTGATATGTTGATACTGATGACAAAATGAAGGTCAAATTTGATTTTGACAATTTTCACTTTCACCATTTATCAGTAATGGTTCTTGTGATATTGCCAGGACACAAATAAATGTTAATAAATTTGGTTTGCTGTCGTTGTGACAGCCTCTTGTTGGGTTTCTTATACTGTATGCAATAGGTGTACTGTATTAGGTATATGGAATGATTGTAAGGTGTACATATCCAACTTGCAGGTGTCATCTGACCTTGGCCTCATATTCATGGTTCAGTGGTCAAAGTTAAGTTTTTGAGTTTCGGGCTTTTTGATATGCAATAGGTGAACTATATTTGGTGTATGGAAATATTTTATGATGTGTATGTCAGTCTCACATGTTTTATTTCACCTTGACCTCATTTTCACAGTTCATTGCTCAGTGTTAAGATTTTGTGTTTTGTTCCTTGCTCTTAGACTATAAGCAATAGGTGAACTATATTTGTTGTATGGAAGGATTGTAAGCTGTTTATATATAATTATGTCTGTCTGATGGGTATTATCTGACCTTGACCTCATTTTGGTGGTTCATTGGTCAATATTAAGTTTTCATGGTTAAGTTTGTTTCTTAGATTCTATAGGCAAAACTATATTTAATGCATAGATTGTATTTAAGGTGTACAGGTTTGCTGGCATGTTTCATCTGACTTTGACCTCATGTGTCTGGTTCATTGGTCAATGTTTAGTTTTCCTTGTTAAATCTGTATCTTCGAAACTTTGGCAAATAGCTATAGGTCAACTATATTTAGTGTATTGAAAGATTGCTGTTTGTTTGTGATATATTTATAAGAAAAAATTGAAGAAACATCAATTTGGCTCCTGTAAATGCCAAACCCCAATTTCTATGACTTATGTGAAATGCTTTAGTGACAAATTATGATTAGAACCTACTTTAAGCATTTGAACTTTTTTGAAAACAACTAAATATGAAAATTGAATTATATCATCTCCCCCTAATAATATGTTGGGGAAATTCAAAATTAATCAGAGTTATCTCACAGTTATCACAAAGAAGGGTAAATAAGGGTTAATCAGCTACTTCATGTTCTGTAACCAACACAATAAGTTGTATGACTTAACTGCCAATAAAAAGAATACTTTCATTTTGATTTTTTTGGCATCATCTCCATTTGAACTTGACTTTGCAGGCTCACTGAATATTCTTGCTTATGAAGTCAATTCATATCAAAAACTAGACTTCCTTTATTTTATGTATATTTTGTAACATCTAACTTGATATTTGTAGGAGTAAGATTAAGCTTTTCATTTGTAATATTCTCTAAATTAGTAATATTTATATTTCAGTTGAAAGTAGCTGTTTTTGATGAAGGAAGAAGAGGTATTGACAAACAGAATCTGATTGCAGCGAAGCAATTTCTTATTAAAGAAGAACATAACGCTTTGAAATGCCAGGAGGGATCACTTACAAATGACATTATAACTGTAAAGTTGGAAGATGTTGTGCATCCTGTGTTTCTGACTCATAATTGTATACAAGCAAAGTGTAAGATTCAAAGTGATTTTACTACAAGTTTTGTTGAGAGAAAGGAAAGATGTATGCTAAAGAGATTGTGTTCCCACAATGTTAATGTGAACAGATACTTTATTAATAGTTTTAAATCTAAGTGTAGTCTAAAATACAAATAAGTGAACACTTAAAATTATAAATTTGATGACAAAATGACAATTGTGTTACAATTTAGACTATGTATTTGTTTAACTTGCAGTATAAAAACAATATTAGGTTAATGTCATAGAGATATAAACTTTTTGTACTTGGTGCAAAATAAAGAAAATTTAAGTTTCTCCTATATGATCCATATAAAACTACCAATTTCATTTTGATATTTAATGTATTTTGACCAAAACACAAGGTCTGTGACTCTTAGTTTTCATATTAAAATTTGAAAGTAAATTGACCCAGAAGTTAAGAAAACCCTCATCAATGAAAACATTTAGACTTCCAAGCTACCTTAAGTAGTAATATTGCCCTTTAAAATCACATCTTTGAAAAATTGTCAATAGAATAAAGATTACAATGCTTCTTATTGGGAGAAAAAAGTGTTCAAGACAGGGATTTTTTTGTAATTGTTGTTAAATTGATGACACCTATTGTTGTTCTTGAACCGAGCATTTTTTTAAAAGGTGAAGGAGATATTTAAGAATTGAATGCTTCTTTTTGTAACTTCATTCGAGTGTAAAAGCTTTTAATACTAATAATTACATTTTTTAGCTAGGATCATAAAAACACCAATTTTATCATTTTTAGCTCACCTGGCCTAAAAGGCCATGTGAGCTTTTCTCATCACTTGGCGTCCGTCGTCGTCGTCGTCGTCTGTCGTCGTTAACAATTTTTCAAACATCTTCTCCTCTGAAACTACTGAATGGATTTGAATGAAACTTAACATGATTGTTCCTTAGTATATCCTGCACAAAATGTGCGCTTCGATTTTTGATCCGTCAAAAAACATGGCCGCCGTTACTTAAAATAGAACATAGGGGTCAAATGCAGTTTTTGGCTTATATCTCAAAAACGAAAGCATTTAGAGCAAATCTGACATGGGGTAAAAATGTTCATTAGGTCAAGATCTATCAGCCCTGAAATTTTCAGATGAATCAAACAAACCATTGTTGGGTTGCTGCCACTTAATTGGTAATTTTAAGGAAATTTTGCAGTTTTTGGTCATTATCTTGAATATTATTATAGATAAAGATAAACTGTAAACAGCAAAAAAGATCAGCAAAGTAAGATCTACAAATAAGTTTATATGACCAAAATTGTCAATTGACCCCTTAAGGGGTTATTGTCCTTTAATGACAATTTTTTACAATTTGTTCATCATATTTGCTAACTTTAAAAAATCTTCTCCTCTGAAACTACTGAATGGATTTGGTTAAAACTTAGCATGGTTGTTCCTTAGATTATCCTGCACAAAGTGTGTGCTTTGATTTTTGATCCGTCAAAAAACATGGCCGCCGTTACTTAAAATAGAACATAGGGGTCAAATGCAGTTTTTGGCTTATATCTCAAAAACGAAAGCATTAAGAGCAAATCTGACATGGAGTAAAAATGTTCATTAGGTCAATATCTATCAGCCCTGAAATTTTCAGATGAATCAAACATCCAATTGTTGGGTTGCTGCCACTTAATTGGTAATTTTAAGGAAATTTTGCAGTTTTTGGTCATTATCTTGAATATTATTATAGATAAAGATAAACTGTAGACAGCAAAAAAGATCAGCAAAGTAAGATCTACAAATAAGTTAATATGACCAAAATTGTCAATTGACCCCTTAAGGGGTTATTGTCCTTTAATGACAATTTTTCACAATTTGTTCATCATATTTGCTAACTTTAAAAAATCTTCTCCTCTGAAACTACTGAATGGATTTGGTTAAAACTTAGCATGGTTGTTCCTTAGATTATCCTGCACAAAGTGTGTGCTTTGATTTTTGATCCGTCAAAAAACATGGCCGCCGTTACTTAAAATAGAACATAGGGGTCAAATGCAGTTTTTGGCTTATATCTCAAAAACGAAAGCATTAAGAGCAAATCTGACATGGAGTAAAAATGTTCATTAGGTCAATATCTATCAGCCCTGAAATTTTCAGATGAATCAAACATCCAATTGTTGGGTTGCTGCCACTTAATTGGTAATTTTAAGGAAATTTTGCAGTTTTTGGTCATTATCTTGAATATTATTATAGATAAAGATAAACTGTAAACAGCAAATATGATCAGCAAAGTAAGATCTACAAATAAGTCAATTTGACCAAAATTGTCAATTGACCTCTTTAGGAGTTATTGCCCTTTAAAGACTTTTTTTCACAATTTGTTCATCATGTTGACTTACTTTAAAAAATCTTCTCTTATGAAACTGCTGTATCAATTTCAGCCAAACTTAGGCTAAATGAGTTTCAGAGTTTCAGAGTATCTAGTATAAATTTTATATTTCATTTCCTTGTATGTCAAGAAACATAGCTCCTATGGCTAAAATAGAACATAGGAGAAAATGATTTTTTTTTTGCTTTTGAAGAAAATAGGACGATTCAAAGAACATTTAAATAAATTGAAAAGCCAAAATAATCATTGATGAGAGATTAAACCAAAAAAATTCAGGTGAGCGATTCAGGCTCTTGAGAGCCTCTTGTTTTTATTCAATTCACCTGTGCACTTAATTGTGGGACCTTGTGTTATCATGAAAGAAATGTTTTATTGTGTAATGGATTATGCAATTGCTTAAGGAATTACATGTGATGTGCAGTTAGCCAATCAGAATAATGTATTATAATGAAACATACATATAATGTAATTATTGAAAAACAGTTCAGTTGCAGCAAACAAATTTTATATTTCAGTAGAAAATGGGGTTTTGAATTGTCAGAAGGGATTGTTGTTTGTATATTCTATTTTTCAAGAACTTTTATTCAGAGAATGAAAATGTGTTCTTACAATCTTAATGTCAACAGAAATTTTATTGGCAGTAGGAAACTTTAACAGATGACAACATAACTGTAATTTTAGATAAGGTTGCACATCCTATTTATGTAACTATTTACAGGCAAAATGTAATCCAAAGTGATTTTTTAATAACTGTTGTTAAGTAAAGGGAAATTCAATTTTTTTTACTTAAATAAGGCCGTTAGTTTTCTCTTTTGAATTGTTTTACATTGTCTTATTGGGGCCTTTTATAGCTGACTATGCGGTATGGGCTTTGCTCATTGTTGAAGGCCATACAGTGACCTATAGTTGTTAATGTTTGTGTCATTTTGGTCTTTTGTGGATAGTTGTCTCATTGGCAATCATACCACATCTTCTTTTTTATATATAAGTGTAAAAGATTGTATTCTCATAATCTAAATGTCAACAGATTATTTATTGCCAGTTAGGAACATTAACAAATAACGCATTATAACTATAAATTTGAAAATTATGGTACATCATGTTTGTCACACACATATATAATTGTTTACAGTCAAAATGTAAGATGTAACAAAGTAATTTATGAAAAATTGTGATGTGAAGGGAAGTGTGTATGGCAAATTTTTTTTTTAGAAAGCATTCTATTCAATTCAAAATTAGTACCAACATACTATTTTCAAAGGAGTTGTGTTCCTTTGAGTTTTCAATATTATTTGGAGGATTATATCTGCAATGTATGCTACAAGTTGGCAAATTAGCAAATATAGATTATTTTTTTGAAGAAGTTACTTTCCTTGGAAACTAGTATTCTTAAAACAGAATGCTGCATTGTTTGTATTCTGAAATGTACAGTTCTGGCTAGATATATATGAAACTTTTTACATAAATTTATATCAGCAAGTTTGAGAATCAGTGCCAAATAAACATCATTAAAGGAGTTATGCTCCTTGAAAAATTTCATTTGAAGCACTTTCGCACCTACATATCTTATGGGATTTAAAAAATTATATCAAAGGCTATCAGCAAGGTTTTATAAGAGTGCAGACAAACTTTTTTTATTGGGTTGATGCCCTTATATAGAGATAACATTGTCAATAATCTCATGTCTACTTTTTCTTGAAAGATAATTCTTAAAAAGTGTTCTATTACATGTAGTTCAAATAAAATATGGACAACATTGGGATATTTGGAGGCTGGATTTTTATTAGCTGCATCCTGTATTCTCAGATTGTGCTAAAGCGGTTTAAAGCAGCTGTCAATCAATCAATCAATGTATTCTAAGTTAATGTGAACACTGCGTTACTAAATGTGTGTAGATTGCAACTGGTGTTGTTATTAATTTATTTACCTGTTGAATAATTCAGGCATCCTAAAGCCTGTTTTTTTTTTTTGGTTTATTGCAATGACTGCAATAATTATTGTTAGTTCTTCTATATCATGTTGTTATATTCTGAATAATAAAAGTATATAGCTTGTTCCATATCCAGCAAGTGTTACCAATTAAGTAATAGATTACTTTGTTTAAGATTTTAAGTCATTGTTTGAAGTACAAGATGTCATGAAACCTATTCTGTTTACAATTTGAAATAAAAGATTGTCATGACGGTTTTTGCTCTAAAAGCTTAATCATGCTTATTCTTAGTATTTTGCATATATGTAAATTTAAATTTAAAATTGAGAATGGAAATGGGGAATGTGTCAAAGAGACAACAACCAGACCATATAGCAGGTAAGAGCAGAAGGTCACCAATAGTATTTCAATTCATGTGTTTATTTGCAATGGCTGCTGTACATTATTAAGTCTCCCAAACAAAGTTTGGAGACTTATTGGTTTTGCTCAGTTCTTATTATTTTTATTATTATGTCACCCGATCGACAATGTCGGGTGACATATTGCTTTTCCTCTGTTTCTTTTTCTGTATTATTATTATTATTATTATACTTCCACCTATTTTTGTCCTCCAGTTTTCTCGGAGCCAATGGAACCAATCTTAATGATAGTTAAGTATAATAGGGAACACAAAATTTTGGGTAACTGTAGGTCTTAAGACCATAAAAAATGGCTGCCATTTCCATGGAAACGGAACAATTGTAAAAATAATTCCAGTTTTTTGTTTTGGTTAATAATTTGGAGATGCTTAAACTCAGAATCACCATATTTTAATACAATGTAGGTGCCAGCCATATACTGGTTTTGGATGATTTTGGCAATAGCCGAGCATTTTCCCCGTTTCGGGCCGAATCCTTATATCGTTGATATGTCAAGTCAATGCACTATTATTGTCTTTATACTGCAATCTAAAAAAAACATTTTCAATTGTTGTTTAGTGTGTTAATGTTATTTATTTGATTTAAATATTGGGAAAATTCTCCTTTAAAAAGGCCTCTTATCACACAGGCGAAGAAATATACAACACGACGAAATGTACATCATTACGCAATCAATGGTAAACGAATTCGTTTGTTAACAGACTAAAATATCAACAATAAACATAAAACATAATGATTTATAGGTTGCAAACAAAAAATATTAATAAGTTAAATATGTTTTCACAAAATTTTTAAAGAAACAAGCTTGAGTCGTTAAACACATATCGTTGCTTACATTGGAAACAAGAACAGGTCGAAGAGGTCTTATGAATGATTTAATTTCGACAATTTCTATTTAAATATTCATGAGGAAAAGTGATATCAGGTCAGTGACTGTATATGACATAGAAATATACGGTCAACGCATTTTGACTGCTCAAATAGAACGAGTGCAGTATAAATGTGGTTCTGCTTTTGGCAAGTGAACATGAGTGTTGTCAGAATCAAGGTTCCAGAAGGGATTGTGTTGATTTCAAGCAGACATTAAGAATCAATTGGACACCACCAATAGGAAGGTAACTTGAAAAGTACCAACTATAATTGTTGAGAAATTTTTGTTCCTATATGCTCTTCAACTTCATACTTCACTTGACCTTTTGAACTTTTTTTATTCAAAGGACACTAATGAGTTTTTTGCATGTCTGGCATTCATAATTTTAATGCTGATATCTATGAGTTTATATAGATAAAAGAAAGATATAACCTGAATGGTAAGTATGGAATTTTTCAAGTTTAATATACACTGCTACTTTTGTTAAAGGGCAAGTTTAAAATATCACAACAATGGTATTTGAGTAGTAAATAAAACAAATGATTCTTTTTTTGATGATTACAAAAGCAATGCAACAAATTGCTGTTGAAAAATTGATATAAAATGAAGAAACACACTATTATGAAATAGTTATACACAATTAGGACTTGTAATGTATGGTAACACATAATTACTATTAATTGATTGTACAAATCAAGTACTTAAAATCAACAGTACTTCATTAGTACAATGAAACTTCAGTACCAAAAACGTACATTAAAATGCAGGTACTAAATGAGTACCTTATATTTGAGGTAAATATTCAGTACAACACAATTAAAGTACAATTTGAGTACACAAATTTTCAGTACATATCAAGCACTACAAAATAAAGGTACTAAAATCGTACAATGAAACTACAGTACCAAAAAAGTACAATAATGTTCAGGTACAAAATGAGTACCTAATATTTGAGGTACATATTTAGTACTACAAAATTAAAGTACAAATTAAGTACTTAAATTTTAAGTACAAATCAAGTACTATAAAAAACAGGTACCTAAATATTACAATAAATTTAAAGTAACAAAAAAGTACTATATTTTAAAAGTAATTTTCCAGTACTACAGATTTTTTGTACAGAAAAAGTACCTATGCAAAATTGGCAGTGTAGAAGAAATGCCAGGATTTGGTGAGGAGGAGAGAGGGGTGGAAAGTAGCCCAATTCATTTTGGGACAACTTTTCACCCCAAAGTTTCGTAAGTTTCTTTTCTTTTCTTGTAATTTTATATGTCAATATGAACATCATTTTACTTACTATTGGAGGTTGGTTTTTTTTTTTTGGGGGGGGGGGGGGTAAACATCTCAAGTTTATTCTCGCCTGAATGAAAATGTTTCTTTTCAGCATGCAACACATTACTTCTTCTTTCGTTTCTTTTTTTTCGTTTTTCGGATGATAAATTTGTATTTATTATCGTAAATAAAAAACAAAAAAGGATTTGCATACATTTAATCTTATGTTTCAACATGTATGTTTTCCAATCGTAGATATTCAAAACTTTTTTTTTTTAATTTTTACAGTACTGGGAAAGGGTTCTATGAACACCGGATGTTTGATGGTGAATCTTCTTCTTCTTCAGCCCTGTAAGTTTTGATTTACATGATTTTTGTTTATATTGTTGATTCGGCTTGTTTAAATGATTATAATCCCTAGGTGTAAAATTCCTATAACGCTTAGATAATTAGTGTGTACGTAGCATGAACTTTCCTAATGAATACTAGTACACTGGCGAATTTAGTAATGTATTGGTGTTACTGTTCTTTTTATAGGAAATAGAAGAGTATTAAGACATAAAAAAAACGTTTACAATTGATCCTAAGTAAAAAAAATAACAAGGTGTCTCAGATTAATATCTGTTGTAGAGTTGTTCTGACTCAGGCGTACTTAAATATATGTATATTATTTATTTATATATGTAATTCTTTTTTTTAGAAAAGATGGTAAAAACAAGAAAAGAGGGAGAGAAGAAGAAGAAGAGGAAGATGGAGAAGAAGAGAAAGAGAATAAGAAAAAGATGTCAGTTCTTTTCCTGAATGAATACTAAAAGATCAAAATGTTATATTAAAATACGATAAATGATCGCTATTATTTGGATAAGAGAAAGTATGGAAATTAAAATGTTTATGATACAATACAGAATAAAATAAAACCTCTGTTTTTGACTGATAATCACGTTTTATCTTTCAACGTTGTATGTTATAGAATATAAAAGAATAGACAAAAAAAAAACTAAACATCAAAAGTGCTTTATTATCATCAATGATGTAAAAATAAATTTAGAGTTATCTTTCTTTCTATATGTATTTTATTTCTTTTCAGGAAAAAGTGTGATGAACACTTCAAAAATATAAGTCCCATGAGCTGGGGGGAAATTTCCTCCCAGATTGATAATTTGAAGAAGATAAAGTTAGAGATGGTGGAAAGTAATACGAGAATTGTAAACCTGATTGAGGGAACCATCACACAGTTGAGGAAGGAAAAGCCAAGAAGAGTGCTGTTTTCGAATATTCTATAACTCATTAAAAGATATATAGACAACTTTGTTATTTTTTCTTTACACACATAATATATTGCGTAAATTTTATAGTGAATGGAGAGAAAAAATCTAGACAAATTAATATTACACTTACATTATCCTCTAGGGACTTTAATATTCTTTGTATTTTTTAAGCAGAACCTTCAGCTATTTATACGGTTTTAGCATTTTAAAAATTGAGGATTAGAGGTGTTGAATCATTGAAAAGGAATGCGGTGCTTAGATGATTTATTGTTTTATGACCCCACAGTTGTGGGGGTTCAGTAATCATATACTACTCGCATTTAAAGAGAGGAGAAAAAAACAAATAACCAACAACCATGAACGTTTTGACAACCGTAATCAATGGAGGTGCAATTATAAAAGTCAATGGAACCTTTGGGACAAATAAATTTGTCTCAATAAACAGTTTTGGTGGTAACACCTATCTTCATTAGAGGACTCATCGTAAAATATGGAGGTGCAATTATAAGAGCCAATGGAACCTTTGGGACAAATAAATTTGTCTCAATAAACAGTTTTGGTGGTAACACCTATCTCCATTAGAGGACTCATCGTAAAATATGGAGGTGCAATTATAAGAGCCAATGGAACCTTTGGGACAAATAAATTTGTCTCAATAAACAGTTTTGGTGGTAACACCTATCTTCATTAGAGGACTCATCGTAAAATATGGAGGTGCAATTATAAGAGCCAATGGAACCTTTGGGACAAATAAATTTGTCTCAATAAACAGTTTTGGTGGTAACACCTATCTTCATTAGAGGACTCACCGTCACCAATAGAGGTGCAATTATAAGAGTCAATGGAACCTTTGGGACAAATAAATTTGTCTCGATAAACAGTTTTGGTGGTAACACCTATCTTCATTAGAGGACTCACCGTCACCAATGGAGGTGCAATAATAAGAGTCAATGGAACCTTTGGGGCAAATAAATTTGTCTCAATAAACAGTTTTGGTGGTAACACCTATCTTCATTAGAGGACTCCCAAGAAAAACGGAGCGGGGTGGAAAAGCTTCACTATGACCGTTAGTGAGTATCAAGAAATGGTGAGGATGGTTGATCCAGACCGTCTTACCGATATTGCAGGTGGTATGATTGTCCAGTAAAATGTGTGGTGTGATTGACCAGTGAGAAAATGATTTTTTTTAAATAAAGTTAAGACATTTTATTTAATAATTAATAAAAAATATTCTTATAATATGTAAATGCTGTCTTACAGCTAAGGGGGTGTTTTTTTTAAATGTTGATCTTGTTATATAACTCACCAGACTTGAAAGTTGTTCTACCAAGCACATTTATTTTCGATGAACTAACTTTCACTTAAGGAACGGAAAAAAAATATATAAAACTTATAAAAAATATAAAATAAAATGAAAAAAAATAAAAAAATAAAAAAAATATTTTAGGTGGAGAATAAAACAACAAGTAACCCAACTGAAGCTAGTGGATCTACAACCTTTAATCCAGAACCTTTTTTTTTTCTCCAACCTATAAGCCAGAACTTTATATTCCATCTTCAAGGGGATCGGCAGAAATGCCTCCCCCACCTCCATATATGGCACCAAATAAAAAGAAAAGCAGAAGACGCTTACCCTGGTGATCTCATTAGCCTATTAAATGATATAGGACAATAAATGTACATGTACTCTCTGTAAGAGGAGTTTGTTTCAGGCGTTCCATTAAAGTTTTTAAGAAAAGATCATAAAATTTTATTTACAATAAAGTAACATACTAAATTATAAAATAAAACATGCAAAGTTTAATCATATTTTGAAATGTCCATAGGCATAACTCTTAATATGATTAGTCAAAAATCTCTTCATCAAAATTCGATAATCCTTTTTTAACAATATGGTTGACAAAAGAGTTCATGATTTTTTGTATGAATAAATTGTGGGACTTTGGCGGGATATTTGTGGGTGGGTAAATTTCCCAAATTGACTATTCAAATTTTTATGCTTCAAAACGGACTAATGGTATGATATGAAGCTTTTTGGGATGGGTGGAGTTAATTTATTTTGACAAGGGGTTGGTTTCATTGCATCTTACAGAGAGTACATATATAAAGATTTTCTCATTTTGTTTTTTAATTTCTACATTTACACTCATCATGTCTTCACAAAATGGATCCAGATTTGTCTTTTTGGAGAAGTCCAGAAATGGAAAAAAAAGAGTTTTCTCACCGATTTGGAAACCAAAAAAATGTTGTTTTGCAACAATCCGCTATGGGGAATTTCTTTGTTAACATATACGACAATCGACCCAATTTCAACGGTCGACTATCCCTCGCATTCGAGGAAGCAGTCCAATTTAGCGAACTGGTTAGTCAGCTGGAAATGCCGAAGGAAAATTTTAAAGTAAGTCTATTTACATTATTAAATATGTGGTATGATTGTCCAGAAAAATATGTGGTGTGATTGACCAGTGAGAAAATGATTTTTTTTAAATAAAGTTAAGACATTTTATTTAATAATTAATAAAAAAATATTCTTATATGTAAATG
Source organism: Mytilus galloprovincialis (assembly GCF_965363235.1). Lineage (NCBI taxonomy): Eukaryota > Metazoa > Mollusca > Bivalvia > Mytilida > Mytilidae > Mytilus > Mytilus galloprovincialis. Next base: position 46,137,434 of record NC_134848.1, on the reverse strand, counting down.
CTGTCTTACAGCTAAGGGGGGAGGGTTTTTTTTTTTAAATGTTGATCTTGTTATATAACTCACCAGACTTGAAAGTTGTTCTACCAAGCACATTTATTTTTGAAGAACTAACTTTCACTTAAGGAACGGAAAAAAATATATAAAACTTATATAAAAAATATAAAAAAAATAAAAAAAAATAAAAAAAATATTTTAGGTTGAGAATAAAACAACCAGTAACCCAACTGCAGCTAGTGGATCTACAACCTTTAATCCAGAACCTTTTGTTTCTCCAACCTATAAGCCAGAACTTTATATTCCATCTCCAAGGGGATCGGCAGAAATTCCTCCCCCACCTCCATATAAGGCACCAAAAAAAAAAAAAAAAGCAGACGACGCTTACCCTGGTGTGTGACAATATGATGGGCTTAAAATATATATATAGATATATATTATATATATTTATATTTATGATTATATATTCTCAAAAATGTTTATTAAATTGAATAAAATAAATACAGGGGAATATCTATTAAGAAAAACATGACCTTGTAAAAGGTTGTTCAATTGACCTCTAGGTTACATATAACATGTTTACATGCAGACCAGGTGGTGATATATAGCCATTACAATTAGTTAGTGACAATGGACATACGTGCATTCTTTGACCATCAATCTCCAGGTTGGTCAAAACATGTCAATTAGAGACAACTTAATAGATATTCATCCCTGTATCTTTTGATTTAAGACTATAATGATCAAATTAATAGAAACCTTGACACCGTTATATTCTGTATATATACTTGTGTATGTTATTGTATGGGACACATCGGCCTACGCAGGTTAATAAAATTATAGCAAATTCCATCTTGTTATAATCTCTCTCTTTTTGGTGCACCGTGGCAGGACGAATTCTGAAAAAAAATTATAGCAAATTCCATCTTGTTATAATCTCTCTTTTTGGTGCACCGTGGCAGGACGAATTCTGAAAAAAAATTATAGCAAATTCCATCTTGTTATAATCTCTCTTTTTGGTGCACCGTGGCAGGACGAATTCTGAAAAATACTAAGATGGATTGCTTAAATGCACCGTGGCAGGACGAATTCTGAAAAATACTAAGATGGATTGCCTAAATGCTGAACTTCGATTAGGATTTGTTGCTTCCTTGTCTTGGGAATTGAGACGTATAGTGCGTAGGAACCATCGAGAACATATGGCATACCTAAAACGACCCATGCATAAGGAATTCAAGTCGATAATTGCTCTCAAGCCTTCTGCTTTTAGTATGGATGAATTCATTATTCAACCATCCTTTTTCAAGCGATTTATAAGGGCAAGATATGAAAAAAAAATGGCAACAGCTTGAAATTGTATTACTTTCACGCATATTTCAATCATATGTAGAAACATTTAGGTCTCCATCTGAAGTTGGCAATATTAATATTAATCCATCAATAATCGTGGGCTGGATAATTACCAGCAAAGTTATAAGTGACATAGAAGAAAATTCTTATATTACTGCTTTGGTAGAATTTGGGACAAGTATAATTAGTGAATTTTCATACTGTAGGCAACATCCTGACTATAAGGAACATGTTAGAAAATTGCTATAGATGACCATTTTTAACATTTATTAATTATAATATATTTTTAATTCTTCTAACTACAGATGGAAGATACCCAAGCTATCCTTGCACTGCCAATAGAATTTATTGAAGGGACTCATGCATTACTAAATGAAATAATTAAAATGATTCGAAGATGTCATGCTGATTTAAAAAAAAAAAAACCTGCTGAAATAGCATATTCAATTAGATTAGTTACTAACATCATTCATCATGGTTCAAAAACATCAACCAACAAAACTGGGATTAGCCCCTCTCTTGTTAAAAAAACTTTACAAAACTTTGTATTCGAAAGTTTGTATAAAGGCAGAAATTACTGTTTTTAACAAGGATTTTTCGGCAGTGTATGGAAACTTTTAATCCATCGGTAGGTAGGCAGATTAACTTATGACCACGCTTAATTAATGAATGGGTGAAGGTCATTGAAATAAATGCAATGAAATCCGGTGATCAATATCTTTTTGAGTTAGCAATGTTCGAATATCTACTCAGTACTATGTTCGAAGAATGCAACAATGATGCATCACAAAAAAGTATGACAAGACAACTTTTCAGAATTTAATTTAATTTTTGATTAATCTATTTTTAGATGGTTATACAACTCCTCAACATACTCTCGGTCATGTTTAGGTTCATGTCCATCCATAGAAGGTGGGGTCCTGCGGATTTCCGGATGGAAAGAATTGTAGACAAGTTGGCCATGAAGGAGGAGTTGTCTGATATTATAAAATTTTCTATAAACAATGACTGGGATCTTCAAGGACACGATACAAATTTGAAGCCCAGTAGAATAAAAAAAAATGTAAACCATTTAGCAACCGGTTTACCGGATCACCATTACCAATTGTGACATTGACTTTTCATTTTAACTGCTTGTTATGAATCATACCAATATATAAATAATTAACTAACTGTAGTTTGTGTTTCATTTACTAAAAACAAATAATAATAAAATAAATCAAATTATATATAACTAACCAAACGAAAAATAATCTTAGAAAATTCCCAGTTATTATTTTCTTTCCTTGCAGGCCAAGAATGAAAAGAATGACTATGATTCTCTTTGTTACTATCTTCTTTGGTTTAAGTGGTTCTACTTTCATTCAAGAAAATGTTGTTTTCCATAAAGTTAATGAAATTACTACTACGAGGTCTAATTGCTTAGTTACTTTTGTCATTGATTTTGCTCATTTTGAGAATTGTGTTAATCAATTATCGAAAGATATAGCACAATCCTTTATACTGGCTCAGAGGCAACTTTAATTTATAGCAAACCAGGTTATGAGATGTATATTAGAACTTTAAATAATTTAAAAGAAGAATACCGATGGCTTACTGGAATGTATGAAACCATTCTAAGTGGCCTTCAAGAATACGATAAATTGCAACACCGAACTAAACGTTCAGTTCTTCCATTCGTAGGTTGTATTATGAGCTTTCTTTTCGGATGAAGATTTGCGTACTATAAATAGCAATATAAGAGTTTTAGCTAATAACCAAAAACGCATTTCACATGTCTTAAGTGAAAGTCTCACAATAGTAAATGTTACGAGGGCTGAAGTTGCACAAAATCGGGAGACCATTAATAGTTTAACAACAGGTTTACATGATGTTGATCTCAAGTTAAGAAATATCACCACACTTTTAAAATAAGAAATAGCGGATTTAGAAACTTGTGTTGACATACACGCAAAATTAGATGTTATTACAAGTGAAATGAAATTAATGGTTCAGAGAGCGACATTTTATTTTGTTCACCTAAATTCACAGTTGAACATGTTATCATTGGGTCATCTGTCGCCTAGTACCATCAATCCAACATCGTTTAGGTTTCTTCTTACAGAAATACAGTCTCAATTACCAGCATACCTGAAACTTCCAAAAGATCCAATTAAAAATCTTTGGGCTTATTATCTATTTTTAACATGTACTACTTTGATCTATGAGAGGAAGATTGTTGTTGTCATTTCTGTCCCACTTTTAGACTACAATAATAAATTTGATTTTTAATTTTTGTATATCGTATAGCTTGTAAGCATGAAAGTGAATCCGAACATATAATAAATTTGGATTTATCTGAAGAAGCAATAAAAAATCGGGGGAAATTTGGACTGCCACTGGAAAATGAGGGTATATTGGATAGGGACAGAAATTTTAGCTTGCAACAGGCCACCTACGGACCCATCAAAGAGTTGTTGCAAGGGTTCTTAACGTGCAAAGAGCGTGCCACTCTCTTTACACGAGGCATCGGATTAAACGTCCCCATTCTGACCGGACGTGACTGCGAACTTGATACATCCCGCACAGCCAAACGGACGCCCCACTTCGGCAAGCGTTTTACTGCCGGTCGGGAGATTTTTGGTATTCAACGAATAATAATGAAACCACAGTACATAATTATAAAATAAAACATAAATATAAAGTTTAATCATATTTTGAAATGTCCATAGGCAAAATCTTAACATTAATATGATTTATCCAAAATCTCTTCATCAAAATTATATAAACCTTTTTTTAACAATATAGTCGACAAAGAGTTCAATATATTGACTTTTTATCAATTTAATTGAAGTCATTGCCGATGCCTTTTCAAATAAACATTTGTTTATAATCGGCATATTTTAACTGTTTGTTTTGACAATACGGTTTTGAATTCCTTTAGCAATTTGATTTTCCTGTTTTATGTGGTAGTCACCATATATCATCAAACTGTTCAGTTTTGGACGCAATCCAATAAACTCTTTAATTGGAACGTCTGAAACAAAACGAAATTCATCAACTACTTAGTTAAAAAATTAGGTTAAAAATAAAATAGATTTTTGTAAAATTAAAAAATCTCAATGGTATTATTTTTTTTTTTACTTTGGACTGTTTGTTTTTAATATTTAGCATTTGTTATTTGTAAGATTTTGTTAATCGATTAATTATAAAATTAGTTACCATCTAGTTCATCTTTGAATTTTCCAGGCATTTTTTTGTATTTGTTTGAAAATTGGTAGTGAGTTTGAGGATCTCCAGAAAAGTCGATCGGGATTTGGTGCCGTGTGACAAGGATAAACCTTTATTCATAATCAGGACGGTTATGATATCAAACCCAGATATTTTTCAATCAAAGCGCTGTTGTTGAAGTAGCAATTACTAAGCAAAAATTAAAGGAAAAGATTTCATTTGAGAGAGGGAATCCCAGAGAGATCTATTATGACAAATACCATTAAATGGAAATGCCGAAGTCTGAAAATACATTTAGTGGAGAAGATAGAAAGAACCTGCATGGCATTTGTACTTCAAATATTCATTTCGTTCAAAATTTTAATATATTCTTTTGTTCTCGTAGACATGCCAAAAACGTAAGAAGATATTTTATTCACCTGAACAAAAGCAAGCATGGACAAAACAACCTTATCTGATAATAACAGAAAACAGAAAGCCATATTCAAACAATATACTTTGGCTTTTGTATAAATATATAGAAAATCAGATTAACTATACACATGTACAGCACAATATGCGAGGAAGGTGTGTATGAAGAAATTTGTCAGATGCTGTAACAGTCCAATCGTAATTAGTGAAAATGATAATGAAAAGAAAGTGTGAATTGGAAAATGTGTCAGAGGCTGTCATAGTCCCATCGTTATAAATTATTGTAATTAAGGGGAAACTAACCACATGCACAGCAGAGAATGATGAGCGTATGCAGTAATGTGTAAGTGGTTTGTTTGGTCCTGATCTATCCTAATACATTACATTGCATTTGCTTTACAAAGTTAGAAATTTAGGTTACTGTAAGTGTTTACCAGTAACATTTACATGACTTATAGCTGCAAATAATTGGTAGTTCTTGAAAACATAAATGCTTTGGTAAAACTAAGTTTTCAATCTTTATCGTCGTGATTGCAAGCAAATTATTCTTAATCGGAACGTTAGCGACAAGAAAGGTCCGACTTCGTCTTAAACTTTGTTGTAAAATCTTTTTCGTTTATGTTCTATTTTCTCTTATTTCGATTATGTTGTTTTCTCCTTAGAAAACTAAGGAAAAGAAAATAGCATTACAATGAAGAAAAGGTGTAGCTATTCTGGATATTCAGTTATTTCATTATGAATCAACACTCGTGTTCAAACATGCCATACATTGCTCTATTAACGAGATTTTACTCCCTCTTCTAAGTCGAACGATATTGTAATATCTTGTAATTTAATTTGAAGCGCGTGATTGTATAGTTACATTCTGGATATATGTGAATATAACTTTTTATTATGCTTATTACGACAAATTATGAATCGCCGAGTAGAGGAGACTCCATTAACACTACACAGAAATAAACACGCCACATCTTTCCAAAGAACAAAGGTGAATAGCATACCGGTTCGTACAGGTAAGTGATATGTTACATTATTCCCCGAGGCAATTCATGTGTCAAAATGGCGGACTCCTTAATATCATACTATTTTTAAATACTAACATTTAAACACACGTTCTGACATTTACTACATGCACTCAATATATATATATTTTTAAGACAAAAAGATATAATTGATAATCTCATTGTATTGTACTTTAAAATCATCGAGCAACAAAGATTCCGTTAACAATATCAAAACAAAAACCAGTCTACACCTTTCAAGAGATCAAAGGTAAATGACATACCTGACCTTACAGGTAAACGATATGTCATACCTTCCCCTGAAGCACTTTATATGTCAAAATGGCGGACTCCTGAACATCATATTAAGTTTTCATATAAAATGTTATCATACGTTCCGTAATATTGAGTCAGACATTTTTTATTGAAGCACTCAATATTTCTAGACAGAAATATGTAAAAAAATAAAATCCACTGTTCAGAACACAATGGAAGTTCTTTTGTTTTAATCCAACTGCTTTTATGCGTCTAAGAAAGGATTTCTTCATACTGATACAATACAAAAATGTTACCATATTTTTGTTTTCGCTGCTGTAAGGGAGTTAATTGTCAACGTCCGGTAAAAAATATCACTTCTAGTCTCAAATGACAGCTGACAGTGCCATATCAGTCTAAATGTCGAAATATTTTTTTTATGGTTTTATCTATTTCAAATAAATTTCGTAATCGATTGCAAAAAACCCGATTTCAAAATTCAGCGTATTAAAAAAGATTTCCAAACAGGTGAGTTTTGCATTAGTCATCACATCTAAGGCGATTTTATCAGTCGGCAATTTCCGGAGAAAAAACGAAGTCTGACGTCACATTGTGAACACATGTACTTCCAATATTGCAAAAGACTATAAACAAACCGAGAATATATTCAAACAAGTTTCATCTACGACAATGCCGAGAGGAGATCGCGGAGGTTCAAGTAGAGGCAGTGGGACGAGATGTGTAGCAGCTAATTGTGGGAACACAAATGCGGACGGATTTTCTTTGCAATCATCCCAAAAGACCCCAAACTTCGGAAAAAATGGACAGGGTTTGTGAAACCTGAGAGAGCCAATTGTTATGGACCAACAGAGGTTTCAGCCCTATGTTTCGTTCACTTTACTATTGATGTCTTCCCATTCAGGCGTAGGTTCTAGATTGAACATATGGGTAGAGCCCCGAAGAAGGCGAAGTTGAATGTGCTGTACCTACTGTACCTATTGTACATAGTCATAGTATTGCAAAGCAAGTTAGCATGGTTAAGGAGAAGCCTATTAAAACAAGAACAACCTATTCCGACGACCCTGAAACATGCACTTCCACGTCTGGAGATGTTATCAAGGGTAAACAAAACTTTCCACCATGTGTCTATGTCAAATAAGAAATTTTTGAAGCTCCAATAATTGCTAAACAGATATTAATATTATCAATAATACTTCATAGAATGGACAAGCCTTGTAATCATCAGTGACGGATCCAGATTGTTCTTTATATGGGTGGTGAGCACTTCAGTTTTTGGTTCGATAAGCAGTTTGAAAAGGGGACCAGGCTGAGTTTAAACCACAAATTATAACCTGTAAATTAAAAAGGAAAACAGATAGAGAGGGCCTTGCCCCCTCCGATCATTGCTTATAAATGTACTATCTTAACCTTGATACACATACATAACAATCATGACAATTCAACAATTTAGTTATTGGGAATAGCACAACTAAAAAAGTAGAAATCACTGTACAAACAAATCAGATAAGGAAGTGCTCAGACTTCCAAAACGATACACTTCTTGTATTTGAACTCTTTACTATATATGTTAAAATATTTCTTTAACAGTAAGTTGCTGATCACTATCAGAATATTAAAACTGTCAGTGAACCAGCTGAGGACAGTCCGAATACTGCTGTCAGTGAACCAGCTGAGGATATAGATCAACCAAACAACCATGTAATGGATTTTGAAGAGGTATGTTTATTTGCCATTAAAAAAATGCAAAATTGCAAACGCAAAAGTTATTGAATATTAAAAAAATGTGTTATGATTACCAATGAAAAAAACCTCTCTACAAGCATAACAAGAGACCAAATGATACATGTAAAATTAATAGCTATATGTATGTCATCTTACAGCCTTCAACAATGAACCCATACCACATAAATATTTATGAAGGCGTTAAGTATTTTTTTTATATTGAAATGAAAATAACTTATGTTGATTTTCATCAAGTAATATCTAATTCTGTATACTATGATACCATATAAGTATCACAGTGAATGTAAATATTTTTTATCCTAAGATGAGACGAGGTTTTGGTTATAAGCTTTATAGTCATGACTGACACTACTTACATTGTTTACATGAAGGGTACCAGATTATTGATTGAGAACATATTTTCTAAGTTCATGTAATAATTAAATTTAAAAAAGATAAGTTGGATTTTCATTCTTTATCTCCTTTCTGTTCTATGGGTTAGTTTAAAAAAATGAACATGAATGGATTTCTGTATTAATCAAATGGCTAGGACGACTAAACAAAACCATGATCTTAAAGTGACTTTTTGTACAATAAGTTATATAAGAGTATGATCCATGTATTTATAAAATTTAAAAATTGTAGGTAGTAGAATATGAAGTTGATGATCCAAAACCAACTACAGCTACATTCAGTTGCCAGGTCAACAAAAAACAGAAAAGAGATCTAAGTAAAGCCAGACTAATTCAAAGACCACGAAGTATCAGAACCCTGCAGCGAAAATGACGACAATTGGTAATTTTCATTTCTCTTCGAAACCTGGAATATTTCCTTAGTTAAATGGTAGTTTATAGCAACTTATTAATCCCTTTCCACTTTGCGGTTGAGAGTGCTGCCTAACATTGAATAGAGGATTTACCTACTCAAAATCTACAAGGGTGTTATATTTATGCTAGAGATATGGCTCTCTCTTTTATAGAATGTCTTGGTTTTATATTTATTCTGGTTTATTATTTACGAACACAAACAGATTGAACAAATGAAATTCAGCCACCAAAGCCCTTGATGAGTGATGCATTTCAGCTGGTCCGACCAGATAGTTTGGAACCTTTGACAATGTCAAGAAAGTCTAAAGAACATGCTCGATCATCAATCACCACCATTGATGAACCATTTTCCTCTCCTATATAAGATAATCAAGAATCAGATCCTAGCTACCAACCTTTTTCACCTTCTTCAGATGATAGTGATGAAACTTAAACATAAATAGGACTTTGGCGGGTTTGTAGGTGGGTAAATTTCCCAAATTGACTATTCAAATTGTTATGCTTCAAAACGGACTAATGGTATGATATGAAGCTTTTTGGGATGGGTGGAGTTAATTTATTTTGACAAGGGGTTGGTTTCATTGCATCTTACAGAGAGTACATATACATTTGTATAAAGATTTTCTCATTTTTTTTTTAAATTTCTACATTTACACTCATCATGTCTTCACAAAATGGATCCAGATTTGTCTTTTTGGAGAAGTCCAGAAATGGAAAAAAAGAGTTTTCTCACCGATTTGGAAACCAAAAAAAAATTGTTTTGCAACAATCCGCTATGGGGAATTTCAACGGTCGACTATCCCTCGCATTCGAGGAAGCAGTCCAATTTAACGAACTGGTTAGTCAGCTGGAAATGCTGAAGGAAAATTTTTAAGTAAGTCTATTTACATTATTAAATATGTGGTATGATTGTCCAGTAAAATATGTGGTGTGATTGACCAGTGAGAAAATGATTTTTTTAAAATAAAGTTAAGACATTTTATTTAATAATTAATAAAAAATATTCTTATAATATGTAAATGCTGTCTTACAGCTAAGGGGGGAGGGTTTTTTTTTTAAATGTTGATCTTGTTATATAACTCACCAGATTTGAAAGTTGTTCTACCAAGCACATTTATTTTCGAAGAACTAACTTTCACTTAAGGAACGGAAAAAAATATATATAAAACTTATAAAAAATATAAAAAAAAATGAAAAAAAATAAAAAAATATAAAAAAATAAAAAATATATTTTAGGTGGAGAATAAAACAACCAGTAACCCAACTGCAGCTAGTGGATCTACAACCTTTAATCCATAACCTTTTGTTTCTCCAACCTATAAGCCAGAACTTTATATTTCATCTTCAAGGGGATCAGCAGAAATGCCTCCCCCACCTCCATATACGGCACACAAAAAAAAAGAAAAGCAGAAGACGCTTACCCTGGTGTGTGCAATATGATGGGCTTAAAAAATATATATAGATATATATATTATATATATTTATGATTATATATTCTCAAAAAAGTTTATTAAATTGAATAAAATAAATACAGGGGAATATCTATTAAGAAAAAACATGATACTAAGATGGATTGCCTAAATGCTGAACTTCGATTAGAAGATTTATAAGGGCAAGATATGAAAAAAAATGGCAACAGCATTAAAATTGTATTACTTTCACGCATATTTTAATCATATGTAGAAACATTAAGGTATCCATCTGAAGTTGGCAATATTAATATTAAACCATCAATAATCGTGGGCTGGATAATTACCAGCAAAGTTATAAGTGACATAGAAGAAAATTCTTATATTACTGCTTTGGTAGAATTTGGGACAAGTTGTAATTAGTGAATTTTCATACTGTAGGCAACATCCGGACTATAAGGAACATGTTAGAAAATTGCTATAGATGAACATTTTTAACATTTATTAATTATAATATATTTTTAATTCTTGTTTTTTTCTTCTAACTACAGATGGAAGATACCCAAGCTATCCTTGCACTGCCAATAGAATTTATTGAAGGGACTCATGTAACACTATGCAGTGCTTATATAATAACTTTAATATTCAATATAATTTTATATACAAAAGGACATATATACAAATGGACAGTAAAGTTATAATATATATTAAAGTTTAACTTGCAGATATATAATTGTTTTACAACGTGACTTAGTATGTACATGTTTTGGCTTTAAGGTAAACCTATACTTTTGGCAGGTGGTCATCGTGTAGTGGTCAGTTAATTGACATTTATTGCTTTGTATTAAATGAACTTCAATGCTTAGCTATGGAAGCAAAAGTAATGACCACTGTTTATAACATATTTATATATCGCTTTTGGCTTTCTAAAAGTAAGTACCTGTCAAAGGTAGAAACAAACAATATTCTTTCTAAATTTAAGTCACGTTGGTAGATGTATAAAAGAACTGTCTTTCTCAGACAGTTCAGATTGTAACTTGATCAGTAATAAAGAAACGTTTACCAGTTCAGCCATTGTTTGCCGTTATCGTGTGCCTTGTCTGATTTGTTGGGTTGCTGACTAACTTGATTTTTCGAGAGTCTAACACCTGGGAATTGGTGCCGTGACCAGGATAACCCTTTTTATTCGTAATCAGGTAAGCGATTTTTCTGATCTATTGTTACTTTCTCATAATGGCTGAGCAAGACATCGGACAAGCGTTTAATAACTTAGCTTTCCAACTGCAAGGGTTATCAAACAAATTAGGGGCACAGGGGGTTAATCAAATCATACCAAAGTTTTCGGGGGATGCTACAAAGTTTAGGACATGGATCAAACAAATTGAAAAATAAATTGTTTTGGCAGGGTTGAGCAGAAACGAAGCGAAAATGGTAGCATATCAAGCTAGTGACCCACCGGTTAGTGATTTCATCCATAGGTGGTTAGAGCAAAATGACGGGGACGAAACTGGGGTGGAATGAGTTAAAAGCTCAATTAGTTGTGAGAGTGTCGGATCCACAACATGCTTTTGACCTTTTAAGCAAAATTAAGCAAAAACATGGTGAAAACGTTCCAATCTTTGCGGAGAGACTGTATAATCTCGCGGAAGAAGTTTTTAAGGATCAGAATGTTAATTTACCTATAATACAAAAACAATTGGTAAACTTCTTCATAAATGGCCTTTCTTTAGACTACCTAAAAATGAAAATTATGAGGTCAAACCCAGACACCTTTCAAGGTGCGGTTGCGGTAGCGATGACCGAACAAAATTTGAGAAAAAGGTTTGAATTGAAAAGGGGAACCCCGGAAAGATCGAATAATAGTAGACATTTTGAAGTACAGGGTGCGGGTGAAGAAGCAATGGAAGTCGACCATTATAGAAATTCTAAACGATGCTTTAATTGTAATAAAATAGGACATAGATCTAGGGATTGTAGGGCAAGAAAACAGGTCAATGCTTTTGACCAAACTCCTAAATTTAACAAAGAAATAGAATGCTGGAAATGTGGCAGAAAAGGTCACATTAAAAGATTTTGTAGGGTTAGGACTTTTGAGAAACAAGAAAATAGATTTCAGGGAAACTAAGAAACTCTCTTTGTTATGAAGCCGACAAAGAGAGAGAAACAAAACCAGAAACAAATGAAATTTTTACTATTAATTTGGCAGGAAATCCTAACAGTTGTATATTAAATATAAAAACTAGAAAACTAAGGGCACTTGTTGATTCTGGAGCACAATGTAGTTTATTACATTATAAAATTTATAAAACTTTAAACAATTTGCCAAAATTATCTAAAAAGAAAGTTAATCTTCAATCAGTAAACGGAAACTCACTTAATTGTTTAGGAAGTATTGAAATTGATTTTTCAATCAAAAATAAGAAAATGACACACTTGTTTTATGTTGTTTCTGATATGAACAGAAACATTATTTTAGGACGTGACTGGTTAGTAAAAAATGGAGTAAGGCTTTACTTTGATTTAGGAATGTTGAGAGTAGGAGATGTTTATGCAAATTTAGAGGAAGATATTCATATATCAAGCATTTTAAGACTTTCTAAAGAAACTGTATTCAAACCTCAAACTTCAAACATATGCTTTGTTAAGATAAAGAAAAAATTTCAACTTTCAGAGTCGAAATTATACGAAACTTCTGCAGTTACAGAAGGTAGTTTTTGTGAAGAGCCAGGTTTATTAATTGGAAATTCCGTTGTTAAAATTAATCAGTTAAATAGAATTCCGATTCACGTTGTGAATAGTACAAACAAAACATTCAAATTTAAAAGAGGTACTGCGGTTGGTAGAATAAACACCGTTCTAGAAGTAAACTTAGTCTCTTTAAATGAAATAAAAAATAAAGAAATCCAATTAGAAAATGATTGCGAAATAGACGCTCCTCTTGAATACAAAAGTATTATCGAAAAGTTAATTAGTAAGAACAAAGATATTTTTGCTGCAAAAGATTCAGAATTAGGTCACACTGACACGGTAAAAATTGAAATAGAAACAGGAAACCACCCTCCCATTAAATTAAAACCATATAGAACACCCTTGCATAAGAGACAAATAGTAGATAAGGCAATTGACGAAATGCTCGATGCTGGGATCATTAGAAGATCAAAAAGTAGTTGGAGCGCGCATATAGTTGTTGTGAAAAAGAAAGATGATACTCATAGGTTTTGCACGGACTTTAGGCAAATTAACAAAATTACCAAAAGTCTTTCATATCCCTTACCTTTGATTGATGATATACTTGCCCAATTAGGCAACGCTAAGTACATTTCTTCTTGTGATTTAAAAAGTGGCTTCTGGCAAGTTTTGATGGACGAAAAAGACAGAGAAAAGACTGCTTTTGCGTGTCATAGAGGTCTCTTCGAATATAACGTAATGCCATTTGGGTTACAAAACTCTCCTGCTGTATTTTCCCAATTGATGGAAATTGTTCTAGAAAATCTACCATTTGCCATTGCTTATATTGACGATGTTTTAATATATTCTGAAACTTTAGAGGACCATCTTTCCCATATTCAACAAGTTTTTGATAGGTTAAGAAAACATGGATTAAAGTTAAAATTGAAAAAATGTCAATTTCTTCTCCGAAAAGAAACCAATTACTTAGGATTTAAAATAACCGGAAATGGTATCAAACCGGAAACGGATAAAGTAGATACAATCAGATCTTTACCACCTCCGGTTAGTGTGAAAGAAGTTAGAAGCTTCATAGGGATGTTAAGTTATTATAGGCGTTTCATACCAAACTTCTCAAAAATTTCTGTACCTTTGGTTGATCTGACTAAGAAATATGCAAAATTTAGATGGTCTGACGAGTGTCAAACAGCATTTGAATTATTAAAAGAAAGTCTATCAGTTATTCCTTTGCTCGCATATCCGGACTTATCGAAGCCGTATACCTTATATACCGACGCATCGGACGAATCGATAGGCGCTTGTTTAACCCAACCATGTGATGAGAGTGAAGAAGTATTATATGGAGTTAAAAACGAGAAACCGATTTATTTCTTATGCCATAAATTAAGTGATACTCAAAAGCGCTGGTCAACTATTGAAAAGGAAGCATACAGTATTTATTATGCTCTTCAGAAATTAGATCATTACTTGCATAATGCGGACTTTACTATTAAAACAGACCATAAACCATTGCAGTATCTCTTATCTTCAAATTTCTCTAATCGCAAAATTCAATTATGGGCATTGTGTATTTCTAGTTATAATTGCAAGATAGAATGGCTATCTGGGGCAGAGAACACAATCGCAGATTATTTATCTAGAAGGCCTAAAAATAAAATGGACGACCCACAAACATTAGAAGAAATCAATGAAAATGACAACATCGAGATGGACATAAGTAATAAGGCCTATGAGATAAGTACGTTAAATTCAAATGAGTTCAACCCAAAAGAATTTTCAAGTTGTCAACATAATAATGACGACAATGTTCAAGTAGAAGATTTAAAAATTAAGGGATATGATATTAAATATGAACAGTCGCTAGATAAAGAACTAAGTTCAATTGCAATTCAGTTGCAAAACGGCAAGGCTACTAAGTCAGTAGAAAGTAAATACATACTAATGGATGACATACTCTATTTTATATCTAAAGCAGATAGCGAACCTGTGTTAAGGTTGTATGTCCCATTGCAGTTAAGGGAAGAAGTAGTCAAGCAATATCATGACGTCGATCATTTAGGTGTAGATAAAACATATGATGCTATTAAGATCAAATATTTTTGGCCTAATCTGTATAAGGAATTACATGAATATATTAATTCGTGTATAACATGTCAACAACGGAGCTCATATAATGCTAAACCATTATTGCAAGAAACCGATATACCACCGTTTCCGTTCGCAAAAGTTGCCGTGGATTTATCTGGACCTTATCCAACGTCTCTTTCCGGTAATAAGTATATCATAAGTTTTGTTGATATTTACAGTGGTTAGTTACCCAGAATGCTTTCCTGTTCCTGTTAAAGGCGCCGCTAATATTGTTCAACTTTGATGAAATTATTCCGAGGCATAGTTGTCCATTGACTCTGTTCAGAAAACTGTAACAATATGGTAAGGGAAACATTAAAGGAGATGAAAATAAACCATGTTACAACTTCATTTTATTCCCCTGGCTCGAATGGCAAAGTAGAACGTTTACATCGTTTCATGCATGATATTCTTGCTAAAAAAATAAAAGATGATCCATCGACATGGGATGTTTATTTGAACCAAACTTTTGCTGCAATAAGGTGTAGTAAGAATGAATCTACTAAATTTTCGCCGTTTTACCTTCTTTATAACAGAGATCCTGTTCTTCCGGTAGATAATCTACTTAAACCAAGACGTAAATATGCGGGAGAAAGTCCGCATCAAATTTTATTAGAACAACAGCACAAGTCATTTGTTACTGTGCATAGGAATCTGAAGAAAGCTAAAAGTAAACAAAAAGAATATGCAGATAAAAATAGGCAAGACATAAACTTTAAAGTAGGAGACGCGGTGTATTTTAAAAATCATCTCCGTAAAAGTAAACTAGACAGTAAGTGGAAGCCGTTTTATAGAATAATTGAACAAAGATCACCTGTCAGTTTTATAGTTAAAAATCAATTAACGGGTTCAACAACTAAAGTACATGCACAACATCTTAAACCTGCACCCGTTGAAACGTGGGATATTCCAAAATCAAAAGAAAATAAAAAGTTAAGGAAAAGCCGATTCGTTGTTCCACAAGAATCTAGCGAAAGCGAAATGGAGGTTGACCCTCAAGAGAATGAGACAGTTGAGAACAGAACCTCATTTCGAAATCGGTTAATAAGAAAAAATAAACATGAGCGAGACACGTCTTCGGATGAAGATGAGATTCCTTTAATGGAATTAAAGAAGCGAATAAATATTCGTAATGAAAGTTTAAATAATAAAGAAGTTGTTAGTAGTGAGACTGATGAGGAAGATGAAATTCCTTTATCAAAGTTAAAACGGACATTGAAATCTGATGCGCGCGACGAGTCGGATGTTACCGACAAATATTCAGATAGCGAAAATATGTCAGTTAATTCTGTAAATGTTAAATCTGTATGTAAGCAGAGCGAAAATAATGATCAGCAGATAATCGATATTTTCTCCGATATATCCCAATGTTTAAAAAGTATCTTAGTTAAAAAGTAAATTCCATCTAAACTATTTTGGTATATATTTTCAGTAAGAAGATGGCTGGAATAGAAGATTTAGAGACTGGCTGAGGCCGAAATAACAAAAGGAAAAGTCAATTTAATCATTCATGAATTTTTCCCACATAGCATATTCCGGATGTAAAGAAACATTGGAAGAAGAAGGATTAAAGCCTTCTATAATCAAACGAATCTTCAAAACTTGGAATTTTAAAGCTAGGGTATTCCATGAGTCGAATATGTTAGGAGAAACCATGAGGGACTCTTTTGAAACTTTCCTACAAAACCCTGATATCAATTTGACCCCCTCTTATATTCGCGACCTTGTCAAGAGTAGGGAAATTGCCGCTAAAAGGCGTGGTGAAACTTATTTATCACTTTTAAAAAATCACTGTTCAATTCAGAGACTATATAACCGTTTTGTAAGGGATTTTCCCGTGTATACGACCTTTGAACAGTTTATGGCAGCATATTTCCCAAACTTTTGCACTAATTTTTAAACGACTATTAATTAATATTTCTTTAAATTACAGGACGGACATGAAGACATTATTTCTTGTCACCCTCCTCTTTTGTTTGGGTGAATAAGCATTTATTTCAGAAAATGTAGTTTTCGACAAAATAAATTCAATTACGACCACAAGATCAAATTGGTTGGTTACATTTGTCACAGACTTAAAACCTTTTGATAATTTTATAAAGAAACTTTCAAATGACATTGTTCAAACAGCCGCGCTTGCTCAAGAGATAACGAGACGATATGATAAACCGGAAAAGGAAGGATTTAAAAATACCTTCTCTAATTTAAGAAATGAATTTCGATTATTAACAGATACCCATACTTCGATTTTAAGAATTTTTAATCATTATAAGGCTTTACATAGGAATAAACGTAGTGTTTTACCAATTATCGGTAAAGCCATGCATTTTTTTGTTTGGAACTTTAACAGAATCAGATGTAAGCGCAATAAAAAGTAACATAAGAGTTCTTGCAGATAATCAAAATAAACTTTCTCATGTTTTATCAGAAAATCTTTCAATTTTGAATGTAACAAGAATTGAAGTTTCCGAAAATAGGCATGTAATTAATTCTTTGATAGGGGACTTACGTGAAATAGATTCTAAACTCGAAAATGTAACAGAAGCATTTGAAAAACAAATAATTGATCTTGAAAATTATATACAAAAGTATGTTCAACTAGATTTGATAACCGGTGAATTAAAATTATTAATGCAGAAAGCAATGTTTTATTTAGAACATTTAGGTTCGCAATTAAATATGTTATCATTAGGTCATCTTTCACCTAGTACTATTACTCCAACAAAGGAGTAGGTCCGGTAAGGCCTGATTTCGGCCTCAATTTTCAAGTTCATCTAACGAAAAATTTTAGACGCTTTTAAAACACTTAAGTGTCTATTTCAATTGATTCAATTAGTTTATGGGAAAGATTTTAACTGATTACGTCATTAAAAACGCTCCGATTCAAGCTTAGATAGAGTTATGACTAATAAATTTGATTTAATTTAGGTTGATGTTCTTAATCTGTCATAGATGTTTAATGACAAAGGACACGAATGACAGCCGTGTGATATAATGAGTGCTTATTTTTAAAAATTGAATTGAATATTAATACAGCTGAAAAATATCAGTATTTAAAACTGAATAAAAACTCCCTGTTCCGAGAAAAGTAAGTTCTTTAATTGATTGATTGATTGTTGGTTGCTTTACGCCGCATTAGCACAAAAAGGCTATATCGCGGCGAGAGCTAATTCGAAATTTGTTACAATTTAAAGCATATTTTTAAAATAAGACAAAAAGTCCTTCAATATACTAAAATTCTTGACTGAAGCAAATTGATTATATACAAATAAAAATCAATATGAGTAAAATAACGTGATAAAAATTAAAAACGATTTAAATATAACATTTTTATATTCTATAATAAATTCCAATTTCTTTTAAAAATGCAACAATATTTGTAAATGGAACATTATTGAATAAATCATACATATTATTGACATTGAAATGCTTCTTACGAATGTCAGCAAAGTCAATACAATTAATTAAAACATGTTTATTAAAATTGAGAAAGGAAATGGTGAATATGTCAAAGCGACAACCACCCGACCATAGAGCAAACAACAGCCGAAGGCAACCAATGGGTCTTCAATGTAGCGAGAATTCCCGCACCCGTAGGTGTCCTTCAGCTGGCCCCTAAAATATGCATAATAGTACAGTGATAATGGACGTCATACTAAACTCCGAATTATACACAAGAAACTAAAATTTAAAATCATACAAGACTTACAAAGGCCAGAGGCTCCTGACTTGGGACAGGCGCAAAATGGCGGCGGGGTTAAACATGTTTATGAGATCTCAACCCTCCCCCTATACCTCTAGCCAATGTAGAAAAGTAAAACAATAACAATACGCACATTAAAATTCAGTTCAAGAGAAGTCCGAGTCTGATGTCAAAAGATGTAACAAAAGAAAATAAATAAAATGACAATAATACATAAATAACAACAGACTACTAGTAGTTAACTGACATGCCAGCTCCAGACCTCAATTAAACTGATTGAAAGATTATGTCTTCATCATATGAATATCAGGTACAATCCCTCCCGTTAGGGGTTTAGTATCATACTATCATAAAATATATGAGAAGAACATAACCCGTGTCATGCCAACAACTGTTTTTTTTTTTTAGAAATAAATGTGTTTAGTTCCGATGCAAAGACCCTATCAGTGAATCAATGTTAAAGCCAAAATATGCAATCTTTAATGACCTGACAACAGTATCGTAACTATATTATTAGTATACTTGCAGTTGCAAGGAACACATTGTGGTTCATCTTCATTATTTAAAAGATACTCGTGAGTTACTCTAGTATGACCAATACGACATCTAGTAATAACACACTGATCTTTTCTGCACATAATATTATTAAAAGGTTTGCCTAAATTAGGTTTAATTTCATGCAATTTATTATCATCTTTTTTACTCCATTTATTTTTCAATATATTAAAAACATATTCTCTAATATTAGATTTAAAATCAGTATATGGTATATCACAGTTAGATAGAGGGTCACCCAGGGCATTCTTTGCCTCAAGGTCTACAGCCGTGTTTCCAAGGATTCCAACATGACTCGGAACCCATAGAAATATTATTTCTTTCATAAGAATTTTTAAATTCCTCATTACATATAAAATTTTGAGAATTGTTGGGTTTTTAATTTTAGTATTTCGTATAGCTTGTAAGCATGAAAGTGAATCCGAACATATAATAAATTTTGATTTATCTGAAGAAGCAATAAATTTCAAAGCTAAAATTATTGCTTCTGCTTCAGCAGTAAAGATGGATGCATCAGATGGCAAACGGAGAGTTGCAGCTCTGTCCCTGAAGACAGCAGCAGATGCAACTCTGTCGCCATCTTTTGATCCATCAGTATAGACAGTTGAAAAATATGGATAATTGGCTTTAATTTCAGCATAGTGTTGCTGAATTAAAAGAGGATTTGTTTTATTTTTATTGTGTTCACGGAGATCAAATATCATTTTTGGTTTGGGAAGTTCCCATGGAGGACATTTGCAAATTTTAACTTGAGCAACAGATTTTAAATCAAAAGAAGCTAAATGTGGTTTTAAACGTATACCTAACGGAGGAATTTTATTTTCATGTTTTGCAAAAATATCTTCATAAATCGGATTAAAAACACAGCTGTAGGCAGGATTATCTGAATAGGCTTTTAGTTTGACAGCATATTGAATTCCAAGCTTCAAACGTCTGTCAGAGAGTGAGTGCTCATCAGCCTCTACATACAGACTCTCAACTGGTGAGGTTTTGAATGCGCCAAGACAGAGACGCAAACCTTGGTGATGCACAGCATCGAGAATCTGTATGTAGGACTTCCTTGCAGAGCCATACACTATAGAGCCATAATCTAGTTTAGATCTAACTAGAGATCTATATAAATTAAGTAAAATGTTGCGATCAGCACCCCAGTCAGTGCTGCCGACAACTTTTAAAATATCTAAAGCTTTTAAACATCTCGATTTTACCATTTTGATATGGGGTAGAAAGGTTAACTTTTTATTGAAAATTTTAATTGGGTTGCCGTACAAAGTGAGTTCTGGATCAAGATGCAATTTCCTTTGGTTACAAAAATGCATCCCGACCGTTGTTGACGTGGAAAATTTAAAACCATTTTCCGAGGCCCATTTTTCAATTCTTCCAAGACATAATTGTAATTGTCCTTCTATGTTATTCATATTTTTGCCTCTGTAACATATTAAAAAATCATCAACGTACAATGAACCTTCAATATTACTTTTTAAAACTTCAACAAGGCTGTTGATTTTAAGACTAAATAATGTAACAGATAAAATACTGCCCTGAGGGACACCCATCTCTTGATCATACAGATCAGACATGGTCGAATTAACTTTACCATTAAATTGTCTGTTAGAGAGAAAATTAGAAATAAAATTAGGCATATTGCCTTTCAACCCCATATCAAATAGGCCTTCTCAAGGTCGAAAAAGACCGACACCACATGTTCATTTTTCGCAAAACCATTACGGACAAATGATTCGAATCGAACAAGATGATCAAGAGTACTGCGGCCCTGTCGGAATCCACACTGGATATTGGCTAATAGCCCATTGGATTCCAAGAACCAAACAAGGCGATCATTGACCATCCGTTCGAGTGTTTTACAGACACAACTGGTAAGAGCAATTGGTCGATAATTAATAGGATCCGTATGATCTTTACTTGGTTTTGGAATAGGCACGACGGTTGCAAGCTTCCAGATTGAAGGTAAATCACCAGATTCCCAGATGTTATTCATGAGCTGCAAGAGAGCTTCTAGCGAGGAATCTGGCAAGTGTTTTAAGAGTTGGTAGTGAATATTATCAGGCCCACAAGCTGTATCATGGGCTTTTGACAGAGATGTTTTAAGTTCTTCAAGAGAAAATAGTTTATTATAATTTTCACCATTTTTTGATTTAAAGTTTAATTTAATTTTTTCTTTTTGTTTTTTAACTTTTTTAAAGTCTTCCCTGTAGTTGTTACAAGAAGAAGATTTCGCAAAAGTTTCACCAAGCTTG
Organism: Mytilus galloprovincialis; assembly: GCF_965363235.1. Lineage (NCBI taxonomy): Eukaryota > Metazoa > Mollusca > Bivalvia > Mytilida > Mytilidae > Mytilus > Mytilus galloprovincialis. The sequence goes on along the minus strand of NC_134848.1, from coordinate 46,115,903 downwards.
TTGGCAATATCCTTTTCAGATGTTAATAAATCATTGCCGTTTTTCAAATGTTTTACAGTGGCTTTAGAATTTTTACCTTTTATTTTGTTTACCATATTCCAAACTTTTGACATCGGAGTGCGAGATGTAATCCCCGAGACAAATTTTTTCCAGGATGTTCGTCGGGCTTGCCTACAAGTCCGCCGTGCCTTAGCGCGAAAAATACGGAAATTACTCAAGTTTTCCGTCGTTGGTTGTTGATTGAACCGTCTTTCAGATTTTTTACGGTTACCTATGGCTTGATCACAAGCGTCATCAAACCATTGTTTGCTGGGATGTTTCGGATTTGCCGAGGTCTTAGGTATAGTTCTGTCAGCAATTGACGTTAAAACTGTATTAAAAGTTAAAATTGGATCTTGTACAGTCTCAAACATCTTTGACTGAAGTTCCGCTTGACAGAGATTCTCAAACAAGGACCAGTCCGCCTTGTCAAGTTTCCAACGTGGTACTCTCTGTTGGGCAGAAGTAAAAAGATGTTCAAGTACTATTGGAAAGTGATCACTTCCACATAGATCATCATGAACACGCCATGAATAATCCAGAAGCAGAGAGGGATCGCAAATAGTGATATCAATAGAAGAATAAGACCCGTTTCCAGGATAAAGATACGAATTAGATCCATCATTAAAAATGCATAATCCTTCTTGAGAGACAAAGTCCTCAATGATCTTACCTTTGGCATTATGAGTCTTGCTACCCCATAATGGATTGTGAGCATTGAAGTCGCCCATAAGTATAAATGGTGAGGGTAATTGATCAGTGAGGTTTTTGAGTTTTGCTTTATCTATAATTGAATTGGGTGGAATATATATCGAACATAAAGTAATTGTTTTGTCTAATGATAAACGAATTGCAACTGCTTGCAGATCCGTGGTGAGTTGGACTGTGCTATGAATGACGTTGTCCTTCACAAAAATGGATGATCCGCCTGAAGCACGTTCATCTACTTTAGAAAATGTGCTAAACATGTTGTATCCTTTTAAAGATACATTGTCACTTTCTTTTAGATGAGTTTCTTGAAGACAAAATGCAATAGGTAAAAATGACTGAACTAGAAGTGTTAACTCGAGAAGATTTATTTTAAGACCTCGGCAATTCCATTGAATGATATTTGTCATTATTTAATAATAGAAGGGCGAATGCTGTCGTGTTTGCCAGCATTCTTATTTCGCTCACCCTGAGATTGAGATCTTTCGGGTGGCGGAACACTTTCGATTTCCATTTCAGTTTCGTCGGCAAGTGATGAAAATCTGTTGTGCGAGGAGAGTCGTCGATCTCTAGGACCACACGCAGCTGGTTTTACTCCGCCTCGACCCCTACCCCGCGACCTCGAATCAGAAGACTTCTGAGAGGATGTATTTACTGGCTTCTTTTGGACATCCTTCTTTTCTGGAGAACGAAGAGGAGATGGGGCTCTAGTAGACTTTGTACTGGACGAAGAAATTAACTTCTTAGATGAAGGAAGACTTTTGCAGGTGGAAGAATCATCTATGTCAGTGGGAAGATCCCAGACAGATTCACCGCTCCAATTGTGTATTTCTACTGTTTCTTTTTTATTTGATTTCTTTTTCTCATTTTTGTTTGGTGATGATATTGAGCTCTGTAGGGAAGATTGAGTTGACGGAGTACTAGTTTTGGAAGATTTTGGTTTTCTTGGAATTAATATTTTATCGGTAGGTTCTGTTTCAGCAGGCAGCATTGTAAAATTGTCCGCATCAATTGGCCAAGTCATGCGAGTTTGTGTATTCTCGTGACTGAATGAGCGGACAACCTTACTGGCGTACGATGGTCTGTTTGAAACAAGGAGATCATTCGAAACAGAAGCTATCTGTTTAGCTTCTGGGTAACTGATGTTTCTTTCTGTTTTAATTTTAATAATATTTTTTTCTTTAAGGTAAGCAGGGCAGTCCCTAGACGATGAAAAATGGGATTCACCACAGTTTACGCATTTAGAAGATTCAGAGTTACAGTTTGTTCCCTCGTGTCCTTCGTCAGAACACTTGAAGCATCTCTGCTTACCACGATATTGTTTGCTTCCATGCCCAAACTTTTGACAAGTAAAGCATCGAATTGGTTTAGGGATAAACATGTCAACTCTGATTCCGAAGCAACCTAAAGTAATAGATGGAGGAGGAGTTGGAGTTCTAAAGGTCAAAAGATGTGTATTTTATTTGATTATATTGCCATTGTTTTTAATTTGAAATCTAATATCATCAGTTACACCTTGGCTTGAAAGTCAATTTCTTCCACGGTAGGGTCACCAAGGTATTGACTTCTGTCTCGAATGATCCCCTTACAGCTGTTCAAACTGTTATGAGGAGAGGCAGAAACAGAAAAGTTTGTTATTGTAGTCATTGTAAGTAAATTTGTTGATTGACTTTTGTTGGAACATTCAACCAAAAAATTGCAAGATCTCATTTTGGAAACTTTTTTTACAGTATCAGCAACGCTTTGAATTTGTTTGTGAATTACAAAGGGCGATATTTTTGAAATTGGTTTTTCATCTGTTCCTTTTATTACAATACATCTGGGCCAACTGTCATCTTCCCGACAGGGCTCTGAATCATCACATTTTCTTTTCTTATGCATTAAAGCTGATTTAGAGGGTTTGTTTTGTTGTGCCATATGAAAGGAGAAAGATTCACCATTCTTGTCATCCACCCACCTCGGAGTGCCTACAAGGGCGATGCTGTGTTTCCGTGGCGAACCGGGATCAAGTGCTAATGCTGAAAACGAGCTCCAAAATGAATGTAGCTGGTCCTCAAAATCAGCACCTAAGATCCACAGCGGAAAGCACCAGATGTTCCAAGAATAGTATACTCAAGCAGAGCGTATCCATCAAGCGAAAAAGAAAGCGTACCACTTGATTGACCCATGAGCCATCGCCTTCTTCAGTTATCCGAAATATAAATAGCTTAATTTTAAATACATGTGTATATTATGAAAATTGTTACAAGAAAGCTTATTGTTGAGGATTAACTGAAGGGCTCGACATGACCAGCCGATCGATGACAAAGGACACGAATGACAGCCGGGTGATATAATGAGTGCTTATTTTTAAAAATTGAATTGAATATTAATACAGCTGAAAAATATCAGTATTTAAAACTGAATAAAAACTCCCTGTTCCGAGAAAAGTAAGTTCTTTAACATGATGACGATATTTATTTACAATATTAAGAATTTCTTTTTTTTTTACTGCTATAATTTTATATAGTGCTGACAGGATAATTTTAATTTCAATTAATTACATTCAGATGTGAAATGAATAACAATAACAAAAAAAAACAGATTGTTTTTATTGATCTTGTTACGACTACTTCGATTTTCTTTTAAAAAAAATATAATTTGTTACAATTTTTTTACTCTGTCTAATATCTGTGAATGAACAACTTGTGTTTCGATGTGTATGAATGTGTTACTGTTCGTAGTTCTGAGGAATATGACCGGTATGAATCTGTCTATTTCAGATAGAAGAAAAATGGCAGTAAATTTGAATATCTTTGATGATGATTCCATTTCAACGTGGAGCAAGCAAGTATCTACCTGAATTTTCCTTTGTTGAAATTATTTTGCACACATTCGTTTTACTCAATCTAAAGTCTCACTAATAATCAATTTAAATGTTTGAACGATTGAAACAATTTGTCTTTTCAATATCATAAAATTGATTGATTGATTGTTGGCTGCTTAACGTCCAGTGGCAAATATTTCATGCATATTCAGGACGGGAACAAGTTAACAATATATACAATAGGTAGTTTGTTGTAATAGAGGCCATCTAGGATGATGGTCGGGGAAATTTGGACTGCCACTGGAAAATGAGGGTATATTGGATAGGGACAGCAATTTTGCCTTGCAACAGGCCACCTACGGACCACTCAAAGAGTTGTTGCAAGGGTTCTTAACGTGCAAAGAGCGTGGCACTCTCTTTACACGAGGCATCGGTTTAACGTCCCCCTTCTGACCGGACGTGACTGCGAACTTGATACATCCCGCACAGCCAAGCGGACGCCCCACTTCGGCAAGCGTTTTACTGCCGGTCGGGAGAAGACCAAGTGACCATATTTCTATACCCCAGTCACCTTTGGGGATCAATATCATAAAATATATTTCAATAAGTGTGAAAGATAAAGATGAATGATTTATCTTTTTATTCCTTACAGTTCTCAAATGAATCGATTTCTCGAGGAAATGCCAGGATTTGGTGACGAGGAGAGAGGAGTGGAGAGCAGTCCCATCCATTTCGGGAAGACTTTCAAACCAAAAGTTTCGTAAGTTTCTTTTCTTTTCTTGTAACTTGATATGTCAATATGAACAGCATTTTACTTACTATTGGAGGTTTTTTTTGTCATCAATTCCCAAGTTTATTCTCGGAATGAAAATGTTTCTTTTCAACATGCAACACATTATTTCTTCTTTTATTTCTTTTTTTTTTTTTCGTTTTCGGATGATAAATTTGTATTTATTATCGTAAAAATAAGGATTTGCATACATTTTATCTTATGTTTCAACATGTATTATGTTTTCCAATCGAAGATATTCAAAACTTCTTTTTTTAATTTTTACAGTACCGGGAAAGGGTTCAATGAAAATAGAATGTTTGATGGTGCATCTTCTTCTTAAGCCCTGTAAGTTTTGATTCATATGATTTTGTTTATATTGTTGATTCGACTTATTTAAATGATTATAATCCCACGGTGTAAAAATTCCTATAACACTTAGATAATTAATGTGTACGTAGCATAAACTTTACTAATGAATGGACTATTAAACTGGAGAATTTAGTTATATACTGTTGTTACTGTTCTTTTTTATGGGATGGAACAGAAAACAGAAGATTAAGAAAGTATTAAGAAAAAAAAAAGGTTTACAATTGGAGGTAAAAAAAAATGTGTCCCAGATTAATGTCTGTTGTAGAGTTGTCACTGACCCAGACGTACTTATATATATTTATATATGTAATTCTTTTTTTAGAAAAGAAGGTAAAATAAAAAAAAAAGACGGAGAGAAGAAGAAGAGAAAGAGAATAGGAGAAAGATGTAAGTTCTTTTCCTGAATGAATACTAAAAGATCAAAATGTTATATTAAAATACGATAAATGATCACTATTATTTTGATAAGAGAAAGTATGGAAAACTAAAATGTTTATGATACAATACAGAATAAAATAAAACTATGTTTTTAACCAACAATCACGTATTATCTTTCAACGTTGTATGTTATAGAATATAAAAGAATAGACAAAAAAAAAATAACACCAAAAGTGCTTTCTTATCATCAATGATGTAAAAAATAAAATTAGAGTTATCTCTCTTTCTATATGTATTTTATTTCTTTTCAGGAAAAAGTGTGATCATCATGTGGATAAGTTACGTCCCATGAGCTGGGGGAAAATATCCTCCCAGATTGACAACTTAAATAAAATCAAAGAGGAGATAAGAAAAAGCAATGCTATGGTATTGGAGTTGGTAGATGGGGCTATTCAGCAGCTGCACAAAGAAAAGCCTAGAAGAGTACTCTTCTCAAACATGTCAAAAATAACAAAATAAAAGATATATAGACAACTTTGTTATTTTTGCTTTACACAAGTAATATATTGCGTACATTTCATAGTGAATGGAGAAAAAAATCTAGACAAATTAATATTACACTTACACTATCCTCTAGGGACTTTAAGATTCTTTGTATTTTTTAAGCAGAACCTACAGCTATTTATACTGTTTTAGCATTTTAAGAATTGAGGATTACAGGTGTTGAATGATTGAAAAGGAATGCGGTGCCTAGATGATTTATTACTTGTAGTGTCACAAGTGTTAACACGTCACCTCACGTTTTGTGGTCTTAATGTGTGCTTTTATATATGTTTCTGAAAACGTATTTAAGAGTGGTTAGATTGAGAGACCTACAGATGTTGAATGATTGAAAAAGGTGTAGTGTGAAGATGATTTATCACATGTCGTGTCATGATTTTAGGAGTTGTAGTTAAGAAGTTAAAACACACGTCACGTGTTTAAAGTCTTAATGTGTGCTTTTGCATAATTAAAGCCTATTGAGGAGCTGTTTGTACATGTGTTGCGGTTTTATTATATGCTAGATCATATTTAAGCATTCCATATTTTATGACCCCCCTGTAACCATCTCATTTCTTATATACCCAAGACTGTGGATGTTCATTATGACTCCAAGTCAGTTCCCATGTTTTATGACCCCACAGTTGTGGGTGTTCAGTAACTATCCCCTATATTATGACCCCAATTAAGTTTTCAGGTTTTATGACCCCACAGTTGTGGGTGTTCAGTAACTACCCCATATTTTATGACCCCACAGTTATGGGTGTTCAGTAATCATATACTACGGATATCGTATCTGAACACCGTAGATATGATACAAAAACAGGAAGTCGGCTACCAGTAGAACACTTATTTGTACCCTGTATGCCTACCCAATAAAATGACAGATTTCTTGTTACAAGAATGTACACCAGAGAGGACTTTTAGTTTTGCTTTTGTTTTTAAAGGAACCATTATACCACCAGCCTTATTAAATCGTCTTATATGCGCATGTCTCAGTATTTGGACATTAAAACAATACCGTGGAAGGAAACTCATGTTTTCTGGGTTTGTTGGGTTATCATTTGATTAAGAGCATGATATTGTTGTCTGGTAGAAGGCAACAAGATCTTACTGTATATAGTCCACAAGCGCTACAAGGGGCTGATAATATCTGTTATAGCCACCAGTGTCCGGGATTGTTTGTTTGTCACTTTAGAATCTCCGAATTTTATCAGTCCTCCATCCAGTGTAAAGCCAGCAGCAAGTTACCCTTCCTCACCGAGTATTCCTGCTCGAAATTAAAACTGTTTCACTTCAGAAAAGAAGTTGGTCTCCGAGACTGAGGAATGTCTTTGTAAACACGGAGAAAACATGAAAAATAACTAGCGTATTTGGAACAAAAAAAGGTATGTAAATACTTGTATAGGTACATCATTGGGAGAAATTTAGAAAGGATTTCTAAGCCTGCGCACATGTGCCAAGTTCCCTTATTGGATAAGATAGTTACTTTATTTGCATTTTATGTTAGACATTCAATCAAGAAACAAGATATGGTATATGATCGTCAACGAGACAACTCCCCACCATAAACCAAATGACGTAAAATTCAGCACCTTTAGGTCGCCGTAAGATCTTCAACAATGTGTAAAATCTATGTTACATATCAAGCTCTTTAAATCGTAACGTAAAAATGTTTATAAATTCAGAGACAAATTAATATCTGTACAAACTTGTTGATGTTGGTATGATAGTTACTAAACAGCAATAGACGAATGTATCAGACAGAGGGACAAAGGATGATAATTTTACTATGACACCTCTATGTTTAAACCTTTTTTAAAAGGTAGAAGATCGGATTAATATTTATAATATTTGCCTGACTTTGCTTGTAGTAACTATCAGCATTTATCAGTATTATAATTTTTTTTATTATATGTGCTTTTGTCATAAGTTTCACACATTTTACAAATTGAAATGTTCTTTTGTGGACCGATGAGTAAGTAGGTTGCTTACATGAAATTATACAACTACTGGAATTGTAGATTTATTATCTTTTTTACAGGAACAAAAGCAGTGTGATGCTTATTGTCCAGGTAAATGTATCATTAATCTCTCTGCACTTCCATATTATTGACCAGAGTTACCATTTAACTTATTAAAGTATCTAATTTCATTCCAATCTCATGACATAAACCATGCTACTGATGTGCTTTAATTTTGTGCTGATGACATTCAAACAATACAATATTTCACATAATTCAGATTGAAACTTCTTTTGAAAACTATCTGTGTTTATACAATTACAAAAGATATATGTATTAGAAACTTTCAATTTAGAAAATATGATTTGCATGTAAAGTTAAGATTAATTGCTGTAAATTACTAAAATATATCCTATATGTCATATGAGTAAATTATCTACGATTGCTGTCAACAAATACAACTATGTGCTGTATATAAGATAATACATGTAGGTGTATTTTGTGAAGATAGCTTCGAAGAATTTAGAATTACATTACTGCATATGTTGCTAAAATTGCGAACCCAACAACTTCCAATGTTGAATATTTATCTCATCTTAAGTCGGTATATAACGTACTTTCTTTAGAAATTCTACAACTTATCTTTCAGTGTTTTTAACAAGTTCCTTCACTGCTATCAAATAGCTTATTAAAAACTATTATAATACAATAATCGAACATAGTTGAATTAACTATTTTTGGAGTGTAAAAAATTCTTTAGATGTTTTAAATAAATTACGTTTTTTATGGTACTTTTGATTATGTTTTGATTTTTCTACTCTTTATTTTTTAATAAGAAATAAGTGAGAGAAAAAAACAAAATCAAAATTGAACATTTTTCGAATACTGAAATCATCACCCCCGCAAAAACAGTTATCCCTCCCTCCCCACATGATTGACACATTAATACCATCCTTTAACCATTTAAATAAAACATGTAACCTTTTTTGTTGGAGTGATTATAATCAATTTCATTGGTGTACTATTATGAGTATTTGGGTGGTTACTTCCTTTCAGGGTGTTGACTACTCACATCAGACTTTCATTGGTTGATATCTCTACTCGAGTACTTGTAATATGATTTGCTTTATCACACCCAAACCATCCCTCGACAATTTACTTCCTTATAATTTTTATTTTGTTTCTTTTTTTTATACCAGTAAGAATTCGAAGTTTGTTTTTTTTTTTTTGGGGGGGGGGGGGGTTGTTTATAGTAGCTACAATGTTTGAGATGTTTTCCATTCATACACACCGATGGATATTTAACCCTACCAATTTATCATTAATAGAATACTGTAAACACATAAATCAGTTAATTGAATAAGATCTCATCATAAGTCTTATTTTGTATATATATATAGCTCCAATACATGACAAATATCAACTTCCAAACGATTAGAAATTAAAAAAGCTAATCTATTTTACTGTAAGAATTATAAACCAATATAAATATTTCTGGTGAAATGCAATCTATTACCAAAAACAAAACCATAACGTTGGGTCCAGATGCACCTGACAGTGATTGTGATAGTGGATCTGATGATGATCTAGGATCTGCAAAAAAAACCATAATCATCTCTGATGTGATGTTTTGTCTCAGGATGGAGGACTTGCTGCTAACAAACCATTTAATATTGATATTTGTGCCGAAATGGGATCTCCAAATAATCCCATCATAACTTCAGACCTGGATGGAGGGGAAAGCTCAAATGTTGAATTGCCTTCTCAAAATAGAGATCCTCACATTCAATGGATCTGAGATTCTACAAATCATGATACCTCACCCTGTAAAGGTTTTTCTCAGTAGATAAATTAAAACCATAGTCAAAGTTTTATCTTGTTCACAATTGTGTCATTTGTTGATAATTATAAGATTGACTGATTGGTGGTTGCTTAACGTCCAGTGGCAAATATGTCATGCATATTCAGGACGAGAACACGTTCACAATAATCACAATTGGTGACGGGGGTAAAGAAATATGGTCACTTGGTCTTCTCCCGACCGGCAGTAGATCGCTTGCCAAAGTGGGGTGTCCGTTTGGCTGTGCGGGATGTATTAAGTTCGCAGTCGCGTCCGGTCAGAATGGGGACGTTAAATCCGATGTCTCGTGTGAGAGTGCCACGCTCTTTGCACGTTAAGCACCTTTGCAACAACTCTTTGAGGGCCCGTAGGTGGCCAGTTGCAAGGCACAATTTCTTTCCCTATCCAATATACTCTCATTTTTCAGTGACAGTCCAAATTTCCCCGACCATCATCCCAAATGGCCTCCATTATAACAACCTATCTATTGTTTTTACTGTTAACTTGTTCTCGTCCTGAATTTGCATGAAATATTTGCCACTGGACGTTAAGCAAACAACAAGCAATCAATTAATCTTTGGACTTGTTTCATACACCCATGTCATAATGTATGTTATTTCCATTAATTCGTGTGAAATGTTGGTTTATGTGATCATAATTTTATGATGTTTTCTTTTCTTCGGTGACCATCAGTTTGTTTCAAACGTACACTTTTGTACATTATGGAGCTATTTCTCATTAATTAGTTTTTGTCATTTTGGAATTAATGATTAATAGTAATGTTTTATTTTCTATAATGTCAACTTATTTTCTTTCCCTTGTAGACTCGACGGCAGATGGAGATATTTTAGAAAGCATTGGTGGTCAATGAGTTACTTAAAATAAAAGATTACTTCCAATAGATTTTATTTATCCATTATAGTATACAAACCAACAATTATATGAAAAACTTTAATAAGTGTTTTCAAATAATAACTCTCCTTGAGAAAATTTTACAAATAGGTTGATGGGATGTTTGTATTTTTATGTATATTGCGTAAATGGGTCATTCGCGGTCATGTTTAATTTTTTTTGGGGAGAGGGTGAGGGGGACTAGTTAAAAAAGTTGGTGTCAAGGTTAGATACGAATAGTTTTCCGTAAACATATATAACTATTTGCTTTTTGTTTTAAAAATCATTAAATAATAGAAAATACATTTTTTTATGCATGAATAAAACAGTACCTGGTTTTTTTATTAGTTCAGTTATATGATTTTATGATTTGTTATGAATGATTCAGTACCCGGTGTACTTTTTGTGTTTTATAAATGCTATTTTAGATGTATTTGTTGTATAATACACAATACAACTCCAAAAGTTAGTAATCTCAACCGCATTTAAAGAGAGGAGAAAAAAACAAATAACCAACAACCATGAACGTTTTGACAACCGTAATCAATGGAGGTGCAATTATAAGAGTCAATGGAACCTTTGGGACAAATACATTTGTCTCAATAAACAGTTTTGGTGGTAACACCTATCTTCATTAGAGGACTCCCAAGAAAAACGGAGCGGGTGGAAAAGCTTCACTATGACCGTTAGTGAGCATCAAGAAATGGTGAGGATGGTTGATCCAGACCGTCTTACCGATATTGCAGAGAGGTTTAATGTTCAGGTAATTTTTTTTATTTATTCATGAGTAGTAGTGTTATGCACGTTCTGGCCCCACTTCCGGCAGGAGAAGGACACAGGAGGTCAATCAAAGTTCACATAAGTGAGCTTCCAGCAATTGTCAGAATGATGTCATCAAGAATGTTGTAACCTTAGGAATGTGTAGAATGTGTGTATTTTGATTTTATGAATATACATTATACATAGGTATAACTTACGCAGTAATATGTTGTTTGGATAGAAAGTAAATGGCTTGGAAAAAGATACGATGATTAAAACAGATTAACATTTATTCAAAGCTAACATGCATGTTTCAAGTGCCTTAATCATTTTTAAGTTAACATCATGTTTTCAATAAACTATATATAGTATAAGACATAATTTCTTGATAGAGGGTTACTGCTCACAAGGAAGCTATTAAACCAAGAGTTCCAAATGGTGAAGTTGAAATCATCCCTTCGTACATTTTACGGACGCCATCACGAGTTGGTTGACCGTTATGGAATAACCGTTTCACAAATGATATCTGATATGTTCCTTACGTCGTAACTACAATCCCCTTCCCTTTCATGAATGTGACCTACCGAATTAGACTATTTACCGGATTTGTAATCACATAAGCAACACGACGGGTGCAACATGAGAAGCAGGATCTGCTTACCCTTCCGGAGCACCTGAGATCACCCCCAGTTTTTGGTGGGGTTCGTGTTGTTTATTTGTTTAGTTTTCTATGTTGTGTCATGTGTACTATAGTTTTTCTGTTTGTCTTTTTCATTTTTAGCTATGGCGTTGTCAGTTTGTTTTAGATTTATGAGTTTGACTGTCCCTTTGGTACCTTTCGTCCCTCCTTTACATAACCTGAGCATTATAGTAAATTTTGCAGACTTGTCTAAATTTTCTTATAATTTCAATTATACCCACTACAATCATCACCACAGCCAATATAAATTCTAAAAAAATTAATTATCTGCTAAAAATGATATCTGAGGTTTCATCTAATGATATTTCTTCATCATTTTCATCCAGTTGAAATTGTTCAGTAATAAATTTCCTTTTCTTTTGACATTTAATTATTATTAGCGTTGAAGTGCTCAAAAGGATAATTATAGCTGAAAAATAAGAAAAACGTCCAAAAGTTATGACTCTCACATTTTAATTATATGTTTTTTCTGCCACAAGATATAATGTGAATAGTAGTTTTTTTGAAGACACAATACAACATAACTCCAAAGGATAAAACGAGAACCACCATTTTCTTGATTTTGGAATTTCTGCATCCTCGTCATTGTCAGAAATTTAGACTTGATAGGGTGGTTAAATGACAATTTTACGATTCTGCTGTGAAAAAAATATAATAACTTAAAATAAACTAATATTAACCATTTACATACATCTTCTTTTTTTTTTGGCTATCTTATATTATCAACCTTCATATAAAGTACCTTCGAACAACACTACAAGGTAACAATGAATATGTTTTCCTCAATACACATATGAAACTTATTAAGCGTGTAGGCATATTAATAAAATTGAGAACTTCTTAACATCATACTATTTTTAAATACTAACATTTAAACACACGTTCTGACATTTACTACATGCACTCAATATATATATATTTTTAAGACAAAAAGATATAATTGATAATCTCATTGTATTGTTCTTAAAAATCATCGAGCAGCAAAGATTTCGTTAACAATATCCAAACAAAAACCAGTCTACACCTTTCAACAGATCAAAGGTAAATGACATACCTGACCTTACAGGTAAACGATATGTCATACCTTCCCCTGAAGCACTTTATGTGTCAAAATGGCGGACTCCTGAACATCATAATAAGTTTTCATATAAACTGTAATCATACGTTCCGTAATATTGAGTCAGACATTTTTTATTGAAGCACTCAATATTTCTCGACAGAAATATGTAAAAAATTAAAATCCACTGTTCAGAGAATAAAATTGAGAAAGGAAATGGTGAATATGTCAAAGCGACAACCACCCGACCATAGAGCAAACAACAGCCGAAGGCAACCAATGGGTCTTCAATGTAGCGAGAATTCCCGCACCCGTAGGTGTCCTTCAGCTGGCCCCTAAAATATGCATAATAGTACAGTGATAATGGACGTCATACTAAACTCCGAATTATACACAAGAAACTAAAATTTAAAATCATACAAGACTAACAAAGGCCAGAGGCTCCTGACTTGGGACAGGCGCAAAATTGCGGCGGGGTTAAACATGTTTATGAGATCTCAACCCTCCCCCTATACCTCTAGCCAATGTAGAAAAGTAAAAGAATAACAATACGCACATTAAAATTCAGTTCAAGAGAAGTCCGAGTCTGATGTCAAAAGATGTAACAAAAGAAAATAAATAAAATGACAATAATACATAAATAACAACAGACTACTAGCAGTTAACTGACATGCCAGCTCCAGACCTCAATTAAACTGATTGAAAGATTATGTCTTCATCATATGAATATCAGGTACAATCCCTCCCGTTAGGGGTTTAGTATCATACTATCATAAAATATATGAGAAGAACATAACCCGTGTCATGCCAACAACTGTTTTTTTTAGAAATAAATGTGTTTAGTTCCGATGGAAGTTTAGAACAATGGAAGTTCTTTCGTTTTAATCCAACTGCTTTTATGCGTCTAAGAAAGGATTCCTTCATACTGATACAATACAAAAATGTTACCATATTTTTGTTTTGGCTACTGTAAGGGAGTTAATTGTCAACTTCTGGTAAATCAATGCGCTGTAAGCGCTGAAGGCAGTTAACCAAAAACCAGGCAAACGTAATTATGTGCACTGGCGGATCCAGAAATTTGATACAATTAGGCGGGATAATGGTAAGATTTTTTTTTAATGTATTCATAGATAAGCTTTAACTTTACATGTTAAGGTATCTATCATATAACAACAATCAGTTATATTAAAAATAAAACTATAGATATAGAAAATAATTGACATTAATAATTGTTTAAAGATGGAAACTTTTGAAACTAATTGTTTTTTTTTTCTTTCTATATAGTAGTTAAATCAGATTTTTAACATATTTGAAACATTAAGGAACTCTCAAATGAATCAATAAATTAATTAAAAAATTTACACATGAAGAACATTTGACTACAAGTCAAGTCTTATAAGATGTTTAATTTGTCTTTGAGATCTTCTCAGTACTGGCATCACATTGACAGCTGGTAGATTCTGGGGAAGTATTTGTTGATTTTGAGCAAACAATGGAGCAATGGGTTGGTTTTGAGCAGCTTGTTGTTGATTATCTTGTGCAGCAGGATGGTTTCCTAGTCGGTCTAGTAAATTTGGCAGTCTTTGTCTAAATTTTCTTATAATTTCAATTATACCCACTACAATCATCACCACAGCCAATATAAATTCTGAAAAAATTAATTATCTGCTAAAAATGATATCTGAGGTTTCATCTAATGATATTTCTTCATCATTTTCATCCAGTTGAAATTGTTCCATTTGAATTTGTTCCATTTGAAATTGTTCAGTAATAAATTTCCTTTTCTTTTGACATTTAATTATTATTAGCGTTGAAGTGCTCAAAAGGATAATTATAGCTGAAAAATAAGAAGAACGTCCAAAAGTCATGACTTTTACATTTTAATTATTTTCTACCACAAGATATAATGTGAATACTAGTTTTTTTTTTGAAGACACAATGCAACATAACTCCAAAGGATAAAACGAGAACCACTGAAAAGGAAAAAAAAAAGATAAAGATAGTTATTTTGAACTTACTTCTTTTCTTCTCAGCATTTTATTGTGTAATTATATTTTCCTTTTCTATGTTTTTTTTTTTATCTTTAGTTGTATTCAATTTTGTTTAAATTGTATATATTTTATTTTTAATAGTATTTCTTTTTTAATGTATTTATCATCATACATGAACTTTAAAATCTTTTTCACAATTCGGTTTAATACCTACTTTCTGAAATTCTTGGTGCTTTTCCTTATTAGTGATTTTTTTTTAACATTTACTTTAGATATATCCTATCAAACTTACCGCATAAAGTTGAAATAGTGGGAATGACCAAACCTTCCAAGTTATTAATGATGGTACCAGCAGTCATGGTATGTTATGTTAAGTTAACCACTATTAGAATTTTTTTATTTTACAAATAAGAAAATGAATATAAGTGTTTATGTTGGATTTATCAATTATACATACCATATTTTTGGATTCAGTAGACATGGAGTAAAGGGTTGTGGAGGCAGGCATACTTGTCTCAATAGCATCCATGGTTGTTGAGGCAACCATAGTTGTCTTTAAGGTTGGTGTGGGTTGGATCATAGATGTTGACGTAGGCTGAAGAAAAAAAAACGACGATAAGCTTTTAAAGTTACTTTAGATATAAAATATTTTCAAGTAACTCTCCAAAGCTAGTCTGAATATTTTGAACATTAAAGGGAAAATAATGGGTGGGGTTTCACGTGAAATACCCCCCCCCCCCCTTTTTTTTTATTTGTGGCTAAATTGGTTATTTTTGTTTTTATTTTTTTTCCTTCGTCATACAAAAATACATAAATTAATAAATTGTAGGGACACGAACAGTGAAGGTTAATTAAGAAGAGAACAAATTTTCTCATCAAAGATGATACATAACCACGATAACAGCATAAGACTTACACATTGTTCACCCGCAACATATACAGTTATTGCTCCTCTAATGTTGGAACAACACCACTCCATGTCCCCGTCTCCAATACGGACATTTACATTTTCCACACGGAGAGTTGATGGTTTGAACAATCTGTCCATTATGATGGTGGTTATTTCCAGTCTTGATTCCTGTTTGTATGTGTAATCATGTACACCCGTATATCTACAGCTGAGAACGGATTCTCCTACTTGTGTACATTGCTCTCTTAGTTGTGTAGGTGGTGCAATTACTTGCACAACCAAAATGAGGAAAAAGATGTACATTTTAGCTAGCTTGTTTGTTTGATTTTCTTGGAGATAATGGCGCGAAAATAAAATGACACTTGTACGGGAAAGAGATTTGACTAAATACCAAATAGATACTTTTCATATTGTCAAGGAGATTTAAAATGTTTTTCTAGAATTTTTAGTATCAGTTATCTTTCAATGGTGTAAATGAATGGTATTTTAATAATATTATCATTTATCTTTATATTATTTTCATGAGTCATGGCAGGGCGTGTCAAATCTTTGATCAATCATCGAGTGGTCTGTCGCGCCCCGTTCCTTTCCTCAATTTCTTTGATCCATTTTCGTAATTTTGGAATTTCTGCATGTGTAAGTCTTATTGTGAGAGTTATATCTACCCCATCTGTACACATAAAAGAAAATAATGATAATTTAAAATAAACTTATATTTAACCATTTAAATACATCGTTTTTTTTTTCGTTGGCTACTCTTCCTCGCGGAAACCATGGGGTATGGTTTTCAGCAGGGCGTGTCAAATCTTTGATCCACCATCAAGTGGTCTGTCGCGCCCCGTTCCTTTCATCAATCTCTTTGATCCATTTTCTTAATTTTGGAATTTCTGCATCTTCGTCATTGTCAGAAATTTAGACTTGATAGGGTGGTTAAATGACAATTTTACGATTCTGCTGTGAAAAATAATATAATAACTTAAAATAAACTAATATTAACCATTTTAATACATCGTCTTTTTTTGTGTGGCTATCTTATATTATCAACCTTCATATAAAGTACCTTCGAACAACACTACAAGGTACCAAAGAAGTGGTACACAAATTGTAGGAGAATAAAACTACCAGCGGTCCAAATTATCAACCCGAAGCTAGTGGATCTGCAATCTATCCACATATTTTACGATTCTGCTGTGAAAAATAATATAATAACTTAAAATAAACTAATATTTAACCATTTTTAATACATCGTCTTTTTTCGTTGGCTACTCCTCCTCGCGGTATATTTATATGGTTTCAGTAGAGTGCGCCTCTTTTCTTGCGTTGTCTTTTTTTTCTCCCTCTGATATGTATTTTATGTGATATGAAGTTAATGTTATTCTTTATTGGCTGTGATATTTGTTGTGTTATGTGCACATAAAAAAAAATAATAATTTAAAATAAACTAATATTTAACCATTTAAATACATCGTCTTTTTTCGTTGGCTACTCTTCCTCACGGAAACCATAGAGTGAATTATATGGTTTCAGCAGAGTGCGCCCGTCTGCTTTGTGTAAGTGTTCTCCTTTTCTTGCGTTGTCTTTTTTTCCCGTCTGGTATGTATTTCATGTGCTATGAAGTCAATGTTATTCTTTATTGCTATTTGTTGTGTTATGAACAAGTGTAATTTTTTTGTATGAATAAATTGTAGGACTTTGGCTGGTTTGTAGGTGGGTAAATTTCCCAAATTGACTATTCGAATTTTTATGCTTCAAAACGGACTAATGGTATGAAATGAAGCTTTTTGGGATGGATGGAGTTAATTTATTTTGACAAGGGGTTGGTTTCATTGCATCTTACAGAGAATACATATATAAAGATTTTCTCATTTTTTTTTTAAATTTCTACATTTACACTCATCATGTCTTCACAAAATGGATCCAGATTTGTCTTTTTGGAGAAGTACAGAAATGGGAAAAAAGACTTTTCTCACCGATTTGGAAACCAAAAAAAATCTGTTTTGCAACAATCCGCTATGGGGAATTTCTTTGTTAACACATACGACAATCGACCCAATTTCAACGGTCGACTATCCCTCGCATTCGAGGAAGCAGTCCAATTTAGCGAACTGGTTAGTCAGCTGTAAATGCTGAAGGAAAATTTTAAAGTAAGTCTATTTACATTATTAAATATGTGGTATGATTGTCCAGTAAAATATGTGGTATGATTGACCAGTGAGAAAATGATTTTTTTTAAATAAAGTTAAGACATTTTATTTAATAATTAATAAAAAATATTCTTATAATATGTAAATGCTTTCAACGTTGTATGTTATAGAATATAAAAGAATAGACAAAAAAAAAACTAAACATCAAAAGTGCTTTATTATCATCAATGATGTAAAAATAAATTTAGAGTTATCTTTCTTTCTATATGTATTTTATTTCTTTTCAGGAAAAAGTGTGATGAACACTTCAAAAATATAAGTCCCATGAGCTGGGGGGAAATTTCCTCCCAGATTGATAATTTGAAGAAGATAAAGTTAGAGATGGTGGAAAGTAATACGAGAATTGTAAACCTGATTGAGGGAACCATCACACAGTTGAGGAAGGAAAAGCCAAGAAGAGTGCTGTTTTCGAATATTCTATAACTCATTAAAAGATATATAGACAACTTTGTTATTTTTTCTTTACACACATAATATATTGCGTAAATTTTATAGTGAATGGAGAGAAAAAATCTAGACAAATTAATATTACACTTACATTATCCTCTAGGGACTTTAATATTCTTTGTATTTTTTAAGCAGAACCTTCAGCTATTTATACGGTTTTAGCATTTTAAAAATTGAGGATTAGAGGTGTTGAATCATTGAAAAGGAATGCGGTGCTTAGATGATTTATTACTTGCAGTGTCACAAGTGTTAATACGTCACCTCACGTTTTTTTTTTGTGGTCTTAATGTGTGCTTTTCTATCTGTTTTCTGAAAACGTATTAAAGAGTGGTTAAATCGAGAGACCTACAGATGTTGAATGATTGAAAAAGATGTAGTGTCAAGATGATTTATCACATGTCGTGCCATGATTTTAGGAGTGGTAGTTAAGAAGTTAAAACACACGTCACGTGTTTAAAGTTTTAATGTGTGCTTTTGCATAATTAAAGCCTATTGAGGAATTGTTTGTGCAGGTGTTGCGGTTTTATTATATGCTAGCTTATATTTAAGCATTCCATATTTTATGACCCCATGTAACCATCTCATTTCGTATATACCCAAGACTGTGGATGTTCACTCCAAGTAAGCTCCTATGTTTTATGACCCCACATTTGTGGGTGTTCAGTAACTATCCTATATTTTATGACCCCAAGTAAGTTTCCAGGTTTTATGACCCCACAGTTGTGGGTGTTCAGTTACTACCCCTTATTTTATGACCCCAAGCAAGTTTCCAGGTTTTATGACCCCACAGTTGTGGGGGTTCAGTAATCATATACTACTCGCATTTAAAGAGAGGAGAAAAAAACAAATAACCAACAACCATGAACGTTTTGACAACCGTAATCAATGGAGGTGCAATTATAAAAGTCAATGGAACCTTTGGGACAAATAAATTTGTCTCAATAAACAGTTTTGGTGGTAACACCTATCTTCATTAGAGGACTCATCGTAAAATATGGAGGTGCAATTATAAGAGCCAATGGAACCTTTGGGACAAATAAATTTGTCTCAATAAACAGTTTTGGTGGTAACACCTATCTTCATTAGAGGACTCATCGTAAAATATGGAGGTGCAATTATAAGAGCCAATGGAACCTTTGGGACAAATAAATTTGTCTCAATAAACAGTTTTGAAATTTCCATAGGCATAACTCTTAATATGATTAGTCAAAAATCTCTTCTCATCAAAATTCGATAATCCTTTTTTAACAATATGGTTGACAAAGAGTTCATGATTTTTTGTATGAATAAATTGTGGGACTTTGGCGGGATATTTGTGGGTGGGTAAATTTCCCAAATTGACTATTCAAATTTTTATGCTTCAAAACGGACTAATGGTATGATATGAAGCTTTTTGGGATGGGTGGAGTTAATTTATTTTGACAAGGGGTTGGTTTCATTGCATCTTACAGAGAGTACATATATAGATTTTCTCATTTTTTTTTTTTAATTTCTACATTTACACTCATCATGTCTTCACAAAATGGATCCAGATTTGTCTTTTTGGAGAAGTCCAGAAATGGAAAAAAAAGAGTTTTCTCACCGATTTGGAAACCAAAAAAATGTTGTTTTGCAACAATCCGCTATGGGGAATTTCTTTGTTAACATATACGACAATCGACCCAATTTCAACGGTCGACTATCCCTCGCATTCGAGGAAGCAGTCCAATTTAGCGAACTGGTTAGTCAGCTGGAAATGCCGAAGGAAAATTTTAAAGTAAGTCTATTTACATTATTAAATATGTGGTATGATTGTCCAGAAAAATATGTGGTGTGATTGACCAGTGAGAAAATGATTTTTTTTAAATAAAGTTAAGACATTTTATTTAATAATTAATAAAAAATATTCTTATATGTAAATGCTGTCTTACAGCTAAGGGGGGAGGGTTTTTTTTTTAAATGTTGATCTTGCTATATAACTCACCAGACTTGAAAGTTGTTCTACCAAGCACATTTATTTTTGAAGAACTAACTTTCACTTAAGGAACGGAAAAAAATATATAAAACTTATATAAAAAATATAAAAAAAATAAAAAAAAATAAAAAAAATATTTTAGGTGGAGAATAAAACAACCAGTAACCCAACTGCAGCTAGTGGATCTACAACCTTTAATCCAGAACCTTTTGTTTCTCCAACCTATAAGCCAGAACTTTATATTCCATCTTCAAGGGGATCGGCAGAAATTCCTCCCCCACCTCCATATAAGGCACAAAAAAAACAAAAAAAAGCCAGACGACGCTTACCCTGGTGTGTGACAATATGATGGGCTTAAAATATATATATAGATATATATTATATATATTTATATTTATGATTATATATTCTCAAAAATGTTTATTAAATTGAATAAAATAAATACAGGGGAATATCTATTAAGAAAAACATGACCTTGTAAAAGGTTGTTCAATTGACCTCTAGGTTACATATAACATGTTTACATGCAGACCAGGTGGTGATATATAGCCATTACAATTAGTTAGTGACAATGGACATACGTGCATTCTTTGACCATCAATCTCCAGGTTGGTCAAAACATGTCAAAACATGTCAATTAGAGACAACTTAATAGATATTCATCCCTGTATCTTTTGATTTAAGACTATAATGATCAAATTAATAGAAACCTTGACACCGTTATATTCTGTATATATACTTGTGTATTTTATTGTATGGGACACATCGGCCTACGCAGGTTAATAAAATTATAGCAAATTCCATCTTGTTATAATCTCTCTCTTTTTGGTGCACCGTGGCAGGACGAATTCTGAAAAAAAATTATAGCAAATTCCATCTTGTTATAATCTCTCTTTTTGGTGCACCGTGGCAGGACGAATTCTGAAAAATACTAAGATGGATTGCCTAAATGCTGAACTTCGATTAGGATTTGTTGCTTCCTTGTCTTGGGAATTGAGACGTATAGTGCGTAGGAACCATCGAGAACATATGGCATACCTAAAACGACCCATGCATAAGGAATTCAAGTCGATAATTGCTCTCAAGCCTTCTGCTTTTAGTATGGATGAATTCATTATTCAACCATCCTTTTTCAAGCGATTTATAAGGGCAAGATATGAAAAAAAAATGGCAACAGCTTGAAATTGTATTACTTTCACGCATATTTCAATCATATGTAGAAACATTTAGGTCTCCATCTGAAGTTGGCAATATTAATATTAATCCATCAATAATCGTGGGCTGGATAATTACCAGCAAAGTTATAAGTGACATAGAAGAAAATTCTTATATTACTGCTTTGGTAGAATTTGGGACAAGTATAATTAGTGAATTTTCATACTGTAGGCAACATCCTGACTATAAGGAACATGTTAGAAAATTGCTATAGATGAACATTTTTAACATTTATTAATTATAATATATTTTTAATTCTTGTTTTTTTCTTCTAACTACAGATGGAAGATACCCAAGCTATCCTTGCACTGCCAATAGAATTTATTGAAGGGACTCATGCATTACCAAATGAAATAATTAAAATGATTCGAAGATGTCATGCTGATTTAAAAAAAAAACCCTGCTGAAATAGCATATTCAATTAGATTAGTTACTAACATCATTCATCATGGTTCAAAAACATCAACCAACAAAACTGGGATTAGCCCCTCTCTTGTTAAAAAAACTTTTCAGAATTTAATTTAATTTTTGATTAATCTATTTTTAGATGGTTATACAACTCCTCAACATGCTCTCGGTCATGTTTAGGTTCATGTCCATCCATAGAAGGTGGGGTCCTGCGGATTTCCGGATGGAAAGAATTGTAGACAAGTTGGCCATGAAGGAGGAGTTGTCTGATATTATAAAATTTTCTATAAACAATGACTGGGATCTTCAAGGACACGATACAAACTTGAAGCCCAGTAGAATAAAAAAAATTGTAAACCATTTAGCAACCGGTTTACCGGATCACCATTACCAATTGTGACATTGACTTTTCATTTTAACTGCTTGTTATGAATCATACCAATATATAAATAATTAACTAACTGTAGTTTGTGTTTCATTTACTAAAAACAAATAATAATAAAATAAATCAAATTATATATAACTAACCAACCGAAAAATAATCTTAGAAAATTCCCAGTTATTATTTTCTTTCCTTGCAGGCCAAGAATGAAAAGAATGACTATGATTCTCTTTGTTACTATCTTCTTTGGTTTAAGTGGTTCTACTTTCATTCAAGAAAATGTTGTTTTCCATAAAGTTAATGAAATTACTACTACGAGGTCTAATTGCTTAGTTACTTTTGTCATTGATTTTGCTCCTTTTGAGAATTGTGTTAATCAATTATCGAAAGATATAGCACAATCCTTTATACTGGCTCAGAGGGCAACTTTAATTTATAGCAAACCAGGTTATGAGATGTATATTAGAACTTTAAATAATTTAAAAGAAGAATACCGATGGCTTACTGGAATGTATGAAACCATTCTAAGTGGCCTTCAAGAATACGATAAATTGCAACACCGAACTAAACGTTCAGTTCTTCCATTCGTAGGTTGTATTATGAGCTTTCTTTTCGGATGAAGATTTGCGTACTATAAATGGCAATATAAGAGTTTTAGTTAATAACCAAAAACGCATTTCACATGACTTAAGTGAAAGTCTCACAATAGTAAATGTTACGAGGGCTGTAGTTGCACAAAATCGGAAGACCATTAATAGTTTAACAACAGGTTTACATGATGTTGATCTCAAGTTAAGAAATATCACCACACTTTTAAAATAAGAAATAGCGGATTTAGAAACTTGTGTTGACATATACGCAAAATTAGATGTTATTACAAGTGAAGTGAAATTAATGGTTCAGAGAGCGATATTTTATTTTGTTCACCTAAATTCACAGTTGAACATGTTATCATTGGGTCATCTGTCGCCTAGTACCATCAATCCAACATCGTTTAGGTTTCTTCTTACAGAAATACAGTCTCAATTACCAGCATACCTGAAACTTCCAAAAGATCCAATTAAAGATCTTTGGGCTTATTATCTATTTTTAACATGTACTACTTTGATCTATGAGAGGAAGATTGTTGTTGTCATTTCTGTCCCACTTTTAGACTACAATAATAAATTTGATTTTTAATTTTAGTATATCGTATAGCTTGTAAGCATGAAAGTGAATTCGAACATATAATAAATTTGGATTTATCTGAAGAAGCAATAAATTTCAAAGCCAAAATTATTGCTTCTGCTTCAGAAGTAAAGATGGATGCATCAGATGGCATCCAAGAAAAAAAAATAGTATATTAATATAAAACATTAGAAAGAATAGTAGTCATATGTCGTAGTTTACATAGTGTTAACATTAGAGATGTTTTAGTTCAGCTGACAACACCAATACTAGAAAAAATGTCATCTTATCTTTATAACAAATTTTGATTTTTCTTTACACGATATTTACCTTGTTAATGATTGATTGATTGTTGGTTGCTTACCGTCCAGTGGCAAATATATCATCCATATTCAGGACGAGAACAAGTTCACAATGATTAAAATAGGTAGGTTGATGGTCGGGGGAAATTTAGACTGCCACTGGAAAATGAGGGTATATTGGATAGGGACAGAAATTTTAGCTTGCAACAGGCCACCTACGGACCCATCAAAGAGTTGTTGCAAGGGTTCTTAACGTGCAAAGAGCGTGCCACTCTCTTTACACGAGGCATCGGATTAAACGTCCCCATTCTGACCGGACGTGACTGCGAACTTGATACATCCCGCACAGCCAAACGGACGCCCCACTTCGGCAAGCGTTTTACTGCCGGTCGGGAGATTTTTGGTATTCAACGAATAATAATGAAACCACAGTACATAATTATAAAATAAAACATAAATATAAAGTTTAATCATATTTTGAAATGTCCATAGGCAAAACTCTTAACATTAATATGATTTATCCAAAATCTATTCATCAAAATTATATAAACCTTTTTTTAACAATATAGTCGACAAAGAGTTCAATATATTGACTTTTTATCAATTTAATTGAAGTCATTGCCGATGCCTTTTCAAATAAACATTTGTTTATAATCGGCATATTTTAACTGTTTGTTTTGACAATACGGTTTTGAATTCCTTTAGCAATTTGATTTTCCTGTTTTATGTGGTAGTCACCATATATCATCAAACTGTTCAGTTTTGGACGCAATCCAATAAACTCTTTAACTGGAACGTCTGAAACAAAACGAAATTCATCAAGTACTTGGTTAAAAAATTAGGTTAAAAATAAAATAGATTTTTGTAAAATTAAAAAATCTCAATGGTATTATTTTTTTTTTACTTTGGACTGTTTGTTTTTAATATTTAGCATTTGTTATTTGTAAGATTTTGTTAATCGATTAATTATAAAATTAGTTACCATCTAGTTCATCTTTGAATTTTCCAGGCATTTGTTTGTATTTGTTTGAAAATTGGTAGTGAATTTGAGGATCTCCAGAAAAGTCGATCGGGATTTGGTGCCGTGTGACAAGGATAAACCTTTATTCATAATCAGGACGGTTATGATATCAAACCCAGATATTTTTCAATCAAAGCGCTGTTGTTGAAGTAGCAATCACTAAGCAAAAATTAAAGGAAAAGATTTCATTTGAGAGAGGGAATCCCGGAGAGATCTATTATGACAAATACCATTGAATGGAAATGCCGAAGTCTGAAAATACATTTAGTGGAGAAGATAGAACCTGCATGGCATTTGTACTTCAAATATTCATTTCGTTCAAAATTTTAATATATTCTTTTGTTCTCGTAGACATGCCAAAAACGCAAGAAGATATTTTATTCACCTGAACAAAAGCAAGCATGGACAAAACAACCTTATCTGATAATAACAGAAAACAGAAAGCCATATTCAAACAATATACTTTGGCTTTTGTATAATTATATAGAAAATCAGATTAACTATACACATGTACAGCACAATATGCGAGGAAGGTGTGTATGAAGAAATTTGTCAGATGCTGTAATAGTCCAATCGTAATTAGTGAAAATGATAATAAAAAGAAAGTGTGAATTGGAAAATGTGTCAGAGGCTGTCATAGTCCCATCGTTATAAATTATTGTAATTAAGGGGAAACAAACCACATGCACAGCAGAGAATGATGAGCGTATGCAGTAATGTGTAAGTGGTTTGTTTGGTCCTGATCTATCCTAATACATTACATTGCATTTGCTTTACAAAGTTAGAAATTTAGGTTACTATAAGTGTTTACCAGTAACATTTACATGACTTATAGCTGTAAATAATTGGAAGTTAGTTCTTGAAAACATAAATGCTTTGGTAAAACTAAGTTTTCAATCTTTATCGTCGTGCTTGCAAGCAAATTATTTTTAATCGGAACGTTAGCGACAAGAAAGGTCCGACTTCGTCTTAAACTTTGTTGTAAAATCTTTTTCGTTTATGTATTATTTTCTCTTATTTCGATTATGTTGTGTTCTCCTTAGAAAACTAAGGAGAAGAAAATAGCATTACAATGAAGAAAAGGTGTAGCTATTCTGGATATTCAGTTATTTCATTATGAATCAACACTCGTGTTCAAACATGCCATACATTGCTCTATTAACGAGATTTTACTCCCTCTTCTAAGTCGAACGATATTGTAATATTTTGTAATTTAATTTGAAGCGCGTGATTGTATAGTTACATTCTGGATATATGTGAATATAACTTTGTATTATGCTTATTACGACAAATTATGAATCGCCGAGTAGAGGAGACTCCATTAACACTACACAGAAATAAACACGCCACATCTTTCCAAAGAACAAAGGTGAATAGCATACCTGTTCGTACAGGTAAGTGATATGTTACATTATTCCCCCAGGCAATTCATGTGTCAAAATGGCGGACTCCTTAAGATCATACTTTTTTTAAATACTAACATTTAAACACACGTTCTGACATTTACAACATGCACTCAATATATATATATTTTTAAGACAAAAAGATATAATTGATAATCTCATTGTATTGTTCTTAAAAATCATCGAGCAGCAAAGATTTCGTTAACAATATCCAAACAAAAACCAGTCTACACCTTTCAACAGATCAAAGGTAAATGACATACCTGACCTTACAGGTAAACGATATGTCATACCTTCCCCTGAAGCACTGTATATGTCAAAATGGCGGACTCCTGAATATCATATTAAGTTTTCATATAAACTGTAATCATACGTTCCGTAATATTGAGTCAGACATTTTTTATTGAAGCACTCAATATTTCTAGACAGAAATATGCAAAAAATTAAAATCCACTGTTCAGAGAACAATGGAAGTTCTTTCGTTTTAATCCAACTGCTTTTATGCGTCTAAGAAAGGATTCCTTCATACTGATACAATACAAAAATGTTACCATTTTTTGTTTTGGCTGCTGTAAGGGAGTTGTCAACTTCCGGTAAAAAATATCACTTCTAGTCTCAAATGACAGCTGACAGTGCCATATCAGTCTAAATGTCGAAATATTTTTTTATGGTTTTATCTATTTCAAATAAATTTCGTAATCGATTGCAAAAAACCCGATTTCAAAATTCAGCGTATAAAAAAAGATTTCCGAACAGGTGAGTTTTGCATTAGTCATCACATCTAAGGCGATTTTATCGATCGGCAATTTCCGCAGAAAAAACGAAGTCTGACGTCACATTTCGTTCACTTTACTATTGATGTCTTCCCATTCAGGCGTAGGTTCTAGATTGAACATATGGGTAGAGCCCCGAAGAAGGCGAAGTTGAATGTGCTGTACCTACTGTACCTACTGTACATAGTCATAGTATTGCAAAGCAAGTTAGCATGGTTAAGGAGAAGCCTATTTAAACAGAACAACCTATTCCGACGACCATGAAACATGCACTTCCACGTCTGGAGATGTTATCAAGGGTAAACAAAACTGTCCATTATGTGTCTATGTCAAATTAGAAATTTTTGAAGCTCCAATAATTGCTAAACAGATATTAATATTATCAATAATACTTCATAGAATGGACAAGCCTTGTAATCATCAGTGACGGATCCAGATTGTTCTTTATATGGGTGGTGGGCATTTAAGTTTTTGGTTCGATAAGCAGTTTGAGAAGGGGACCAGGCTGAGTTTTAACCACAAATTATAACCTGTATAACCTTGCCCCCCTCCGATCATTGCTAATAAATGTACTATCTTAACCTTGATACACATACATAACAATCATGACAATTCAACAATTTAGTTATTGGGAATAGCACAACTAAAAAAGTAGAAATCTCTGTACAAACAAATCAGATAAGAAAGTGCTCAGACTTCCAAAACGATACACTTCTTGTATTTGAACTCTTTACTATATATGTTAAAATATTTCTTTGACAGTAAGTTGCTGATCACTATCAGAATATTAGTACTGTCAGTGAACCAGCTGAGGACAATCAGAATACTTATGTCAGTGAACCAGCTGAGCATATAGATCAACCAAACAACCATGTAATGGATTTTGAAGAGGTATGTTTTGTGCCATTAAAACAAATGCAAAAAAGCAAACGCAAAAGTTATTGAATATTCAAAAGATGTGTTATGATTACCAATGAAAAAAACTCTCTACAAGCATAACAAGACCAAATGACACATGTAAAATTAATAGCTATATATATGTCATCTTACAGCCTTCAACAATGAACCCATACCACATAAATATTTATGAAGGCCTCAAGTATGTTTTTATATTGAAATAAAAATAACTTGTGTTGATATTCATCAAGTAATATCTAATTCTGTATACTATGATACAATATAAGTATCACAGTCCCAACGATACACTTGTCGGTGTGCTCGATCATACGAATTTACCGGACAATCATATACTAGACAAAATGACCCAACTTTGAAAAATTCTTGTGACGAAACTACATTTCGGAACACGTTAAAAATTGGATACTCAGAAAGCTGCATTATTAAGGTTTGATATATATTTTTTTCAAAAAAAAAAAAAAAATATATGCAGTCAAATCTGGCAGTTTTTTACACACCCCTATGTTGAACAATAGATTGTTCAATAAACAGCATGTTTGGCAACTAAAAATTCATATATTAACAAATTTAGCTTTAACATATACTTTACTTATAGTGGTTGTTTAAATTATTATAATGGTTTTGTGTTTTAAGAGATCTTCATCCCTATGCATATCGGTTTTTATGCGTAAATTGTCTCTCCTTTTTTCTATTGTTCTAGTGTCACTGGAAATCCCACTGATCAAAAAATCTTTCACATTTACCAGCTTTATCATTTGCTTTTGTGGAAGAATTTATAAGAAAAAACAGCCAGAGTTCAGAAAAAGAACAAATTACCAAAGGATTCAAATATTACAGCGTGGAATACGTACATTCTGTGTCAGGTAAGGTCAATCGTTATGTTTGTTTACGAAGTGCACGTGAGAAATATTGTCTTTACACAAACCATTATTTTACCAGCAAATTATAACGTTTGACCATTATTTGTGCAGTAGAAATTATTATTCACCTTTTTATTATTTAAGTCTGCAGACTGCTGATTTATTTAGATAATTAACTCCGTGTCTTGATCCTGATAATCACTTATAAATCAGCTGAATAAGTGAATGGTAGCAATCATGCATGCACCCTCTTTAACAGAAAGAATATTATTAGTAACGGATAATTAAACTTGTTTACATAGTTTTATATGTTAAATGTTTAGTATAAAAAGATGTGTTTGGTCAAAGGAAAATGTTTTAGATCACAAAGAAAAAAACGAGTCTCCACATGATGTCAAGGTAGGCATACATTTTATTTCACTTGTTGTACGTAAAAATAAAATTATTAACAAAATATTAAACAAATACAACTCAAATTTTTTTACACATCATGATAAATGGAGGGCAGATTGAATATTCATTCTGTACATGTACAACTGGACAAAGCGGTTACTGTGGACATGTGTCAGCCCTTCTTTACCAATTTGCACACTACAAATCCCTGGTGAAAAAGCTGATAACATCGTTGTGCAGGGTTATGACCGTGATGATCCCCAACGAGCTACAAAGGGAATAAAGTCTACCCTGTATAATCCTATTCCTGGCAACGAAGCTATCAATTTAAATGACTTATTGGTCCAGGTTAAAGATATGGACATTTTGTTTGACACTGTGGTAACAGAACACAGGACAGAATTATTTCAAACTGAATTTGGAAAATTCCCCAAAGGAAGCATTCTCAGTTATCAACAAAAAATGGCAAGTGACTACCTCATTAACTTAATGGATAATAATTAATTACCATTGAAAAATGTCATGATTAACAATTTTGAAACTGTTC
The DNA here is from genome assembly GCF_965363235.1 of Mytilus galloprovincialis. Taxonomy (NCBI): domain Eukaryota; kingdom Metazoa; phylum Mollusca; class Bivalvia; order Mytilida; family Mytilidae; genus Mytilus; species Mytilus galloprovincialis. The sequence goes on along the minus strand of NC_134848.1, from coordinate 46,086,185 downwards.
TCATGAAAAATCAGTTAACAAAGTTCGACTCCTTGAAGGTTACACTACTGGACAGTAAAGAAATTGAGGAAGGAACACGTCTTCAATCAAATGATCCTAAATGGCACAAAATTAGACGTGATCGTATCACAGCATCACATGCAGGATAAATAGCCAAGCGAAGAGCCAATCGGGGCTAAACTTGCTGAACGCTTACAGTCAACTAGACATGTTCAGACAGCAGCTATGAAACGAGGTATAGAATGTGAGGTTACTGCAGCACAAGCCTATAGCAAGGTGGTGAATGACAATGTCAACTTATATCCATGTGGTGTGATTGTAAATCCCTGATGTCACTGGCTTGCAGCTACCCCAGACAGAAAGGTATATGCACCCGATAGAAATCAACCACATGGTTTGTTGGAAATAAAATGTTCAAACACTGACCAATTATCAAGCGTCAAATGTCTTCATTAAGTAGACGGGGAGCTAAAATTGAATTTTTTTTTAATACAGATGCAAATGGCCGTTACAGGATTAGACTTGTGTGACTTTTTTGTTTGGCTTGAAAATGATTCACATTTGGAAACAGTTTATTTGATAGTGAATTTTGGGAAGCTACAAAAGACAAACTTGATTTGTTTTTCAACACGTATTTCTTGAACTTATGTCACTATGCATGTATAAATGAAACACAATGCCAACTTTTAATTAGTAATGATTTAGTTTTTTTGTTTAATTAATGGTCTTCTGAACAGAGTCAAAAGATTAGCAACAGTCCATAGGCATTACAGAATAGAAAATTAAAAATAAATCAAAAGTTGGAAATCCAGTATAAAACTCTATCATTTCATGGTCAAACGAAAATCTTGTTACTCCGAACCGTTCCATTTGTAATTTCTGGTTTAAACTTGCCAGCTCATATGTCTTGTTTTTAAGTTCAGAGTCCTTTTGCTGTACCACATGTTCCAGTTTCTCAATTTTCTCGAGACAGTCAGCATGAATGTTACAAAAACAACTCCTGTCAATATAAAATAAATGTATTAAGTAATGTTATTAATCTCCTTAACATTAAAGGGGGAGAAGTAGTTTTAAAGCGCACTATGTTTCCTTTTGATTTTATAAAATATTTTTATATTTTCTTCTTAATTATTTTGAAAATAATTATACACATAAAAAACATGCAAGTTCAATTTAAACTTGGGTGTGTACCGGTACATTTAATATTTATTTTTTTATTTTAAATGGATAAATTCTGATAACTAAAAACTTGCATGTCATTTTCACTTGGTGAATTGTGAACTTCACAGACACTCTCCTCTACAACCATTTCATCTTCATCTTCACGATGGTCAACTTTCATCTTTTTGAAAAGGGACTGTCTTGATGTGGGGGCCTTTCTGTTGCTTTCATTTAATTTCCAATCAAAGACAGATGGAACAGCTTCTGGTTTAAGACATTTTCTGTTACGAGTCCAGCGGTAATCTTCCTTTTTGAAATGTTTGGAACAAACCACTGTATTTCCTCCAATCTGAAAACAAACACAAATGAATAGGTTTCATTCCTGTATAACATTGTTCTTAACTTGTCATGTTTATAATGTAGACCAGTAACATATTTATAAAACTCCAAGGGTGACTGGGGTATAGAAATATGGTCACTTGGTCTTCTCCCGACCGGCAGTAAAACGCTTGCTGAAGTGGGGCGTCCGTTTGGCTGTGCGGGATGTATCAAGTTCACAGTCACGTCCGTCAGAAGGGGACGTTAAATCCGATGCCTCGTGTAAAGAGAGTGCCACACTCTTTGCACGTTAAGAACCCTTGCAACAACTCTTTGAGGGGTCCGTAGGTGGCCTGTTGCAAGGCAAAATGTCTGTCCCTATCCAATATACCCTCATTTTCCAGTGGCAGTCCAAATTTCCCCGACCATCATCCTAGATGGCCTCTCTTACAACAACCTACCTATTGTATTTATTGTGAACTTGTTCTCGTCCTGAATATGCATGAAATATTTGCCACTGGACGTTAAGCAACCAACAATCAATCAATCAATCATATTTATAAAAAAATTAAGAAGTTTATTTTTTTTAATTATTAAATAAAAGTATTTTCAATTTACAAATGTGTTTTTAAGTAAATTACAATTTTAAAAGAATGTTGAGAATGAAATTGTTGGTGTTGTTTACGAATACATCACATTATTTTCATTCCCTATGACCATGATGAAAGACGTGTTTGAAGTTCAAAATGCATATTATATTTATAACAGTTTCATACATACAGTGATAAAATCAACATGGGATGAATTAATTACACATATCTACAGATATTATGAAGGACAAATCGCTATCAACCTGTGGTAACAGTTTGACATGGAACACTTAAACAGATGTTTTACGGCTAAAATATAAGTATTGTTAAAGAAAAATATTGTTTAACATAATCTTTTAGTCTATCTGAAACTAATTATTGAAAATTGGGACCGGTATTACATATAAAAGAAAATTGTCGGCTTCTATGAAAAGTGTAAACAAATGCACGTGTTTCTAGTATTTATCTGGAAAAATTCACCTTCATCTCTACGGATTGCAACAATTAACTGTTTTCTTGTTACCTTTTTCTTTTCTGATGGTATATGATGAAAACTCGGCTCTTTATTAGTTGCCATTACAAAATGGCACACAACAGTATTCATCTCTTTGTTTACTTGTTGGTGATGCTGGAGAAGCCATTATTGATAATACCGGTGCCTAGGTTATCATCATTTTCGATAATTCACCTCTGGGTCAATGCATACAGGAATAACTTTTAAGAACCGTATATACTACTCAAGTTTAATTAAAAAAAAATCAGTTTTCTGTAACCCCTTGTAACAACCGACATGTTAATGTTTATATAAACTGCAGTTATCTCCGACATATCGACATCTGCTATGTCTGGTCTTGTAATGGAGGTCTTAAGCAACAATCGATATCGATTCGATATCGTATCGACATCTGAGTATGTATTTGTGTATCATGGACCTTTAGATGAAACATTGTTATGGATTCGATATCGATTTCTGGATACATCTTGAACATGATTGTTAGAAAAGAGACCAAATCTCAAAATGCGATCCATGAAGCATGTATACAAAGTATGAATTATCCAGGTCTTTCACCTTCTAAAAAATTATGAGTTCGCTAAAATGGTGGATCCCGTCTGCCAAAATGAGGATCGGACCTGTATTGTGTACACTAACGGCGGTCCCGATGAACGATGCCAAAACGGCCGTTGCAGTGCATCGGTCATCAGATGTAAATTTCGAGTTAATTTCTTTCCATCAGTCATCATATGGATCACGGCTAATATCCAGTACTGGTTCCTTATAAAAGTCACACATGTGGCCTTTCAAATTTGTTAAAGGATCTGCCGAAGGCAAACGATCGGCAGCAAATTAAAAAAAAGCAGTAACGTAGACGCGACAGATCATTTTCTACAAGGTCGGCAGGGGAAAAGGAAATGGCTCAACTTCGACACTGAAAAAAGTAATGACCTGTTCGATATGCATTAAGTACCCAGGCGCAGGCGATTCCAATTGTATTGAACATTTAAAAAGAATTATTTATTTTAGTCATGTGGACAAAGTTCAATGAGAACGGTACCAGATGAAAATAAAATCAGCGGTGAAAGAGAATGCTAATAATAATTTAATTGATGTGGACAGTGACAAGGATTCAGGATGATAATGAAAATATTGCTTTCAATGAAAATGACAAAGTTCAAATTAAAAATGTTGACATGGACAAAGAGACTGTGGATGATAATGCAGATAAGGAACCTGAACATGAAAATGAGAATCCCGATGAACTTCATGAAGATGTTACTTTAGATCCGGAAACTCTTGAACCTCTAAATAATAAGAACATTATATTTCACAATCCCGTGCTTTGCTCGGATTAATAACTGAATCTTAACTGTATATGGAGGTCGCGCGCCTTTGTTCACAACTCGCTAGTTATTCAATTGACCAGTACTATATAGGGTCCTCTTTATCCCAAAGGCAGCACGTCTGTAAAGATCTAACAGACTCTGTTAAGATTATGTACTAACACTTTAATTTACCGACTCGGTATTGATAAAAAGTAATTGGATCGAGATATAAAAATCCGACACTGAATAATGTCACGTTGTCATAGTTTGAGTGACAGTGATTCCGACTCGGACCACGTTAATTTTGATGATGAACTTAACGATGAGCAAGTTCTAAAGCATTTCGCGTCTGAAAAAGAAATAGATGCTTCTATTTCTGGGTTTTCGATACAGATATGATGAGGCAAAGAAGCCAGTGAATGTATATTATCGAAAACTTAACAACACTGAAAAACTCTACGGAGAGGAGACCAAAATGGGTTACCATTGCTTCTAAATTCAAACCTGCCGGAACTGATGGCCTCTTTTCACCTTTTAGATATGGATGTTTCGAAAAAGAACAATTCTATCTGGTCAACGTATTTCACGCAAGAAACCAGAATATGGTGGGGGAAAATCTGTCTTTTTATACAGAATATGCAGATAAACAAATACCAACTTACATTACATTCTAGAAAGGGGTGTATTTGGTGACTGAATTCGTTCAATCCATATGACAAAAATGCACTTTGAAAATTCTGTGGATAGCACTGATCCCGTGCCATCCGATGCAAGACAGCGTCCAGTGGGTGAACATGAAACATCGGAGGTAAGTTATATCATGTGGTGTATTATATGACCAATTCCACAGCGTTTATGACAAAACAGGTGTTCTTATGAAATCAATATCGTAATTCAGTACCAGTATAAGTTATAATAAATACATACACAAACTCGTGTTGGTTGTACATGTAAATAAAATGAACAAAATAACCACCTGTCTACATTCAAGACATGTAATATATATTATCATACGATATTACACTTGGTATTCTGTTTGATATTGATTGTTTTATTGAAAAGGGGGAAATACGTAAACATTGCCTTGTTCGTCTAGTATCGATTCAAATTTAGACAATACCTATCAAAGCTCAGAACGGAATCAATAATGCGAAAAGGAAAATTGTGCATGTTTGTGTATTTGTATTATCACGATCAGATATAAATTAATATCAATACTGACACGATAAATTAATACGGATAATTTCTTCTTTCTCGACATGTTGTCAAGCTCAATTTTGCACATTTGTTTGCGTTTTATTACCAGAATAACTTCAAAATATAAAACAAGGTGATCTGCTAACCAATAAATATTATCCATCAGAATAACACGTAAATCTGTAAATACAGTGAGGCATATTTAACGTCCAGCGGCAATCCAAAGAGTTTTTGATTTCTAAAATATCTTTGTGTTTTTGTCAGACACTTTTCAGTTTTTTATCATTCGAGATTGTAATGAGGGCTAATTATGATACTCGTAGTTTGCTCCTGATTGTATTGGTGTCACACAATTATTTAAGTATTCTTTCTACTCAATAAGTTGGATTAATTATTTTATTATTTTTATTTTGCATGGTATTTCGGATATCAATTTAGGTCACACTCGGACCAAGGCCGTTCATCCTTATCCGGTGCTCTGGCCACTATTTAGATTGTTTATATGATCTTTCAGTATGCGATATTCCAATGATGAATTACCTTCATATGCAAGGATTGCAAAGGCAACATTCGCCAAAGGATGGGGTCGTTGGAAACAACATGCATCTGATCTTCTATACTGATTGCCAGCTGCAATATTTAACAAAGACAAAACTGTGGATATTTGCACCTCTGTTTTACATGCTACAGAGGATATCATATGTCCCAATGCAACAAAACAAACAGGAAATTAGACCTTTAAATAAGGAACTCAACACAAGTGTTCAATCCCAACGGTCATCAGTTGGAGCCAAACAAAAATCTTCAGTTGCCTACACCTATTAAAACCGATCTTCTGGGATCTCATCTGAAAGGTCATGATCCTATTAAATGGAGTTATGTTAAAAAAAACTATGTATGTATTTGTTTATTAAAATATATTACCTATTACAACGATAAATATGCGTTTTATTAAAAAACAAATCATTAAAATGCACAGGTGTTATTGAAATTTATACCGTTTACACTATTATTATTACGCTTTTTCGATATCTCATTCCACATGATTACGTTAAATGTTACGATATTATGATTTTCAATTCTTGTACATGTATTCAATAATTTATTTTATTTGAGGTCATCGATGAAGACCCTTCTATAGTAGTAGACCGATCTTTTGACTTCAGTACTAAGATAGCATGCAGACATACATGCCCCAGAGCCAAACAGACCAAGATAATCTAGCCTTCAACGTACTTGTAACGAGGCAACAGCCAGTTTGGACATCAATATCTTGACTTTGAGGTATTTTCATTTTAGGTACATTAGTATGACCAATACTATTAACAGCATTTGTAGTCTACAACTCTAACAATGTCACTTTAATGGTAATTTTGATATTATGTAATATGTACATGTGAATGAGACACCAACAACAAAGTAATTAAGATTGGGTTTACGTTAATTGTACAGCGACAGAGTATTAATATAGATATGTTTGTTAGTGTGTGTGTTGTTTATATTACATTTATATTTTTTGTTATGCAGCTTGATATAGATTACCTAGACCAGATAGCTCCAGATTTCTACAAGAAAGATGTTATCGTGGGTAACAACAGGCATCTCATCTTCTACACTGATCACCAGCTGAAACTTTTGGCAAAGGCAAAGACGTGGTACATTGACGGTACCTTCCGTATCGTCAAAACTCCATGGATCCTAATGTTTTCGATCATTAAGATTCCTATCCGGTATATTCATATTCAAGTTGTTAGTGATAATTAATGATTTATAAGTTAGTAATTATTACTTATTGATAAGTATAAGTTTCTTCACAAAATATGAATATTACAACAGAGGGAAAAGACATACGGCATACAGGCAGTTCAGCTTGTGGCACCACGGATACTTTGGAGATGCGAATAGGAGAGTAATATCATCATGTTGTGTTTGGAGGATCAGGGACAAATACCCTGATCCATTCGGGCAATGCAGGGGTTTATTGGGTGGGCGACTTGGCTAGACAGTTAAAAAATATATATTAACTGAATGCATGTGTTCCCTTTTTATAAATTCTAATACCTGTTGAAATTCATGGTCAGCGCCGAGATATGCCAACAGAGGAAGAGAGAGTCTGTTGTAATCAGATGCCTCTCAATTGCATTTCCCGGCTTCAGGTTGGTAAATGATTTAGAAGCAAACTTTTAGTAAAAAAAAAAGCCGTATGGAATTTAAAGGGTCGCGACGAAGTACCGTGTCACCAGTACAAAAGGCAGTACCAGACTCGCCACTAGAGGCACAGATTGAACTGGAAAACCAATACCAGGTCCCAGATGTTTTAGACATAATAGTAAACAATAATGAATTTGATAATATAGAAGACATAATAGGTGATGTGTTGGAAATTAGGGATTTTGAAGTTGAATCTAAAGCAAATGAATTAATTTAGAAGGTTTTTTGATGATAATTGTGACTCAAAGATGTTAGCTTTAATGTGTCTAATGAAGAGTGTTCCGATAATGTTATGAACACGCCAAAATACTGTGTTCCAGACAATATTCAGGAAAACAACCTTAATATCAGCAACATGTATGAGGATATATCATCGCCTGAAAATTTGGAGGAATTTACATGTACCAATGATGACCAGATGGAAACAGGACTAGAGGATTTAGTGTGCGAGTCCGATGACAATGCATCAATTTGTTCTTCAAGCCAAAAATCCACCAGTAGTGATTCGTCTAATACCAAGGCTGAAATAGTTGAATCTGTGGAGATCATTTCCATTTCTTAAATTACAACTGTCACGGAGGTAGCAGGAGTAAAACAAGTACGGACAGGGCAGAAGTATTCCTTCACTGCGTGCGATGAACCACAAAATATTGATTGGAATGACTTTTTCCGGTCTACTAGTATGTAAAATTAAATATATGAACAATCATCTGATCCACTATCACAATCACTGTCAGCTACATCTGGACCCAGCGTTATGGTTTTGTTTTTGGTTATAGATTGCATTTCACCAGAAATATGTATATTGTCGTATAATTCCAACAGTAAAATAGACTAGCTTTTTTAATTTCTAATCGTTTGGAAGTTGATATTTGTCAGGTCTTGGAGCTATATATATATATATATTATATATACAACTCGTCTAAACATCAACCCAACAATGTTAGATCTGTAAATTTGCTTTCGCAAATTTTTGGAAAGCAAATTTACAGATCTAACATTGTTGGGTTGATGTTTAGACGAGTTGTATATACACAATGTACACAGCCATGTATCACCATCATTGATGGCGATCCGATGGATACATCTGTTGTAGAGTTGTCACTGACTCAGACGTACTTATATATTATATATATATATACAACTCGTCTAAACATCAACCCAACAATGTTAGATCTGTAAATTTGCTTTCGCAAATTTTTGGTTCTTCCCTCGCCGGGATTCGAACCCATGCTACTGTGATATCGTGACACCAAATCGCCTGCACTACAGCCGTCCCGCTAGACCACACGACCACCTGGTCTCTCAAAAAAAGAGCTTTCGCTGGCCGTGTGTTACCTTTCCTCGTCAGTTTTAATCTAGCGGCGTACTACAGTACATGATATATAAGGCATGAAGATGTTATTGTTACAGATCAGCTAAATTATCTATAGTAAAGGATCCTACAAATTAATGTAATATACAGTCACAGAAAATAATTATATTTATAAGTACGTCTGAGTCAGTGACAACTCTACAACAGATGTATCCATCGGATCGCCATCAATGATGGTGATACATGGCTGTGTACATAATGTATATACAACTCGTCTAAACATCAAGCCAACAATGTTAGATCTGTAAATTTGCTTTCGCAAATTGTTGGTTCTTCCCTCGCCGGGATTCGAACCCATGCTACTGTGATATCGTGACACCAAATCGCCTGCACTGCAGCCGTCCCGCCAGTCGTGTGTTACCTTTCCTCGTCAGTTTTAATCTAGCGGCGTACTACAGTACATGATATATATATATATATATATGCAGTCTAGTGCATTTTTGGTATTATAACTTTGTTTTATAGGTATTTACATGTATGTCTGAAGGTTTTTTTAACATGTTTTGTTATTATTATACTGAACAGTGGAAGTTCAGTTTTTCAAAAGGGGAGGGCTATGTAATGAAAATGTATAGTGTGTGGAAACTGTTTTAGGGCCCTCATATTCAGGGCCGACCATCTATGACTAAGTATTACATGGTGCTTTATATGGTCCTGAATTATGGAGCCTGTAAGCCCTAATAAGCCCTTATTGCAAGTTAATGTATCCAAGGGAGTGATTATTGTGATACAGTAGAGCTGACGATAGAGAACGAGAGTGGAGGATTGCTAATAGTAATAAAGTGTGTATTCTGTATATACTGTATATTCTGTTATTACTGTGTATTGTGTTTAATGATACTTTTATACACTGTTGAACTTTACCACATCGACTTCGTCTTTATTTGAGTTTGTCGGAGGAAAAGGTCCACGCAACACAAGAATCCCTCATTTGATACGCAAAAGGATCCTCTCCGGTCACGAACTACCCATGGACAACACCACCGGGAAGGTCCCCCGAATTTTCGCGTTAAATACCTTTCATTTGAAAGGACTTTGATCTGGTTGTCCGGGGTCAGGTGGTGTTGGCGGTAGCCCAATGATACGGCCAAGATGTCTCCGGAGTCGGGGACGATGAGGATTACAACAGAGGGAAAAGACATACTGCATGCAGGCAGTTCACCTTGTGGCACCATGGATACTTCGGAACTGGCAACAGGGGATTTATTCCATCATGTTGTGTTTGGAGGATCAGGGATAAATACCCTAATCCATTCTGACAATTGGGGAATTTTTGTGTTATATACCTTTAGCAGATGAGGATGAACATAAACCAACAGACGTGACGAATGAGCTTATATCTGATCCGAAACCGAAAGAATCTAGAACACACAAAAGGAGAGCATTTTCGGGACAGGACGCAGCGACTTTGATAAGATTGTGCAGTAAGAATTTCTTTTTGAAGGACTTTAATCTGGTTGACCCGGGTCAGGTGGTGTTTGCGGTAGCCCAACGATACCGCCAAGATAGATGTCTGTGGAGTCGGGGACGATGAAGATTACAACAGAGGTAAAAGACATACAGGCAGTTCACCTTGTGGCACCATGGATACTTGGGAGGTGGCAACAGGAGAGTTATTCATCATGTTGTGTTTGGAGGATTAGGGATAAATACCCTAATCCTTTCGGGCAATACAGGAGTTTCCTGAGTGGGCGACTTGGCTAGACAATGTAAAAAGATCTTGACTGAACGTATGGGTTCCTTTTTTATAATCCAAAAATACCTGTTGAAATTCTTGGTCAGCGCTAATACAAAATATTCCAAATACAAAAACGTGACACCGAACATATCAAAGACCAATTAATTTATGAATACAGGTCATATAAAAAGATGTGATCACTAATTTTACAAGGTGAACAAGAAAGTAGACCGTGAAGTCAATAAGCAATATATTAATCTGAACATTATATGATATATATTTTATATTGCGCATTCGCTGATTAACAACTTTTTTTTGGAGGCCTGGACACTACATATATATTACACAAATGTAGTTGACAGTGACTAATTCAACATGTTTTTATGTGATAGTTAACTTTATAGAACAAGTTAACAACATCTCATAAAACACTTTTTTTTCTATAAAAATGGAAATCGTAGATACAAATTTCTTGTTTTGGGTTATTCTTTAATTTTACTTTCCGATATATTGATGATGTTCTATCATTGAATAACCCATATTTCAACCAATACTTACATCTTATATATCCCAGCGAACTTGAAATTAAGGATACTACTGATACTAGAAGGACTGCTTCATACCTTGATCTTTTCCTCAATATTGACGCAGATAGACGACTTCACACGAAAATCTATGATGAACGGGACGATTTCAACTTCCCAATTATCAATTTCCCATTTCTCAGCAGTAACATACCCTCTGCCCCTTCGTATGGTGTTTACATATCATATTTGATACGTTATTCTCGTGCTTGTTCACACTATACTATACAGGAGTGTGCTCCTAACACAGAAACTGCTTCAACAAAGTTATGAGGAGAACAGATTAAAATTGACACTCCGTAAATTTTATGGACACCATCACGAATTAGTTGATCCATACGATAGGTCTTTGACCAAACTAGCTAAGGACCACATGGTAGATTGTGGTTTGTCATTACGTCGTCTTATCTTTTAATTACCGAACGAGACTTATTCCCGACTGTGACTGTTTTGCCGAGTGTGAATTCGCATTACTATAAGACGTGTTACGGTACTTGTCTATCCCAAATTCATGTGTTTAGTTTCATGTTGTATTTGTGGTTCTCGTCGCATTTTGTCAAATTATCCCAAATTCATGTGTTTAGTTTCATGTTGTATTTGTGGTTCTCGTCGCATTTTGTCTTTTCTATTATATCCATGTGTTATGGTAAAATTAATCACCGCCTTCATTTATTAGATTTGATTTTGTTCAACGTAATCTACAATAATTTACGTTTGAAGTTGGATTCAAAACAAACTTGACATATATATATTATAGTCAATTGCTATAAATAAGTATTGCAATGTGCATTGTGTTTAAATGTAAAATCAGTATTTAGTTCTATTATAATCTTATATCAATCCTTATTTTGAGATATAGTTTTTCAAATGTGACATTTTTGTGATGTTTCAGAAATTCATGTGACGTAATTTTTCTGCCTTTTCACCATTCGTATGTGACGTCATTTTTATGATTTTTAGCGTTGAGGCGGGTGTGTCTATTCTTCTGTGTTGATCTTTGCATTATGTTTTCGGTTTTTGTTTCTGTAATTAGTTAATACTTCAGTTTCATTATGTATATCTTTTATATTCATTTGATAAAATTTACTGTTTGCATAGCATAAATTGTTCTAAATAATTAGGATGTTCTTATCACAAGCATAAAAACATAACCGTATTTGACACAACCTTTTTCAACTTTTGATCTTCAGTGCTGTACAACTTTGAACTTTTTTTTCACTTTCGTTCTTTTATATCTGGGCGTCACTGGTGAGTCTTGTGTGGACGAGGCGCGGTTTTGGCGTATTGAATTTTAAACCTGATGCCTTTTGTTATCTATTAATCATGTGTTTCTTTGTCTAATACGTTCTCCTATTTATTTGTATTGTAGTCCTGTAATATTATGTTGTCATTTCAATGTTACATTTAACATTGCCATTAATGTGCGAGGTTTGCATGCCACAAAAACCATGTTCAACCCACCATTTTTATCTTTAAATATGTCCTGTACCAAGTCAGGAAAATGGCAATTGTGTGTGTAACATTTAAACATTGTGTTTCCATTGTGTCGTTTGTTTTCTCTTATATTTGAGTGTGAATTCACATTACTATAAGACGTGTCACGGTACTTTTCTATCCCAAATTCATGTATTTGGTTTTGATGTAGTATTTGTTATTCTCATCGGATTTTGTATAATGCTTAGGTGTATGTTACATTTTAATGTTGTGTCGTTGTTCTCCTGTTATATTTAATGCGTTTACCTCAGTTTTAGTTTGTTACCCCAATTTAGTTTTTAGACCATAGATTTACAAGTTTTGAACAGCGGTATACTACTGTTGCCTTTATGTAGTAGCCCACAATGCATTGTAGTTTATTGAGTCGATTGGTCAGTTTTTCAAGGCTACATTTTCCTTCTATTTTGGAAATTCATGAAATTACCATGTAAATATATTCTGACGTCAGGAAATCTAGAATTCACCACTAGTCAGTTCCGTCCCCTTTAGCTTAAGCTACCCGTACTTATTTTGCAGATTCATTTGTTTAAAGTTATAATATACAGAATCCAGATATATTTAAACCAACCAGTACTTGTTTTTTTATTGTTCTTTTTGTTTTAACATACTTTGTTTCATTAACACAACACATTCCATTAAAAAAAACTTTAGACCAAGGTTTTAATAGATTTAAACTTTTTAAAGAAACATTAAATTATAAAAGGAAAGGAACCTAGATTAAAAGAAACTTCGATAATCCCGGAAATATGTACACAATTATGTGGATAGCGAGGAGGACCTAAAGTTAATTAATAATAAACAAGATACAAAGTTACTTCAAAGATTTAGATATCAGAGTATTTATTATCTTAAAGAGCTTTACAGTGCTTTTCATTCCATAATAAAGAATATAACAGAGTTTATGGATTTATCCGATTTCTATAATTTGTCACTTGAAGTTAGTCAACGTAGCTTATTTTCATATTGCGTTTGTCTTTGTCCTTGAATTCTGCTACAGCAAGAACTCGAGTTCGTGGAAGAAAGTTGACAGGCAAATGGGGCAACAGAGAAAAATATAACAAATGAATTTATAAAATCAATCTTCCATCAAACGATGTATTAATGTATAGTAACTATAGTTAATGTTGCTCTTCATAAAATGTGTATTCGTATAATGGATGATGCCAATTCAAGGTGTGAGGCAATACTATGACTGATCTCGTTTCTTCATATCGGTAAGTTATACTGTATTATCATCATATTTGAGTCTTAAAAAATAATAACTTTTACATGAAAATTGTTTCGTTTTTAATATTTTTTGTTTAGTTTAGGATGGCATAGGCGTTTTAAAGGCAAGGCTGCCCACAACCATTCTATCAGATTGTGCCAGCCTTTCATCAGGAAGTCGAGACTGTTTGGACTGCCACTGGAATATGAGGTATATAGGATAGGGACAGAATTTTTGCCTTGCAACTGGCCACCTACTGACCTCTCATTGAGTTGTTGCAAGGTTCTTTACGTGCAAAGCCAGAAATTAGTAGCACTTTCGCTAATCAATAATCATATGTAGATGAGAATTGTACCCAGTGATAATAGTTTGAACGGGACTGGTTTGATATCTTTAAACACGGATATTATATGTTGCAATGTCTAAAGCAAGTTTATCGCTTCGGTTTTTAAAATAGCTCAGGAACCTTGCTGTTTGCAACGACAGTCAATATGTTTCGTTTAAATGGTGTATATTGTTATTTATTTTCTGTCCCGGCATCCTTTCTATCACTTTAATTAAAACTGACATTTTTAAAAATTCTCTATCATTAGGTTGTTTTTATTGATTGAATAACAGAAGAGTTCATATTGTTTTCACATAATAGTCACATTTACCCAGTTACTCATTAAAAGAGTTTATCAAACGTTGATATGAAATTGTGCGTATGGATGTTTAAAGTTTCACACATTTGTTTCATTCATTTACTATTTACATAACGTATGTTTGTTGACAATGTAGTATTATTACTCTGATGTGTGTACATGAGTACCTTATATATTAACTGTTCATTTATCTTAACAAATTATTTATACAGTAGACTCCGGCCAATCGGATACCCAAAATGTCAGCTAAAAATATCCGATTGTCCGATATATTCAATTAGCCGATGAACGTATATTCCTCCAATTTTTCTTTCAAAATTGACAGACACAACCCTAAGATACCAATAACTATTATAGCTGCTTTATTAATGGAAATTTGTAACTAATCTCATTGTTTTTTCAGGTACAAGTTCGGATAATTCGGTTGATTGAGTAACAGATCGATCAGTTGATAATAATGTATTTTGTTTATCTGTCAGTCTATTGATTATTAATTATGTGTTGATTATCTGAATAAAATATGTACCATTTAAATAATGTGACTTGTTGTTTTTGCGAAATTTGTTTCATTAGTGTGTTAAAACAGGTAAAAGCTAATTCTCGGAAGTAGGCCACAGGTAAATTCTATTAATAGCTACAAATTCATGCTGACTATAAACTTCTAACTGTACTCGGATCTAATTTTCTACAGTTTTTTATTTATGAAACCCATTTCCAATTTCAAGTAATACAACTATGTTTATGATTATAAAATTGGGCATCAAGATGAGTAAAATTAATTTTGCTTTTCTACCTTATCTGTCGTGGTTCAAAATAAAAGGCTGAATATTATGTAAATTAGGAAAGTACAAGTTACATAATTGAGGGGGCTGATGGGTTATTTCCGTTCTTCGTGATCGGCGCATTTTCGCTATCGTGATCCGTTTTTCTACAGATTTATTTTTCGTGATTCGTGATGAAACCATTGTTCGTGAATCGTTTTCATTGGAATTTTATGTTCGTTCTTCGTGATTGAGACATATTTTTCGTTCTCGTGATATTTTTTTTTTTTTCATTACGGAAATAAAGAGTTCCATTGAGTTGTCTTTCTTGGCTGAAAAAGTTGAAGTGGCGCGATAGTTTTAAAAGTGCAATTAGGTCATTTAATGGTACTGGGGAGTGTACCTTATGTTCAAGTGTATCTGGATATGGCGAAACCGTTATTTTCTGTGATTCGGGAAGCAATCAAGTCAAAGAAATTATTGGACCATCGGTTAGAGTTGTAGCTGGTACTGGACAAATATGTAATGATAATGGACCTTGTGACAAAGCTTCATTTTCTCAGCTTTTCTCCCTCTGTACTGAAATGAAAAACATATTTGTTTGCGATGCCCAAACCGGTTGTGTGAAGGTTATTACAGACATGAAAGGTTCTGTCAGGTTTTTGACACATTTGAAATTGCTGTATCAAGCTTTTGGGGTACATTTCAAACATCAAAATGTCGAAAGGGCTAATCTTGAGGAAGCAAAAGACCTGGTTCGACGGTTATCGGACTATTTCCATGAAACTGTACGAAGAGTTCAAGTTATTCTAGACACAGACAGACAACTTAATGGGCCAGATGGAACCATATCATCGAAAACTTTGAAGTCCGTAGACATGATCCATAGTGAACTGAGTTATTTGCAAAGTCAAATAACGTCAATTAATTCGTCAATTCCCATTAACATGTTGTCTTGTCTCACTGTATGCGTTGAAAACTTACATGCTCTTGGACATTTTAAATGCCAATTACCAACTATGTTAGAACATGCCCGGAACTAAAGCAATACGGTGTATGAGGGAATAAAAAGGAGTGTCCTGTGGGCTGCCTACTACTTTACGCATCCCTCCTCTTATTACCCTATTCCTGAAAATGACATGCCATTGTCGTCCCTGAGTGCTATGGAGCACTTGAAACCAAAAGCCCTGCTGTCAAAGGACCAGGAACGAGAATTTTGTCCTTTCTGTCCTTTTACCGATTTTAACAACACGTGTTGATGAACAAATAAATTTGATGTAAGTAGTATATTGAAGTATTGTAATTTCATTCTTTTAAAAATACCAAAAACAAGTGACCGCAAAAAAGTCCACGGAATGCAAAAATAACACATTATCATTGTTTAATCCTTCAAAATTCTAGTTTTCTTCAGAAAGATGTAGACTATTGGTAAAATAACTGTTGTTAAACTAATTGAACTATTACTCTAAACTAACAACGACAAGATAATTTTCAATCTACCTGTGTCATGTTTGTAAATTATGATTTTTTACACTATCCTTATGATGGACCTTCTGCAATTAAATTTTAATGCTTCAATCACCTTAAAATACATGTTTCTGTTTGGATGAATGAAACTAAGAATTGTCTCTGCTCTGAATCATTGGTCAGTGAGTCACACAGATATCTGAAAAAAACTTTGATGTTATGTGTACAATGTGTATTATTAATTTCATTAAAATCAAGTGTAGAAACACGGCCGACTGTATACAAACTATTCCATTTTGCACAATGCAGAACTTGCATTTCATCGGATTTGAAATATTGATGGATCACCTCCAATTTTTGTGCTTACATTTCTGAACACCAGGCATCGAATTTAACTTTCCCATTCGAACTGGACATGACTGCGAACTTTAAAACCGCACAGTCAAACGCACGCCCCTCTTCGGCAAGCGTTCAAATGCCGGTCGGGAGAAGACCAAGTGACCATTCTACGTTAACCCAGTCACCCTTGACCAAGAAGAAAACCAGTGAGTAATGATATTATCAACTAATTGAAGAATATTGCAGGAAGATTTTAACAACACGTGTAGATGAACAACTAAATTTGATGTTAGTAGTATATTGAAGTATTGTAATTTCATTCTTTTAAATATACCAAAAAACAAGTGACTGCAAAAAAGTCCACGGTATGCAATAATAACACATTGTCATTGTTAAAGCCATGAAAATTCTAGTTTTCTTAAGATGTAGACTATGGTAAAATTTAACTAAGTGAATTATTACTCAGAACTAACAACGACAAAATTATTTTCAATCTACCTGCGTCATGTCTATGACATTGATCTATAAATTATTTATTTTTACAATTTCCGTCCAGATATGATGGACCTCCTTCAATTAAATTTTAGTGCTTCAATCACCTGGAAATAGATGTTTGTTTGTATGAATGAAACTAAGAATTGTCTCTGCTCTATTTAAAATCATTGGTCAGTGAGTCACACAGATATCTGAAAAAACTTTGATGTAATGTGTACAATGTGTGTTATTATTTCAAGGTTGATAAACAGCTTTAAACCGAGTCCGACGGTAATTTAAATAAACTTTTGTAATTACACATTGCTTAACTTGCAATTCATCGGGATTAAAAATATTGATGGATCACCTCCAATATTTGTGCTTTTGTTTCACCAGATGTTACATATTTCTGGTTAGAACAAAGCAATTTATATTAAATCATTGATCATTAGGGAAAAAACCGTTGTTGTTGTGTGTACATTGTGTTATGATAATTTCATTGGTAAATGACAGAATCAAGTCTATGCAACAGTCGACGGTTGATAACGGTTCAATAAATCACGTGCACATTGTTTAGCTGCAATGTAATTCATTGATATTGTTTAACTAATATAAGACGACTTCATGTAAAAATACTGTGTCGTTGAAATTATTAAGCAATTCACGTGATGTTATTAAAGATATAAATTCTCCACGAACCTCTTCCTATTGGATGGACTCGTAAGAGGAGGGTCGGGTCGGATGTCTATGCGTGATTTATCAGTGCTGATGTAAAAAAACAACGTATGAAATTCACAACCAGTAAAAGTTCAAAATCTAGAATAATTCATTAACCACTAGGATTTCAAAATAAATAAAAATGCACAAACCACTTTGAGTTCAAAATCAAGAAAATGCACAACCAGTTGGTGTTTAAAATTTACAGGATGTTTAAGAAGTAGGAGTTCAGAATCAAAATAATGCACAATCAGTAAGAGTTCAAAATCAAGATAATGCACAACCAGTAAAGAGTTCAAAGTCAAGATAATGCACTACCAGTTAGAGTTCAAAATCAAGATAATACACAAACTTTAGGTGTAAAAAATCGAGATATTGCACAAACTGTAGGTGTCATCAATCATCAAATGCAACCTGCTTTGAGAAGATCCAATCAAGTGTCAAAACCAATCATCATTTTGAGCATATATTTTCATTAATTTTTTAATGGACAACAAGCACCTCCCCCTTATGCACCATCAAGGCGACCAGACAGGTTGAGAAATAAGCCGGACCACTTTCATGAACATGTGCAAAAACTAAAGGGACGCCTTTTTCCATTTTCTGAAGGTTACATCCCCTGTTGCTATAAAGTTCATAAGTAAAGTTGTAATTGGAGTTAGAGCATTGATGTTGCAAAATAGTGCAATGAAATGTTTGGAATGTGTGATGTCACTTAAGGTATGTGGTATTTAATGAAATGTGTCATTGTTTTAAAATATGAAATAAATGTGGTTTTCAGAAAGGTCATTTGATATTTAATTATACCGTTTATCATTCATTACAATGAGTGTCAAATTTGTTTATGATGATTTGCTTACTTTAAAAGATTTTGATGTTGTAATACATATTTAAAAGTAGCCAATCACAAGTTTTCACCTCTACAGGAGATCGTTATTAAGCATTTAGTGCCAACCACGATAACATTCGGAAGCTCTGCATTGCTTGCATCGTAAATGAGTGAGGTGTTAGATTATATATTTATTTTGATCTAGGGTCATATGCGTACATCCTTTCCCATAGTCCATTGTGCCTTACTTTTTTCTCGTGATCACATGACAATCTTTCAAAATAAAAGTAAAAATGTCTGAATCGATGGGTCACTGTGAAAACTGTCTAAATATTAGAAAACACAGGGTGGCAGGTAGGTGAAACTTACATAAATGAAGAGATTGATACCCAATTTTATAATTCCAAGGCCGTCCGTTGGCACGTCCCACGGCCCAAGCTTTTCTGGCGAAACCGCCGTTGGACGTCAGAGTAATCTCGGACTAGACTGTATAATACAAAAGAATGCAGTATTGGAAAACAATGACCACACAATTATGTTTGCATCAGTTTATGGTGGCAGCATGTCCTCTTGTTATTCAAAATTTTGATTTAACTAATTTAAGTAGTTTTCATATCTCAGATTGACTCATATAACAAAATAATTTGTCCGCATCAACCAAAACTGACCATATTTTCACTTTAGTATGTATATTTTAATATATATATATAGCTGCATAAAAAATTACTTACAGTTACATATCATGATGGTTTGTTAATCTCGAATGACAGCAATATTTGAACACATGGACTACAAAACAAAATCCACATCAATTAAGAGTACCAGCATGTCATGTCATTTTTTTATTCAAAATATTGAATCGTAAACAAATTTCGGTAGTTTCCATAAATCAGACAGTCATTTTAACAAAATTATTTGACCACATCAACCAAAACTGAAGATACATTGTATTTACACTTCATCATGTAAATATATATATGACCTCATTGTAAACCATTGAATAATATTTCTTTGTCAGAACGGATCGTTTGATAAAGGTAACACCAACTTGGAAAACAATAACTACCATGACTACAAAAGTTTGCCCATCTCATTTTAGAGTGCCATTATTTCCCATCTGTATCTTTAATAATGAACGGTCACTAAAGTCCGTGGTTCGTGATGTTTTTGGTTTTTTTTAAACAAAACTATTTAACGGCATCATCCAACATTCACATGACCGATTTATATACTTAAAAATGAAAGTACATGTAGTTCTTTTCTCGGAATAGTATACTGTTAATATATTTTGAAGAAGGCAAAGAAGAATGATTGATTTTGTTTGTAGCCTAACGTCCAGGGGCAAATGTTTCATTCATGTTCAGACCGAGTATATTTTTATAACGTCTCCGACTCCCAAATATCATTTATAATCGTTATGGAAAAGTCTCTAAATTGACGAGATGGTGTAAATGTACATATTTTTTTTACTTAAAAATATTGAAGTCCGATGAAAATTCAAATAGGAAAGTCCAAACACATCAAACGAATGGACGGACAACAACTGTCATATTCCTGACTTGTTGCAGGCATTTTCTAATGTAGAAAATGGTGGATTGAACCTGGTTTTATAGCTAGCTAACCCTCTCACTTGTATGACAGTCGCATCAAATTCCATTACATAGTCAACGATGCTTGAAAAAACCAAACATACTCAAAGAGTAAAAATGTCAAAAATAGGGGTACAGCAGTCAACATTGTGTTATCATCTTAATCACTATAAAAACAACAAATGTAACGAAGAAGCACAAAAAGGCATACATCAAATTTAACATCCTCATTTTGCCTATCTTATACGATTTTATTTACCTATTTAAAGTCTACCCTTAAAGGATGGAAGGTTATCAGTACTGATGTAAAATTGCGCGTTTGAAATTCGCACAGGTAGACATAAAATAATTTTGTCGTTCAAAGTATGACGGCATACATAAATGCAGAGTCACGTAAAGTAGATATAACAAAAAAACAGAGACTTAACAGTAAAAGTAATAATAATAAATAATAAAAGTTTCTTCCTTCATATCACTCTGCATTTAATTTATGGAATTTTAATCGTAATTAACATGGACTTACATTCATTATGTTTAAGTTATACAACACTGTATTTCATTAATATCCCATTATGTATCCACTGTACAATTTTCGTTTGATCATTTGTCAAAACAAAATCTTAAATCATGAATGTAAATCCAAGGCAAACAAGGTAAAGTACGATTAAAATTTCATGAATTACATGCAGAGTTATATTAAGGAAGAGACTTTTAAAAAGGGGAACGAAGCAACGTAAACCATGATATTTATATATGCAATCATATAAAAATATGTCTTCTATGAGAAGGATAATCTTTCTATCCGCTTCGATATTTGTACATGTAACGTTTGATCATCTAAAATAAAGAAAATCTGCTATACAGTAAGGTAATTGGAACGTTTGTTTCTCTAAATTCCAAGATGCCCTTACTGCAGTGACGCCATTAAGAACTGATCTAGTCCGGACTGATTTAGTCTTCTGCTGACAGTACCTAGAACAGTTTTCGACAATTCTACCCTAGAACTGATTCTGACCGTCCTACTTAGAAAAGTTCTAGATAGAACTGCAGATTATTCTGCAATTGAAATGAGAGGTAAGAAGTGATCCCCACTGTATGGTTGAATCGAATCGTATGGTTTAAGCAGTGCTTAGAACATCTAAAGGAATTACACATTGTTGCATAACCATATCAAATTGGTTGTGGAAAGGATGGAGGAGACTGGACAACGTATTTCAAAAAGGTTGTGAAAGCGAATGACATAAATTTTGTTATAGTAAGACCCTCATTTGTACAGAAATGTATAATAGAAGCAGATGCATATGATACTACTCAAATTTGTTCGAATTTAAACCTGTACAATACATGTATATTACATCGATGATGAGCGGTTTTGGGGAAAAAATCCATACACAGTTATGCGTTTTGACGTTATAAAATTCCAATTGTTAATGAAATAAATACAATAAAATATGTGTATTTTTTAAATTTATGCTCATAAGAACAACAGAGATAAAGCTAAACAACACAATACTACCGTTTGCACAAATGTTGTCACTGAAGTTGACTAAACTACTGCATTTGGGTTATATTTCTCCTCTCCCGGGATTTTAGGTTTTTTGTTTATCATATTACCTTTATTACTGTCCATGGATCTCTTATTAGAATGGTAACGCACTCTTAAATGGTGCACTGTGTAGAGTGGCGGTGGAGGCGTGACTTGAGATGTCAACGGAATCTACCATTTGTGGTGAATAGTGTTGTGGAGGATGTTGCATAGGTTGGTTGTTCTTGTTCCTTAAAAGATATGAAATTAAATTAGTCATTTTTGAAAATGTTGATATAAAATTGAGAATGGAAATGGGGAATGTGTCAAAGAGACAACAGCAGAAGGTCACCACCTTGTTTAGATTGTATTTTTTTTTTTGAGATCGACAGAATTAAAGATGGTTAAAAATGAAAAACTTCCCTCAAATTCTTTAACCAGTTGTCCCAACGGGAAACGCTTTCGTTCGGTTGTATGCACAAGACATACTTCCACATTCCTGTCCGTTAATAGTTATAAGAATTCCTCTGTTGGTAGAAAAATGTTTGAACACAGTTCCATAACCCCTTGTTGAATTTCCAGTTTTCTGATTAGTGTTCGAATTAAAACAAAAGTTTGTATATTGATCATATCGAAGCTTATGGTTGCATCACCAGACTCAGAGTGCCCCTGATTCTTGTAAATTGATGTTCCCTCTCAGTCTCCTCTAAATACCTTCCTCTGTTTGCTCATTTGCATCCGTTACATCTGTTACTTGATCTACATGTACTTCTCTTACTAGTTCTGCATATGACGGTGGTGGATTCAATATAGGAGAATTCGATCGTGATGAGGTACTTTGACTATCCAGAATAGTTCCCTCATCAAAATGAATCGGTGGTAGCTGATTGTTCTGTTCACCTTATCCCCAAAATAAAAAAATAATTACAATCACATAATTTTCTTTTTAAATTGTAAAATTCTTAACAAATAAACTCATCATAGATACCAGGATCAAAATCTTATATTTGCATTTCTGTTTAATTTTCAGACTGATAATCAATCCTTAGGCTTGGGTGATGAAAGATTGGCATAGTTGTTTGTATTCAACTGTAAGCTTGATTATTGGTAATGTCTTTAAAATTACATAGTGTGATCAAAGAAATGTGTGAAAATGTCAAGCAGACATTTATTTGGTATACCTATTTGTTTTTTAAAAACAATAGTTGCACACCATATCCTGAAATTAAAAAAATACAAGTATTACATACATAAATAATCATATTAAATGATAGCAATCCACCTTTCGAGGTTTCTAACAAACTTCATGATTAACAGGAAAAAATCATTCCCTCCCCTTTGGTTTTTTTACAGTCTATGATATCACCCTGATTGTCTGCTGTTACAAATGCGTTAAAGCCAGAGCCCGCAATTCATCTAAGACGGTGAGTGAAAATGATACAAAAAAAAATGGATGAGAATTTAAAAAGAAAAAGAGTCGAACTTTTGAATGCACGAAAAGCCCAAACAAAAGAAGAAAGCATAATAGTGGACATAAAACGGGTTTTTGATTCCAAATGGCAATACGGTTAACCCTAGTTGCAAAATATAGATGATGTAATGATTTGTCAGCTGTGTCCAAAGCACAGATCAGTGGGTGTATGGAATGATATTGGTTGCAAAACTATACAGTTAGATAAGATAAAAGAACATGAACACTGCTTTGTTAATCGTGAGTCTGAACAGGAAAAGGCTGAAAAATGCAATCAAAATCTTCAAAGTCAAAACTCACGAAGTGCTATTAAAGATATCTTTTTCTTTGTAGACACATCCGTGTATGAGGAATAACCAGAAACATATGCTGTTTCTGAAATGATGCAGATATCATCATATTTTGCAATAGATGGTGACATTCTACTAAATGAATGGACATCATTTTGTGAACTTATAGGGGACAAGAGCAGTCATGATAGAACAATCATGGCTTGTCTTAAGTCAAACAGTAATTTAGGGTTAATTACACTTTACCCTAACATGATTCACCTACTCGGCACAGCTGCTGTGTTGCCTTTGAGCACAGCAGAGGTAGAGATATATTATCGCAAGTTAAACTCGTTAAGTGTGACCACAGAAATAGAATGAAGCATCATACATGACAACACAGTGTTCATGTTAAACTTAATTGTGACACCCCCAAGGGTGACTGGGGAATAGAAGTATGGTCACTTGGTCTTCTCCCGACCGACAGTAAATCGTCTGCCAAAGTTGGGCGTCCGTTTTGCTGTGCGGGATGTATATTTTACCATTATCTATGTCTTTCAGATGTTTGCCAACTTTCACAATCTCCATAACAGCTAAAGGAGCTTGGTATGTCTGTTGTTCATTTCTTCGGAATGACCCAAATGTGTATAGAAATATTGGCGCTCGTTCTCTGGTAAGTCCTCTGCCGCCATTTCAGTGCTGGTGAAATGTATAATTAAGGTGGCATTGATCTTCTTTGCCTCATCTTCTCTTATACCAGCATCATTTGCAACATGTTACATAGCTTGGTAGCCGTTTACATATTCCAAGGAATTTTGAGTGTTTGCAAAGACATACATGTTATTAGATAAAACTTCAGTTTGCTGCCTAAGGTCATCATCATCTAATAAAATTGGTGCTGCCAATGTGTCTGGAGTGAACAAAACTGGTACCAGTTTATTCATCGCTTTGCCAGTCTCGTAGGCAATCTTCAATTCTTGGGATAGCTCATATGGATCATTCCTCCCATTTTTTATTAATCCAATTGTCAAAAGCATCTTTCAACTCTGTTCTAAAAAGTCTGTATGCTTCTCCACCACGTTGTCCATTGAACATTGCCAAGCAACATACCGTTAAGAAGTCTAACACAACAACTTGGCAATTAAAATTTATTAACAGATATAACTCTACTTAATTAAAAAAAAAAAGAATAGAGACATTATAATTTAAGACAAAATATTTTACCATTATCTATGTAATTTAAGTGTTTGCCAACTTTCACAATCTCAATAACAGCTAAAGGATCTTGGTATGTCTGTTTGTTCATTTCTTCGGAATGACCCAAATGTGTGTAGAAATATTGGCGCTCGTTCTCTGGTAAGTCCTTTGTCGCCATTTCAGTGCTGGTGAAATGTCTAATTTAAAAGGTGGCATTGATCTTCTTTGCCTCATCTTCTCTTATACCAGCATCATTTGCAACATGTTACATAGCTTGGTAGCCGTTTACATATTCCAAGGAATTATGAGTGTTTGCAAAGACATAAATGTTATTAGATAAAACTTCAGTTTGCTACCTAAGGTCATCATCATCTAATAAAATAGGTGCTGCCAATGTGTCTGGAGTGAACAAAACTGGTACCAGTTTATTCATCCCTTTGCCAGCCTCGTAGACAATCTTCAATTCTTGGGATAGCACATATGGATCATTCCTCCATTTTTATTAATCCAATTGTCAAAAGCATCTTTCAACTCTGTTCTAAAAAGTATGTATGCTTCTCCACCACGTCGTCCATTGAACATTGTCAAGCAACATACTGTTAAGAGGTCTAACACAAAAACTTGGCAATTAGAATGTATTAACAGATATAACTCTACTTAATTATAAAAAAAAAGAATAGAGACATTATAATTTAAGACAAAATATTTTACCATTGTCTATGTAATTTAAGTGTTTGCCAACTTTCACAATCTCAATAACAGGTAAAGGAGCTTGGTATGTCTGTTGTTCATTTCTTCGGAATGACCCAAATGGGTATAGAAATATTGGCGCTCGTTCTCTGGTAAGTCCTCTGCCGCCATTTCAGTGCTGGTGAAATGTATAATTAAGGTGGCATTGATCTTCTTTGCCTCATCTTCTCTTATACCAGCATCATTTGCAACATGTTACATAGCTTGGTAGCCGTTTACATATTCCAAGGAATTTTGAGTGTTTGCAAAGACATACATGTTATTAGATAAAACTTCAGTTTGCTGCCTAAGGTCATCATCATCTAATAAAATAGGTGCTGCCAATGTGTCTGGAGTGAACAAAACTGGCACCAGTGTATTCATCCCGTTGCCAGTCTCGTAGGCAATCTTCAATTCTTGGCCTGGATAGCACACATGGATCATTCCTCCATTTTAATTAATCCAATTGTCTTCAACAGCATCTTTCAACTCTGTTCTAAAAAGTATGTATGCTTCTCCACAACGTCGTCCATTGAACATTGTCAAGCAACATACTGTTAAGAAGTCTAACACAAAAACTTGGCAATTAGAATTTATTAACAGATATAACTCTACTTATTTCATAACAAAGAAATGAGACACTATAATATAAGACAAAATATTTTACCATTATCAATATCTATTTAATTTAAGTGTTTGCCAACTTTCACAATCTCCATAACAGCTAAAGGAGCTTGTTATGTCTGTTTGTTCATTTCTTCGGAATGACCCAAATGTGTATAGAAATATTGGCGCTCGTTCTCTGGTAAGTCCTTTGCCGCCATTTCAGTGCTGGTGAAATGTCTAATTAAGGTGGCATTGATCTTCTTTGCCTTATCTTCTCTTATACCAGATATCCAGTGTTGTGATGTTCTTGGTCTGATAATGAGAACTGTCATTCTAAATTCGCTCATCAGATGACCTATAAGGTTATTTCCCGTCTCTGTTGTTGTTAAGGGTTTGATTGCGGCCGCATTTAGTATATGCATTTCATATCCTTTTACTTTCAGCACCCAGTGTAAAACTTCGACGGAATAAAACCCTTCTTTGTCTCTCATAGGTTCTAATGCTACTGTTAGACCTTGTGCTGGGTTATTTACCATCGACATTCAAATCTGATCGGATATGGTGTCCATCTCTTCCACTGTTATAGCTGCACGAACATCTGCAATGCCCAACGCGTTATTAAGGCAACACAGTCCACAGTTATTAGAAAAGCCTTGGCACTGAAACAAACCAAATTCTGTTGATATAAATTTAACTTGTTCTTCGTTTTCGTTCTGGATGTTTAAACAAGACTTCATTGATGTATCGCATGTTGTACTGGAATTTTGAGTGTTCTTGTGACAAACTCTTAATTTGAAGGGTAACAGCTGTCGTTAGGTCTCTAAGAAGATCAACGTCACACATTTGTATATCTACGTTTGATAATTCTGTATTTTCAGGCATAACTAAATCTTCTCTATGTATAACCGTATATGTGTCTTC
Organism: Mytilus galloprovincialis; assembly: GCF_965363235.1. Classification (NCBI taxonomy): domain Eukaryota; kingdom Metazoa; phylum Mollusca; class Bivalvia; order Mytilida; family Mytilidae; genus Mytilus; species Mytilus galloprovincialis. The sequence continues at coordinate 46,059,011 of NC_134848.1, read as the reverse complement.
CGTGTCACGTGTATTCACCTCAGGTGACACAGCAACGGCCTCGTAGATAAATTCGTTAGATTCATTTGGAAGATACTCTTTGTAAATTTGCCCTAAATGATTAAATTTTAGCGGGGTTCCTAATGCCTTTTCGTGCTTCAATAATATTTTTGAGTTAATTTTCTCATTTCTTAGGTGGTATACAAGTCTAAAAAAGAATAAATGATTTCTCGGTGTCATGTTGTTCAGGAAATAAATGTCCTTTTTGCTGCTACTAAAAAGTTGTTCAACAGTCTGTGTATCTACAAAACCAGAAATTTCTTTGACCAATGAGCTTTTTCTAAGCGTTTCTTCTTTTTTCCTGCAATTATCCTGATTGAACCAATCATATAAGAAGTGATCACTTGTACCTATTCTTTGGCGGTTGCCCTAAATAATTTTTTGACATGTATATATCAATACTATTTACTTTGATTTTCTTATTGGTAATTTCACCCCACCTAAGTATTCTATACGTCCTCACGGGATCTAAAGGCATCGCTCTAACCATTTGAGCAAAAGAAGATTTTCGCTGACTCAAATAGTTAGACTCCCATGCCAAAAAATCCCAGCCAAAAATTCTAGTCGACCCCCTACGGCACTCATTAGTAGATAATGATCGAAACAGATTAGTAAATGACCTGTATCGCAACAACTAGGCGAAGTTTCCATAGCAACTCCCTGTCTTCTCATTAAGTTTTATGATAACAAGATTGACCTACTCTAGAGTGGTATTGCTATTGTTTATCTGTGTTGAAGTGTCGTATACATGTAAGATATATAATTTCCAAGATGGCAAGAAATAGAAACGCTCCGGCTTTTTATGGAGAATGGGAGTTTTCAGGAAAACTTCCCTTGAAGAGAGAAAAAGTGAAAGAGTTAATATTTTTTAATGTATTATATATATAATTAAATATATTAAGAATACACCTAATTTAAACACGAAAATGTTAATTTATAATATCGGAAGTCCATTACTAAGGTACTTATAGTACAACTGATACAAGATACACACATGCTAAGAAAAAAAAACTGTTTCTGTAAATCCTCGGACTATAAATTTTTATTTTTTGTGTTAATGGATATAATTAAGATTCAAACGGTTTTCTCGTGATTTGATTAAATGAATAAATTTACACATCACAGAGGCACTCCCTTTTATTCTGTTTTCAGTGTAACGTAAATGCTTATTTTTAATTATTAATTTGTATTCAGTTTAACCTAAGTTCAATTTATATTCCTTGGATAAGAATGAAAAATAAATCCAGGATTTGTATAGTGAACAAATCCTTGAAAAAAGCAAGTGAAAATATTCCGAAATGTTAAATCGATATTAGTTCAGCCTCGGAATACAAAAAAAAATCTTTTCTTTTTTTTAAGCATTCGACATTATTTATCAATTGTTATGCTGAATCTGATAGATATTGGACACAATCTTATTGAAAAGAGAATGTTAAGCAGACTCAACAAGAGAAGTTGTTTCGGGGGTTAACCCCTCCCCCTTTTTTTGCCGGTGTTATATTTATAGCAAAACCTTTTCACGTGTACGAGTCGTTCTCTTACCAATCCGATCTCACAACTGTTCCTGAAAAACAAGACAAAGAACAAAAAAGAACTCCAAGAAAAAAGGGGGGGTCCTGAAAGTCACTGTGTGACCCCTGAAACAGGCAATTTTAACTTCCTTACCTTAACGAAATCGGCATTTTATCGATAAATCTGTGGTTTTCTTTAAAGGAATTAAGTTGAATTATTCGAAACAAAAAAAAAGAAGGAAATTGCCCATGATGGTTCAGTCACACAATACTGTAAATTCAGAAATTATTAAGAGTTTTTTTCTAATGCAAATGATGCCACTGCATGTGTATCTCAATAATAAGGACTCGCATTATTATATCTGAAACATACAACTGCATGCAGGTTTTACTGAAATGACAATAATTGGTCTCACATTTTAGTCCATACTTCAACAAATGCACACAATAATTTCTGAACATACAGTATTCAATAAATTTTCTCTAAATGATATTGCCTCCAGTATGTATCCAGACATTTTTAAGAGCTGAGCTTTTTCTATCATAAAAAAAATTATTTTGACTATACGTACCAACAACCACCTCAATAAAATACATTAACTTATTAGTAATTTTTAATTCTTAGTCTTCTATAAACAAGAGGCTCTCAAGAGCCTGAATCGCTCACCTGGTAAACAATGCCTTATTGAACATATTGAACCATGCCAGGCAAACATGTACAGCTAACAATTCTTCAATATTACAAATATATATGACTTACTGTTTATAAATAAAGAAAATGAGACCAAAACACAAACACTTAAAAATCGAAGCACACACTTTGTGCAGGATAATCTAAGGAACTATCATGCTAAGTTTCATCCAAATCCATTCAGTAGTTTCAGAGGAGAAGATTTTTTAAAGTTAGCAAATATGATGAACAAATTGTGAAAAATTGTCATTAAAGGACATTTACCCCTTAAGGGGTCAATTGACAATTTTGGTCATATTAACCTATTTGTAGATCTTACTTTGCTGATCATTTTTGCTGTTACAGTTTATCTTTATCTATAATGATATTCAAGATAATGACCAAAAACTGCAAAATTTCCTTAAAATTACCAATTAAGTGGCAGCAACCCAACAATGGTTTGTTTGATTCATCTGAAAATTTCTGGGCTGATAGATCTTGACCTAATGAACATTTTTACCCCATGTCAGATTTGCTCTAAATGCTTCCGTTTTTGAGATATAAGCCAAAAACTGCATTTGACCCCTATGTTCTATTTTAAGTAACGGCGGCCATGTTTTTCGACGGATCAAAAATCGAAGCACACACTTTGTGCAGGATAATCTAAGGAACAATCATTTTAAGTTTCATTCAAATCCATTCAGTAGTTTCAGAGGAGAAGATGTTTGAAAAATTGTTAACGACGACGACGACGGACGCCAAGTGATGAGAAAAGCTCACATGGCCTTTTAGGCCAGGTGAGCTAAAAAACATTATTAAGATACAAATTACACCCATAATACTAAGTAGTGTCACAGGAAAATACATAAAAATAATATCAATGACATCATTACATTAAAATACAAATATAAAAAAAAGACCTTTGAACCCATATCACAACAAATGACCTCAAGTGCCTTCACTTCAGTTACATAGACTTTTTCATAAGGGGTCCTAAATACTCTATTGTAAAACATCAGTAATGCACAGAAAGAATTAAATTTATATAAATTCATTGCATTGTTCTTAAAATTTATATGTAAAACTAAACACCCCTTGCTTCTTTCATACACTTTACTTTTATGTGTTTTTCCCCAGAAAGTTTGGAAGATTGAAGATGTACTTATCGCTGTAGTATCTGCAAATAAAATATTCAATTGGCTTAAATAATGTATCAAGGGAAGCAAATCTTAATTTATTTAACAACCTTGTTTGGTTCATTCAATCTTTAGTGAAACAAATTTTAAGTTTTAAAACACAAAAATCATTGTTTTTTTTCAGGAAGAAAAACAAGTAAAAGGCCACATATTGAAGATATCGACGATTGGCAAGATAAATTTCTATACTTTTAAACCTGTTGTGAAATTTTCTTTTTGTGTTTCCCACCATATCTATTGGTGCTATCAAAATATGCCATTCTTTGGTCATAATTTTTTCTTTTTAACTGAGCAACGCCAATATCGTGCAGGTATCTGTACTTTTCCAAGAAATATGGCACGTGATACACCATAGCTGTAAAACACATATATCATCAAAAATATTTAGTAAAAAAGCAATCTTTACAAACAAATGAGACAAAAATTGTCAATGTAACAGTAAAATATAAACATGTGACAATTTCAGTACAAAATGTTGAGCAATACATAACTGCATGACGTTCTTTAATATATATGCACTCAGTTATATATTGCAACAGAATTAACAGATACCGTTTGCATATAAACCTTTAACATATTTTCCCTAATTGGTAATGCTATGTGGGATGTATAAGTACACTCCCGCATCACGATAAAATGAGAATTTATAATGGTTTCTATTAATCCATCAAACTATTGTAAATTTATGTGTGAAATAATTCTCACTAGAAGATACGAATCTGAAAATCATGAGAAAATGAACCAACACGTTTAATAATTTCTTACATAAAATTAGTAAATTAATTTCCTCTTCACGAGTTCATAATTTATAAAGAATCTCTTAAAAATTTCAGTTTCCACCACATCTACTTCGACAATTATTTGGATTTGCACAACAATTTCCAATGCACCTTTATTTAAAAATGACAACCATGTTCAGTCGAAACAACAACAACCCGAGCAGCCCACGTAGATAGTTCCCTAGGATGGGATGAATTTTTGTGAGATGGCTTCAATGCCTTATGAGTTGGAGCAGCTGTATTTTCAATTTGAGGTGTGTTTGATTTTGTGTTGTTTGTTGTCTGTCTCACTAGTCACGATGTTCAAGTTTTGATCTTTTTTGATGTATAAAAAGACTTGAAATAGAGGAGCTCTTTAACCACAAACAAATTGAAAACATAAAAGAATTGTGATTCAATGGAAAGGATTCAAATTTGACGGATGACAAAGGGAACCTTGGAACCAGAGTAAGATGCCTGTCATTTCCATCAATAAATACTGGCTATTAAAAACATACTGAACAATTTTTCTTTGTCAATCAAAACGCCCCGAGGAGCAGTACAATTAATTTAAATTAAAGTGTACAAATAGTTGTGGTGATTTTTTTTCATTGAACTATTTGATATTACAATACATGACAAAAAAAAATTAAACTGTACAAGGGAAGGGTATACATGATAGATTCATATAAATTTATATAATAGTGCACCATTTATATTGAAAACCAGGCAAGGGTTTCGTGAACTGATGGATTAATTATTTGAATGATGTATACTGTACGCCACATTTATAGCACAATAAGACATGGAGGTTTGATGAACTGAACAAGAGGTTTGATGAACTGAACATCTGAAAATAATTGTTCACATGGGTATTGATGGCATGCTCGTTCTAATCAACATAAATAATTTTGTACTAAAGGCATAACGCAACTCCTCAGTCCTGGATAGTCGAACAACATATAATTATTTAAGAAGGTATGTGATTATACTTTTTACAGGTATCAAATGCAAATATATAGGCCTAGTTCGATCATCAACCGTAGTTACAGTGGTGAAACCAAAGTGTGATCGAACTAGCTCTGGTTCGACTAAAGTGACGTCAGCGCCCGACTAGGGTTCAACCATTTGAAAGCGTGGGTTTCTCTGGATCCAACATGGCGACATGAGGTGAGTTTGTCCAATTGTCAATATTGATATATGGGAAAATGTTTTTATACAGTAGACAATTAGTATTACAAAGAAGTAGAACTGATACCAGAAAACACATAGCGAACTAAGATATGTTTGTATGGAAAATAAATGCGTTTTCGTTCGGAAAATAAGCATGATAAGTGTTTAAAACTTCGCATATTCCGAGTGACATTGATTTTCGAGAACGATCTCTCTAAAATCATGTTAGGTAGTTCTAAAATATATGCCTTTGCAATATCTTTGCCCTCAGTCAAGTCCATGAAGTCTGACTCGACATTACATGATTAGTCAAAATGATTATGACGTTTTGAAACATTTTTTGCTTTGAGTTCATTGGTGGATTCGGGGGGGGGGGGGGGGGGGGTTTGGACAATCATTGCATTTGAATGGGAGCATATAGTTGGAACCCCCCTCTCCCTTTACTCTGGGTTGGGAACCCCCCATTTTTAAAATGGCTGGATACGCCCCTGGAGTCTGACGCCTATTAACACCATTACAACTGAGCCTTTGAAGACGTCATAACTATTTGGACTAACTCGGCATATGCATTTTACCTATTTCTATCGCTTATTATAGTAGACTTATTATTCTTTATTAGCTCTTGACTCATAGGGCGCATACCTGTAGCCAGGGGGGTTTGGGGGAACCCCCCCTTGAAAACAAATAAGCACGTTTAAAGGCAATGTTTTGTTCGAATTGTGACTGTTAAAGTCAAGTTTGTGAGTCCAGCCACTCTAACTCAAGACTCATTAAATCCATGAAAAGTGAATTTCTCTTGTTATTATCAAAATTCTGCAATATCAATATATTTTTTTTTTCAGATGGAATCAAAACTAAGCCAAATGCAAAAGTGGACTTGCTTCATTTGCCAAAAACCTCCACTGAGTATTGAAAGTCTGGAACGTCAAGAGAAGTCGGGTGTCATCATATATATTGATTGGGATTACAGGTATGAATCTTTCTATCTGCATGTTAAACAAAAAATATATGTATACAATTAATAGTTGTTACTGAGCTAATAGTCATTACGGTTGCATATCACATTTCTACAGTCATGATAAGAGAACAAACATTTAATATTCTAGGGGGAGCCAGGATTTTGTTTCAGATGAGTTATTTATACATGTACTTTTTTTTTCTAAGCTGGTTGTATTTATTTTTCATGGCTTTGCCGCACAATTATTTTCAAACAACTGAATCCTGTATTTTCCTAGTATATTGGGGACAGAGTTTTCATTTTCATCCTGCTATTTTCAGTTATTGGCAGGCTCAGTACCAGTTCAAAATGTTGGTATTTTCTAAAATTAAAATATATATATATTTACATATAAATAAATAAATTTTCCCATTTCAATAATGACAATTAGACAAACTCACCTCATGTCGCCATGATGTACTTTCAAACAAAATGCACAAAGGTACACTTTTGATCATGATGATTCTTTATCACAATTTATGCACAATTCTGATTACTAGTAGTCACTACATACATTTGTGTAACACAGCTCAAAATCGAAATTGGGGTGTTGTAACTGTTATTGTTCTGCCCCCGTTTAAGATGTTCGTACATGCAAGCAGGGTCATCTGTGTCACATAAACACATTCTCCATTTATTCTTATTTCCTGTTTTCATCTTATTTTACAAATGGAGAACATGACTTTTTATGAATGAGGTGGTCCATTGCATCAATTTATTTTATCTAACAAAAATGTGTGTTTGTAGCATAGTTTTAAACAGAATTTCATTTTTATTTTAGGTCAATTTTGAGGTGTTCATCGTGCATGAATTGTTTTCACGCTGATTGCGCAAAGTTTATAGATCTTCTTGAATTTTTCAACACTAAAGAAATACAAGTTGTAACTTGTGAACCCTGTGCAACAGCAAACTAAGGTACTTGTACTTTATTTAGACACAATCTTGTTGGTAATGTCTTAAAAATGTAGGGACGTAAACTTCAACTTGTTGAAGGCGGTTATTATATAGTAGAAATGTCAAAATACAACTTTCACTATAAGAATATCAGCATCTGAAAGGCAATTTATAAGGAACACGGCAACATTAAAAAAACACAACAATGAAAGGAAAACAATGATCCAAATTTAGATTTGAAGCTAATGTAAATCATAGAGATACAAATTCTTAACAGAAACTACATAGAATAGATACAAATTATTATGTTTTTATTTCTGTTCTTCATCTTGAAAGTCACTGTAGAATCTTAAACAATGAACGAATCATTCATATACCAGTATGTATCAAATTTGAGATGTAACACTCTCTTCATACAAAAAGAAAAGTTTTGATAAGACTTAAAAGGCAATATACCGAAACTCAAAGTTGCAGTGTAAATATACTGCACACCAAGTTAAAACATGGACGGTCATAATTTCCAAGACACTGTGATTAGGATCATGAGGATAGTCACACACTAAATGTGTTCAAACAAAAAATTATAAAAAAGCAATATCCTTTCATATATATATGCAGTGCAGGCGATTTGGTGTCACGATATCACAGTAGCATGGGTTCGAATCCCGGCGAGGGAAGAACCAAAAATTTGCGAAAGCAAATTTACAGATCTAACATTGTTGGGTTCATGTTTAGATGAGTTGTATATACATTCTGTACACAGCCATGTATCACCATCATTGATGGCGATCCGATGGATACTTCTGTTGTAGAGTTGTCACTGACTCAGACGTACTTATGAATATAATTATTTTCTGTGACTGTATATTACATTAATTTGTAGGATCCTTTACTATAGATAATTTATCTGATCTGTAACAATAACATCTTCATGCCTTATATATCATGTACTGCAGTAAGCCGCTAGATTAAAACTGACGTGGAAAGGTAACACACGGCCAGCGAAAGCTCTTTTTTTGAGAGCCCAGGTGGTCGTGTGGTCTAGCGGGACGGCTGCAGTGCAGGCGATTTGGTGTCACGATATCACAGTAGCATGGGTTCGAATCCCGGCGAGGGAAGAACCAAAAATTTGCGAAAGCAAATTTACAGATCTAACATTGTTGGGTTGATGTTTAGACGAGTTGTATATACATTATGTACACAGCCATGTATCACCATCATTGATGGCGATCCGATGGATACTTCTGTTGTAGAGTTGTCACTGACTCAGACGTACTTATGAATATAATTATTTTCTGTGACTGTATATTACATTAATTTGTAGGATCCTTTACTATAGATAATTTATCTGATCTGTAACAATAACATCTTCATGCCTTCTATATCATGTACTGCAGTACGCCGCTAGATTAAAACTGACGTGGAAAGGTAACACACGGCCAGCGAAAGCTTTTTTGAGAGCACAGGTGGTCGTGTGGTCTAGCGGGACGGCCGCAGTGCAGGCGATTTGGTGTCACGATATCACAGTAGCATGGGTTCGAATCCCGGCGAGGGAAGAACCAAAAATTTGCGAAAGCAAATTTACAGATCTAACATTGTTGGGTTGATGTTTAGACGAGTTGTATATACATTATGTACACAGCCATGTATCACCATCATTGATGGCGATCCGATGGATACTTCTGTTGTAGAGTTGTCACTGACTCAGACGTACTTATGAATATAATTATTTTCTGTGACTGTATATTACATTAATTTGTAGGATCCTTTACTATAGATAATTTATCTGATCTGTAACAATAACATCTTCATGCCTTATATATCATGTACTGCAGTACGCCGCTAGATTAAAACAGACGTGGAAAGGTAACACACGGCCAGCGAAAGCTCTTTTTTTGAGAGCCCAGGTGGTAGTGTGGTCTAGCGGGACGGCTGCAATGCAGGCGATTTGGTGTCACGATATCACAGTAGCATGGGTTCGAATCCCGGCGAGGGAAGAACCAAAAATTTGCGAAAGCAAATTTACAGATCTAACATTGTTGGGTTGATGTTTAGACGAGTTGTATATACATTATGTACACAGCCATGTATCACCATCATTGATGGCGATCCGATGGATACTTCTGTTGTAGAGTTGTCACTGACTCAGACGTACTTATGAATATAATTATTTTCTGTGACTGTATATTACATTAATTTGTAGGATCCTTTACTATAGATAATTTAGCTGATCTGTAACAATAACATCTGCATGCCTTATATATCATGTACTGCAGTACGCCGCTAGATTAAAACTGACGTGGAAAAGTAACACACGGCCAGCGAAAGCTCTTTTTATGAGAGCCCAGGTGGTAGTGTGGTCTAGCGGGATGGCTGCAGTGCAGGCGATTTGGTGTCACGATATCACAGTAGCATGGGTTCGAATCCCGGCGAGGGAAGAACCAAAAATTTGCGAAAGCAAATTTACAGATCTAACATTGTTGGGTTGATGTTTAGACGAGTTGTATATATACAACTAATATATATATATGAGTCTGAAAATTACACCAAACAGTGTTAGAGTTAGATTTTCTGCTGACAAATTTTGTCCGTATATATAAATAAGTCTGAAAATTACACCAAACAGTGTATGTATATATATAAATGTTAAGATCTACAAGGCACTTAATTGAAGTACTCTGGTCATACCATTTGCTATGTTCTGGTTGTGAATTGATTTTGATTTATTCATTACAAAATGATAACTTTTATCAATATGTTGTAGAATGAAGACAATTATAATGAAGTCAAAGACAAAGGAAGGGACAGACTACAAATTGCAATGTACTGATGACATTGCCAAAATTTTGCTGTCTAAAGACACAGGTATATAAGTTAGAATTTAAAATCTTCAATGTTGATTTAGATATTTAAATATCCAGTGGAATAAAAAAAAAAACATGAAAGTTGTGTTAAAACTCCTTATCCAATGAATTTTCATTAATAGTTTTGTGCTATATTCACTTAATCCACAAAAAGAACTGTTCATTTTCAATCACGATTTGTTACATGTTTTTCGAGGAAGTTTCTGTGACCTACATTTTACCCTTTATTGACCTAGGTTTATCCTATATTTTACTGATTTGTGATAAAATACTACAAGATTTCCATTGGTTTCTATGTGCCCCAAATTATCTATGTTATTGTGATCATTGATATCTTTTTTTTTTCAGACCCGGCTGTTAAAGAAATTATAGTCAATGGCCTTATGCCATTAGCACAGGTAGATATGCACTCTAATACTTCGCCAGATGATATGGCATCTGCATCATCATATCACGCAGATACACAATCTACATCATCATGTAACCCAGACACACCATCTACATCATCATGTAATGCAGACACACCATCTACATCATCATTTAATGCAGACACACCATCTACATGTACTAGTAGCACCAGTAATATTCATCTTTGGACAGACAAACAAGAAGATATGTTAGTGCATTTAAGACATGAAAGACATGATGCATTTGGTAAAACCCGAAATCACAATACATTATGGAAAGACATTGCAAACGAAATTAATAGCACTTTCAAATGTAACATTACTGCAACTCAGGTGATGAACAAGTACTTCAATCTAAAAAAGAGATGGAAGGAAGTACTTGATGGTGAAAGAGGGTCAGGATCAGAGGCTAAATATTTCAGGCTAAAAGAATATTTTGATCAACAATATGGCACAAAGGCCAGTAGCAGACCTGTCTATCTGCTTGATACAATTGCAGATAAAGATAAAAATAAAAACGCAAAAGAAACGAATGAAACTGAAAATCCAGCATCAAAGTTACCAAGGGACAGGGAGAAGATGGAAAAGGGAAAAAAAGAAAAAGTACAGATGTTGTTTGTCTTCTTGAAAAGCAAAACACTGATTTCATGAATAAAATGGAAGAATTCCATAAAGACAAAATGAACAGATTTGATAAACTGCTCGATCTTTACAAAAAAGATCTAGATCGTAAATAAATGATTGAAAGGAATGGGAAATATTTTTACCTGTTACAGAATTTATTAATTTTAATTTCCTTGTGTAGAATGAAGGAGAGTCGTATTATTATGTTATTTTTGATAAACCTCAGGGAGAAACTCTGTTAATATAGTAAAATAAATGTACGTTGTATTTAATTGTTAAGGAAAATATTTACATTTGAATTATAATTTCTTTCTAGTCATATTTTCTAGTTAAATAAAGACTTATAAGGAGACTCATGGGTTTTACATGTTTAAATCTTTCAAAATTATTGGCACTTTATTATTTTTCTTATTGTATAAAAAAAAATTGATAGAAATATAATTTGGCAAATTCAATTAAAATCTTATATATATTATATCGAATGTTTCAATTGTCTTTGAAATATCAATGAAAAACAGTTAAAATCTGTATTAAATGGCTTTTCATGCTCCTAAATGACTCTTTATTGTATACGGAAGTCTAACATGTAAATTTTTGAAGGAGTTCCTATTATTTTGTTTTTAGATTGTTTTACTAGTGAACCTCTTTAAATGTAAGTTAACATGCTGAAATACATGTATTATTCCCGTTCATTTAGCTAGCTTGGTTAGGTGAATAAGATTTTTTGATGAGCATAATATATTTGTTTGTTATATGCTGTTTATTTTAAATTTACCATAAAGAAAATGGTTGTTTTTGATTGAATGTTTTAATTTTTTATGTTACAATAAAATCTGTTGAAAGGATGTTTAAAACTAGTATAACCTGCCATATTCATGTGTGTCTGTCCTTAGCAAAGAATCTTTGTTGTTGTTTTACCTGACCGAGTTAGGGTAAGCTTTTGCAATCATTTTGCGTCTGTTGTCGGTCTTTAAACCTTTTGTGCATAACCTACAGTAGGAAATTGGCATTTTGTTTTCTGGTATGTGTGTCCGTCTGTCACAGGTCAGGTCACATTTTTTGGTCAAGTTAGTTTATAAAGAAATAAAAGTCACATCAACTTTAAACTTAGTACACATGTTGATTTAAATGGGATTTTTTTTAATTCTATGCCAAAAAACGGTCTAGATCCCAATTTTATAGTTCACTTAACTTCGAAATGTGAGTGCAAAAAACTTGATTTCAAGTTACAGGTTTTGGTCAGGTAGCTATAGGTTATTGTGAAATAGAAGTCACATCAACTTGAAACTTGGTACATATGTTTCTTGTGTTGAGGTCTTTCTTCATTGTATGCTGATATATTGGATTGGCAACGGTTTTACTGTTCACTAAAATTACATGTGAAAGGTAGTTAATAAAAAAGTACATTTTCAGTTGTAGTTTTTGGTCAGATTAGTTTATAATGATGTTCATATTACATATATCATGATGTGATCTTTCAGAATTGTAGGCTCAATTTAGGTTTGTACAACGTTTTGAACATAGAAATTAAAATTGTGATTTGCCGATTTGTCTCGCCTGAAACATAAGGATAATGATCTGGTGTGCCCATTCTTGTTACTAAAGAATGATGAAGTTTTTTTTCAGAAGGTAGACGACCTGGATGTATACTTTGTATATATACTAGTATATAGATGCGTTATGTTACAATGTTTCTTTCTGTCATACATGGCATGTTCATTTGCATTGACCTTGACCTCATTTTCCTTGTATGGTCTATTTCTCAGATACTACTATAAGCAGTCCATTTATATTTGGTGTATTGAATGGTTGAAACTTATAAATGTCCGTCTTTCAGTAATCATCTGACCTAATTTTCATAATTTATTGGTCAATTTAATCTTTTGTGTGGTTACTTGTAACGCGTACATGTCTGTCTGTCTAATAATGCCAAGACGTATGTTTACTTGACCTTATTCTATGGTTCATTTGTCAAACTTCAGTTAACAAGATTATACTATAGAACATAAATATTAAGAAACTTTCCCTGAACCTAATAGAAATTAAAGTAATTGATACAGAAAATAGTATTTTATTTAAACAGCAACAGATTTATTTGCATGTATCAGAATTACACAATATACAAACATCCAATGTAATGTTAATTGTAAGATCTATGGTATATTAACAAGCTGTAAACGCCTTAGAACACCGGCATGTCCATTTTGGTAAACATTTGGAAAGTTATTGGGATCTTCTTCCTCATATTCAATGTATCCTTCCACATCATCCTCATTAATAATACACAAGTTATGTACGACGCAACAAGCAATAATAAGATTGCAAACTTCTTTATGATCATGAAGAGGCACATCTCTGAGTCTGCGAAATCGCCCTTTAAGATGACCAAAGGCTCTTTCAACTGTTTGTCTCACACCTGATAACCTTTTGTTAAATTTAATTTGTTGCCTTGTCAGATTTCCAAAGTTCTTAAATGGCGTAACTAACCAATTACGAAGAGGATATGCATTGTCCCCGAAGATGTGATAATTTTGTGAAAATAGCTCGCCAGCTTCAGCTTTGATGTATACACTTGAGTTTCTTAAAACGCGTGCATCGTGCACACAGCCTGGCCATCCGGTGTAGGCATTAATGATTTTCATATTGTAGTCCATCACTGCCTGCAAAACGTCAATGAAATAATCATGTAAATTAGAATAAAGAATTGAAAACTGTTAAAGAGACAACAACTTTACCAAAGAAAAGAAATGTGTAAGTTGTTAATTGCATAAAAACTTTGGGACCAACCAATGAGCCTGAAGGAAGACATGACAAAAGTCTTAATGGAAGTTGTAATCGGTTGGATGAAAATCAGAAACCCCATATACAAACATCTTTGTACATGATTAAACTTTACTTCAATTAAAATTTGTATAGCTACTAATGAAAGATCTGTGATATGTTTTACCTGCAACTGAATAGATGGATACCCTTTTCTATTATAGTAGTCCCTTTCACCACCAATAGCAGCTCACAGTCGAATATGTGTACCGTCTATGAAACCTGTCATCCCAGGCAAAGAGCATACTGCTTCTACCTCAGTTGCGATTTATGTTTGTTGTCTAGGTGATGGCCAACGAATAATCTAAAAAAAAAACACATGTTACATTATTAGCATTTGAATATATTGTTTAAATTGTAGATACCAATTCAGAAATATGCTATGGTTACTAATAAGTAACCTTTCCCCCCATAAATCGGCTAAAAATTGTAAACAAGATGTCAAGAATTAAGAATAAGATCAATTAAAATTTTCTAGCGCAATAGTACACCAAAAATAACATGGTCCAGAGTTAGTTTTCCTAGGTCACTGACATTTTCTTACCCTATCACGCAGATTAACCAGAATATTACACACTTCTTTAATGATCTGATGCACTGTCGACTTCGACAGATTAAAGAAATGTGCAGTTTCCCTCATAGACTGGTTTGTCGCTAAATAGCTGACACATACTAGAAGCTGTTTCTCTGGGGTGACAGTGTCATGTGGCCCCCTTCCTCCTCGAATTAATAAGTCTTGAACGCTTTCCAATATGATATGAAAAACATCTCTGCTGATGTGGTAATGCATTTTAAAATCATCTATGTGCTGAGGGACCGCCATTTGTCCGATAACTGCCATGTAATCCGTCACTTTTGGCATGAAACTTCTTCTGGTCGTCATATTAATCACACTTAATGTATTTATTGATCTCTTGGCAAGCAAGCGATGAATATCTTCGTCATCAAACATTTCCAATATACACATTTTTCGTAAAAACGCCGCCATATTAACTTACTAAACTGGTACCAAAGTTAGTTCGATTATTCAATAAACCAGACATGCGCACTAATACCAACAAAACTAAAGTATGGTTGGTGATCGAACTAGGCCATAGTAACCACGTATGCTGCCATAATGATAGTCGGATTTGCACAGGTAGAATGAATATATTTTTGTCGTTGTTAGTTCTGGCATATTTAAACAAATGGTGGACATTTCACTAAGAGTCACATAAATGTGTATGCTAATGTTAGTGCAAAGAAATGAGAACCTTTTAAAACTGTAAAACTTGACATAACTATGCAATTGGGAAGAGCTGCTGAGCTTACAAAAGAAAGAATTAAAACGCTAGAAAACCCTACAGCTGCCTCCAACACTGAAGTAAATGCAGTAAATAAAGGCAACAGTAGTATACCGCTGTTCAAAACTCATAAACCCATGGACAAAAAACAAAATCGGGGTTACAAACTAAAACCGAGGGAAACGCATTAAGAAATAGGACAAAACCAAATACAAAAACAGAAACAAAGCACTTATGTCAAACATGACAAGCAACAATATCGAAATAATAACAACTGTAAGTATTGTGGAAGAAAACATGAACATTCTAGGTCCAGCGTGTAGAAAATGTGGCAAAACCAATCATTTTGAATCGGTGTGCCAATCAGGAAAGATAACAAAAACGAGAAGATCACATCAAGTTCGAACTCTGTCAAATGATCATGCATCAAAAGATTACAACAGTGCTGATTTTTTTGAAATCAAAGCAGTAGTACACCCACAATAGAAATTGATATTATCATTTACAATGTATGTTGGGTTATTTTTATTATGCAAGTTATGCATTTTTTAAATTCTCTAGTCAAAGTTTATTATTTCTAGTCAAGTGAAAATTTAGAGTTCAATTTATTTTTTTTTATTTAAAGAAGAAAGGATGTAACAATACTCCAACTTATAAGACGCTTCCGGGTCTGCATACTTAGCTATTGTTTATTTACAAACTGTTAGATTGGAATGTACCCATGATGCGTTGTATTGTAATTAAATATGTAGTTCAGCTGTGTTCTATCATGTGTTCTATCATGAAGCCAAATTTGATACAGGTACATGCTTTTTGTCATGGTGTTTGGAAGTTCAATAATGAAAGCAACGTATCAGGTATGCATCTTACACATGTTAATAACCATTCAGTCATTCAAACACATCAGTAGTTTACCTTTATTAAACAATATACCACCAAGCGAGTGGCCGGTTTAACCATGTGTGTTTTCTGTATTCATTGTTAATTATAGGCCCAGTCACAGGTAGATAGAAAATAACTTTGTCGTTGTTAGTACCGAGTAATCTTACAAAAATACCGAACTTGGAGAAAATATATAAAGAGAAGTCAGGATTGTACTTGCTTAATTCAATCATACAATCGAATCCAATCCAGTCATGTCTCAGTCATTACAGCTGAACGGACGTGCTGGGCCAGCTCTTCTTTACCCGCTATCTTCGATGAGGCTTTACAGTTAGATGATGAACGACTTACTACTTAAGATGACAGAAACCAATCCAAGCCGTACAGTAGACGTAGTAGTTGGCGTACCCGCGTTAACATGCACTCCAAAACCATTGTATCATGGGGAGTGTTATGCCGATTAACGTCCGAGGGCTGTATCCTAGGTGTTGGGTGATTGACCTTCATTTCACTGCCTCACGGCTTTGGTCCTGATAACGCCTCCAGTCATCTTTAGAACTACGTCCACGACTCATCTACCAGTACTCCATCATCGAGGTTAGCGCTCCCCAAGGGTGACTGGGGAATAGAAATATGGTCACTTGGTCTTCTCCCGACCGGCAATAAAACGCTTGCCGAAGTGGGGTGTCCGTTTGGCTGTGCGGGATGTATCAAGTTCGCAGTCACGTCCGGTCAGAATGGGGACGTTAAATCCGATGCCTCGTGTAAAGAGAGTGCCATGCTTTTTTGCACGTCAAGAACAAGAACCAATATCCAACTCTTTTCTCATGCTTTCTTCATTTACATATTTTTTTAATATAAATCCTATCACTTTTTTGTATAGACCTCTTCCACCTACTGATTTATTCTTCTTTAATTTTTTAATTGATGCATTAAGGGCACGGACAGTTTTGTCATTTCTTACATTCTTTACATTGTTAAGTTTTTCATTGATTTTATGTGGCCATTCTAAGGATGATTTTAAGTGCGTTGCCTTTTACTGATTTATTCTTATGATATCGCTGTCTTCTATTTTCCTTTTCTCTTTTGTGAGCTTGGGCACTCATGTGCAAACGTATTTTCTTTTTTTTGGCTTCCCTCCATATTTTTCTTTGTTTTTCTTTTTCCCTTCTGGTCATAACTTTTCTTAGTACTTTATATACTTTCATTTCATTCTTTCTTCTCTCTCTCGTAGCTTGCATCCTTAACTTGGATTTCTCGGAATTCAACTTTTTCCTTGTAGGAAACAAAGATCGTCTGTAATTTCAGCATCAATTCTTTTGAACAATTGATAGGCTTTATGGCCAGCTGTTAAAATATCTCTCTTACTTTTGTAGTAGTTTTTTCTGTATTCAGCTCGGCTCTGCTTCTTGTTAACCTCGTGTCTTATTCTGATTCTTAAGTTATACGCCCTACAAAGAAATGGGAAGTATTATTGGTGGTATCATAAAAACAATTGTTTAATGTAATTATAATCTATTGTCTTGTGAATAAATTTATTGGTGTATAAACTTGACCAATTCACTCACAAACAAAAAAAAGTCGAAGTAGTTTCATGATATGTTTGTGAGTGACTTGGTCCAGTTAATACACCAAAACATTCTTTCAAATAGACGTTTAATTCTTTTAAATTGGAGAAAAGGAATATATTTTTCAACACTCTTAACCTCTATCACATGTTAATATATATATATTTGTGTCATTGAATAGGCCTGGCGAATGAATATATTTGTTGGTTAACACAAAAAAAAAATGTTCTCATTTAAATTTGCTATCTGATACACTAGAGGCTCTCAAGAGCCTGTGTCGCTCACCTGTTACTGTATTTACTGATGTCGGCCATCTTGGTTGGTAGGCGGGATCATTAGACACTTTTTTCAAAATATATACCCTAGTAATGATTTAGGCCAAGTTTGGTTAAATTTGACCCATAGTTTTAGAAAAGAAGATTTTTGTACAAGTTACAAAAATGACGAAAAGTTGTTCAATATTGACTATAAAGGACAATAACTCCTTAAGGGTTCTCTGACAATTTTGGTCATGTTCACTTATTTGTAGATCTTACTTTGCTGAACATTATTGCTGTTTACAGTTTATCTCTATCTATAATAGTATTCAAGATAATAACCAAAAACTGCAAAATTTCCTCAAAATTACCAATTTATATGGCAGCAACCCAACAACGGGTTGTAGGATTCATCTGAAAATTTATGAGGGGATAGATCTTATTCTGATGGACATTTAAATCTTGAAAGATTTGCCCTAAATGTCTTAGTTTCAAAGATATAAAGCAAAAACTGCATTTTACCGCTATGTTCTAATTTTAGCCATGTCCGCCATTTTGTTTGGTAGATGGGGTCATCCGACACATTTTTAAAAGTATATACCACAATCATGATTGTGGCCAAGTTAGTTTAAATTTGGCACAGTAGTTTCAGAGATGATTTTTGTACAAGTTACAAAAAATGAAGTAAAAGTTGTTTACTAAATTGACTATAAAGGGCAATAACTCCTTAAGGGGTCGACTGAAATATTTATCACAGTATGTACACATATCTAACACAAGTTTATGTGTACAGTTCTTTATATGCTGTTGCACATATATATATGATGGTGATTGTTAAAAAAAACAAATGTATTTGCAGGTATGCAATGGACTCCTTCAGCTGAGAAGTTAGTGTTAAACAAGCATAAGGAATTGGAAGAATCCAATATACCCATAAAGAATAAATGGAAGAAAGTATGTGAATTTATGAATACATACAACTATAAATGCAGGCTAAAAATCAAAGGACTTAAAGAAAAATATGAAAGAAACAAAAAAAAAGAATGAAAAATCAGGAGAATCTCAATGAACTGAAGATGAGCTAGAATTAGATGACATATTTGATAAATTCCCTGATATGAATCCAGAATTTTCAATTGATTCCTTCAGTTCCTTCAAGAAAGTACCAACAAAAAGGAAGGAGTCCCCAAGTCCCGGGAGTGATTCAAGCAGGAGTGTAGTGAATGGTAATTATTTTCATGTGTTGGAAATGTAACTAACAGGAATAGTATATACAAATATAAGGAGATGTGGTAATGATAGCCACTAGGACAACTTTTCTAACGGACCAAATAACAAATATGTGAACAATTTGATAAAGGCAAATGATCCAAAATAATTTTATAATACACAAATAATCATATATGAAATAAGAAATGTGGCATGATTGCCACTACAAGATCTTTCAATTTTGTTATATGCGGTCATTGCGGGGGAAAATTTAGTTATCACCCCTAGTTTTTGGTGGGGTTCGTGTTGTTTATTCTTTAGTTTTCTATATTGTGTCATGTGTACTATTGTTTGTCTATTTGTTGTTGTATAGGCGACATCAATAAACTGGCTGAGAAATTTTCTGGACGAAAGACAGCAATGTTTACTCCTGGATGGAGAATCTTCAGAAACCTAGCCAGTATAGTCTGGAGTCCTGCAAGGTAGCGTGCTTTTATAGCTGACTATACGGTTTGGGTTTCGCTCACTGATGAAGGCCGTACGGTGACCTATAGTTGTTAATGTCTGTGTCATTTTGGTCTCTTGTGGACAGCTCTCATCGTCAAAAGTGTGGTGTACCTGTGATAGCATATTTTCTGTTAAGCAAGTTATTATAAAGTGTTGGTAAGTACAGGAGTATTTGCAAAAAGTATGCATGCGTGATATTGTTTTATTGTTACTAGATTTGTTTCACTTGACTGGGCGGAGTTTAACCAGTTCGGTCACCATATACCAGTCCATCTATAGATAAACTCATCAATGAAGTGTCCAGTTATGGTCATTGATCCGGTTTAAATATGTAAACACTATACGTGTTTTCGCAAAATAAACAATGAGACACAGCCGTTGATTATCTTGTAAATCAAAAATTAAAAACATTATATTCGTCACATTTTGGAATTAGTGGATATGAAGCAAAACTATGGCGACATCAGTTGCACAATTTGCATATGTCGTTATTCAATAACGTTTTGAAAAAAAATGTCTTACTTATATTCGAAATGCATTTATTTTTTGTGTTTGTGGTGCGGGTGTACACGGGGAAAAGTTGCAAATTGAATTGATCATATATAAGAAAGGAAATTGAAGGGTCTAAATGTTTAGTTTTTTATATATTTTTTTATTGATCACGTTTAAAATTAATCTCACAATCAGAACATTTTCAAACAGAATAATGCAATAGCCAAAACTTTAAAATACCCTACTTTTGCACATATAAATGATATAAATCTTTAACTATTTTATTCTTCTCATATCGTACACTCAGTTCTTCTGTATATCTGTTTGGTGGAAATGCTAGGTGATTAGAAATCTCTTATTATAATTATAACGGCAATCATCCTTTATCTCACACATCTTCGAATGGACTGTCTTTATGCAAATTGAAACGTTAGCTCCGCCCGATCAGTTGAAAAAAATTGGTAATATATATATATATATTAAATATATCATAGATCGGGTGAATTTTCAGTTATTTCGGTGGAGCGTGCTTCAGTGTATTGTAAGATTAGAGAACAACCGTCGTCAGTAAAAATTATATTTTTTCTGATTATATCTGTGAGGCGAGTGGTTCTGGCGTGTTGAATTATTTAATACTGCATATTATTTCTATATTGCATTGTATTATATTTGTTAGGGCGAACTTGATCTTGTTTCAAGGTAATTGAACTAGTTTTTGCCAGGGCAGTAATTTCGCTGAAGCAATTTTAATAATCCAGCCGGCGATCATACAGCCTTGTACTGTTAAGATTATTTCACGCACCTGCTAAAGGTATAATTTGTACAAGTGCACATATAGATATAGGAAGATGTGGTATGAGTGCCAAAATCCAAGTAACAATTCATAAAATTAAACCATTATTGTTCAAGGTACGGCTGTTTATGTTGTGTCTCTGTACAAATTATATAGTTGGCATGTAATAATAAGGTGGTCTAAAAGGTATGCGCGAAACGTCGATCTGTCATTGCCGTTTTCCACATGATTGCTTGTTTCTTTATAGGGACATCACAATTCCATACGTCATTTAAGCTGAACGGTACTGCCACTTTCTGACATTCAGTCTAGTGATTATATCATCACGTTTAATTGCCGAATGGCATAGTGTTTGAGAGTGGGCGAGTTGATAGTTGAAATGTGGGGACGATTTTTTTCTAGCTTCCATCTGAGTTGTCGTTTTTATGACTTATTCTCTGTACATTGTCGAGCAAGGAAAATAAATAGCTGGAGGAACCAAGTTTTCTATCGTCCTCGAATATGAACGAAGGGAAAAAACACACGTACCTTAAGGATCGCAAATAACCTGGACATTGATACTGTAAACCCTTTCCTGTTCACATAAGCAGATTCATCTTCGGTAGGTGCTTGTATATGTACGTGTGTCCCATCTATACATCCGATAACCTAAGGAAACCCAGCTTATTCATAAAAAGCACGTTTGTTGATATTTTTCTGTCTTTCTGTAGGCCATTTTATGTACTGGTCTTTCCCATCTACCAAGGCGTCGGTAACATCTCTCACTACGTGTGACACAGTAGACTTGTCATAACCCATAGTGTGCCCGACCACTTGCAGCTGGCTTCCACTCCCATAAAAACGAAGGGCAATCATGACTTGCACTTCAACTTACAAGGCTGTTCTTTTATTCGTATTTCTCTCCAAGTCCGCTCTCAACTCATTGGCTATAAATTCAATGCTTTCTCTTCCAAGCCTGTACCTTTGTCGTAGTTCCTCATCACTAAAATCTTCATTCAATGGATTAAAACCTCTATAATGCTTTTCTCTTCTAACTCTTGGTAGATGTAACATATCAATGGCAGCCAGTTTTGATATCTTAATCATATGATTAAGATTTAATACACCTCAAAGAGGTTGATTAAGTTTAACGACAGTTTAAGCATTTTAAACGACGCGTTAAAATTAACAAGTTGAACAACATACTAATCATATGATTAATTTTAATCGAATAATTTAGAAATTTTAACGACTCGTTAGCACTAACTAATTGCTTACCATAATTTTTTCTTCACAGCTCTATTTTTGTTGTTGTGAACATTTTTGAGTTTGAAGTTTTAATGACACTTTTGCTGCATAAACTTGATCTGAAAAATTGGAAAAAAAAGAAATGTAATAATTCATGGAAGTTATTAGATTTTTATGAGGTTTCTCAAAGTCCGAGTCCGACTTGGATTTGATGAGGCCGACGGCGTCCTAGCTGTGGCTGGTTTCTGCTTCATTCTGGTCAGTGGCTTTCTTGCTAGAGGTAGTGACAGCATCGTGGGTCCTGGCTCTCGATGGCCCGTGCCGTGGTCTTTTCTTTCTGAAGTTCAATCATAAAGACATGCATGATAAAGATGGAATGGGACACAATTTGAATTCAAAATAATTTGTGTAACTTTTTACATGTGTGTACCAGACCCTGATTCAAATTGAAAAAACCATAGTAACCCCGACTTTCGTCCGGAGTTACAATTAATTGGTCATTTTATCTAAGTGGTATAAATCAATGCTTTTCTCTTCTAACTCTTGGTAGATGTAACATATCAATGGCAGCCATTTTGATATCTTAATCATATGTTTAAGATTTAATACAACTCAAAGAGGTCGATTAAGTTTAACGACAGTTTAAGCATTTTAAACGACGCGTTAAAATAACACACTAATCATATGATAAATTTTAATCGAATGATTACGAAATTTTAACGACAAGTTGAACAACAGACCCCAGGTAAACACATCATCAAATTACTGGAATAAAGGACTTGTTTACAATCATGACTATATAAATCTTAAATTGCTTACCATAGTTTTTTCTTATCGGCTCTATTTTTGTTGTTGTGAAAATTTTTGAGTTTGAAGTTTTAATGACACTTTTGCTGCATAAACTTGATCTGAAAATTGAAAAAAAAAAGAAATGTAATAATTCATAAAAGTTATTAGATTTTTAAATGACTTTCAAGTAATTTTAACCTTTTGTTTAGAAAGAATGACAATCATGACGGTCAAAAGCAAATTTCTATTTTAAAGTCATTTATATTTAATGGAGGCCTATAGTTGCAATTGAGCTTGTTACAAATCTCATTTTCAGGTTCTTAAAAATCCTTGGCAAATTAAAACCATATGTTAATGGCAGGAATGGTGTTTTATGTCTTTTTATGCATATACATTTTGGTCAAATTGGATGAAAAACATCCATCGCCGTAAATTTGTGTTTCAGATGGACCAATTTTCAGCCTATGTTCCCTTAAGCAGTTTAAGCCTACCTGACTGATCTGCTGGTCAAAGTACAGTAATATCTGCCATGATATGTCCAGTAACATGCATAAATTGTCAACTGTTTTAACAATAAGGGAAACTCCAGATAGAAACTATAGACTTACACATTCTGATTTAGAACCATCTTATTTCAGTTAGTATCTTTCAATAATGTCAATGTACTAAATAAAGAACATAACAGGCGCTCCTGGCATGTCTGTGTAGTACATTATTGGTAGATAGCACCTATTTATATTGTACTTCATATTAAAAAACGTGTGAATTTTATATTTTCTCGTCTCTTTCTCAAATATTGAGTATGCCATTCTAATGGAAGCAATGTAGCAGCGATATATTTGGAACTGGTAATACCACAGCTATATAGATATTCCCCTGTTCTTCATTGAACCCCAAAAAAATTTAAAACAGCAGTAAATCAAAAACACTCTAAGCCTTCTTTGTAGCTGTGGTCTTAGACATAATGTCAATGCCAATTACCCAGATGATGTATCATGCTCGGTTTTTATACGCCCGTTTACAGGAAGTATTATGGTCTCTTCGCCCTTCCATCGTCACCATGTAGGACATTAACTCAAAAACGCCTCATCTAATGTGCAAAAAAAGTTTGGTCAATTGTGTATATCCGAGTTATGGGGGATTTTCCAGTTTTCAGTCAATAACTCAAGAAAGCTTTAATCAACTTGCATGTTATTTTAGAGAATTGTTTATATCTATTGACATGACCTCCGATTTGATTTTTAAAAAATTTTGAATTTACGTTTCCGAGTTACAGGGTTTTATTCCTTAAAATAAAATGCTTTACAGGGCGCAGCTTGATAGTGTCCCCATGAAATTATGTCCCATGGACAAAATCTCACGGATACCCTGTGAAATTTTGTTCAGAACAGAATTTAAATATAAATATTGGCCACTTCTATTTAAAAGTGTCATTTGAAAAGATATTGTATGTTGACCTTTGTTGGATATTTTGTTATAGTTATATCATGCCCAAATTGCATATAAGTCTTGTCTAATACCAAATAATTTAACTTACATAAAAATAAGACTAAGTCGACTTTTGTTTTTAAATTTACTGTAGGAATCAATGAATTGTTTTAATATCTTTGGATTGTCATTTTTAATAAGATCAATAATGTCATGAATAATATTCATAAATACTGGATTGTCGTTTCTTCCTGCGCATTACGTTGGAGAGTTCCAACTTTTGACCATCACACAAAGTCATATAGTTGTTTATGTTCACAACTTTCCATTTTTGTTTACATCTATGTTATTTCGATTTCGATTTAAATTATGATTTAACTCATTGATAAAACATTTCAATGATTGCTTAATTATTTCCCTTCTTTAGAGACAGATATAAAAAATAGCTACACTATGAAAAATTGTCCCTAGTGACATATTTTTATAAAACATCCATGAAATTATGTCCGTACTAGTGACAAAATATTCGGACGACGACGACGACGACGCGATACCAATATAAGATCCATATAAAAAGGGGGAATTTTCCAGTTTTCGGACAAAATCTCAAAAATGATTTTAGCAGTTCTTTTTCAAGAACGGTTCAAAAGCATCAGGGCAAACCAACACGAAGATGGAAATCAATTAGAGGAACATGTTATGAGGGACAATTGATTGATTGATTGTTGGTTGCTTAACGTCCAGTGGCAAATATTTCATGCATATTCAGGACGAGAACAAGTTCACAATAAATACAATAGGTAGGTTGTTGTAATAGAGGCCATCTAGGATGATGGTCGGGGAAATTTGGACTGCCACTGGAAAATGAGGGTATATTGGATAGGGACAGGGATTTTGCCTTGCAACAGGCCACCTACGGACCCCTCAAAGAGTTGTTGCAAGGGTTCTTAACGTGCAAAGAGCATGGCACTCTCTTTACACGAGGCATCGGATTTAACGTCCCTTTCTGACGGACGTGACTGCGAACTTGATACATCCCGCACAGCCAAACGGACGCCCCACTTCAGCAAGCGTTTTACTGCCGGTCGGGAGAAGACCAAGTGACCATATTTCTATACCCCAGTCACCCTTGGGGTGTTATGAGGGACAAAGATACATTTGTACAAGGTATCACTGGAATAAGGGGACAGACATGCGAAGAATGTGAACAGCTAGAAAAGCTGCATTTTGAACAGTTGCACCATTTCATTCAGAATGCCATTGATGCTGTAAGATATGAACATAAAATGAATGAGGCAGAGGATTCTTATCTTGATGAAATTGACAAAAAAAAACCACACGAAGCAAAGAGAAGGAAAGACATTTTAGTTTGTACATTATGCAAGGCAGAGAATAACAAGAACAAGATAGTTTATGATAATTGTAAGAGGAGAGAAGGACTGAAAGATGCAAGAATCAAGAAGAAAGATGTTGACACATGTGGAACCAACAAAAAAGCAATGTCAAAAACTGATGAAAAAAAGATCAGTCAAACAGATGATAACCAAGATTCAAAATATGTGCGATACCAACATGTTCCATCCAATCATGAGGGGCCAACATCTACAATGTTAGGCATGCCAGCATTTGTTAACCCTAACAGCAATGAAACTGGGTCTTTAGAGTTCTAAGGCTTATTGGAATCAATATGGGAATAAAAAGATACGAGGGAAAGAACGTAGTTGGGTCTTTGTCTGTTGTGGTGGTAGACCACACAGACTTTATAAAAAAATACTGGAAGAATCTGACATGTGCAACCATTGCAACCAGACTTTTTCATCAAGGAACACCTATAAAGAGCACCACAGATTAAACCATCAACCTTTACGTCCTTTTTGTTCCAGGGAATTTGCCTGACCATGCATGCGTGGTCACTTTGAAATGAATTCTATGAAAGCATTCCTTGAACTAAACTGGACCCCCTTTAAAAAAAAATATGTGAGTTCAAGGGGTTTAAAACAGAAAATGCAAAACATTTTGCAAAAACTTGCAAAGACCATCATGTAGCTTGGCAACTTTTTCTCTGAAGGAGATGGTGATACCATTTATCAGAAGCTTGAAAGGAACGAACCAAGAAGCCACTGTAGAAAATTACTTCCGCTTTTACAAAGAATTTTTGGCACACAACTCTAACCATGCATTCCTCCATTTGCAAATATGCAGATTTTCGCAAGCTATTATTAACTTCAGAATGGGTATGAGACGTAACAATGCTGAAAGTGAAAAACATGCAAAATATCATCTTAAAGAATTATTTTGTGGACGCTTTCATCCACACTATCAAACCATTGAACTTTTTGACTGTATTCAGTATAAATTCATGTCTGATGAAGTTAAGACAGTTTGGGACGATACCATTTCTTTCATAGTGAGTGGAGATCCATCAAAAGGGCAGGACCTTGATTTTGTTTTGGAGGAAAAGAATAAAGTAATTAAACAATATCTACCAAAAGGAAATGTGCCATCAGACGAAACCTGGAAATCAATTTGCTATAACACTACTGAGTTTTTGTAAGATAAATTAATAGACCTCCTCGGTTTATCAAAACAGTCAGAATATTGAACAAAAGAAATCAGCAATGCCATAACCTCCTACCGAGCAGTTTTAATGCAACATCTTTCTACAATGAAATATGGATGAACACACATCTGTTTGTAGAAAGAAACTTCATTCAGAACTAAACACCTTTCTTTAACAGTCAACACAGAGAAGGATCAATTCGTGTATTCTTGGTATACCTATAGATACCCACAGATAAACCAACACGTGGGCCAATCTTTATCACACCAGACGAGGAAAAATATGAGAAGAAAATTACAAAGGCTGAATTAAGAGACTCTATCAAAACAATGATCGAAAAGCTGTTTCGTAATGTTGAACTTCAGACTCATTATTGTGCAGTTTTAGACAGAACACATACAAATAAGGATACCTCTCAATCTTTACTATGAGTTACAAGATGTAACTAACAATATTCAAACTGAACTTGATAGCTTTGAAAATAAATGATATAAATTATAAACAAGCTGATACACATGGTTACTTGTAATTTGCACATATATTTAGATTAAGGTCCTTTGCTGAGCGTATTGTTGTTTTTGTCAGATTTTCTGAGTCCTCTGGTTTTATTTATTTGATATTAAACATAAATTATACACTATTAACATTCAGTTTTCTGTTCATAAATGTATTGTATGCAAGTGCATTTGTTTAAATCTTTAAAAAAATGTTGGTTTTTCTTTAATAAAACTTATTTATTGATAAAACTAAAAAAACAACAAGAGAGAATACTTTTCCAAACGTATTGTAATGTCTTAAGAAACAAGCTCATAGATCAGTAGTTGTGTTTATTTTTTTTTAGTCCTTCAATAATCTACTTTCAATATTAACTTATTAACTGTATAAGTGTAATTTAAGCTTGTATATTTGAATTTCAGAGCATCTAATAAAAAAAATCTTATTATTTTGTAGATTAAAAAATGTTGAGCCTGTGCTTAAACATGAGGAATTTGTCAAATCAACGCGTAATGAGGAGTTCCTTTCAAAAGTACAGCTCAACCTATTAAGTTTGTAACACCATCCAAATTGCCATGTGGGCCTGGTGTGTCAAAAAACTTAGCACACCAACAGAATCAACAACTGGGGGATACTGAAGTCATTCCAGTTGAATACGAGACGTCAATTACATTAGGTAAATCCAAAAGTTATTCGTTTTAACAAAAATCAAACTTTTAATTTCATACTGATTTAGTTAATGATTTTGGAATTTTCAGAAATGATTTAATCAAAATTATAAGATAAATAATTAAAAAAAAAGGATAACAAGCTAAGGAACATAGGTCAAAATGGGTTTTATTTTTAATCATCTATTGAATTAATTTCATAGACAGTGTGTGTTTTAAGCACGTGATTTATTAGTTTTCTTGTTTTGAATTGTCTTACATTGTCATTTCGTGGCCTTTTGTACCTGACTATGCGGTATGAGCTTTGCTTATTGTTAAAGGCTGTACAGTTACCTATAGTTGTTAATTTCTGTCATTTTGGTCTCTTGTGGAGAGTTGTCTCATTGGCAATGAATACCACATTTTATTTTTTATACATCATGCTATTAATAAACTCATCATAGAAACCAGGACATAATTTTGTATATACGCCAGACGCACGTTTCGTCTACAAAAGACTCATCAGTGATGCTCGAATCCAAAAAAGTTAAAAAGGCCAAATAAAGTACGATGTTGAAGAGCATTGAGGACCAAAATTCCTAAAAGTTTTGCCAAATACATCTACGGTAATCTATGCCTGAGGTAGAACAGTCTTAGTTTTTCAAAATTTCGAAATTTTGTAAACAGGTAATTTATAAATATAACTATAACACCACATTTATTAAAAAATATCTAGATAAAGATAAATGCTTGTAATTTTACTATGCCAGTCACACATTTTGGTCGATACAAGACTCGTCAGATTCGTTTGAATCTTGAAAAGGATTTACATATTTTTTTTTGAATTTTTCAATAGGGAAAACAATGAGAACAGCATATCAACACCTAAGCTGATGCCATGTCAAAATAAGCAATACAGATGAGGCATTTAATGCCTTAAGGTCCAATGAAAGAAGGATCAAATCCATGGCCATCAAGCAAATAGTTAAAAACATCAGAAAGTTAGCTGATCTGCAAACAATAGATCTCTCCCTTATATTTTGTGTAAGGAATGAGGTGCAGAAGAGGCAAATCATCAAATATTGTGGCCATGGAGAATTTCTCCAAAGATTAAAAAAAATGTTTAGCCTGTGCTTAAACATGAGGAATTTGTCAAATCAACACGTAATGAGGAGTTCCTTCCAAAAGTACAGGCTCAACCTATTAAGTTTGTAACACCATCCAAATTGTCATGTGGGCCTGGTGTGTCAAAAAACTTAGCACACCAACAGAATCAACAACTGGAGGATACTGAAGTCATCCCAGTTGAACATGAGACGTCAATTACATTAGGTAAATCCATAAGTTATACGTTTTAACAAAAATCAAAACTTTAATTTCATACTGATTTAGTTAATGACTTTGGAATTTTCAGAAATGATTTAATCATAACTATAAGATAAATAAAAAAAAGGATAACAAGCTAAGGAACATAGGTCAAAATGTGTTTTTTTCTTGAAAAAAAATCTTCATCTATTGAATTAATTTCATAGACAGTGTGTGTTGTTACCACGTGATTTATTAGTTTTCTTGTTTTGAATTGTCTTACATTGTCATTTCGTGGCCTTTTGTAGCTGACTGTGCGGTATGAGCTTTGCTCATTGTTAAAGGCTGTACAGTTACCTATAGTTGTTAATTTCTGTCATTTTGGTCTCTTGTGAAGAGTTGTCTCATTGGCAATCATACCACATTTTATTTTTTATACATCATGCTATAACACCACATTTATTAATAAATATCTAGATAAAAGATAAATGCTGATAATTTTACTATGCCAGTCACACTTTTTGGTCGATACAAGACTCATCAGATTCGTTTGAATCTTGAAAAGGATTTACATGTTTTTTTTTTTTTCATTTTTCAATAGGGAAAACAATGAGAACGGACTATCAACACCTAAGCTGATGCCAGGTCAAAATAAGCAATACAGATGAGGCATTTAATGCATTAAGGTCCAATGAAAGAAGTGAGCAGATCTGCAAACAATAGATCTCTCCCTTATATTTTGTGTAAGGAATGAGGTGCAGAAGAGGCAACTCCTCAAATATTGTGGCCATAGAGAATTTCTCGAAAGATTAAAAACATGTTGAGCCTGTGCTTAAACATGAGGAATTTGTCAAATCAACACGTAATGAGGTGTTCCTTCCAAAAGTACAGGCTCAACCTATCAAGTTTGTAACACCATCCAAATTGTCACAAGGGCCTGGTGTGTCAAAAAAACTTAGCACACCAACAGAATCAACAACTGGAGGATACTGAAGTCATTCCAGTTGAACATGAGACGTCAATTACATTAGGTAAATCCATAAGTTATGTTTTGATAACTTTAATTATACTGATTTAGTTTAGTTCACTTTAGTTGAAAATTTATTAATAAATGTTTTCATCCTTACTGACTGTATAATGTAAAGTCATTTTATTTCACAGAAATAAATTCTCCTAAACAAAAGCAGAAGAAAACGAAAAACCAACCTGCTAAAAGAAAATTGATAAATTTTAATTACTACTTTTCACCGAAACGTTGTCGACAATAATTAAAAGAAAAAGTTAAGAGGATGAAGTATCAATTCCAACAAGGCAACTTTCCACCTAAAAGGACAGTAATTTAAACAGCTATCTGATAATGTATAGAAAAGGGAATGAAAACAGGGACTGTCAAAAGTAAAAAAAAAACAACAGAAAACTTCCCAAGGACACCATTGAGACTCCACAGCAGAGGCCAGATAGAGATGGCCCAAAACATGCATCTAAATTAGTTCAGGAAAATGATCATCACCTTAGCATTGCTTTGATATGAATCAAAATTACGACTGCCACTGGAAAATGAGGGTATATTGGATAAGGACAGAAATTTTGCCTTACAACAGGCCACCTACGGGCCCTCGAAGAGTTGTTGTAAGGGTTCTTAACGTGCAAAGTGCGTGGCACTCTCTTTACACGAGACATCGGATTTAACGTCCCCATTCTGACCGGACGCGACTGCGAACTTAATACATCCCGCACAGACCCCTTAAGGAGTTATTGCCCTTTATTGTAAATATTGAACAACTTTTCGTCATTTTTTGTAACTTGTACAAAAATCTTCTTTTCTGAAACTACTGGGCCAAATTTAACCAAACTTGGCCACAATCATCATTGTGGTATAAAATTTAAAAATGTGTCCGATGACCCCGCCTACCAAACAAAATGGTCGACATGGCTAAAATTAGAACAACTAGAACACACCCGTGAAATCGCGGGTCCGTGACTGAATTAAAGTATATAACTATGCGCAAGCATTATTTTAGTATTAGTATTGTCATCTGATAAAGTCATGCCGATAATAAGATACACAGTTTTCTCTGCTTTCAAATTTTTCTGTTTGAACCCGTCGAACTGGAACTTATCAATTATTGGTAATATTAATTATTTGGAAAACAAAAAGTCCTGGAATGGAAAATTTTTAATCAACAGCATTGTCCTATATTAGTTATAAATAAAGTTGAATTCTTTGATTCGCTGTTTTACGTCATGCCCGCTAACAAATTGAAAACTGTACCTATATACGCCTTATTTTTAGTCCAGATTTTTAGTATTCGTATTGTTATCTTAGAAAGTCTTACTGATTAAAATACTTCAATAGGTAACAATTCGACAATTTAGTAGTGTCAACCCTGTGATTATGACCCGTGTATATAGCATATTAATCCTGAATACACCGTTTGTTGGTGCGCCTGTCCGATGCGGAACGTACAGATAAGGTAATAGGTAACAGGTGAATATACTATTGGTATCGGTATCGGACTCGACCCGGAACTTCTTAATTATTGGCAATATTAATTACGTGGAAAACAAAAGGGCCTGGAGTGGTGTAATTTTTAATCTACACCTTAGTACTATATTAGTTATATATAAAGTTCAATTCTTTGATTCGTCGTTTTCACGTGATGACGGCTGACAAATTGGACCTCGTAATTTTAGTATTATAGATGTGGTAAAATGCAGTTTTTGCTTTATATCTTTGAAACTAAGACATTTAGGGCAATTCTTTCAAGATTTAAACGTCCATCAGAACAAGATCTATCCCCTAACAAATTTTCAGATAAATCCAACAACCCGTTGTTGGGTTGCTGTCCTAAAATTGGTAATTTTATGGAAATTTTGCAGTTTTTGAATATTATCTTGAATACTATTATAGATAGAGATAACCTGTAAACAGCAATAATGTTCAGCAAAGTAGGATCTACAAATAAGTCAACATGACCAAAATTGTCAGAGGACCCCTTAAGGAGTTATTGCCCTTAATAGTAAATATTGAACAACTTTTCGTCATTTTTTGTAACTTGTACAAAAATATTCTTCTCTGAAACTATTGGGCCAAATTTAACCAAACTTGGCCACAATCATCATTGTGGTATAAAATTTTAAAAAATGTGTCCGATGACCCCGCCTACCAAACAAAATGGCCGACATGGCTAAAATTAGAACAATGTGGTAAAATGCAGTTTTTGCTTTATATCTTTGCAACTAAGACATTAAGGGCAAATCTTTCAAGATTTAAACGTCCATCAGAATAAGATCTATCCCCTAACAAATTTTCAGATAAATCCAACAACACGTTGTTGGGTTGCTGCCCTAAAATTTGTGATTTTAAGGAAATTTTGCAGTTTTTGGTTATTATCTTCAATATTATTATAGATAGAGATAAACTGTAAACAGCAATTAATGTTCGCCAAAGTAAGATCTGCAAATAAGTGAACATGACCAAAATTGTCAGAGGACCCCTCAAAGAGTTATTGCCCTTTATAGTCAATATTGAACAACTTTTTGTCATTTTTGTAAGTTGTACTAAAATCTTCTTTTCTAAAACTATGGGCCAAATTTAACCAAACTTTGCCACAATCATTACTAGGGTATCTATTTAAAAAATCATTACCATTACTAGGGTATCTATTTAAAAAAAAGTGTCTAATGACCCCGCCTACCAACCAAGATGGCTGACATCAGTAAATACAGTAACAGGTGAGCGACACAGGCTCTAAAGAGCCTCTAGTTTTATATTGTTAACATGAATAAGTATAATGGCTGTTACGAAAATTAATAAATTTTTTGACTGATAAAGTGTGAATAATTATTTTACCAAACAGAAACCTTCTAATGGAAGATAAATTTGTTTATACTAATTTTTCTTTTGAAATCCATCCCTTTGCAAACAAATAGTAAATTTTTAATTATGTTTCTAATCACGAAGTGCATATTACAGTTATTGACCCACCTTTTTTCTAGAATAGTACACGTCTTTTATTCTGTACTATATTCATTTTTACAGAGGATGACCTTGAGGTCACTCCGATGTATTACTATCGCCTGAATTTCCATCATGCATTAATTATGCAAATAAGTTTTGGGTTATTAGATACAACCGAGAACGTCTGTCCAAGTATTCCGGGGAAACGTCCATAATTTCATGCAGTTCCATTCGTCAATGTAAATATATCACCTCGTTCGATGAGCCTGTTGCTGTTGAAGTTTACAGTCTTTGCGACAATGGATTTTCTATTTGCAGAATGCAAATTTGAAGGAAAGATTTCATAGATACAAAATTTGAAAGAATAGATAGAGTACTGAAAAAGACGACCCGATATCCATCCGCCGGAATCAACCTAGATGGTATAATTATTCCCGAAGATCTTGAAATTTGGGGATATGATGAATTCAATGTCTTAATAAAGACTAGTAAAAAGTAAAATCACAAAAATACTGAACTTGGCGGAAAATCTAATCGGAAAGTCCATAATAACATGGCAAAATCAAATAACAAAACATATCAAAAACGAATGGACAAGAACGAGGCACCAAGATGTTGACATTTGGGGATATGATGAATTCAATGTCTTAATAAAGACTAGTAAAAAGTAAAATCACAAAAATACTGAACTTAGCGGAAAATCTAATCGGAAAGTCCATAATAACATGGCAAAATCAAATAACAAAACATATCAAAAACGAATGGACAAGAACTTGGCACCAGAAAGAATGTTCTGTATACTTGGTGCAAGGATAACGTCATGACCAGCAGTGGATCAATGAATTGTGGTTACAGAACGTGGGATATATTCGTGCGAAGTCTCGTTTGCTGATATAAAACAATTGTCAAAAGCCGTGCACATTTTTTTGTCAGATATCGATGAAACAACAAGTGGCTCATACTAATAAAATTGAGAATGGAAATGGGGAATGTTTCAAAGGGACAACAACCCGTCCATAGAACAGACGACAGCAGAAGGTCGCTTATAGGTCTTCGATGCAGCAAGAAATTCCCGCACCCGGAGGCGTCCGTCAGCTGGCCCCTTAACACACACATATATACTAGTTTAGTGATAATGAACGCCATACTAAACTCCAAATTATACACAATAAACCAAAATTGAAAATATATCATGACTAAAAAAGGTCAGAGGTTCCTGACTTGGGACAGGCGCAAATATGCGGCGGGGTTAAACATGTTCATGAGATCTCAACCCTCCCCATATACATCTAGCCACTGCAGAAAAGTAAACGCATAACAATACGCACATTAAAATTCAGTTCAAGAGAAGTCTGAGTCTGATGTCCGAAGATGTAACAAAAGAAAATAAACAAAATGAAAATAATACATAAATAACAACAGACTACTACTAGCAGTTAACTGACATGCCAGCTCCAGACCTCAATTAAACTGATTGAAAGATCATCGTATGAATATCAGGCACAATCCCTCCCGTTAGGGGTTTAGTATCATACCATCATAACATATGAGAAGAACATAACCCGTGTCATGCCATCGACTGATTTTTAAATAAATGTGTTTAGTCCCGATGCAAAGACCCTATAGGTATATCAATATTAAAGCCAAAATATGCAATCTTTAATGACATGACAACAGTATCGTAACTATGTCCCTTCTTAATCAGTCTATTTAAAGGTTTGGTTAGCTTCTGAGGTGAATACTGACATTTTTGTGCTTAAAAACGAATTTTACCATAAAAGATTGGATGTGAAATACCTGAACGTATACGAAGTCTGCATGTTGAGCTAGGTAATTGAAAAAATCATTAAAATAAAAGGAAACAATATTGTTTTATTCATAATGCATTGCTTCATTGGCATTGACCACACGCCCATTGCAAAACAAACTGTTCAGATTTAATAATGAAAAGGCTGACCTCGCATTGATATACGATATATACATTTGTCTTTTTAAATTTTATTAACGTGCTACTGCCAACAATTCTAGAATAACATGTGCATCATTATTGGAGTCGGATGAACATACAGAAAGTTAACAGTTATTTCAATCAATTTCATTTTTTTTTACAGACTGTAGACTGGACTGTTCTAGCAAAAGAGCATCTCCGTAGAGAATTAGAAGATCCTAGTTTTTAAAACATAGTTTCATGAATATCAATAATGTGGTCATTTTTATAAATTTCCTGTTTACAAAACATTGAATTTTACGAAAAACTAAGGATTTTCTTATTCCAGGCATAGATTACCTTAGCCGTATTTGGCACAACTTTTTGGAATTTTGGATCTTCAATGCTCTTCAACTTTGAACTTGTTTGGCTTTATAAATATTTTGATATGAGCGTCACTGATGAGTCTTATGTAGACGAAACGCGCGTCTGGCGTACTAAATTACAATCCTGGTACCTTTGATAACTATATTCATGAGCCAATTTGTTGAGATATTTTGACAGATGTCTGTTGTTTGATAGAGTGATTCATAGGACACCCTATACTAGTAAATCTCATATCACCTACTTTCAGACCAAATGGCTGACCACATATGGCTCGTTTGATTGACAGATGATGTTCTATAATTGCCTTTGAAAATCTTGTAGATGCAAATCACTAATATACCTGATGTGGTGATGCTGAGACTATTTCACACTATTATAATTATTATTGAAAAAGTAAGCTGCATGCATACCTTTTAAAGTGTAAACTCTATCGAAATTAACCAGTCTTTGATGATTGTTAACTTTTGGTGTATTAGCTCTTCGATAATTCGCGTTTAATTAAAAAAATACTTAATACCCAGACACATGCACAAGTGAGAAGTCCCTGCTAGGATCATAAAATTCGTCAGTCATGTTAAGAAATTTGATCTGTGGTACCCCTCTTCGTATCAAATATACGGTCTCTAAAAATACCGCAAAGGAGTTTGATAAGTGGAAAAGTGATTTATTACGAAAACTTTCTTTGTTTAAAACACTACAAGTATGTCGAAAGAAATCATCCTTATGTAGCGATAACAAAAGATCCGCCATATTGGATTCAAAGGTCTATCAAAGGCAAATAGGGTCACTGTATGCTGATAATATCTCTGCATGTTTTGATACTGAAACACATTTAAAGACTTTAAAATAGCCTATCTAAGTTTAAAGTTACGTTTTTTGTAACTATTTGCAATGTGTCCCGTTCTCAAAACAACTGCATTCGTCTTCTGAAATACCGTTATTTTAATTTTTTACATAATATATGGAGGCAACCATTTTGTCTAACCGCATTGGGTCACATGTTTCAATCACATGTTTTTCGCCAAATCTCTGACGTAGAACGCATTTGAGCACATAAATAGAAAGAAGATAAATGGCGGAATCCAGCGATATGAAATAAAAAGGGGGGTCTCAATCTTATTTTAACAATGTTGTAGCTTGAAAATCGTCAATTTCAGAACAATATTTCTTAATGAAAATACAAAGGGCGAACAAAAGCACCTATGAAGAATGAAAATAATGTATTTCAACAGTATAAATAGCAAAAACAAGGACACATCGGTAGCTGCGCAAATCATTTTAAGAAAGGGGGCGGTGCTTTAGCATGCTTAGTCGCTAGTATATGCCAACTTTTATCCTTTGTAGCATCCTGGAGATTCTGACACTAACACTACTAACACTAGCACAAGCACTTTCTCTTCACGTTCTTCTCAAACTGATATCGTACACCATTTCATCGAGGAACATGTTTATTATACTCGCAATATTTACACTGAAGATTTATTTAAAAATGAATCGATCATCCAAGAGGCCACATTGTCTTGTGATTCACTTCCTGGAGGCTTCCCACAGGACGTATAAGTGCAAACAATGTTGAGTGGAGACTATAGGCCCAATAAAGAATGCCAGTTTAATCGCTTCAATACCATTAAACATCAGGTTATCAAATATTTATACAGGCAATACCGTTGAAACAGAAGGTGCATATATGTTGAAAACTACAGAAGAAACTCAAACAATTGTAACATTTCTTTATAATATATACTCGTACATAATTAATTTAAATTAAAGATATGGCTGAAATTAATATGAAATATAAAGTCATACTTCAAAAAGTTAAAAGTGAAGAAATTAGAGCTTGTAAGCGATTTACAGATTCTTCAATTAGTGCTTTAAAGAAATCCGTGCAAACAATTTAAAAAAAAGGGTGAATCTTTAAACAAATCAAAAAGCAGAGAAGGATTTTATGAAAAAAATTTAAATTTTCAAAATGCTGTATATACTTTTCCTATAAGGACCGAAACTATTAAAAGTACTTCGACTGTCAATAACATGAATATACAAAGATTGAATTTGATGTTGTCTCAAATGCAAATAACAGAAGACTTAAGCGGTAAAACAAATACATGTCTCTTGAATGACGAAACCTCGAAGTTTTGTGGGAAATATGAAGGTTTTCCTGTGTCCGATAGTGATGATAAACTTTGGGTCCTAGGGCTTAGACATTTACTTACAAAGTCTGGGAGTGATACACTTTGTACCTTTAAAGAAATTTGAGGACATTACTGAAGCTGGTAAACTTTGTAAAAATGATGTTAATAAACAAATATTGTTAAACATTACTTCAACTATGTCTGACAAGGCTGCGACAAAAATTAAATTTAATACCTTATTAGAGGAATATAGAACTCAAATACTTGAAGAGAAACTTGGAGATGCATGGAACAATGTGACTGATTTAGAGGAAACATCAGTTTCAAATTTAATAAGTTTTTTTGTGGACTTCACGCATTAGTCCATGCTGCTGAATCTGCATCATCTTGTTCGGTGGAGTATGAAAAGGGTGCTTTTGAAAAGACACCGCCGATACATTATCCAACTTTCAGGAAAACAACTGAATCAGGATGCCTTCGGTTAAGGATTGAATGTTAATATGGTGACATAGATTTGTTATAGTCATATACATGCTATGTAAATATGTATGATATATCTTTTGTGTGAATAATTATTATATGAACACTCAACTTAGTGATTTATTGACTATAAACCATATTGCCAAAGGAATCTGGACCTAAAGCTATACCGACCCAAAGCTCTGAGTTAGTTCCCCTGCAAAACATATGATACGTACTGGACTGCAGAATGTCAGTTAGTTCCCCTGCAAAAAAAATATGATGCGTACTGGACTGCAAAATGTCAGCTAGTACCCCCACATGTTGACATGCGATCCAGCCTAGACATAGAGATACCATAGTACTGCTATATGTTATACTAGAACTCTATTACAGACCGTTTAAGTCAAAATATGCACCATTATTCAATAAACAGTCGATTGACAGAATAAAGGCGGATTTTCGAAAAACGTTTTCCTACACAACTTTTTTTTATTTTACTAGATATCAACTTGATTTTTGTTGCATTGATTTTCTCTTGAAACGAGCTTTAATTTGATATATATGAAGTGTATATATATTGACGAATTTTTCAAATTTGGTCGGTTATCGCTACCTTATGATATATCAAATAACATCAATCGAATCGTACATTTTTGTCTATTAGAATGGTAAATAGTTATCAAAGGTACCAGGATTATAATTTTGTACGCCAGACGCGCGTTTCGTCTACATAAGACTCATCAGTGACGCTCATATCAAAATATTTATAAAGCCAAACAAGTACAAAGTTGAGCATTGAGGATACCTCGACCTAGAGGAGGAAGACAACTTAAGGCCTGTAAGAGCACAAGAGACAAACAAAGGGGTATTGTCTGTACAACCACAGGTTACGGCAGTTTCTAAACCATAAATTCATATTAAAGTTTAGGAAACGTGTCATTTTACTTGAAAAATAAAAATTTATTTAATTTTGATCATGCACAAGAAAGATTTCTTGGCACCATGAAGCCATTTAAGTGCCAAGCCACTTTGACATTTTGTTTATTTACAATAATTTGATCATCTATGATAAATTTTATTTACAAAGTTAGGTTTATATACACAAGTTCAAGAAAAATACCAAAATATTTTTGTAGAAATTAGAATTAGAATTTTATTTGAAGAAAATAATCAGCAAAAAATGAATTGTGACTTTCTGTCCTACATTATATTGAAAATATCTTTGACGTTATAGTACATAGTTAAATTGTATTTAAGGTCGTGAGGTGAGAATAAAATACATCTTGTGTATGACAACGGATTACTCGCTTTCGATGGCTATTTAGTTAGAGATATCGTCTATTAAACGGTGTTGTTGTAAAGCATAACATTCTTATCAAGTCATACATTACAATTTTAGTCACGCTGGTCGATTGAAAGTAATTTTGTTGATTCAGGTATGAAGTATTATTACAATTTAGTTTGTTCGTTGATGTTAACAACAACTGTACACTTACAATCGAAGGATGTTATAAACATACATCTATAATTATGTTATATCTTTGTACATGATGAATATGATCTAGCGCTATGTGAAAAAGTTATATTTAAAAATAACTTTGTTGTTTGTAGTACTAACTGCTATCTCTTCATTGGTACTAACAACGACAAACTTTCTTTCTGTCTTCCGGTTGACACGTCAGCTTGTAATTTCTTGGAATTGTAAGATGGTGCATATCTATGAAAGTTTGGGCAGTAACACCCTCCTAGTGCAGTCACCACTATCCCAGTACTGATGTTCGATAGTATCGGAGATGCGACATGTATCCATTCAGAGAACTGATTGATAATTATATGAAGTCCTGTACGAAAGTCATAAATCGATTGAGAGAAAACAATCCGGGTATCAAACCAATATTTAGGTAAACTATACGGGGAAAACAACGGAAACACTGAAGTGCAACCAATATTCAAAACTACAATGCAACACCCAGAAACGAATGATAAGATAAGAACTGCCATTTTCCTAACTTGGTACGGGACATCATAAGAACGAATGTTGGGTTGAACCAAGTGTCGCACTGTTTCTGTTATCACAGTGGCTATTGGGAATATCACTGACCCATCCAGATTATGTACATGTAGGGGACAGGCTATTGTTCTCACAGCGTCTATGGGGAATATAACTTTCCCATCCATATTCTTTGCATGTAAGTGACTTGTTTCTGGTCTCACATGGAGAATGTCTCTATCCAATCCAGATACTGTACAATAGATGGACAGTTTTTTGTTCTTGCAGCGTCTATG
Source organism: Mytilus galloprovincialis (assembly GCF_965363235.1). Taxonomy (NCBI): domain Eukaryota; kingdom Metazoa; phylum Mollusca; class Bivalvia; order Mytilida; family Mytilidae; genus Mytilus; species Mytilus galloprovincialis. The sequence goes on along the minus strand of NC_134848.1, from coordinate 46,018,461 downwards.
AGGAATATCGCTGTCTCATCCTGATTATGTGCACATGAAGGACAGATTTTCTCGTCTCACAGCGGCTATAAAGAAAATCACTATTAATAGTTCTCCTTATACTATCTGATTGATGACTGAGAAATATGTTCTATTTATATTGTACAAAGTAAAGCAGTTGATCTTTTACACTTTTCTAAGCATTATTTTAGATGTATTCTCTGAATCCCTCTTCCAACCATTCCAATAAACATCACTTTTGTCGTTCTGTCCACCTTGAAAGTACTGTTCTTTAAGATTGACATTGGTATAATTATTAAACGACCGGGCTCCAATGCATTATGTCCCCAAGGGTGACTGGGGTATAGAAATATGGTCACTTGGTCTTCTCCCGACCGGCAGTAAAACGCTTGCCGAAGTGGGGCGTCCGTTTGGCTGTGCGGGATGTATCAAGTTCGCAGTCACGTCCGGTCAGAAGGGGGACGTTAAATCCGATGCCTCGTGTAAAGAGAGTGCCACGCTCTTTGCACGTTAAGAACCCTTGCAACAACTCTCTGAGGGGTCCGTAAGTGGCCTGTTGCAAGGCAAACTTTCTGTCCCTATCCAATAAACCCTCCTTTTCCGGTGGCAGTCCAAATTTCCCCGACCATCATCCTAGATGGCCTCTATTGTACCAACCTACCTATTGTATTTATTGTTAACTTGTTCTCGTCCTGAATATGCATGAAATATTTGCCACTGGACGTTAAGCAACCAACAATCAATCAATCAATCCAATGCATTATTCATTATTGGTATCCTTTCCATTGTATAGAAGTGATTTTAAAGCAATTGTCAAAAACAAGACTAAAGAAAGAAAAAATGATTAGATTTTTTAATGTCGTTGAGTTTGTGTAATATTAAGACACCTTTTTCAATGCGCCCATTAATCACCGTTTAAATACTATTATAGTAATATTCTGTTACTCGACAAAAACACCTCCACACAAACTTAATTGCTCAAAGCTAGCAAATAAGTAACGTTTAAATAATGATTGATTATTGGTAAGTCTACCTCCAGTGGCAAGTATTTTCTGCATATTTTTTTAAGAGAACAAGAAATAGAGGCGTGTAGGATTAAGGTCGCAGATATATAGACATGCCGCGAGAAATGAGGGAAAATAGGAGAATGTCGGTAATTAAGCCTCGCAACAGGTCAATTCCGGGCTCCCTAAAAAGTTGTTGCAAGAGTTCTTAACGTAGATAGAAAGACCGTGGCACTCTCTTTATATGAGGCATCAGTTTTAACGTTCTTATTGTGATCGGACGTTGCTGCTAATTTATATATCCCACACATCTTAACGGACGCCCCATTTAAGCGAAGGTTTTACTGCGGGTCGGAGAAAGACCAATGGTGACCATGATTCTATTCCGCAGTCACCATTTGGGGGTAAATAAATAATGAAATAACCCGTAAGTTGCAATACACACTATTATCCCTCTTTCAAGTTGTGCCGTTCAGTCCATCATGAAAGTACCGACCGTTAAGATTGAAATTGGTACAATTCTTATACCACCAGGCTCCATTGCTGAAATATGCTACAAGTTAGATGGCGATTATCAATTTTTAAGGTATTTGTAGTGTACTAGTTTCTTTGTTCGTATCTGTACAATCGTAAAAGATTGATTTCTAATCAATTAGTCTATTAGCGACATTCAACTGAAAACCGGAACTATTTTTTAACTCATGGATTGTTTTACAATACCAACGGCATGTATTTTTTAAATAAAGAAGCAAAAAATACCTAAAAGACATTCAAACTCGAAGATCGAAAATAAACTGACATTAAGACAATGCCATGGCTATAAAAGGATCTACACCGTGACGATTTGGGTAACTCCAAAGAAAAAATCAAAATATGGGAAAACTAATTGTGTTTCTTTTATAATAAACAGCGCACACACAATTCATTGTTATACACTGAATGATTAAGAATTTCATGATTTATAGGAAATTGAAAATGAAACAGTGTGATTGGAAAATACCACTGATTATTTAATAATCAAAAGGAAAGTTAATTAATTTATTCTGCAGAATGACATAATACCCTACACACAAATACCAAATATGGTTACTTGGTCTTCTCCCGACCGTCAGTAAAACGCTTACCGAAGTGGGGCGTCCGTTTGTCTGTGCGTGATGTATCAATTTCGCGGTTACGTCCGGTCAGAAGGGGGACGTTAAATCCGATGCCTTGTGTAAAGAGAGGGCCACGCTCTTTGCACGTTAAGAACCCTTGCAACAACTCTTTGAGGGGTCCGTAGGTAGCCTGTTGCAAGGCAAAATTTATGTCCCTATCCAATATACCCTCATTTTCGAGTGGCAGTCCAAATTCTTAACGACCATCATTCTAGATGGCCTCTATTACAACAACCTACCTATTGTATTTATTGTTAACTTGTTCTCGTCCTGAAAATGCATGAAATATTTGCCACTGGACGTTAAGCAACCAACAATCAATCAATCAATAAATTTATAAAAGCTAACAAGTAAAATAAGAATCAAATAATTAAAACTAATCAAAACATTAAAATACAAAATGAGGCCAAATGTCACCAAAATATTTTTTCTGTCGTTCATCCCACTTTTAAAGTACCATCCGTAAAGATTGACATTGGTACAATTTATATACCACCAGGCTCCATTGAAATGATTTGCAGTTAGATAGATAGCGACATGTTAGTATATAAGTGATTTGTTATATGCTGTCCAAAAATCACTGACATCGTATAAGAGTGACTGGGGTATAGAAATATGGTCACTTGGTCTTCTCCCGCCCGTTTGGCTGTGCGGGATGTATCAAGTTCGCAGTCACGTGCGGTCGGAATGGGGACGTTAAATCCGATATCTCGTGTAAAGAGAGTGCCACGCTCTTTGCACGTTACGAATTCTTGCAACAACTCTTTGAGGGGTCCGTAGGTGGCCTGTTTCTGTCCCTATTCAATATACCCTCATTTTCCAGTGGCAGTCCAAATTTCCACGACCAACATCCCAGATGACCTCTATTGTGACAAGACCTACCTATTGTATTTATTGTGAACTTGTTCTCTTCCTGAATATGCATGAAATATTTGCCACTGGACGTTAAGCAACCAACAATCAATCGTATAGGAGTGATTCTAAGCTATTGTTTACATATGATTTTCAACTTCGAATTAAATCAGAATAAGAAGTCATGGATTGTGTTTAATGTACAGACAGAATCATATATTAAACCTATAACATGTTTTATAGAGTAATGTCCAGTACCTATCTAATTTAAATTTCTACACCGTGAACATTTCGGTAAGGCATATCGTTATTACCAAACTCGAATTAAAATGTGAAATTGATTCCATGGATTTATTCCTGAAAAATAAATGAAATCAATCATGATAATATTCTTAGCAATTAAATCATGAAACACACATTATTGAAGATGAAGAAATGTGAGTGCCAAGTCCTACTGTTAATGGATCAAACACAGGACAGTTAAATATTTCATTAATATTATGTGTATGACGATTACTTCCAAATCCAAATCAAAATTGATCAATGCTATCAAATAAAGTAAGCAACAGTATACATAAAAAATAATCGAAGAGCTGAGATAAACAAATGTTCGAAGTAAAGTAGTTTGATCTTTATTCTGGTTGATGCACTTTTCTAAGCATTATTTTAGAAGTTATTTTGGAATATTCCCTCTTCCGACGTAATTTATAAACGACAATTATGTAGCTTGCAAGGGACTTGTTTCTGTTTTCAGATCGGCTATGAGGAGTATCACTATCCCATCCCGATTCTGTGCATGTAAGGGACTTGTTACTGTTCTCACAGTGATCATGGGTAAAATCGCTTTCCCATCAAGATTCTGTGCATTTGATTGAAAACTAAAATCTCAAAAATACTGAACTCCGAGGAAAATCAAATCGGAAAGTCCAGAACTGTCATATTCCGGACAATAGTGACTTGATTCTGTTCACTCAGCGGCTATGGGGAATATCATTATCCTACTCATACTGTCCATCTAAGTGACATGTTTTTGTTCTCGGATCAGGATGAGAAATTTAATTATCCCAACCGGATTCTGTGCATGTAAGTGACTTGTTTCTGTATTCACAGCTACTATGGAGAATATGGACGTTAAATCCGATGCCTCGTGTAAGGAGAGTGCCACGCTCTTTGCACGTTAAGAACAATTGCAACAACTCTTTGAGTGGTTCGTAGGTGGCCTGTTACAAGGCAAAATTTCTGTCCCTATCCAATATACCCTAATTTTCCAGTGGCAGTACAAATTTCCCCGACCATCATCCTAGATGGCCTCTATAATTTCAAGACCTACCTATAGTATTTATTGTGAACTTGTCCTCGTCCTGAATATGCATGAAATATTTGCCACTGGACGTTAAGCAACCAACAATCAATCAATCAATCAATTCCATTCATTTTTTGTGCATGTAAGTGACTGATTTCTGTTCTCAGAGTGACTGGAGAATATCACTATCCCATCCAGATTTTGTGGATTTAAGTGACTTGTTTCTGTTCTCGCAGCAACGGAAGAATATCTGTATCCCATCCAGATTCTGTACATGTAAGCGACTTGTTTTTGTTCTCACAGCGACTATGGAGTATATCTCTATTCCTTCCATTCTTTGTGCATGTATACGTATGTACGTGACTTGTTTTTGTTTTCACAGCGACTATGGAGAATATCGCAATCCCACCCAGATTCTGTGCATTTGTGTGACTTGTTTCTGTTCTAAGCGGCTATGGGGAATATCATTTTCCAATCCTGGTTGTGTGCATGTGATGCACTTTTTATGGTCTGACAGGGGCTATGGGGAATATCACTATCCCATCATTTAAGTAAGTGACTGGTGTCTTGTCTCACAGTGGCTATGAGGAATATCGCTATTCCAGCCTGACTCTGTGCATGTTATGGGCTTGTTTTTGTTCTCACAGCGGCAATGGGGATATTAATATCCTATCCTGATTCTGTGCATGTAATTAACTTGTTTCTGTATTAACAGCTACTATGGAGAATATCTCTATTCCATCAATTTTTTGTGCATGTAAGTGACTGGAGAATATCATTATCCGACCCAGATTCTGTGGATTTAAGTGACTTGTTTCTGTACTCACAGCGACTATGGAGAATATCGCTATCCCAACCAGATTCTGTGCATTTCTGTGACTTGTTTCTGTTATAAGCGGCTATGGGGAAAATCATTTTTAATCCTGATTGGGTGCATGTGATGCACTTTTCATGGTCTCACAGTGGCTATGGGGAATATTACTATCCCATCCAGATTCTTTGCATTTAAGTAAGTGACAGATTTCTGGTCTCACAGTGGCTATGAGGAATATCGCTATTCCAGCCTCATTTTTAGCTCACCTGTCCCGAAGGGATAAGTGAGCTTATGCCATCACTTGGCGTCCGTCGTCTGTCGTCGTAAACTATTTCAAGAATCTTCTCCTCTGAAACTACTGGGCCAAATACTTTCAAACTTTAACTGAATGTTCCTTAGGGTATCTAATTTATAAATTGTATCCGAAGTTTTGATCTATCAACAAACATGGTCAACAAACATGGTCGCCATTGCTAAAAATAGAACATAGGGGTCAAATGCAGTTTTTGGCTTATAACTCAAAAACCAAAGCATTTAGAGCAAATCTGACGTGGGTAATATTGTTTATCAGGTCAAGATCTATCTGCCCTGAAATTTTCAGATGAATCAGACAACCTGTTGTTGGGTTGCTGCCCCTGAATTGATAATTTTAAGGAAATTTTGCTGTTTTTGTTTATTATCTTGAATATAATTATAGATAGAAATAAACTGTAAACAGCAATAATGTTCAGCAAAGTAAGATCTTCAATTAAGTCAAATTGACCAAAATTGTCATTTGACCACTTAAGGAGTTATTGCCCTTTAAAGACTTTTTTCACAATTTTGTTCATCATGTTGACTTACTTTAAAAATCTTCTCCTTTGAAACTGCTGTATCAATTTCAGCCAAACTTAGGCTAAATGAGTTTCAGAGTATCTAGTATAAATTTTATATTTTATTTCCTTGTATGTCAAGAAACATAGCTCCTATGGCTAAAATAGAACATAGGAGAAAATGATTATTTTTTTTGGCTTTTGAAGAAAATAGGACGATCCAAAAAACATTTAAATAAATTGAAAAGCCAAAATAATCATTTATGAGAGATTTAACCAAAAGAATTAAGGTGAGCGATTCAGGCTCTTGAGAGCCTCATGTTTTTAATGTTATCGACACGTTTCTGGTATCACAGCGACTATGGAGAATATCACCATCACATCCAGACTGTGTGCATGTAAGTACCTTGTTTCAGTTCTTACAGCTGCTTTGAGAAATATCGCTGTCTCATCCAGAATCTGCACGTAATGGCAAGATTTTTGGTCTCTGAAGAATGTCGCAGTCTCATCCAGAATATGTGCATATAATGGACAAATTTTTGGTCTCATAACGGCCATAGAGAATATTACTATTCCATCCTGATGCTGTACATGTTATTGATTTGTTTCTAACTTCTTAATATCTCTTGTTACAGGAAAAGTTTGTTCTAGCATCAACGTCTGTACCGGTAATAATATTTTTTCCGGTTAGAGTCAGTTCCAGCGAAATATCTTTTTATGAGATGGAAAAAAAACATACTCAAATCAAGAAGTCAAAATAAAAGTCTATGGATGAACAAAATAGAGACAGTTAAATTATAGTTCTCCTGACGTGTATGTTATCATATTACATGACTGATGACGGAGCACTATGTTCTATTTACAATGTACAAAGTAAAGCATAATCTCTATCCTTGTTGATACACGTTTTCTAAGCATTACTTTAGAAGTTTTCTCTGAATCCCTCTTTCAACGATTCGAATAAATATTGCTTATGTCGTTCAGTCCACCTTGAATGTACTGTTCGTTAAGATTGACATTGATACAACTGTTATACCACCGTGCTCCGATGGTATACATTGCAATTGGATAGTTTGTGATATGTTAGTATCTCCGGTCAAATTATTCATTATTGGCATCCTTTTTATTGTAAAGGAGTGATTTCAAAACAATTATCTAAAAACTTTCCTAACGAATGAAAAAAGATTTTTTTAATGTCATTGAGTGTGTATATTATGACGACATCTTTTTCAATACGCCTAATATTCACCGTTTAAATACTTCATTAATATTCTGTTGCAAGACAATCCCCCAAGGGTGACTAGGGAATAGAAATATGGTCACTTGGTCTTCTCCCGACCGGCAGTAAAACGCCTGCCGAAGTGGGGCGTCCGTTTGGCTGTGCCACGCTCTTTGCACGTTAAGAACCCCTGCAACAACTCTTTGAGGGCCCGTAGGTGGCCTGTTGCAAGGCAAAATTATTGTCCCTATCCAATATACCCTCATTTTCCCGTGGCAGTCCAATTTTTCCCGACCAACATCCCAAATGGCCTCTATTATGACAAGACCTACCTGTTGTATTTATTGTGCACTTGTTCTCGTCCTGAATATGCATGAAATATTTGCCACTGGACGTTAAGCAACCAACAATCAATCAATCTTCCTTTCTTTATAATTAAAACTGTAGCCATATTATCACAGTAAAATAGGATACGCTTCCCTGACCACTCATCACCCCATATAATAGCAGCAGTTATTATCAGATATAATTCCATGTAAGCCGTAGACAATGATAATTCCGTATCTAATTTCATTTCTACGGGCCACAACGCTTGAAACCAACGATTTTTTAAATAACCTCCAAATCCCACGGTTGACGCAGAATCGGTATATAAATCAAAATCAGACGCATTTACTATATCATCATCAATAAAGAAAGAAATTCCATTCCACTAATCTAAGAACTTATGCCACAATGATAAATCAGTTCTACAACTAGAATTTAAAGTCACATGGTGATGAAGTTCTTTAACAGAGTGAGCTAAGTTAAGTAGATAAGATATAAACGAACTCCCAGGAATAATTACTCTCATAGCAAAATTTAAATGACCCAATAAACTTAACATCTCACGTTTTGTACATGTTTTGCGATTGAGGAAAAACAATAGGTATTCCTTGATTCGACATAATTTATCTTCGGGTAATCTAGCTTCCATACGAATAGTGTCCAATATTATACCCAAGTATTCGATGCATGTTACCGGTCTAAAGTTTTATGTTTTGCGATCGGAATTTCAAGTGAAACACGGAAACTAAGATTTTCATAGTAGCGTCGACATTTGCTGGCGGTCTGTCGATTGTTAAGAAATCTTTTAGTAGATGTAGAACTGTATTAATTCCATAATTATTGTGTAAAATCCAACACATAGCGATAGATAAATTGTCAAAAATTTTAGGACTTGAACGACACCCAAATGCTAATCTAGTGTAAAAGTAATACATAAATTTTCCCATTTAAATCCATATAAATGCCATAAACTCGGATGAATAGAGAATAATTTAAATGCATTAGATACGTCCAATTTACAACACCTTGAGGCAAAACCGTATTCTTTGATGATTTTAATGGCATCATCGATTTTAATATAAGAAATCTTCTTTATTGATGAGGTCGTTGACACTACTATGCTCATCACTATTGTGAGGTGAAGATAAATCAAGTATAAGTCTTTTCTTCTTAGAATATTTACCTTCAACAATACTAACAGGACTAACCCTGTATATATCAAAAAGTGCTTTCGTAAATGGGCCTATAACAAAATTATTGTCTAACTCTGATTTGACTAATCCGGAAACGTCATCTGGACATTTTGTAGTAGAAAGCGAAAATAAAAGCAGGTTTTTACATTCTAAGACCTTTTCCGGTAAAGATGATAAGCCCGTAAAAAACCCTTTACGTAACCCGTTAATTAATGAATTTACGAAATATCCATCTGGATGTCTTTGTAGCTCCCACGCTAACTTATCTACATTAATTGGTGTCGTGGCATGCATTAACACATTATCATTATCTAGTCATATATTTGCTTGTTTGGTTGTTTTTGGTACACCATTTGTAGAGGGTTTGATTTGAGTTGACGATTTTATATTCATGTCAACATGAGCATAGCGGCACGCGGATCCCTGTGGCAATTACCAGCGAGATAATAGTTGCAGACTTCTTTCTTTTGTGGAATAGCTTTGGTCTTCCGTATGGGTCAATATCGGCTGATTGTGGTTTAGAATACGGTGTTGTAGGATTCCGTTTTTGTTGGAAATAATTGTTTTTTCCCTGTGAGGTATCAGATAAGTTACACATCTCAGTGCTATGCAATGAACGTCCTCATACGCCACATGTATTGATAGCTCTCCCTAAGCAAACTGAAGAATACAGTTTCTCATCTCTAATTGACCAGTCAACGGTCAAACCTTTTGTTAATTTAATTGCCGCAACTTTCTTAGCGAAGGCCTTATGATATTCATAGAAAAAGTTACCTTTAAACTTCGACGCCATTTTTATGATGTCTTGTAAAAACATGTCCAGTTCTACCCGACGATCTTCGAATTCGCAAACAATATTTTTGTAAATGTTAAATGCCTCTATGTATTCGTGGGTGGATAAATCACGCTGCAGGCTATGATCTTTTGGTTTAAGAAGAAGAATAGATCCATCTGCCTCTATTTGCTGAGTATCACTTTGATTTTCATTTACATGAATTAGCAAAGAAACTAAATTAATGTACTTGCCTTCTTTAATATTTTGTCGCTGGGTTTGTGACACTGTTTGCATGTGAGGGAACATACCAGCAGACACTTTCCCGGATGCACTATATCCCTGTGTTTCGATTAATTGAGATGACGAATGAATTTGAGTACCAGAATTATGCGATATATCACTCCCGGAAGCATTCTTTTGAAGATCCACTACTGTTTTAAGAATTTCTCCTTGACTTTTAACTGTTTCGGTCAGCGATTTAACATTGGCCGATACTTCACAAATAGTGTTCTTTGATATGATATCATTAACTTCTGTGTCATCAGTTGTTTGCACATTAACATCAAGCATAGCTTGACGATTAGCGTTTAACAAAGCTTGTAATTGTTTTTGACTAAATGAAGCATGATCATTAACTCCAATCACAACAAGTTCTGCTATTAATTCCTCTTTTGATTTTTTGCTTGAATTAGTTGAATCGACAACGGTAGCGGATTTTCGTTTTCTCGAAGCCATTTTAAATAATTACAAACAAGAATGTGTCCAAAGTACACGGATGCCCCACTCGCACTATCATTTTCCATGTTCAATGGACCGTGAAATTGTGTAAAAAAATATAATTAGGCATTAAAATTAGAAAGATAATATCATAGGATATATGTGTACTAAGTTTCAAGTTGATTGGGCTTCAACTTCATCAAAAACTACCTTGACCAAAAACATTAACCTGAAACTCGCTATGTTCAGTGAACCGTGGAATTGGGGTCAAAAGTTTAATTCGGCTTTAAAATTTGAAAGATCATATCATAAGGAACATGTGTACTAAGTTTGGACTTCAACTTCATCAAAAACTACCTTGACCAAAAACTTTAACCTGAAGCGGGACAGACGGACGGACGAACGAACAGACAGACGGACGAACGGACGCACAGACCAGAAAACATAATGCCCTTCTACTATCGTAGGTGGGGCATACTAAAAATATTACATAAAATAAACATGTGTATCTAATTCATATAACAATTACAACTACAACTTAACCAAATTTCTAATGTACCATAGACAAGTAAGGGAGGACTTACTTAAGATTGACATGCCTTATATCAAACAAGATAGACTATTAACATTGCGGTCAGACAATTCCCAGACTTCAATAAATAAGTCAAGATTAAAAGATAAAGTAAACAAATGGCATTTGCAAGGAAATAAACACTTACATAAACTTTAATTAATGAACATTAATACACATTTATGGTCTCGTAATTCGTAATAAAATGTGAAATTGACCGTTTGGCTTTATTCCAAATAAGTGCCACTTAAGGAAGGACGAAAAAAATATTTTGATCTTAATCCTGGTTGATACACTTTTCTTAGCATTGTAAACTTTGTTTGGGTATGGTTGGACAGAGTTAGTGGACTTGCTGATGTTTGTATGTGTAATGTGGGTGACCGTGTACTGCTTGTGTGAACTTGTGCTGGAACTGCACTGAACTGGAACATAGAATACTGGAATAAGAACAAGCTTGTATATAAATATATGTTTATTGTTTGCTGGTCACGAATGCAAGTGTATAATAACAATACAATGAACAATAAACATAAATAAAAACATACATATAGAAACATGAATACAATGGTATTTGAATAATGCGAATAAGAAAAATCAACCCACCCAAAAGTATAGTTCACTTTGAATGATAGCTCACTTGAAATAATAAAATATGAATTGAACTAGGGGAATGAAATATAAAAATGAAATATAAATATGAACTTAAACTGGGGGAATGGAATATAAATAAAGGGAGATAATTTGAATAGTATATTTTACAGTTTCCATGGAAACAATGCCAAAGTAAGTTCATCTCATTTAAACTTGTTTCTCAATACACAATTTATGTAATTCTTACTAAACTGTATAAAACATTTAACCAAAAGCTATGTACAATGTGCCAGATAAATATAACTGAAACACAAATAAAACATGAATGCAAGAGCACCCCCTTTTCTATGCACTGGCCGTTTGAATGAACAATTGCCATGAGAAAATATTTATAACCTATGTGCATGAAGAATTGAACGTTACGCATAATAGCATGATTAATTGAACACTATAAAACACCTTGAATAGTCGAATGAATGAAGAACACATCTTTTTCTATTTTGTCAAAATAAATATAAAAAAGAAGATGTGGTATGATTGCCAATGAGACAACTATCCACAAAAGACACAGACATTAACAACTGTAGGTCACCGTACGGCCTTCAACAATGAGCAAAGCCCATACCGCATAGTCGGCTATAAAAGGCCCCGATAAGACAATGTAAAACAATTCAAACGAGAAAACTAACGGCCTTATTTATGTAAAAAAATGAACGAAAAACAAATATGTAACACATAAACAAACGACAACCACTGAATTACAGGCTCCTGACTTGGGACAGGCACATACATAAATAATGTGGTGGGGTTAAAACGCTACTTCAATAAGGGGAGTAACTCTGCAGTGATATGAACAATGACCCCAAAATAAAAGAACTTTAAGTACTTAAACATGTTAAAGAAAACCGTAACTAACTTTATACAAAATATCTATTAAATCCTTAAACAAATTAAAATAGTAAAATGCTTGAAAATGTCGCATCGTTTAATTATCTAACTGAAATTGAATAAAGCATATTGAAACACGCGCATATTAAAATAAAACGCATTGAAAATAACAAAACTATTAACAAAAACAATTGAATACTTATTTTGAACTCTTGAAACTTTAGAAAAAAACTTGAATTAAAAGAATATACTCTTGTTATTATAATTGAATATATTTTGTATAAAGAATTCCATTTCGAGTACGCAAACTAACTTAATTTAAATAAAAAATATAAAAATAATGTAATTTATGAACTAAGTATAAATGCAAAATATATGAATATGAACAAAAATGCTACTTATTCTGTTTTAAAACTTTGTATTAAGAAATATATAATAAATAAACTTCACTCACCTGGAATAAGAACAAGCTTGTATAAAAATAGATGTTTCTTGTTTGCTGGTCACGATTTCATATATCTGTAAAGTTCTTAAACTTGGAAATTAACTTTTATTATAAAATTCACGAAAATAAGAATCTTTATTAAAACATATAAATATATACAATAAAACATAAAAATCTGAAACAAGAAGTGAAACGTGAATTTCCGCTGTCACAGCATTATTATAGACATTTTTATTTGAATTGTCCCTCTTACGTCAAAAAACGTACTTGAAAGAACCGTCCATTAAGATTGACGTTGGTATAACTTTTATACCACAAGGCTCTATGTCTAACATTTGCAGTTTGATAGATGTCGATATGTCAGTATCTTGGAAATCTTTGGTACAATTGTATACTAATCTCTTAAACAGTATCCTTACCATAATGTAAACAGTTTTATTAGTATCTATATCGTCGCATATTGTTAACAAGTGATATTCAACTTTACATGAATTAGAATTAGATTCATAATGTTATGGTGTGTGTGTCATATACAGAAAGTGTATAATACCAATGATATATTTTAACGATTAAAGTCCAGTGTGCACTAAGTGCACATAATGATATACGCATTAAGCATATGACAGTTAAATACTGTATTAATGTGATGTATATGATAATTATGGCCAAATCTATTCCAAAATTGATTATTGCTATGAAATAATGATAGCAATAATTAACAAAATAACAAAAGAAGGACGAAGTAAAGCAGTTGGATCTCTATCCTGGTTTATACACTTTTCTTTGCATCATTATGAACAATTTCATTGAATAGTCCCTTTCCCAACGTCACAAAATAGTACTTCTATTGTTCAGTTCGCCTTGAAAGTATCGTCCGTTTAGATTGACATTTTCAGTTTCACTGAATGATAGGTTAATCGGTGTTCAGGGCCTCTTGTACACCTATGTGTCTGAGGTTTATTAATAAAGTATTGTCTAGTATTGTCAATAAAAAGCATTAGAACAGGCTTTCTGTTATCTTTTTTAGTTCATCACTTTAAGGAGTTCCATACCATGTCTAAATGGGTTGTTTGGTTGGAAGACACCACAATCATAAATACTTGGTTACGCTAGAATGACTAAACTTTTTCATAAGGTATATCTATATGAAATCTAAGACGATGCCAAAGATCCCTTGCTTTGACAGTCATGATTTAAACACGAAAGCATAGATTCTATGACAACAATGGCGTTTTTCCCACGTACACCTGATGATAAGGCCATTGTTGGCTCTCCAAAATCAACTTTTGATTTGTCATCTGGGAAAACAAGTGTGAAATTTCTCGCATATATTTAAACTGAGCTGAGCAGTAGTGATCGTCCATATGTGTGGCCTTGGGCTGTCTACCGTGAACAGTTATACTTAAAGATATATTACTCTTGTACAGTCTTGACACATTATAAGGCAGTTCAGCTGCCTTATGTGAGCACCCTAGGTTTGGGTTCTACCCAATAAATGCTAAAATACGTGCCATTGTTATTAAATAATGTTATTTATAACTAATTGAACGCTTTTTTCTTTCTTTCAATTCTGGATTACCAAAAAATATGACGAGAAAAACCTTATATGATCGTTGAACCCCTCGAAAGTTTTGAAGTTGCACATAGGAAGTAGTGCCTAAAAGAAATCCTTATGTAGTTTATGTCTCCAGTGCCTTTGGCTAACATGTAAAAGTACAATTGTATGAAATATTTAATCGCCGAAAACATCTAAAGACAAGTCGTTTACATATATGAAATATTTAATCGCCGAAAACATCTAAAGACAAGTCGTTTACATATCACAAGTGGCAAAAATCGTAGTAATATTGTTTGTCGTCGATACGTATTAAAACGTCAGAAGTCTATTAATAAGTTGCCCGAGTTGGCGGCAATTTCAAATTAGATGACGAAATTTACATACCTTTTACATTTGGAGGATTCTGATGATGGAAAGGTAATTATATTTAATCATGATCTTCTTTTTATTTGAGATGAGTGTTAATAAATTGTGTATTAACATTTGTATTTCATTCTTCCATATTACTTCCGTTTTTCATTTATTAAATGACCTTGTCAAGCTAGGAACAGTATGTTCCTGTGTGAAGTAATGCACCGACATATGGTGCTAACATTAGAAAAGTGTCTCTTAATTAAGATTTATTCTAGTTAGGATAAAATATCACTGACATCTTATCTGTATACTACAGGTATTATAACCTGTGGATATTATTTAAAGGATAGTTCTATTTTATCTACATCTTCTGATCCATGATCGATATTTGATTATTTTTGGGTTTAAAATCTCTTTTATTTAATTCAAAACAAACACTGTTAATTATTGATGATTATACAAATATAAATATAAAACTAACCTTCATTAATTCTGTAGTACAGCTTATTTTCCTTAATTATAAAGCTTTGGGCACGTTTTGGTAATGCTCGTTTCTCATTTAAAGAGCTGTTTTCGGAGTATTCTTTATTCAGCAGATATTTGTACAAAACGTTATACTCCTCTCCATCCATCTTGACACAAATGAGTATCTATTATCATTTTACTTGTTCCTTTAAAGCGTGCCATTTGTTAAAACACTTCATTGATTAAGATGCATTAGGATAGAATTTACATGTATTTCTGTTGTGTGACGTTTACAATAATGTTGCATTTACGTACTCCTTGACGCTTCTTGTTCATAATTAGTGAGACCTTGTAAATATGTCAAATTTGACGAGAATGACAGTAGTCATGTAGTATGTGATATATTTTGATTTTAGACTCAGAAATATCGTGGTTCAGAACCCTTGCAACAACTCTGTTGCCAGTCAAAATTCTGTCCCTATCCAATATACCCTCATTTTCAAAATTTCCCCGACCATCATCCCGAATGGCCTCTCATTACAAAACCTACCTATTATATATATTATAAACTTGTTTTTGTCCTGAACATGCATGACATATTTGCCACTGGACGTTAAGCAACCAACAATCAATCAATCAACTGTATTTAAAAATCCAATTTCCTCAACAGAACCAAAGACCAGTTCTGAAGTATCAACACCGCGACATTTTACTGTTCGATGGTTGAAAAATTGATGAAATATTCAGTCACTATCGTCATGTATAAAAACAGTCCCGAGCGTAAAGGGGGAGGGGGGAGGGGGTCTGAAATTGTTTCCATATTTACAGCAGTCTGTATGGAGCATGTAACATGCATTGAATGTTTTATCGATCCCCACAATAGATTATATAGAACAGCGCACTATTTTACAGTCTTTACTGCTGTTCTGTGTATATAATGAGATAAAGGGTTTGACCGTGGTCTCTGATTCTGACTTTACAATCTTCTTCTGACTTCTTTTTTATCTATTTTACTGATTCAGATTTTTTTAGTAGTTTAAGATTTTTAATCTCGTAGTTTATATGAAATGAAGAAATTTGTGTATTTCTATTTTTCTAGTAGTGACTGCATGAAAAAGATTAAACATCCTGGTTGAACACTGCCTAAACTTAAGAGCTTTATGTTAGGAAATACAGTATGAACTAATAGATTGTTACCTTGTGTGTCTAGTCTTTCTCTTGACTTTTGTGCTTTGTATCTGATCATAAGTTTTTTTACTTGTCTTAAAAATGACAGTAATTTGGTATATGTTATTTTTTTACTGAGCCTCCTCCTGGGGTTGTTGATTTTGTGATAACTTGGCCTTTTAAGTGAATTTATAACAACAGCTGTTTGGTCAAAGTCATTTCAACAGTGAAAATCTGTGCACGAACTGAACGAATGTAGTTTGCAATGAGAAATGACATGGTATGTTAATGTTATTTAAATGAATTATTAAAAACCAGTTTCAGTTACTCGTAATTGTTAATTGAATCGGCATAATGGCGTTTAAACCTTTGAAGAATTATAATAACAAATTATATAATTGACTGTAATTTACAAATTATATAATTGACTGTAGTTTATGTCGACGACAATTTGACAACAAAATATTAATCATTTTAAGGATAATCATATATAGGATAATAACGAAGGTCACTTTCTAAATGGCATTCATTGCAAAAACACTTTCTTGATGACAGAAGAATTGAGGAACAATAATATGTATGGCACTAGCTAGCTTTAAAACCAGGTTTAATCCACCATTTCCTATAAAAGAAAACGCCTGTACCAAATCAGGAATTTGACAGTTGATATCCATTCGTTTGAGCTTTTGATTTTGGCACTAGAGTAGTAACTTTTGTTTTTGAATTTTCCTATGATTTCAGTATATTTGAGATATTAAGTTAATCATTTTCCATTTCATCCTCTTTTTTTAGAAAATTTATCATTACGCACGAACACAATGATGGGTTGTAGAAGTACCGGGCCACGTCAAATGAATCGCTATTAGAACAAGCAACTAAGTAAATAATAATTTATATAGACACAGCACTGTAGCAAAAACGAAAGACAACAATACTAAAAATTACTATTTTAAAAGGCCCACACAATGACAAGATGTGCAAGTACCGAACCACGTCAAATGGACACTGTTTTAAATAGACTAAACGGTTAAAATAATAAGCCAAGAAACAAATTAAAGATTCTATAACAAGTTATCATGAGTAACAAAGTCCGTTCCGAAAATCTATACTGCAAGACCATCGTGTATTATTTGAGAAGTTGATACGGAATATTTATCAACAAGTTGATGTCTTGCGTTGAACATTTTTCTTAGACACAATGTACATTAAATGTTTCATGCTAGAAATACATACCTTTATTTGTAAAAAATGAAATTCAACCAGTGTGTAGACCTGGTTGAGAAAATTATGAAAAACAAAAAGATTCGTTCTGGTGCCATTGACACAAGAATAGACGGGATGAACCCTAATGCTTCCACAAAGTTTAGAAAAAAACAAAGAACTCCAGACACTATTGTTGAAAAATGTCTGATACTTAAATAACAATATTTTTATTTGTTTTAAATTTCACTGCATTGGGATTATGATAATATTTAAAAGATGGTATAAATTTTCAACACTACATGTACCACTGCTTGAAAAAGTACATGTTATTTGTATTTGCCGTGAGCATACAATATGAGGTCGTTTACTTTCATTGATATGGTTATATTTATAAAATAACTGTTTACAAAATTTTGAAGTTTTTGAAATACTAAGGCTTTTCTACCTCAGGCATATATAACCGTTAAATAGCTGTATTTTGGCAAAACTGAGCTGTTTTCGGAGTATTCTTTATTAAGCAGATATTTGTACAAAACGTTATACTCCTCTCCACTATCTTGACACAAATGATTATCTATTATCATTTTACCTGTTCCTTTAAAGCATGCCATTTGTTAAAACACTTCATTGATTAAGATGTAGTAGGATAGAATTTACATGTATTTCTGTTGAGTGACGTTTACAATTATGATACATTTACGTACTTCTTGACGCTTCTTATAATTAGTGAAACCTTGTAAATATGTCAAATTTGACGAAAATGACAGTAGTCATGTATTATGTGATATATTTGGATTTTAGACTCAGAAATATAGTGGTTCAGAACCCTTGCAACAACTCTGTTGCCAGTCAAAATTTCTGTCCCTATCCAATATACCCTGATTTTCCAGTGGCAGTCCAAATTTCCCCGACCATCATCCCGGATGGCCTCTTATTACAAAACCTACCTATTGTATATATTATATCATTATGGGTTTGACCGTGGTCTCTGATTATGGTCTTTACAATTTTCTTCTGACTTTTTTTTATCTATTTTACTGATTCAGATTTTTTTAGTAGTTTAAAAGATTTTTAATCTCGTAGTTTATATGAAATGAAGAGATTTGTGTATTTCTCTTTTTCTAGTAGTGACTGCATGAAAAAGATTAAACATCTTGGTTGAACACAGCCTAAACTTAAGAGATATATGCTTGGAAATATAGTATGAACTAATAGATTGTTACCTTGTGTGTCTAGTCTTTCTCTGTTTATTGACTTTTGTGCTTTGTATCTGATAAAGTTTTAAAAAAGGCAGTAATTTAGTATTTGTTATTTTTTTACTGACCCTCCTCGTGGGGTTGTTGATTTTGTGATAACTTGGCCTTTTAAGTGAATTTATAACAACAGTTGTTTGGTCAAAGTCATTTCAACAGTGAAAATCTGTACACGAACTGAACGAATGTAGTTTGCAATGAGAAATGACATGGTGTGTGAATGTTATTTAAATGAATTATTAAAAGCCAGTTTCAGTTACTCGTAATTGTTAATTGAATCGGCATAATGGCGTTTAAACCTTTGAAGAATTATAATAACAAATGATATAATTGACTGTAATTTATGTCAATGACAGTTTGACAACAAATTATAAATCATTTAAAGGATAATTATATATAGGATAATAACGAAGGTCATTTTCTAAATGGCATTCATTGCAAAAACGCTTTCTTGATGACAGAAGAATTGAGGAACAATAATATATTTGTCAATTTTCAAACGAATGGATAACAGCTGTCATATTTCTGAATTGGTGCAGGCATTTTCTTATGAAGAAAATGGTAGATAAAACCTGGTTATATAGCTAGCTAAACATCTCACTTGTATTGCACTCGCTAGCTTTAAAACCAGGTTTAATCCACCATTTCCTAAAAAAGAAAATGCCTGTACCAAATCAGGAATTTGACAGTTGATATCCATTCGCCCGAGCTTTTGGTTTTGGCACTAGAGTAGTAACTTTTGTTTTTGAATTTTCCTCTGATGTCAGTATTTTTGAGATATTAAGTTGCGCAATTTCTATTTCATCCTCTTTTTTTAGAGAATACACAAATTTATCATTACGCACGAACACAATGATGGGTTGTAGAAGTACCGGGCCATGTCAAATGAATCG
Source organism: Mytilus galloprovincialis (assembly GCF_965363235.1). Lineage (NCBI taxonomy): Eukaryota > Metazoa > Mollusca > Bivalvia > Mytilida > Mytilidae > Mytilus > Mytilus galloprovincialis. Next base: position 45,998,903 of record NC_134848.1, on the reverse strand, counting down.
CTATTTGAACAAGTAACTAAGTAAATAATAATTTATATAGACACAGCACTGTAGCAAAAACGAAAGACAACAATACTAAAAATTACTATTCATGAGTAACAAAGTCAGTTCCGAAAATCTATACTGCAAGACCATCTTGTATTAATTGAGAAGTTGATACGGAATATTTATCAACATGTTGATGTCTTGCGTTCAACATTATGCTCAGACACCGTTTCATGCTTGAAATACATACATTTACTTGTAAAAAATGAAATTGAACCAGTGTGTAGACATTGTTGAGAAAATTATGAAAAACAAAGAGGTTCTTTCTGGTGCCATTGGCACAAGAATAGACGGGATGAATCCTAATGCTTCAACAAAGTTAAGGGAAAACAAAGAACTCAAGACACTATTGTTAAAAAATGTCTGATACTTAAATAACAATATATTTATTTGTTTTAAATTTCACTGCACTTGGATTATGATAATATTTGAAAGATGGTATAAATTTTCAGAACTACATGTACCACTGCTTGAAAAAGTACATCTTATTTGTATTTGCCGTGAGCATACAATATGAGGTCGTTTAATGTCATTGATATGGTTATATTTATAAATTAACTGTTTACAAAATTTTGAAGTTTTTTAAATACTAAGGCTTTTCTACCTCAGGCATAGGTAACCGTTAAATAGCTGTATTTGGCAAAACCTTTAGAAATTTTGGTCCTCAATGCTCTTCAACTTCGTTCTTTATTTGGCCTTTTTAACTTTTTTGGATTCGAGCGTCACTGATGAGTCTTTTGAAGACGAAACGCTCGTCTGGCGTATATACTAAATTTAGTCCTGGTATTTATGATGAGTTTATTTACTAAGTCTTTTCCCCATGTATATTCTACAAAGTTGCTTTAATCACTACCTGTTGATATTCGAAGTTACGATTTATTTTAATAATATCAAAACACGTGAGTGTGGCTTGCTCTGTCTATTACATTCATGTTAAATCCGATAGGCCAGTTCCGGGATACGGTTTTCAGACAAATCTGTCATGTGACTTCCATCACCATGTGACAAAAATGAATGCATAGAAATTTCCAACACATGTTGAGCAAACGGGTGAAAAAGTTTAATGTTATACTACACAAAATATTTGGGAAATTAAAATCTAAAAGGATGGTTACCCTCCCTCAGTTATACGGCAATCAATATTATGTACCTACGGAACATTAATTATTTCTTTACCATCATACAGAATGACGTTTATGAAAGGGCTGGGAACTATTAATAGAATAGGGATACAGGCGCGCCCCTATCTGGTTAATGACGTCATAAAGGCGTGCGAAATTGACGATTTTTTCCGGTGAAAGACATGATTCCAAAAATGACCTATTTAAGGCAATTTTCTCACAAAACGTGTTTTTGAGACTGAATCCAAACAGAATGTTAAAGTGACACATTTGAATGGGTTTTCTTTTTTTAAAAAGGAGGGCTTTAAAACAACATAAAAGACATTTTCATTCAAACAAACAAATTCAAAATTTTGAGAACATGTTTAAATTGTGCTCGCTACATTATGAGAACATGGATAATTTAATCGTTTACGCAATTATTCATTCAAAGACAGGAAGTAACTATAGAACATGATTATATAAAAACAGATTAAAAACCTTTGTTTTCCAATACTAGACCAAACTCTTCACTAAAGTGAAAGAAAAATTCGACAAAGAAAACACACAGTTTGGTAATACCGCAACGAAACGATATGAGCAATTTATTTATTTTCAAAATTTAGCACGATTGATCACATAATACATCAAACGGCGTTTACGACTTTTTCTGGCTGGTTGCACTTTTCATCACTACGCCATGGTACACCTGAAAAATGGAAGTTCTAATTTAATGATGGTTTATTGCATTACGTCCAGTGACAAATCATTCATGAATGTATTACTCCAGTGACCTAATCCCAAATATGAAGTTTTGACAAGTGTGAATTTGTATCGCTCTTCGACGTGTATCGGTATTTATTCATCCAATATTTGTTGATGATGTTTCTGTTGTGGTTACGGTTAGATATAATCACTTGGATATGTATTGTTAAAGTCTTATCTTTTGCGGTTTTAAATCTGTAGCTAAGGTTCATTTCACATATTCGTATTTGTAAGATTGGTCGTGTTAATTTCCATTTTTCATGGTCAAAGCATTGTATTGGTCCTAACAATTAGACGTCGTCGCAGCATTTCTGTTTTGAAATAGCCTATAATTATCGTATTTTCAATCAAGCTAACTGTTTAGAATAGTAATGTTAAACAAATTAGATAAATTTCAAGATTATAACTATAACACGTCACTGTTTGTGATGTCCTGTGCTTTGGTTAATGGAATGTGTTCGTGTGTTATTCTGTGGTTCACATGTAACAAATACTATATTAATTATTTGTGCATTCATCAGTGCTTAGTGTTCTTCCGTTTGTCTGTGCTGTAATTCTGTCACTGTGTGTTGTCATTTGAGCGGTATATTTGGGTAGCACCAAGTCAAAAAACATGGCAGTTGTTTTTAAACAGTTTGTTTTTGTTTCACAAACTGAACAGCTCAATTCAAAAACGCTCAACTTTGTATGAGAGAGAATATTATAAATCGCTGCGGAATCTAAGCTCGCATTTATGCGCCAACTGCCAGTTTAACATATTATTCGGTAAATCTAGTTAATCATTTAGCACATATTGTCAAAATTGATACGTATTCTATCTGATCATAATTATATATTAATATTACCTTCACAGTTCATACTCTAGTAGTCGTCACCTTAACGGTCACTTCTTGTCCTACGCCCATGTTGTTATACGTAACAACGCTTATTGCATAACTAGTATATGGTTCTAAAAAATAAATATTTTAGGTTGATTGTTTGCAATTGAAACCCCAAAGCTTACCTAATTTTGTTACGTTCGGAGGACGTGTTTTTCAACAGACTGTCGGCATTCCAATGGGAACAAACTGTGCCCCTCTACTCGCCGACTTGTTTCTTTATTATTATGAGGCTGACTTCATGCAGGAACTTCTTAGGAAGAAAGATAAGAAGTTAGCAATATCCTTTAACTCTACTTTCCGCTATATAGATAATGTTCTTTCACTAAACAATTCAAAATTTGGTGACTATGTGGAACGCATCTATCCAATCGAACTAGAGATAAAGGATACTACAGATACAGTTAAGTCGGCTTCATATCTTGACTTGCATCTAGAAATTGACAATGAGGGTCGGTTGAAAACAAAACTTTACGACAAAAGAGATGATTTCAGCTTTCCAATTGTGAACTTTCCATTTCTAAGTAGCAACATTCCAGCAGCACCTGCATACGGGGTATATATCTCCCAATTGATACGATATTCCCGTGCTTGCATTTCCTATCATGATTTTCTTGATAGAGGTTTGCTGCTCACAAGGAAGCTATTAAACCAAGAGTTCCAAATGGTGAAGTTGAAATCATCCCTTCGTAAATTTTACGGACGCCATCACGAGTTGGTTGACCGTTATGGAATAACCGTTTCACAAATGATATCGGATATGTTCCTTACGTCGTAACTACAATCCCCTTCCCTTTCATGAATATGACCTACCGAATTAGACTATTTACCGGATTTGTAATCACTTAAGCAACACGACGGGTGCCACATGTGGAGCAGGATCTGCTTACCCTTCCGGAGCACCTGAGATCACCCCTAGTTTTTGGTGGGGTTCGTGTTGTTTATTCTTTAGTTTTCTATGTTGTGTCGTGTGTACTATTGTTTTTCTGTTTGTCTTTTTTATTTTTAGCCATGGCGTTGTCAGTTTGTTTTAGATTTATGAGTTTGACTGTCCCTTTGGTATCTTTCGTCCCTCTTTTGTCTTGCAATACGCCGAATAACTGACAATTCACTTTTCAAGAGAAAGTACCATGTGCAATCCTTCAAGACCTATGTGTTATATCTATGTAAGACAGACTGGGATCTTAATTATAATCGATAGAACAAATCGAGTGTAGCCAAAATTTAATGTATGCCTTTTTCAATTTGATAAAACGTTTAAATGACAGAAAGAGTACAAACTATAAAATTAAAAAAATATGAGAGGATAGCTTTCAAGAAAATGAACAGAAACATTTTGGTCACACGACCCGCTCTCTTGCTACACACTAAGTATATTTACTTCACATTTATTTATAATTATCTGAGTTATTTCACCTTATATGGTTTAAAAGAATTTTTCAAACAAAACAAAAAACGGTATTTCTTATCTGTATTTATCTTCTTTTTTTTAAATCACATGCAACGTGTTCATCTTAAAATGTTTCATATATTGACTGCATAAATACCGTAATTTATTTAAAATCCCATGACATAAACGGTCAACAAAAGATTGGTCAAATGAATTAATATATACTGGTAATATACATTTAAATACAGATTTTCTAACTGTCCAATATGTATGATAACATTCCTGTTGAAACCTTGGTTTCCTTTTTTAATAGAAATTGGAATATATAACAACATTTGAATGTGTTGTATCACTTTGAAATGATTTTAAGTTATTATGTAATTGTAATAAATTTTTATTTGTTAATAAGTATGTTCGCTTTAAAAAATGGAATGATTTTTTGTCAGTTAAAAAAACATTTATAATAAAGCCTTGTGCCGGTGCGGCGTAAAGCAATCCCCAATCAATTATAAGTTTTATCTTAATTGTGTTGTTTTACGTCTCTGGCCTTCAAAACATTTTTTTTCTGCAGATTATATTTAAGTCGTCTGTCCAACAATTAATATTTACCTAGGTTATTGATTATGTGCATGATTCTACTTGGTCCAAGGTCTTGTGTATGTCGTAAACTTGACAGTTCCTTGCCATAGATTATTTTATATCCACGTGCAGATCCAGCAAAGTCTGGCCATGCCCAAAATACTTTGATGTATCCTCGATACGGTATTGCACGTAAATCTTTTACTACTGGTGGTAGCTCTGGAATGAAATAAAACCATAGGATGAACGCTCCTGACAGACATGAAAGAGAAGCACAATATACCAAAGGAACATTCAACTTTTTAAGACAAACACAAACAGACAACGCCATGGCTAAAAAAAACAAGAATGTGTTCCTAGTACACGGATGCCCCATCCGCACTTTAATTTTCTATGTTAAGTGGACCGTGAAAATGGGATAAAATCTCTAATTTATAAAATTTTCTGACGTCAGACACTCAATAAATGTGTTCGTAGATAGTAGATGTTTTTGTGTTCTGTTAAATTGTTCCTTTTAAAATTGTTAAACGATGATGACTGATGTACCCATACTTTGACTATTATATTTATTGTGTCTGTTTATTTAACGCATCAATGTAAAAATATCGGAAATTGACGAGACTGTCATTACAAAAGTGAGAGGGTTAGCGCTATAGAACCAGGTTTAATCCACCATTTTCTACATTTGAAAATGCCTGTACCAAGTCAGGAATATGACAGTTCTTGTCCATTCGTTTTTGATGCGTTTTGTTATTTGATTTTGCCATGTGATTATGGACTTTCCCAATTGATCTTCCTCTAAGTTCAGTATTTTTGTGATTTTACTTTTTGGCATTAAAATTAGAAAGATCATATCATAGAGAACATGTTTACTACGTTTCAAGTTGATTGGAATACAACTTCATCAAAAACTACCTCGACCAAAAACTTTAACCTAAAGCATGACAGATGAACGAATGGACGCACAGACCAGAAAACATAATGCTCATAAATGGGACATAAAAGACAAACCAATATTAGTACACTTAAATTACATAGTCAACTGAAGACTTAGCAACACTACTACACCCGGCAATAATTGGAGGTTATCGCAGGTGTTTTTTATTAAGTAGGAAGTATTTCAACACAGTAAAATGTGAAATGACGATCAACATGTTGCTGTGTTGTTGACGAATTTCAATAAACAATAATACTAATAACTTACTATTATGACAAATCTCCGGTGATTCGTCTGAGAAATCAATGCATTCGCTATCACCAGTACATTCCTTTCCATCAGGAATACACTGTATTCCATCGGCACATTTAGAATACCCAGATGGACACTGTCTGTCTGGTAAAATAGACAAGAGAATGACATATACATCTAGATAAAAAATTTCTCGGGCACATTTAGAGAACCCAGATATACACTATCTGTCTGGTAAAATAGAAAAGAGAATGACATATACGTCTAAGTGAAAATATCACCGGCACATATAGAGTAACCAGATATACACGGTCTGTCTGGTAAAAGAGAATGACGTATACATATAAAGAACAATATCTCCGGAACATTTAGAGTAACCAGATATACACGGTATCCCTGTTAAAATAAAAAAAAAAGAGAATGACATATACATCTAAATTAAAATATCTACGGCACATTTAGAGTACCCAGATATACACGGTCTGTCTGGTAAAAGAGAATGACGTATACATATGAAGAACAATATCTCCGGAACATTTAGAGTAACCAGATATACACGGTATCCCTGTTAAAATAAAAAAAAAGAGAATGACATATACATCTAAATTAAAATATCTACGGCACATTTAGAGTACCCAGATATACACGGTCTGTCTGGTAACAGAGAATGACGTATACATATAAAGAACAATATCTCCGGAACATTTAGAGTAACCAGATATACACGGTATGACTGGTAAAAGAGAATGACGTATACATCTAAATTAAAATATCTACGGCACATTTAGAGTACCCAGTTTTACAGTCTGTCACACTCTGGTAGAATACCAAAGAGAATGACATATGCATCTTAATAAAAATTTCTCATGTATGGGACTATAACTAATCAAATGAAATATAGGGAGAGTCCTAACCCCTCCTGTTTGACAAATTGGAAACAGATGAGATCCCCACCCTCAACCATATATATTCATGTATTTGACAATATAACAAATGAAATGAAATATAGGTGAAGTCACTGGGGTCACCCCATCTTCTCCTGTTTAAAAACTTGATAACGGTTGAGATCCCCACCCCTAAACCATATGTTTTTATTTATGGGACAATGAAAAGACATCAAATGAAATATAGGGATAGTCCCTAGGGTCACCCCACTCCTCTTGTGTGTGTTTTGAGAACTTGTAAAGGATTGAGATACCAACCCATAAACCATATTCATTTCTGTTTATCAATCTCTTAGGCGTCACATATGTATATCCCTTTGCTAGACTTAACCAATGTGTACTAGACTTTGACCAAGGGTGACTGGGGTATAGAAATATAGTCACTTGGTCTTCTCCCGACCGGCAGGTAAACGCTTGCTGAAGTGGGGCGTCCGTTTGGCTGTGCGGGATGTATTAAGTTCGCAGTCACGTCCGTCAGAAGGGGACGTTAAATCCGATGCCTCGTGTAAAGAGAGTGCCACGCTCTTTGCACGTTAAGAACCCTTGCAACAACTCTTTGAGGGGTCCGTAGGTGGCCTGTTGCAAGGCAAAATTTCTGTCCCTATCCAATATACCCTCATTTTTCCAGTGGCAGTCCAAATTTCCCCGACCATCATCCTAGATGGCCTCTATTACAACAACCTACCTATTGTATTTATTGTGAACTTGTTCTCGTCCTGAATATGCATGAAATATTTGCCACTGGACGTTAAGCAACCAACAATCAATCAATCAATTGACCAATGTCAGGCTACCATGGGAATGAATAATTATGGGAGCTTTATTTGGGAGACTACGTAACAGCATTATATTACAATTATTTCTTGTTTATTATAAAATTTTATTGATGGAAAAAATGAGTAGGTTTAAAGAATTTACCTTAATTATATTTGGAATTATATCTGGTCCTATGAAAATTTTGATTTTGATATGGCTCATTTTTAAGAAAACATATCTTTCAAGCCCAAGAATGTTTGACCAACTGTTTTATAATTACTTGCCATTTTATTCCAAAACTTAGACATCATGGATTTAGGGTGAAGGTTGGGGTCATTTACATTTACTATGTGCAGGTCAGTTAGACCCCACATTTGATCTGATTTGGGTCTCATAATTTTTGTATTGTAGAAAACAATCTCAGTTTTCTTTCAAGGAAAGCAAGTCCATTCATACTTAAACAAGCTTGTACTATAGTTAACTTGAACTGCTAACAGTCAACTAATACCAACGTTAACTATCAACTGCAATCATTGCGAACTTGTACCACTGCAGACTCTGACCATGAACAAAATATACTTGACGTTGCTTTTGAAAACCTTGATAAAATATGAATTATTTGCCTTACTGGTTAATTCATTAAATGAAGATAAATGTATAATATTGGTTTTTGGTTAACTGCCTATAGCGCTTACAGTGCTTTGAATTCTTAAAATGGCCATTGTTATATTATAGCTCGTGTCTATGAGTGTTACATTATAATGATGTGTTTTTGTTGTGTCGTAGTTCTCCTCTTAGATATGATGAGTTTCCCTCAGTTTGAGTTTGTAACCCGGATTTGTTTGTTTTTTTTTTCTCAATCGATTTATGAATTTCGAACAGCGGTATAATACTGTTAATTATTGAACTTAATTATTTTTTATTTAAACCTTATTTTGCTATACGGTATCATTTACAAGTTTTCCCTTTTTCTTTAAATGTAATAAGGGAAAATCATTACAGTGTTCAACACATTTAGATTGAAACACTTTCACGAATATGGTTAAACTAAATAGATGGCACGGATGAAGAGATGAGTTCTATTGTACAACTTCAAACAGGGTGAGAATCTTTAAAAGGATTTTCAGATCTTCTTTTAAACACATATTTTATACCTTGAGTGCACAATTCTGGGTTCTCGTCTGATTTGTCACTACAAAACCTCCATTTGTCACAGACAAACCTTTCGTCTATACACTCGATTCCATCAGCACACTTCCATAAACCAGATTGGCATTGCCTGTCTGTTATGACATGTTTAAAAATAATACATATAAAGATTAAAGCCGGGCTTCATAGTAAAACGTAAAATCACACAAATACTGAACTCAGAGGAAAATCAAATCGGAAAATTCCTATTCCCATGACAAAACACATCAAAATCAAATAGACAAGAACTGTCATATCCCTGACTTGGTACAGGCATTTTCAAATGTAGACAATGGTGGATTGAACCTGGTTTTATAGCGCTAAACCTCTCACTTTGTTGACAGTCTCATCAAATTCCGTTATATTTACAATGATGCGTGAACTAATTGTGAAACAACTTGCTCTTGAGTGTATTTTTAAATGGTTGGACATTCTAGAAATTACGTACAATCTTAGTCTATTAAATGCAGTATTATGAAAACGATTAACTTTTCTACCATTTACAATCGTCATTCAAAACTAACATACACGTTGTTCCTACTTTGAAAAGAAAATGATGGCCAACGTTGTTAAGTACTGCTGACGTGGTTTTGAACAAAAAATGTGTGTGTCCCTTTTTTGCCAACCTATTCCTTTATTCATATGATGCAAAATTAATACAGGAATGTCTAATGAAGATTTAGAAGAAGCTAGCATTACTTCACGTTTCAGCATATATAGTCTTAATCTCTCAGCTGATACAGTATTCTAGAGTTTGGGCTTCCTTGTTAGACGTTTGATGCTAACAAAGAAGTTATACATCCAAGTTCCAATGGGTGAAGTTGAAGTCGTCCATTCGAAAATTTTACGGGAACCATTATGAGTTGGTTTACCTGGATATCTGTTTTTCATATATCGGTAGAAATGTTCAAATTTTAGCTTCATTCGCGTTCTGTTTTCCTTAAAGTTGACCGCTCTTATTAGAATTTTCAATGGGTTTGTTCTTACTTGAGCACATCATGGCATGATATTTTAGCTTCAATTCCGTTCTCTTTTAATCTAGAAATCACGAGTAATCGTTTTATATAAATGAACACAGGATTGATTTCGTGTCACAGCTGATTATGCAAAATGATTACGGCATATGAAATTGATTCACCCACTTTAAAGCCATTTTTTTTAATTCGTTTTACTTACCCTTTGTACAATTTTGCAATGCTTCATCACTTCCATCGGGACAGTTCTGAAATCCATTACACATGTTAAAATCATATACACAGTGAGCACCATCATCACACTTCCTTGCGTTTTCACCGCAATCTGCAGCTGCAAATAAGAATACATGTATCAGACCATAACAGTATTTGGACCGTATACGTACTTTTTTTCAACAATTTCCTGATATTGAGAAGTTTGTCAAGTTATTAAGTGCAAATCTAATTGAAACTTCAAATATTTTAACTATTATTATTTTTTAATTTTTTTAACGTAATAATATCTTTATTGCATATTTGCTGTAACAATTTACTAAGTTTACAGCTTGTAACTTAGTATCCCTCATGTTAGTTTACCTAATAGTTTAGGGAAGCACTATTTGGTAAGATATAACTTATTCATAATATCAGTAGCTATAATATAATTGATTTCACAATTATATAAAATAAATATTGTGAATACACATACAGATCTTTGTTAAAAAAGTCTTTCCTTTTTAGCTCACCTGGCCCGCAGGGCCAAGTGAGCTTTTCTCATCACTTGGTATCCGTCGTCGTCCTGCCTCCGTCGGTAACTTTTACAAAAATCTTCTCCTCTGAAACTAATGGGCCAAATTTAACCAAACTTGGCCAAAATAATCATTGGGGTATCTAGTTAAAAAAAATGTTGACCCGGCCAACCAACCAAGATGGCCGCCATGGCTAAAAATAGAACATAGTGGTAAAATGCAGTTTTTGGCTTATATCTCTGAAACCAAAGCGTTTAGAGCAAATCTGACATTGTGTGGAATTGTTCATCAGGTCAAGATCTATCCGCCCTCAAATTTTCAGATGAATCGGACAACCCATTGTTAGGCTGCTGTCCCAAAATTTGTAATTTTAAGGAAATTTTGCCGTCTTGAATATTATTATAGATAGAGGAAAACTGTAAACAGCAATAATGTTCAGCAAAGTAAGATCTACAAATAAGTCAACATGACCAAAATGGTCAGTTGACCCCTTAAGGAGTTATTGCCCTTTATAGTAAATTTTTTGTCAATTTTTCGTTACTTTTTGTTATCTTGTACAAAAATCTTCTCTTAAACTACTGAGACAAATTTAACCATACTAGTCCACAATCATCATTAGGGTATGTAGTTTTAAAAATGTGTCCGAGGACCCTGCCTGCGAACCAAGATGGCCGACATGGCTAAATATAGTACATAGGGTAAAATGCAGTTTTTGGCTAAAATCTCAGAAACCAAAGCATTTAAAGCAAATTTTACGAGATTAATTTGTTCGTTAGGTCAAAGTCTATCTGCCCTAAAAATTTCAGACTAATCAGGCATCCCCTTGTTTGGGTTGCTGCCCCAGAATTGGTAATTTTCAGAAAATTTTGCAGCTTTTGGTTATTATCTTGAATATTATTATAGATACAGATAAACTGTAAACAGCAATAATGTACAACAAAGTAAGACCTACAAATAAGTCAAAATGATCAAAATGGTCAGTTGACCCTTTAAGGAGTTATTGCCCTTGATAGTCAATTTTAAACAATTTTCATAAATTTTGTAAATTTTGTAAATTTTTATTCGTTTATGATATGCCCATAGACCAAGGTGAGCGACACAGGCTCTTTAGAGCCTCTAGTTTTTATACATTAACTTTTCCGGAATCTTTTCCGTTGTCTATTTTATCAAATGATCCGTGTTCCATTTAAAGAAATTTGGCATAGTATTGGTTCGACAAGCATGTGCGTTATCGCTTTATCGATTGTGTCTAAATATTCTTATATAAACAGGATTTAACCTATTTTATAAAACTTTTTAAAGTATACAATTTTTTTTTAAGTTTCTACTGATCTATTGTATGTCGTCGTGTATATGTATTACACAAGTTAAATCATTCATTTTAGCGTGCACAATTCACAATTTGTCTACACTATGAATTATTATATAATCGTGATTACACGTGTTTATCTTTTTTTTTGTTATAATGTTTATGAATAAAACAACAATATGTGTACCATGTCGATACTTATGCATGGTTGAACATTATTACAAACATATTTGTAACACATGCCGACATGCATGATTGAACCTGGTAAACAATTAACAATTGTGCTTACGTTTTGTACTTTTATAAAATAATGTTTCAAACATTTAAAATTGATTTAATTCTGATTTTTTTTTTATAATCTTTAATGAATTTATTTGACAATTCTATAATATCTGAAATTTCTTTTTGGAAAATTTTCAAAATGTTTATTTTTTTGTTTTCTTTTCTGAGACATAATATGCTTTATATAATGAAAAGGATATTATTGTTAGTATGTAGTTAGTATCAAAGTATGCTGAGTCTTCAATTTTGTACCCTATTACTAGATTTTCAAGACTTATAATGTTTTTGTCTATACCTAGGGAGTTCATTAATTTCATTGCTATTTTTAGGAAGTCTGTATTAAATAAGCAGTTCACAAAAAAGTGTTCATAGTTATCTTTTTCTTTACAATGCTTACATAAGTTGTCCTCAGTAATTTTCCACTTTTTTAATAGTTAATTAAATGGCAGAATATAGTGAATAAGTTTCCATCTAAATACTTTCAATCTGTTATCAGTGAGATATTGAAAAATAAAAACAACATTATTTTTGAACTTGTAACTTAAATTTTTGTCAAATAATTTTTCCCACAAAAGAAAACCATTCGGTTTTTCATGATTTTTTTTTAGTTTTTAACACAATATTTGGTTTATCCAATTTTGTTGATATTTAAGCTTAGATAAGTTGGTAGTTTCAGAGATTTTACCCTGTTCATCAATGATATCATTTATATTAATTATATCGCTTTTTATCCAATCGTCAAAGTTTAGACATTTTCTGTTAAAACTTATATTATCATTTCCCCAAAAAACTTGTTTTCTAATTTCAAAAACTCTTTTGGGATCTTTTGTGTTCCTCCTTTTTCACTAATTCAATCTTTAATTAGTTGCTTGTAAAAGCCTGGCATATTTTGTAACTTATTTTTATCAATGTCTTTAATAATCTTTAAATTTATTTTGAATATAAGAAGATTTTTCCCTAATTTGTTAAAATAAAGTTTTGGAATGATTGTCCAATTATCATTTTTATCTTTGCATAATTTTAGAATCCAATTGATATGCAGTGATTTTATGTAAACATCAATGTCTGTCATTTTAAGTCCACCTACCAAAAAATCTTTTGAAAGTGTGGATCTTTTTATTTTGTCTTTTTTGCCTTTCCATATAAAATTATATATCAAAGTTTTAAAATTTTGCAACATTTCTTTAAGAATTATAGTGTTTGATGCAATATATGTTATGTTTGGCAAAACAAGTGATTTGATGATGACTATATTTCCTATAATAGTAAGATTTTCTTTACTTCAATCAGCTATTATTTTTTTTTACATTTTAAATACAATTAAGAATAGAAATGGGGAATGTGTCAAGGAGACAATAACCCGACCATAGAAAAACAACAGCAGAAGGTCACCAACAGGTCTTCAATGTAGCGAGAAATTCCCGCACCCGGAAGCGTCCCTCAACAAATATATACTAGTTCAAAGATAATGAACGTCATACTTATTTCCAAATTGTACGCCATACTAATTTCAAAAGCTGTTTTTCAAAGTTTAATGTTTTACATTCTTGTTTATTATGCCCAAAATAAATTACAAGACTTTTAATAGGTGTATTACACCAATTTATATATTCACATTTATCACAACAGTGTTTCAATTGGCCTAGCCATATCCCTTCAGTTTTTGTTTTATTCAATTTTAAACCCGAGAAAGTACCAAATATTTCTATTAAACTAATTAGTTACATCTTTTTTTGATTGAAGATATAAATTAGTATCATCTGCTATTACTTTTACCGACTTTTATTTCTAGTCCTTTTAAATTTTAATTTTCCCTTATCTTAATTGCCTTTACTTCTACTGCTAGAACAAATAGTAACGATGATAACGGACATCCTTGTCGGATTCCACGAGAAGCACTGAATCGTGTAGAAACCCACCCGTTATTAATAATGCATCCATTAATATCCGAGTACATTGTCTGAACCCACCTAATAAAATTATTTTTAAAGCCAAATTTCCTTAAAGACTCAAACATGAAGTCCCATTCTAACGAGTCAAATGCTTTTGTAAAGTCAAGGAATAAGATTGCCCCATCTATTTTAAAAGTTTCAGAGTAATCTTTAACATCTTGTATTTGTCGAATATTAAATCCAATATACCTATTTTTTACATATCCTTTTTGGTCAGTGTGTTTAATTTTGGGTAGCAGGGGTTTTAATCTTTGTGCTAATGCATACGCATGTATTTTTGCATCATAATTTAAAAGAGTTAGAGGTCTATAATTATCTAGTGAAAAAGGGTCATTTTTTTTTTATAAATTAAGGATATTAAACCTACCTTCTGAGTGTTTGATAGCTTTCCTTTTTCACAACAACAATTAAAAGTAGCGACTATAAAAGTTTTTAATTCTTCCCAAAATTTTCTGTAAAATTCAACATTTAATCCATCAAGCCCAGGAGCTTTATTAAGTTTCATTTTAAAAATTGCATCAGTACATTTATCAACAGTTATTTTCCCTTCACAATTATTACTTTCAGAGTCATTTAATTTTTTATATTCTTTTAGAGATTCTAATTAATTTTTTGTTTCTTCTATCTCAGGATTTTTTGTAGAGAACAAATTTTTATAATAATTTGTTTTCATTCTAATATTTTGTCTTGATATCTTGTAACTTGACCCTTATCATCATATAATTGGGTTATTGTTTTTCTACTCTGTCTAGATTTTTCCATCCATAGAAAATATGCTGATTTTTTTCTCCCTCTTCAACCCATTTTACTCTTGTCCTTATTCGATTACCTTTTATTTTCTCATTATAGAGTTTTCCTATTTCATTTTCTACATTTTCTACTTTCTGTACTAAATTGCTTTTGTTTTTGTCATTGCAAGATGATTTGTCTATAATTTTATTTAATTCCGTTAACATTTTTACCAACTTGCTGATTTGGTCTTTTTTATTCCTAGCTTTTATTTTATAATAGTTGATTGTCTTGTCTCTAACTTCAATTTTGAAATTGTCCCACAGAATGTCAAGTTCAGTTTCAGTTTTTGCCTTGTTTTTATAATTTTGTATTATCTTAATAATTATTAGCTCACCTGGCCTAAAAGGCCATGTGAGCTTTTCTCATCACTTGGCGTCCGTCGTCGTCGTCGTCGTCGTCTGTCGTCGTTAACAATTTTTCAAACATCTTCTCCTCTGAAACTACTAAATGGATTTGAATGAAACTTAGCATGATTGTTCCTTAGATTATCCTGCACAAAGTGTGTGCTTCGATTTTTGATCCGTCAAAAAACATGGCCGCCGTTACTTAAAATAGAACATAGGGGTCAAATGCAGTTTTTGACTTATATCTCAAAAACGAAAGCATTTAGAGCAAATCTGACATGGGGTAAAAATGTTCATTAGGTCAAGATCTATCAGCCCTGAAATTTTCAGATGAATCAAACAAACCATTGTTGGGTTGCTGCCACTTAATTGGTAATTTTAAGGAAATTTTGCAGTTTTTGGTCATTATCTTGAATATTATTATAGATAAAGATAAACTGTAAACAGCAAAAATGATCAGCAAAGTAAGATCTACAATTAAGTTAATATGACCAAAATTGTCAATTGACCCCTTAAGGGGTTATTGTCCTTTAATGACAATTTTTCACAATTTGTTCATCATATTTGCTAACTTTAAAAAATCTTCTCCTCTAAAACTACTAAACCAAATTCAACCAAACTTCAACTGAATGATCAGTAGGGTGTATAAAATAAAGTTTCTGCTTTATTTTTTTATTTCGTCAAAAAACATGGCCGTCATGGCTAAAAATAGAACACAGGGTAAAATGCAGTTTTTGGCTTTTATCTCAAAAACTCCAGCATTTAGAGCAAATAAGACAAGAAGTTAAAGTATTTATTAGGTCAAGGTCTACCTGTCCTGAAATTTTCAGCCGAATTGGGTAACTGGTTTTTCAGGGATAATGCCCCTGAATTGATGATTTTAAAGAAATTTTGCAGTTTTTGGTTATTATCTTGAATATTATTATAGATACAGATAAACTGTTTATAGCAAAAATGTTAAGCAAAGTAAGATCAACAAATTAGTCAATTTGACCAAAATTGTCAATTGACCCCTTAAGGAGTTATTGCCCTTTAAAGACTTTTTTCACAATTTGTTCATCATATTGACTTACTTTAAAAAATCTTCTCCTTTGAAACTGCTGTATCAATTTCAGCCAATCTTAGGCTAAATGAGTTTCAGAGTATCTAGTATAAATTTTATATTTCATTTCCTTGTATGTCAGAAACATAGCTCCTATGGCTAAAATAGAACATAGAACATGATTTTTTTTTTTGCTTTTGAAGAAAATAGGACGATTCAAAGAACATTTAAATAAATTGAAAAGCCAAAATAATCATTGATGAGAGATTTGACCAAAAAAATTAAGGTGAACGATTCAGGCTCTTGAGAGCCTCTTGTTTCAATGTAGTCTTCATTTTGAAGTACACTACTGTTAAGTTTCCAGTATCCCCTTCCTTTTTGTCCTCTACTTAAATTTATTTTTAAGGAAACACAGTTGTGATTTGTGTATTGTAGTACTATTGGTCTTATATTACATGAAACACAGTTATTGAATACCTCAGGAGCAATTAAAAAATAATTTATTATTGTCGACTCCGATCTATCTTTTCTACTCCATGTATATTGAATTTTGTTTGGATTTCTGTTTCTCCACACATCACTTAGTTTAAGGGACTTTATAAGTTTATTTAAGTTGTGAGCATTTTTTTTTTTTTTTTTTTGGTGCTTAGATTTGCTTTTTGAAACAATAAGGGATAAAATTTCGTTATAATCACCTCCTAGAATTAGTTGACCCAAACTTTTTTCTTCTATTACAGCATGTACAGTTTTTAAAAAAAAATAATCGGTTTTAGGATTATTTGGCGCATAAATGTTAGCTATTGTTATAATAGTGTCATCTATTTCAATGTCAACAAGCAATAGCCTTCCTTTATTATCTTTATAGTCCTCTATAATTTTAAAGTTTAGATTTTTCCCCAGCCATATGGCAATTCCCCTTGACGTCACATTTTTGGGTTTTTGACCATTAAAACAATCTTTTTCTTTTATCAGATTTGTGTAAGCCTTTACAATTTACTGTACAGATATGGAGATGTTTGTTTAATACCATAGTTGGTGAGTATTTTTAATATTTATTTGTAACATCCATTATGCTTCAGTAAACTTAGGTAAATCCCCTTTGGAGCTTTGATAATTAGGTTACATTTTGGTTGACTCTCACAGAGACTATAAATATACATTTTTCCAGGTGTTTTATTTTTAACACTTTTCACGTTTTTAAAGGGACTTTTATTCATTAATCGACTTGTTCTTTGTATTATAAATAGTTTGAATTGTTTTACATTGTCATATTGGGGCCTTTTATACTGACTATGCGGTATGGGCTTTGCTCATTGTTGAAGGTCGTACTGATAGTTGTGAATTGCTGTGTCATGTTGGTTTCTTGTGGAGAGTTGTCTCATTGGCAATCATACCACATCTTCTTTTTTTTTTAGAAATACTTAGTTTCCACTTTTTTCATCTAATTGTAAAATAACAATTTGTAAATCTAAAAAAAAAAAATTAATAAATGTGTGTTTAAATGCAACCCATATAATCCAAAAAAAAAATTGAGATTGGAAATAAGGATTGTGTCAAACAGACAACGACCCGACCAATTGTATTGGACAGAGACGTATATTATTTTTTTTTTTATCAGATTTATCTTTTTTTGTTCGCGAACATTTCTTTTCGTTATTACCATTGCTTTCGAAAAAAAAACTTTGGCTTTACTACTGGAGTCGATTTCACAAAAAAACTTAAGATTGATCGTAAGTCATGAACAATTCAGTATACTTACGACCAATCTTAATCGTAAGTTTTTTTGTGAAATCGACTCCTGAACTACAGCGTACTTGTGAACGACGAGAATGATTTCACGACGTTGTTGCGATTGAAACTTATTTCAACTTAGTTTAGCGCCTTATTGACAAAAAAATGATTGTTTTTATTGAGAAAAAAAAAACCACATAAACCCCAAGTTTTTTTATTTTGTAATCCATCAAGCAATGTTTACAGAACTCCGTCAATATTTTAAGAAAACATCAACAATCGATTTTTTTCTGCATGTTTTGTAAATTTCTTTATTTCACTAATAGTAAATTCCAAAATTAACAATTCTGTTTAACCTAAAACTTGAATTGAATTGTGATTCCGTGGCTCAAGGGAACAATTCACCAGAAAACGCGGTAAAGGTATGACTGTTCGTTCAAAAGAAATGTTACATTTATTAAAAATCCTTATTCGTGAAATTTCAGGGTTTTTGCTTCAAATATGCAAACTTCGAACCAAATTATCTCAAAAAGTAAGTCATGAAGGTATATGTTTCTTTTCCTGTTTTTAACCGGATTTTTGTGACAAAAATGTCGGTTATTGATTTGGGGATGTACGGCGGGCTGGGTGGGCGGACGTCAATCAAATGCTGTCCGTGCATTAACTCATGAACCGTTCAACCAAAGCTTTTAAAATTTTAATATGTTATTACTGACAACTATACGAAGGTCAAGTTTAATAATGGCGATTTTGACTTTTACCGTTCAGGAGTTATGGTTCTTGAAAGATTGAAAAATGGAGTTTCCAGTTGTGTTTGTGCATTTACGCATGAACTGTTCTACCAAAGCTTCCCAAATTTTAATATGTTGTTACTGATGACAGAATGGAGGTCAAGTTCAATAATGACGATTTTGACTTTTACCGTTCAGGAGTTGTGGTTCTTGAAAGATTGAAAAATGGTGTTTCCCGTCGTGTCCGTGCATTTATGCATGAACCATTCAACCAAAGCTTTTGAAATTTTAATATGATGTTACTGATGACAAAATAGAGGTCAAGTTCAATAATGACGATTTTGACTTTTACCGTTCAGGAGTTATGGTTCTTGAAAGATCGTAAAATGGCGTTTCCATTCAGTTGTTGCATTTACTCATGAACCTTTCAATCTAAGCTTTTCAAATTTTAATATGTTGATACTGATGACAAAATGGAGGTGAAATTTGATATTGACGATTTTCACTTTACCATTCATCAGTAATGGTTCTTGTGATATTGCCAGGACACAAATAAATGTTAATAAATCCGGTTTGCTGTTGTTGTGACAGCCTCTTGTTAAAGTACAAATCGACATTTTTTTTAATTTAAATAAGGCCGTTAGTTTTCTCGTTTGAATTGTTTTACTTTGTCATTTCGGAACATTTTATAGCTGACTATGCGGTATGGGATTTGCTCATTGATGAAGGCCGTACAGTGTTCTATAGTTGATAATGTCTGTGTCATTTTGGTCTCTTGTGGACAGTTGTCTCATTGGCAATCATACCACATCTTCTTTTTTTTATATTGACCTTGTAACAAAAATATCAAGAAAAAACAACGTGGGATATCTACTGTATCGTCGTATTTAATTTGGTCTGGTCTTTATTCAAGCGTGTACACGTTGATAAGGTTATGTACATGTCATTACACTACTTACTTGTATGCATTAAAAATTTAATTTTACTTCAGCTTGAATGTTGTCAGAGAAGAAGTCTAATAGCAAGGAGTAAACTGCACTGATCTTTACAAAATTCTTCGTCCATATCAGAGCCATCATTGCAATGATTACGGATAGCATCTACCCGACACATAGCATCTACCCTAATGCATTGCTGTCCATCACGACACTTCATGTATCCATCCAAACATTTATAGTCTGAAATGAAGAACACCACATCTGTCATAAAAGGGTAACATAATAAAACAATGACAATGGAATGAGAAAATAGAAGGGGTACACTACACCTAAGAAAGATAACTCTTAGGAAGAAAGATGAGAAGTTAGCAATATCCATTAACTTTACATTCCGATATATAGATGATGTTATCTCACTAAATAATACAAAGTTTGGTCACTATGTTGAACGAATCAATCCCATCGAACTTGAGATAAAGAATACTACAGATACAGTTGTCTGTCTCATATCTTGACTTATATCTAGAAATTGACAATAAGGGTCGTTTGAAAACAAAACTTTACGACAAAAGAGATGATTTTAGCTTTCCAATTGTGAACTTTCCATTTCTATGTAGCAAAATTCCAGCAGCGCCTAAATACTGAGTATATATTTCTCCCAATTGATACGATATTCCCGGGCTTGTGTTTCCTATCATGATTTCCTTAATGGAAGATTGCTGCTCACAGGGAAGCTATTAAACCAAGAGTTCCAAATGGTGAAGTTGAAATCATCCTTTCGCAAATTTTACGGACGCCATCACGAGTTGGTTGACTGGTTAAAATGTTTGAACCAGCTGCAAATTGTTTGCATATGTCCGGAATCTGATGTTCAGTAGTTGTTCTTTGTAGATGTTGTCACCCCAAGGGGGACACGGGGATATAGAAATATAGTCACTTGGTCTTCTCCCGACCGGCAGTAAAACGCTTGCCGAAGTTGGGCGTCCGTTTGGCTGTGCGGGATGTATTAAGTTCGCAGTCACGTCCGGTCAGAAGGGGAAAGTTAAATCCGATGCCTCGTGTAAAGAGAGTGCCACGCTCTTTGCACGTTAAGACCCCTTGCAACAACTCTTTTGAGAGGTCTGTAGGTGGCCTGTTGCAAGGCTAAATTTCTGTCCCTATCCAAGATTTTCCAGTGGCAGTCCAAATTTCCCCGACCATCATCCCAGATGGACCATATCGTATCAACCTACCTATTGTATTTATTGTGAATTTGTTCTCGTCCTAATTATGCATGAAATATTTGCCACTGAACGTTAAGCAACCAACAATCAATCAATCAATTTGTAGATGTTGTTCATAAGTGTTTCTCGTTTTTATATATATTAGACCGTTGGTTTTCCCGTTTAAATCGTTTTACACTTTGGGGGGCTCTTTATAGCTTGCTGTTTGGTGTAAGCCAGGGGTCCGTGTTGAGCATGTAATTTGACCTATGTTTACTTTTATAAATTGTGATTTGGATGGAGAGTTGTCTCATAGGGACTCATACCACAACTTCTTATATCTATACTCTCAAAAACAATTAATACTGTCGGCATACGTACTCCTTTGAAATATGAACACGAAGTCATAGAGGATAAGCAGATCCTACTTTCTATTCATATATATTTCTTCAATATACCTTGACAAAAAGCTTCATCCTCATCGCTGCCATCCGTACAGTCTACATCCCCGTCACAAAACTGGTGTCTGTACAGACACTTGTATCCGTTAGCACATTTAGTTTGATAAATTGGACATGTGTATTCTGAAACATATTACAATACATTGCATTTCCCAATTGACTTTTTTTTTAATTTTTTATTGATTACAGAAGAGTAAACTATAGACAAAACAAAAAATAAATCCGTCTTTGTATTGTAGATATAAAAAAAAATTACGGTTTCCACATAAACGGTTTTGAAGTAAAAAGAAATCGTTTCATGGAAATAACTTCTTACATGTTGATATTTCTCATTTTTTCTTGAACTATAGTTAATTTATGCTTTTAATGTTCCTACTAATCTATATTGTTTCGTTAGTATTTTGTATTTTTGTAGATCTTGTATAGTAGATAATTTTTATCTTTTATGTATCTACTGATCTACTAGTTTTTGTGAATATGCCAAAAATTGACAAATAAGTCAAAATTGTCCATTCATGGCATCACTTACTAATTATTTGTCATTAATAGGCGCATTTTGAGAGAACATGTGAGCATATAAACTTGTTCAAAATGGGTCAAATAATGGACATTATCATTTTCCTTCATATTATTCTAAGACCTAGTAACAATTTGTATAGACTACCGCATACCTGTACAATTGGCCTCATCGGAAAGGTCCGCACAGTCCGTTTTTCCGTCACACCACTCACTAATCCAGACACAATCGTCATAATCAGTACTACAATGTTTGATCATATTGTAACTACACTTATCATCGTCTGCAACAATATAAAGTCAACATCACTTTAATTATCACATGAATTATCATTGATATGGTTAAATTTGTAAATTACATGTTTACACAATTTTGAATTTTTGAAATACTAAGGCTTTTCTACCTCATGCATAGATTACCTTAGCTGTATTTTGCAAAACTTTTAGGAATTTTGGTACTCAATGCTCTTCAACTTCGTACTTTCTTTGACCTTTTTAACTTGTTTGGATTCGAGCGTCACTGATGAGTCTTTAGTAGACGAAACGCGAGTCTGGCGTATATACAAAATGTAGTCCTGGTATCGTGTCTTCGCCATCTTGGATTTAAAAAAAACGAGAGCCTAAGGTCCAGATAATCTATCAAGTTAGCAAAATGTGATGTAGGAATGCAGATATTTAACATGTCAGCTGTGAAGGAAAGAAATCGACCATTTACAAGTGCACTTTATACATGTACGTTTATAAGTGTTTGATTTTGTAACATTCAAATAAGAAATTAAAGAAAGATTTTGGTCTGTTCTGAAGGGTTTTTATATTCACTCAATTTTAAATTAGTATCATACTTTGCATCGATATTTTTGTCAACCCGAAAAAAGTTAACAGATGTTTTGATATTTAATTGCATAAGGTCGATTTTTATCAGATCCAGCTTGTGTATCATCATTGTTGTTATTTTTTTACTCCGTAGGGTATAATGTGGTTGATCCGTCCATCAGTCATTCCTGTTTTTTGTCATTCCACCATTTGACACCACAAACCAGAAATATCATTAAACTTTATAGAAAATACTGACATACTTTGTAGATGTGCTTATCGACAGCAAATTAGGATTCAATATTTTTTTAATTACTTGTGCCACTTTGAACTTAAAATATTTGCCTACATATACTACTGCAGCAGTTGGTCATCGCAACTACTCAGAAACCACACAGTAGAATTTCGTATAATTTTATAGACAAAAAGGACATCATAATATGTAGAAGTGCATAAATTTGTAGGAACTATAAGAGATAATGTATGTCCAGTGACAAGTGACGATGTTGGACCCTAAGGTATATGAGTTTGTCCTCAAAGGTTCTTTGATTTTACAGATGTGTTATTTTCTTGTCTTTGGTTAATTATTTATTTACTGCATTTCATACATATCACCATTTATAGAAATGGTTCTAGCATTCACTGTGATGATCCTAGCATAACGGGTGATTTCTGATAATTACAAATTCTTTTAAAAACATAAATCTTACAATTTTATTCGGATGAAATACAATGCTACAATTTATATATCATTTTAAAATTAATTCACCTCATAAGCTTTAATGTCTATAAATAAATGTATTTCCTTAATGTAATATGTAAGTGGTTAAAACCATGGCTGGTGAATACGCGGATTTATTGTGTCGCAGGTTCAACTTTCCGAATGAACAGCTGTAGCAGTAGTACTCTTTAAATGTGATATTAAAATCATGGCTTACATGTTCTAGCAATTGCCAATACCATTGTAGTCAGTATTAATATATTTAAGGTTCTTGATCCCATCATAGTGGTGAACTAGCTCACCTATAAAGTAACATAAATATCAATATTAATGACAACTCGTGTTCCTTGAAATTTATGAAAGAAATGAAATATAAAAAAAAAAAAAAAAATCTTAAAAGCACACAACTGTGAAATGGACTTAATTGGAACAATTCACTAGACATTCATTTCATGTCAGAAATGCATTATACGTAAGTGTGCAAGATAAAAGAGAAATAGTTAATAGTTATGATAGTAAACATACCTACTTGATTACTGCAACAGATACACCTGGTTCAACTGACACACATCAATAAAAACAAAAATGAACAGAAAATACAGAAAAGAACAAAAAATACAGAAAAGAAACAAGAATATACCTAAATATTTTACAATCCAGACCAGAACTTACCACCATCAGCCTTGACAGATAGAAACACTAACATGAACAACTCGAACGAATGAGCTGCACATGGCCATCATTATTTGAACAGCTACATGCACATTATGTGCTATGGTTATTACAACAAATAACACGTTTGTCAGCCTTTACCATACACAGTATATCTTGTCAATTTTATTGATTATTTCACGACAGAAATAAAGGGAAAGAAAAACCTTTGCAACTCTAATCTGTAACTTTTTTACAAACAACTAGAGGCTTGACAGTACTGTCCTTATTCATAAGTCTCTTCCGAAGGGCAGTAAAACCCTGAAAGTGATGAGTCCAACTTAATATATTTAGTTACATTTTTTAATTGGACCATTATTTTTATTGCTTTTAACAATATATTGGCAATATTTGTTTTAAAGTATTGAGGTATTTAAACACTAACCTTGATCGAAAAACAGTGATAGGAAGACACGTTCACTTTATTTAGACCGCTGTTTTGTATGTCCTCACCAAAGAAGTATATTTACACGAAGTGAACTAATGATAAGTTATATTGAATATACACGAAACAGGAAGTACGATTATCTTAATTACTTTTAAATTACATTTTAGAAGTTATCATCAGTAATTTGAAATTTTGTTTTAAAAGAGCAATTATTATTCATTTGAAATAGCAATATTTCAGGGCCGACAAAATATTATTTACGCTTATAAAGTTCATTGTGAATAAGGTTTAGATCAGGACGCATATAGCGGATTTAATAATTTTTCACAATTAAGGAATTTCAAAACGGGAATAATAAGTATTTAATGATATTTTAATTTACGTACGTCCAGGATTTCCTCATAATCGTTCAAACCTCAATCCTCTTTCAATTGGAATTTCATGTTACCTTTAATAGTTTTCATTTAAATGTCATTGAGGGGTCTAGTGTAAAAAAAAATCTGATATATTTGATGACTTCTTAATAGTTAATGGACAAAAACATGAACAACAGTGAAATATTATAACATTCGTTAGAAAAGCACAACTAACATTATTTGTTCAATAACATTTTACACCCATTATGACAAGAGTCATTTATTTTATTTTCTATGCAAATGAAATGGTGAAGAATATCCTTTTTAGTTAATCACACATAGAATACTAAGACCTCATTTCAGGTTTTGTTTAAATTCTTTCGCTATTCATCAAAACAAAATCCGGGTAACAAACTGGAACCGATGATATCACATCAACTATTAGAGGAAAACTACGGAATAACAGAAACACTGCATCAAAAACAACCCAACATACATAGAAACGGACTATTTGATAACATTTCCCATATTCCTGACTTGGTAGAGGACATTTTAAGAAAGAAAAACATGGTAGATTGAATCCGGTTATGTGACACTGTTATGGATACCGCTCAAACATTACGTGAAAGGATAAAAAAGGGGGAAAAAACAACAACAAAAACCAACAAGAACACAAAAGACAGAGAAATAAGTCAGTAAATAATATAATAGCAAATGATAAAATAACAGTAATTTTATGCTTATAGACTTATTATTCGGTGTGTACTAACAAGGACAGCATGACGGGTGCAACCAGTGGCGCAAAATCTGTTTACCATCTCAAAGCACGTAAGATCTTTAGGTGAGGTACGTGTTGCTTAGTCTTTAGTTTTCTATGTTTTGTTTTGTTTTGTCTTTCGTTCTTTCTTTTTTAAGCAAAGCGTTGATTTTTTTTAGGCATAAATGTCCCTCTGGTATCTTTCGCCTCTCTTTGAAAACTGTATTTTATACCGCCAGTTCAATAAGGTAATACGTAGTAACGTTATTCATGGTAAATGACGGCATTGTCTTGACCTCATCCTCAAAAAAAGAATACATGTGTTTGCATATCGTGAACACAATCATGAAAATTGTCTAATTAATCGGACACGAAATTGTGATATCTAGAATCCCACTTCAAATTAAATATTAGATATAGGCTTCTTATACAAGTATTTATGTATGGCATTTAAATAGGCGTGTCAGCTTGAATACATAATTACTCGTAATTAAAATGACTAAAATTGCAGTAATTTAGGAGAACAAATAGTCATTGACATTTTAAAAGGTCAAGCTGAATTGACAATAAAAAGTTCAAGGTGAATATGGAACATGACGAAGATAACTGTTTTATCACAATATAAGCTTCTTATTCAAGTAATTATGTATGGCATTTAAATAGGCGTGCCAGCTTAAAAACATAATTACGCGTCATTAAAATGACTAGAATTGCAGTAATTTAGGAGAACAAATCGTCATTGACATTTTAAAAGTTCAAGCTGAATTGACAATAAAAAGTGCAAGGTGAATATGGAACATGACGAAGATAACTGTTTTATCACAATATAAGAAATGCAGAAAGCGACAAAAAATCATTTGTTAAAAAACTATAGAATCTAGTAAATAACGACATATACAAACATGTTAATAACAGTGAGAAAGCGGCTATTTTTATGTGTAGGTCTTTATGTTATATAGCTCATCGAGTTATGGTCTTATATATCGTTCAAGATGAATTTCAATCCAGAACAGCGTTTCGTACGCAAAAAAAAATCATCAAGATTTTTAATAATTGTTTACCTGAACTCTTTATTTGATACTAAATAATTAGCTAGATCTCTCACTTGTACGACAGTCGCATGAATTTCTGATTTGCCTTGTCTAGACAAAATGCCAAAAGAAAAGAAGTATTTGCATGCATATCTATAGATAATACAACGACTGATTGGATTTCAACTTCGGATATAATAAGTTATGATCGATTATATCTTATCTGTTAAGAAAATCTTCAAAGATACTTTTGATATTACAAAGCATTTCTTTTTATGTTTCCAAATTAAATAAGGAGAGTAATTTTAAATAATAATAATAAATGGTACCAATTTTACTGATAGGAAAAGCAAACTATTAAAATGACCTCTTAATAACTTAATTAGTGAATATTTTTCCGCCGTAAAATTGATTCGCTGGGAGTGATTATGCAGACCGGCATAACTTTGACAGAAACATACGATTCAAAATATTCTCATTCTTAGAAACTGAAATTTACCTCGATATAAGGAAAAGTAAAGAAAAATTTACTATCAATATTTATGGGAAAATTGGACAAAAAAAGATATTTTATTTTCGAGTTCAAATTTTCAAAACAAAATATTTTTTTATATAATTTGAGTTGACAAAATCAAAATTTGTATCAATATGAATATCACAACTATTTCTATGTGACAATAGGCCACTTTTGATGTCGTTGCATCTCCATCAAAATATTTGGTAGAAGGGATCATTATTTATGCGTTTAGGGTATTGTCACTTCCTTCCGATACTGAGCGAGCAGTTGAAAACATATGATTCTATATTGCACCAATTATTCGGACATTTAAAGCTTATAATTGAGAATAAGCATTGCAGTCATTAGCCTAGGGAATTGTGATTAATTACCTCGGAATAAAAACATTATTTCTGGTTTATCCTGTATGATTTTAATCACTATGAACTTTTATAGTACATGGATATAGGCGATTTCCTCGATCTGGTAAATGACGCAATAGAGTTGTGCACAATTGACGAACTTTTTCGACGGAGAATTATGATGAACACATTTGTTGTGAAAAAAGAAAAATAACAAAAAATACCGAACTCCAAGGAAAACTCAAATTGAAAAGTCTTTATCAAATAGCTTTGCTCATTATTGAAGGCTGTACGGTGATCTATAGTTGTTAATGTCTGTGTCATTTTGGTCTCTTGTGGACAGTTGTCTCATTGGCAATCATACCACATCTTCTTTTTTATATAACAAGGAATACCCCATTTCAATGTCATCGGTAAAATTCGAGTAGTATACCACTGTTCAAACTCATAAATCCATGAACAAAAAACAACATCGGGGTAACAAACTAAAACTGAGGGAAACGCACCAAACATACGAGGGGAACAACGACACAACACTACAATGTAACTCACACAGAAACTGACCAAGCATCAGACAAAATCCCACGAGAATAACAAATATAACATCAAAACCAAATACAAGAATTTGGGATAGACAAGTACCGTGACACGTCTTATCGCAATGTGAATTTACACTAAAAAATAAGAGAAAACAAACGACGCAACGTTAAAATGTAACACACACAGAAACGAACTATAATATTACAATGGCCATATTCCTGACTTGGTACAGGACATTTTCAAAGGAAATAATGGTGGGTTGAACCTGGTTTTTTGGCATGCCAAACCTCGCACTGTTATGGCAATGTTAAATATAACATTGAAATGACAACATAATATTACAGGACCACAATACAAATAAATAGGAGAACGTATTAGACAAAGAAACACATGATTAATGGATAACAAAAAGCATCAGGTTTAAAATTCAATACGCCAAAAACGCGCCTCGTCCACACAAGATTCACCAGTGACGCCCAGATATAAAAGATTGAAAGTGAAAAAAAAGTACAAAGTTGTACAGCACTGAAGATCAAAAGTTGAAAAAAGGTTGTGTCCAATACGGCTATGTTTTTAAGCTTGCGATAAGAATATCCTTATCATTTAGAACAATTAATGCTATTGCAAACAGTAAATTTTATTAAATGAATATAATAGATATACATAATGAAACTGAAGTATTAACTAATTACAGAAAACAAACACGAATACATAATGCAAAGACCAACACAGAATAGACACACCCGACTCAGTCCAGGCCTCAACGCAATAAATCATAAAAATGACGTCACATACGATGTTGAAAAAGCACAAAAATTACGTCACATTTGAATTTATGAAATTTATATTACACTTGTAATAAAGAGAATCTAGAATATTTAACTGACTTATAAGTAGTTTTTTTCAGATTTTAACTGTATCATACCTCAATACATCTTATTATCTCTAAGAAGCAATTACTCTATAATGTAAAAAGGAATCATGTATGCATGCGCGCACCTTTTGAAATTATGACTTTAACAATTAGTAATTGTCTTCAAATATATTAAATTTAAATAAAAGCTTTTAAGAAAAATAAGAATAAGTATTAAAAAAATCAGTTGTAGAATGGTTTAGTTGGTTGAAACTTTCAAAGCGCGTGGCAGTACAGTTAACGGTACTCTTTGATTTTCCGGTAAGCATGTCTATAATTTTACAGATAGATTATGCGAATATTTATAACATCTCAATTTTTTTTTTATTATTTTAAGGGCATACGATACAGTTACATGGAAGGTAATGACGTTGCTAACGAAAAATGTTATTTTCGCGACGTTAAACTTTGACATACCGTGTAAAAATGCATGTTTAGACTGTTTGTTTTATGATTTAAACTGATTTAACTTGATAACGAGTACATGGACCCCTCTTTTTTTTAAAAGGCATTAATTTTATAACGTGTGGAGATTATTTGTACAAATTTTGATGAAAAAGTCAACATGGATTTTTATTAATTTGATAAATATACCGTAAAAATATCCGTTAGTTCATAATTTCTGAAACGTTAATAAAAAAATGATTATTTCCAAAGAGCTGTTGTGTATATTAAGATCATATTAATCGTGTTAATGTAAATAAATTTGTATCATGTTTCTACAAAAATCCGCTTTTGCTTATCTTTTGAAATAAGAAAGTTAAGTGTGTATATCCCAAGGTAAGAAATGTCTAAAAACCCGAAACTTTAAGTTGGTGTCTACAATTTTGATCCCCCTTTATCTCTTAAAACAGCACATGAAGATATATTTTTATATCACATATTTGAATTGCTTAGGTGAAAAATAGCTTGTAGATAAATTATCTTAAAATATTCATCAGGGGAACAAAACTGTTTTGTATGAAAAAGAAAAATTCGACAAAGAAAACAGTTTGGTAATACCGCAACGACACGATATAAGCAATTTATTGATATTCAAAATTTAGCACGATTGATGACATAATCCATCAAACGGCGTTTACGACTTTTTCTTGCTGGTTGCACTTTTCATCACTACGCAATGGTACACCTGAAAAATGGAAGTTCTAATTTAATGATTGTTTATTGCATTACGTCCAGTGACAAATCATTCATGGATGTATTACTCCTGTGACCTAATCCCAAATATAAATTTTTGTCTTATTTTAAAAATATGCTTTAAATTGTAAAAATATTCGAATTGGCTCTCGCCGCGATTCAGCCTTTCTGTGCTAATGCGGCGTAAAGCAACCAACAATCAATCAATCAATCAACCAATTATGAAGTTTTGAATTTGTATCGCTCTTCGACGTGTATCGGTATTTATTCATCCAATATTTGTTGATGATGTTTCTGTTGTGGTTACGGTTAAATATAATCACTTGGATATCTATTGTTAAATAAAGGCAACAGTAGTATACCGCTGTTCAAACTCATAAATGCATGGACAAAAAACAAAATCGGGGTAACATACTAAAACTGAGGGAAACGCATTAAATATAATAGGAGAACAACGACACAACACTACAATGTAACACACAGAAAAACGGACCAGCATCAGACAAAATCCCACAAGAATAACAAATATTACATCAAAACCAAATACATGAATTTGGGATAGACAAGTACCGTGACACGTCTTATCGCAATGTGAATTTACACTCAAAAATAAGAGAAAACAAATTAAGTCTTATCTTTTGCGGTTTTAAATCTGTAGCTAAGGTTCATTTCACATATTCGCATTTGTAAGATTGGTCGTGTTAATTTCCATGTTCCATGGTCAAAGCATTGTGTTGTTCCTAACAATTAAACGTCGTCATAGCATTTCTGTTTTGAAATAGCCTATAATTATCGTCTTTTTAATCAAGCTAACTGTTTAGAATAGTATTGTAAAACAAATTAGATAAATTTCAAGATTATATATTCGTAACTATAACACGTCACTGTTTGTGATGTCCTGTGCTTTAGTTAATGGAAGATGTTCGTGCGTTATTCTGTGATTTACATGTAACAAAGATTTGCATATCTGTGTGCTGAGGGTTCTTCCGTTTGTCTGTGCTGTAATTCTGTCATGGTGTGTTGTCATTTAAGAGGTATTTTCAAATGAAATATTGCCATACAAGTGGGATCTTTGGTTAGCACCAACACCAGGTTCAACCCACCATTTATCTTAAAACGTCATGTACCAAGTAAATACATGGCAGTTGTTTTCAAAAAGTTTGTTTTAGTTTCACAAACATAACAGCTAAATTCAACAACGCTCAGCTTTGTATGAGAGAGAATATTATAAATCGCTGCGTGCTCTTATGAGCCAACTGCCAGTTTAACATATTATTCGGTAAATCTAGCTAATCATATAGCACATAATGTCAAAATTGATACGTATTCTATCTGATCATAATTATATATTAACATTACCTTCAAAGTTCATACTCCTGTAGTCGTGACCTTAACGGTCACTTCTTGTCCTACGCCCAGGTTGTTATACGTAACAACGCTTATTGCATAACTAGTATATGGTTCTAAAAAATGAATACTTTAGGATGATTGTTTGCAATTGAAATACCAAAGCTTACCTCATTTTGTCTTGCAATACGCCATATAACTGACAAATTACTTTTCAAGAGAAAGCACTATGTGCAATCCTTCAAGACCTATGTGTTATATCTATGTAAGACAGACTGGGATCTTAATTATAATCGATATAACAAATCGAGTGTAGCCAAAATTTAATGTATGTCTTTTTCAATTTGATAAAACGTTTGAATGACAAAACGTTTGAATGACAGAAAGAGTACAAACTATAGAATTAAAAAAATATGAGAGGATAGCTTTCATGAAAATGAACAGAAACATTTTGGTCACACGACCCGCTCCCTTGCTACACACTAAGTATATTTACTACACATTTATTTATAATTTTATCTGAGTTATTTCACCATATATGGTTTAAAAGAATTTTTCAAACAAAAACAAAAACGGTATTTCTAATCTGTATTTATCTTTTTTTTTTTTAAATCACATGCAACGTGCTCATCTTAAAATGTTTCACATATTGACTGCATAAATACCGTAATTTATTTAAAATCGCATGACATAAACGGTCAACAAAAGATTGGTCAAATGAATTAATATATGCTGGTAATATAAATTTAAATACAGATTTTCTAACTGTCCAATATGTATAATAACATTCCTTTTGAAACCTTGGTTTCCTTTTTTAAGGGAAATTGGAATATATATCAACATTTGAATATGTTGTATCACTTTAAAATGATTTTAAGTTATGTAATTGCATTGATCAATTTTTATTTGTTAATAAGTATGTTCGCTTTAAAAAATGGAATGACTATTTGTCGGTAAAAAAAAACATTTATAATAAAGCCTTATGCCGGTGCGGCGTTAAGGAATCCCCAATCAATCATTCAGTCTAAATTACCACCTATACCAACACAAACAGTTGGGTAACAATTATATAAGTTTTATCTTAATTGTGTTGTTTTACGTCTCTGGCCTTCAAAACATTTTGTTCTGCAGATTATATTTAAGTCGTCTGTGCAACAATTAATATTTACCTAGGTTATTGATTATGTGCATGATTCTACTTGGTCCAAGGTCTTGTGTATGTCGTAAACTTGACAGTTCCTTGCCATATATTATTTTATATCCACGTGCAGATCCAGCAAAGTCTGGCCACATCCAAAATACTTTGATTTTTCCTTGATACGGTATTGCACGTAAATCTTTTACTACTGGTGGTAGCTCTGGAATGGAATAAAACCATAGGATGAACGCTCCTAACAGACATAAATGAGTGGCACAATATACCAAAGGGACATTCAGTTTTTTTAAGACAAACACAAACAGACAACGCCATGGCTAAAAAAACAAGAATGTGTCCCTAGTACACGGATGCCCCATCCGCACTTTAATTTTCTATGTTAAGTGGACCGTGAAAATGGGATAAAATCTCTAATTTGGCATTAAAATTAGAAAGATCATATCATAGAGAACATGTTTACTACGTTTCAAGTTGATTGGACGACAACTTCATCAAAAACTACCTCGACCAAAAACTTTAACCTAAAGCATGACAGATGTACGAACGGACGCACAGACCAGAAAACATAATGCTCATAAATGGGGCATAAAAAGACCAACAAACCAGTAATAGTACACTTAAATTACATTGTCAACTGAAGACTTCGCAACACTACTACACCCGGCAATAATCGGAGGTTATGGCAGTTGGTTTTTTTTAAGTAGGAAGTATTTCAACACAGTAAAATGTGAAATGACGATCAACATGTTGCTGTGTTGTTGACGAATTTCAATAAACAATAATACTAATAACTTACTATTATGACAAATCTCCGGTGATTCGTCTGAGAAATCAATGCATTCGCTATCACCAGTACATTCCTTTCCATCAGCAATACACTGTATTCCATCGGCACATTTAGAGTACCCAGATGGACACTGTCTGTCTGGTAAAATAGACAAGAGAATGACATACACATCTAGATAAAAATTTCTCCGGCACATTTAGAGAACCCAGATATACACTATCTGTCTGGTAAAAGAGAAAAGAGAATGACACATACATCTAAATTAAAATATCTACGGCACATATAGAGTAACCAGATATACACTATCTGTCTGGTAAAAGAGAATGACGTATACATATAAAGAACAATATCTCCGGAACATTTAGAGTAACCAGATATACACGGTATTTCTGTTAAAATAAAAAAAAAGAGAATGACATATACATCTAAATTAAAATATCTACGGCACATTTAGAGTACCCAGATATACACGGTATGTCTGGTAAAATAGAAAGAGAATGACATAATTATACATGTACATCTAAACAAAAATTCTACGGCACATTTAGAGTACCCAATTTACAGTCTGTCTCACTCTGGTAGAATACCAAAGAGAATGACATATGCATCTTAATAAAAATTTCTCAGACACATTTAGAGTACCCAGATATACACAATCTGTCTTGAATGTCATTCTCTTTTATATTCTACATCTAAGTGAAAACATCTCAGTCAAATTTAGAGCTGTGTTCAGAATATACACGGTCAATTGGTAGAATGAAAAAGAGAATGATATATACATCTCAATAAAAATATTTCTTTTCAAAAATTTTGTTAATCTCCTCTGCTTTATCGATTTACGAAGCAGCAGAAACTACGATATTATCATACATGATAAGAAAAATAATTTATTTCTTAAGGCTCGCGGGTATCAAACTTTCATAAAAAAATTAAACATCCGTTTTGTCATTGCTAATTTTATTTATTACACTATTAGTTGTTACTTTATGATATGGTACAAAAAAATCCCCTAAAAGTCGATTCGGTTTTGCCACCTGGTGACTTTTAAAATGTATATATCATTGAATCAGCTCCACATTATCTCCCTTTGGTGCAAAAATGCCATTTTTGGCTAAAAATTGAAATATCGTTTTTAACTCATCGGTGACCTATATTTATTATTATTGTTTTCATATGAGATGTACATTAACTAAATAATTGTAACATTTAAGCGATTTTTGTAATTTAGTTCTTTTTTTTATTTCGAAATTACCTCTAATTCTATTAGTTCAACAAAAAAAGGACAGTAACAAATTTGTTTGCTCCTTCGGACAGATTGTCAGCTTAAACGAACGGTGACCCGATTATTTTATTTCATTTTTATATTAAGTAATGATAAAGTTCATTTATAGAAAAATATATCGAAATCTTATTTTAAAAAATGATTTATACCCGCGAGTCCCCTTAAGTCTCTTCAACAATTTGTATTCATTTAGGTGAACCGTACACGGGTTTTTGCATTGTGATCGTGTTATGTTGAACCTTGGCCTTTAAGTTGAAAAAAACATAAGCGTGACCCTTTTGATTTGCGTGTTCCGTATCTTTATATTTAACCTGAAAATTCAACCTCGTAGGTGCTTCCCTATATGGGGATTGGTATATTTTTATATCCAGGCTCAATTTAAATACACAATTAGATAATCTTAATAGCATTGATATGCTAAGGTATAGAATAAATGTAACAAAAATTGAAAGCACAGTTTTGGTGAGTTGTATGTAAAGGCTTGCACATCTACTGCTTTTGGGAGGCAGTAATGTGCAAATTAATTCATTAGTAAATTTGTAAATTCACTAATTTCGAATAGGAAATTAGCTTAGAATTTCAATGAAATCGTCCCCAGAGGGTGCCTGGGGAATAGAAATATGGTCACTTGGTCTTCCTCCGACACTGGCAGTAAAACGCATCCAAACGTGGGACTTCTGTTTGGTTGTATCACATTTGCAGCTACGTCCCGTCTTAATGGGGACGTTAAAACCGATGCCTCGTGCAAAGAGAGTGCCACGCTCTTTGCAAGTTAAGAACCTTTCCAGCAACTCTTCGAGGGGTCAATAGGTGGTCTGTTGCCAGGCACAATTTCTGTCCCTATCCAATATACTCTCATTTTCCAGTGGCAGTCCAAATTTCCCCGACCTTCATCCCGGATGGCCTCTTTTACAACCTACCATTTTTCAGGCAGTTAAGCTGCCTTATGCGAGCACCCTAGATTTCTGTTCTACCCAATAAATGCTGAAATACGTGCCATTGTTATTATCTAGCTGAATAGTATGTTATTTATAACTAATTGAACAGTTTTTTTCATACTTTTAATTCTGGATTACAAAAAATATGACCAGAAAAACCTTAAATGATCGTCAATTTATCCAAAAGTTTTGAAGTTGCACGTAGGAAGTAGAGCACATTAGGATTCCTTATGTACAAATGTAGTTTATTATCCAATGAGCTTTTGGCTAAGATGTCAAAGAACAAATGGATGAAATATTTAATCGCCGAAAATTTCTAAAGACAGGTAGTTTAGATTTCCCAAATGGCAAAAGTCGTAGGAATATTGTTTGTCATCAATACGTAGACAACTACGTCAGTAGTCTATTAAAATTCATACTGTTGGCGGCAATTTTAAATTAGAAGACGAAATTTGCGCATCTTTTCAAAACGTAGACAGGGGTTCAAATTAGCGGTCATCAGAGGTCCGCGACCTTCCACTTTTGCAGTCGGACTTTCGACTTGATTACTAGCTACGCCCGATATGCCACTTGCAAGAAAATAATTAATAACTTTGCAAACCTTTTTACCAAAGTCTCCAAATAAACGATCTCAAAACTTATTTTCATCATTATTATTCATGACAGCGATGATCATTTTTTTCAACCGCTAGCTTTATACAGAAAATCGACGACAAATAATGTGTCAATTCGAGTAAAATCGTATCTGACTGACAAAAACAACATTGAAAACAAAATGGATGCCAATAATAATATCGGATCCGATTCCGGGAGCAGATAATAGTAATTCCGGATTTGGCGATCAACTAAAACAATTCCATACGGATGACAAAATACATCTATGCATGGTAAATAAATATGAACACTAGAATTGAAAACCAATATGTTAAAGAAAAAAAAAGCAGAAAATATTTTGTACAGGAACTCAAAATTACATTTTGACAAATGTTAATGTTGAAATCATATAGAACAGTATATCTAACTATAAATATGTTCCTGGTGACAGTATGAATTTTCTTTATCAGTGATAAATGTTGATAATGCATGTTGGATGCTTTTAAAGTCTATACATATTCCTGCAATTTCAATGGGTATTTTTTTTCCTCAATTTTGAAGGGTCATTTAAAATAGCTAGAAGTTTCTTACTTTATTTTCACAAATAGTGCAGCTAGATTATATGATACCTGAATGTAAGCAAATCATATGATATATAGGTGGAGTCCTTTGGGTCACTCTACCCCCTCCTGTTTGATAACTTTGAAACGGATGAGATCCCCAACCCTCAAACATATACATTAATGTATGAGACTATACAACTAATCAAATGAAATACTGGGGGGAGTCTCTTGGGTCACCCCACCCCTCCTGTTTGTGAACTTTGAAAAGGTCTAGATCCCCACCCCTAAACCATATATATTCAGGTATGAGACAATATAAATAATCAAATGAAATACTGGAGGAGTCTCTTGGGTCACCCTTCCCCTCCTGTTTGTGAACTTTGAAAAGGTCAAGATCTCCAACCCTAAACCATATATATTCATGTATGGGACAATATAATAAATCAAATGTAATATATGGGAAGTCCCTGCAGTCACTCAAACCCTCCTTTTTGAGAACTTGGAAACGGTCGAGATCCCCACCCCTAAACCATACACATTCTTGTATGGGACAACACATAACAAATCAGGGGGATAGGACCTTTATCGGGAATCCAGGATCGGCTGTTTTTTAGCTTGGGATTTCGGGATCAGGGAATTCTTTTTTCGAATTTCGGGACCTCGGGATTTTGTGTTTTTAAGCCTGGGATTTCGGGATCAGGACCCCTCCTACCCCCTCTCATATAAAATATAGGTGGAGACTCCGAGTTCGTGGGGCTACTCTACCCCTTCCTGTTTGAGAATTTAAAAACGGTCGAGACCCCCAACCATGAACCATATATATTCATGTATGGAACAGTATAACAAATCAAATGAATTATAAAGGGAGTCCCTAGGGTCACTGTACACCCTCCTGTTTGAGAAATGGGAATCAGTCTAGATCCTCCCCCTTTAACCATATATATATATACTCATGTATGGGACTATAACTAATCAAATGAAATATAGGGAGAGTCCTTAGGGTCAACCTAACCCCTCCGGTTTGACAAATTGGAAACAGATGAGATCCCCACCCTCAACCATATATATGCATGTATTTGACAATATAACAATACAATGGAATATAGGGGAAGTCACTGGGGTCACCCCATCCCCTCCTGTTTAAAAACTTGATAACGGTTGAGATCCCCACCCCTAAACCATATGTATTTTTGTATGGGACAATGAAAAGACATCAAATGAAATATATGGATAGTCCCTAGGGTCACCCCACTCCTCTTGTGTGTGTTCTGAGAACTTGTAAAAGATTGAAATA
Organism: Mytilus galloprovincialis; assembly: GCF_965363235.1. NCBI lineage: Eukaryota > Metazoa > Mollusca > Bivalvia > Mytilida > Mytilidae > Mytilus > Mytilus galloprovincialis. The sequence continues at coordinate 45,960,881 of NC_134848.1, read as the reverse complement.
CCAACCCATAAACCATATTCATTCCTGTTTATCATTTCTAAAAGATTGAATGACATTTAAGGTCAATCTCTTAGGCGTCACATATGTATATCCCTTTGCTAGACTTAACCAATGTGTACTAGACTTTGCCCAATGTCAGGCTACCATGGGAATGAATAATTATGGGAGCTTTATTTGTGAGACTACGTAACAGCATTATATTACAATTATTTCTTGTTTATTATAAAATTTTATTGATGGAAAAAAATGAGTAGGTTTAAAGAATTTACCTTAATTATATTTGGAATTATATCTGGTCCTATAAAAATTTTGATTTAGATATGGCTCATTTTTAAGAAAACATATCTTTCAAGCCCAAGAATGTTTGACCAACTATTTTATAATTACTTGCCATTTTATTCCAAAACTTGGACATCATGGATTTAGGGTGAAGGTTGGGGTCATTTACATTTACTATCTGCAGGTCAGTTAGACCCCACATTTGATCTGATTTGGGTCTCATAATTTTTGTATTGTAGAAAACAATCTCAGTTTTCTTTCAAGGAAAGCAAGTCCATTCATACTTAAACAAGCTTGTACTATAGTTAACTTGAACTGCTAACAGTCAACTAATACCAACGTTAATTATCAACTGCAATCATTGCGAACTTGTACCACTGCAGACTCATGACCATGAACAAAATATACTTGACGTTGCTTTTGAAAACCTTGATAAAATATGAATTATTTGCCTTAATGGTTAATTCATTAAATGAACATCTATACTATTAAACGAGAAGACCTCATTTTGGGTGTCGCTTCTCTTCCTTGCACAATAAATCAATCATCATGCCTCTGTGTCCTATAGGTAACATGCATAGTCGCATTTGTCATCCATTCTTATGATTATTCAGATTGAGTTATTTTGGGAGAAAAACGACAAAAAAGGAGTCCGGATATGATTCCGTCATCGGACTGACTTTTAATCATAGATAAGACTTCCGGTTTTAAAGATGCACAAATACAACCAATCATATGATAGATAACAAAAATGAAAAATAAATTAGCCAATCAGAGCGTTCTCCATATCATGGTGTTTAGATCGCAAGAACCACAACTATTATACCTCCTTATAGAGGACAATTATTTTTCGCGTTTATCTACATGTAAACTACGATTATACTACTTTAATATATAGAGACTCTCTGTATTCTGTCTACTGTTTTTTTTTTAAATGTTTACTATCTAAGGGGTCATACCAGTTGTATATATATTAAAATAAGTAAAACATTTGACTAAAGTCCAACCAATCGTATGATGGATAACAAAAATGGAGAAAAAAAATAAGCCATTCAGAGCGTTCTCAATATCATGGTGTTTAGATCGCAAGAATCACAACTATTATATCTCCTTAGAGAGGACAATTATTTTTCGCGTTTCATATCATGGTGTTTAGATCGCAAGAACCACAACTATTATACCTCCTTAGAGAAGACAATTATTTTTCGCGTGTATCTACATGTAAACTACGATTATACTACTTTAATATATAGAGACTGTCTGTATTCTGTCAGGGACTTTCTATGTTAGTATGTTAACATGTTAGTATAGAAAGTCGGCCCTGATTCTTTCTACTGTTTTCTTTGAAATTTTTACTGTTTAAGGGGTCATATCACTTGCACATATATTAAAATAAGTAAAACATGCTCAACTTCATCTAAAACTACCTCGACCAAAAACTTTAACCTGAAGCGGGACAGACACGGACGGACGAACGAACGAACGAACGGATGTACAGACTAGAAAACATAATGCCCATAAATGGGGCATAACGATTTATTGTTGAAAGGGAAAATAGTGATTTGGCAAAAATTAAAGTAAGGTAGATTAGAAGTAGTCAGAACATTTTTCGGGGCGTCGGGATCGGGTGTTTTTAAGCTCGGGATTTGGGGATTGATCCTTACGGGATCCGGGAATATATTTTTCGATTTCGGGATATGCATTTCTTTAAATTCTGCATCTCGGGATTTCATGGTTTTAAGCCCGGGATATCGGGATCAGGACCCGTCCGACCACTCCTCAAATTAGCCGTAGTCATTTATACATGATTCATATCCTACCATTGGCATGTTAATAAGGCTCTCAAAAGAAAAAGAAAACACTGATGGATTATCCTAGAAGCATATTTTATTAGACTAATAATGGTCTATATATAAGCAGTTGCATTTATTTCATGTTTGAAACGGTGCAAATTATTAACTATTATATCTCCTTAGAGAGGACAATTATTTTTCGCGTTTCATATCATGGTGTTTAGATCGCAAGAACCACAACTATTATACCTCCTTAGAGAAGACAATTATTTTTCGCGTGTATCTACATGTAAACTACGATTATACTACTTTAATATATAGAGACTGTCTGTATTCTGTCAGGGACTTTCTATGTTAGTATGTTAACATGTTAGTATAGAAAGTCGGCCCTGATTCTTTCTACTGTTTTCTTTGAAATTTTTACTGTTTAAGGGGTCATATCACTTGCACATATATTAAAATAAGTAAAACATGCTCAACTTCATCTAAAACTACCTCGACCAAAAACTTTAACCTGAAGCGGGACAGACACGGACGGACGAACGAACGAACGAACGGATGTACAGACTAGAAAACATAATGCCCATAAATGGGGCATAACGATTTATTGTTGAAAGGGAAAATAGTGATTTGGCAAAAATTAAAGTAAGGTAGATTAGAAGTAGTCAGAACATTTTTCGGGGCGTCGGGATCGGGTGTTTTTAAGCTCGGGATTTGGGGATTGATCCTTACGGGATCCGGGAATATATTTTTCGATTTCGGGATATGCATTTCTTTAAATTCTGCATCTCGGGATTTCATGGTTTTAAGCCCGGGATATCGGGATCAGGACCCGTCCGACCACTCCTCAAATTAGCCGTAGTCATTTATACATGATTCATATCCTACCATTGGCATGTTAATAAGGCTCTCAAAAGAAAAAGAAAACACTGATGGATTATCCTAGAAGCATATTTTATTAGACTAATAATGGTCTATATATAAGCAGTTGCATTTATTTCATGTTTGAAACGGTGCAAATTATTAATTTGATTTGACTTTTACCAAAAGAAGCATTGTAGCAAAGGAGAAGAATAATTGTGGTCTGAGGCCAGACACACGAAAATAATTGAATTTAACAGAAAGGAAACAAATATCGGACTTTGGAAAAAGGGAGAGGGCTTTTGATACCTTTTATGAAATTCTCCATACATAATATCTTTTACAAAAAATCATCCTACAACAGTCTTCAAGCTGCATATGCCCGCGATTTCGCGGGTGTGTTCTAGTAAATATATAATATTGGTTTTTGGTTAACTGCCTATAGCGCTTACAGTGCTTTGATTTCTTAAAATGTCCTGTACCAAGTCAGGAAAATGGCCATTGTTATATTATAGCTCGTTTCTATGAGTGTTACATTATAATGATGTGTTTTTGTTGTGTCGTAGTTCTCCTCTTAGATTTGATGAGTTTCCCTCAGTTTGAGTTTGTAACCCGGATTTGTTTGGTTTTTTTCTCAATCGATTTATGAATTTCGAACAGCGGTATAATACTGTTAATTATTGAACTTAATTATTTTTTATTTAAACCTTATTTTGCTATACGGTATCATTTACAAGTTTTCCCTTTTTCTTTAGATGTAATAAGGGAAAATCATTACAGTGTTCAACACATTTAGATTGAAACACTTTCACGAATATGGTTAAACTAAATAGATGGCACGGATGAAGAGATGAGTTCTATTGTACAACATCAAACAAGGTGAGAATCATTTTTAAAAAGATATTCAGATCTTCGTTTAAATACTTATTTTATACCTTGAGTGCACAATTCTGGGTTCTCGTCTGATTTGTCAGTACAATACCTCCATTTGTCACAGACAAACCTTTCGTCTATACACTCGATTCCATCAGCACACTTCCATAAACCAGATTGGCATTGCCTGTCTGTTATGACATGTTAAAATAATACATATACAGATTAAAGCCGGGCTTCATAGTAAAACGTAAAATCACAAAAACACTGAACTCAGAGGAAAATCAAATCGGAAAATTCCTAATCACATCACAAAACACATCAAAATCAAATAGACAAGAACTGTCATATCCCTGACTTGGTACAGGCATTTTCAAATGTAGACAATGGTGGATTGAACCTGGTTTTATAGCGCTAAACCTCTCACTTTGTTGACAGTCTCATAAAATTCCGTTATATTTACAATGATGCGTGAACTAATTGTGAAACTACTTGCTCTTGAGTGTATTTTTAAATGGTTGGACATTCTAGAAATTACGTACAATCTAAGTCTATTAAATGCAGTATTATGAAAACGATTAACTTTTCTACCATTTACAATCGTCATTCAAAACTAACATACACGTTGTTCCTACTTTGAAAAGAAAATGATGGCCAACGTTGTTAAGTACTGCTGACGTGGTTTTGAACAAAACATGTGTGTGCCCTTTTTTTGCCAACCTATTCCTTTATTCATATGATGCAAAATTAATACAGGAATGTCTAATGAAGATTTAGAAGAAGCTAGCAATACCTCACGTTTCAGCATATATAGTCTTAATCTCTCAGCTGATACAGTATTCTAGAGTTTGGGCTTCCTTGTAAGACGTTTGATGCTAACAAAGAAGTTATGCAACCAAGTTCCAATGGGTGAAGTTGAAGTCGTCCATTCGAAAATTTTACGGGAACCATTATGAGTTGGTTTACCTGGATATATCGGTAGAAATGTTCAAATTTTAGCTTCATTCGCGTTCTGTTTTCCTTAAAGTTGACCGCTCTTATTAGAATTTTCAATGGGTTTGTTCTTACTTGAGCACATCATGGCATGATATTTTAGCTTCAATTCCGTTCTCTTTTAATCTAGTAATCACGAGTAATCGTTTTATATAAATGAACCAAGGATTGATTTCGTGTCACAGCTGATTATGCAAAATGATTATGGCATATGAAATTAATTCACCCACTTTAAAGCCATTTTTTTTTATTCGTTTTACTTACCCTTTGTACAATTTTGCAATGCTTCATCACTTCCATCGGGACAGTTCTGAAATCCATTACACATGTTAGAATCATATACACAGTGAGCACCATCATCACACTTCCTTGCGTTATCACCGCAATCTGCAGCTGCAAATAAGAATACATGTATCAGACCATAACAGTAGATGTATCAGACCATAACAGTATTTGGACCGTATGCGTACTTTTTTCAACAATTTCCTGATATTGAGAAGTTTGTCAAGTTATTAAGTGCAAATCTAATTGATTCTTCAAATATTTTAACTATTTATTATTTTTTTTATTTTTTTAACGTAATAATATCTTTATTGCATATTTGCTGTAACAATTTTCTAAGTTTACAGCTTGTAACTTAGTATCCCTCATGTTTGTTTACCTTATAGTTTAGGGAAGCACTATTTGGTAAGATATAACTTATTCATAATATCAGTAGCTATAATATAATTGATTTCACAATTATATAAAATAAATATTGTGAATACACATACAGATCTTATTTAAAAAAGTCTTTCCTTTTTAGCTCACCTGGCCCGAAGGGCCAAGTGAGCTTTTCTCATCACTTGGCGTCCGTCGTCGTCCTGCCTCCGTCGTTAACTTTTACAAAAATCTTCTCCTCTGAAACTACTGGGCCAAATTTAACCAAACTTGGCCACAATAATCATTGGGGTATCTAGTTTAAAAAATGTGTCCGTTGACCCGGCCAACCAACCAAGATGGCCGCCATGGCTAAAAATAGAACATAGGGGTGAAATGCGGTTTTTGGCTTATATCTCTGAAACCAAAGCGTTTAGAGCAAATTTGACGGTGTGAAATTGTTCATCAGGTCAAGATCTATCTGCCCTTAAATTTTCAGATGAATCGGACAACCCGTTGTTAGGTTGCTGCCCCAATTTGGTAATTTTAAGGAAATTTTGCCGTTTTTGGTTATTATCTTGAATATTATCATAGATAGAGGTTAACTGTAAACAGCAAGAATGTTCAGCAAAGTAAGATCTACAAATAAGTCAACATGACCAAAATGGTCAGTTGACCCCTTAAGGAGTTATTGCCCTTTATAGTCAATATTTGTCAATTTTTCGTAACTTTTTGTTATCTTGTACAAAAATCTTCTCCTCTGAAACTACTGAGACAAATTTAACCAAACTAGTCCACAATCATCATTAGGGTATGTAGTTTAAAAAATGTGTCCAAGGACCCTGCCTGCGAACCAAGATGGCCGACATGGCTTAATATATTACATAGGGTAAAATGCAGTTTTTGGCTAAAATCTCAGAAACCAAAGCATTTAAAAGCAAATCTGACGAGATTAATTTGTTCGTTAGGTCAAAGTCTATCTGCCCTGAAAATTTCAGACTAATCAGGCATCCCCTTGTTGGGTTGCTGCCCCAGAATTGGTAATTTTCAGAAAATTTTGCAGCTTTTGGTTATTATCTTGAATATTATTATAGATACAGATAAACTGTAAACAGCAATAATGTACAGCAAAGTAAGACCTACAAATAAGTCAACATGATCAAAATGATCAGTTGACCCTTTAAGGAGTTATTGCCCTTTATAGTCAATTTTAAACAATTTTCATAAATTTTGTAAATTTTGTAAATTTTTATTCGTTTATGATATGCCCATAGACCAAGGTGAGCGACACAGGCTCTTTAGAGCTTCTAGTTTTTATACATTAACTTTTCCGGAATCTTTTCCGTTATCCATTTTATCAAATGATCCGTGTTCCATTTAAAGAAATTGGGCATAGTATTCGTTCGGCAAGCATGTGCGTTATCGCTTTATCGATTGTGTCTAAATATTCTTATATAAACAGGATTTAACTTATTTTATAAAATTTGGTAAGTATACAATTTTTGTTTAAGTTTCTTTTGATATATTGTATGTCGTCGTGTATATGTATAACACAAGTTAAATCATTCATTTTAGCGTGCACAATTCACAATTTGTCTACACTGTGAATTATTAAATAATCGTGATTACACGTGTTTATCTTTTTTTTTCTTATAATGTTTATAAATAAAACAACAATATGTACCATGTCGATACTTATGCATGGTTGAACATTATTACAAACATATCTGTAACACATGCCGACATGCATGATTGAACCTGTGAATAAACATGACCATATATGGCTTGTAAACAATTACCACACCAAGGGTGACTGGCTATAGAAATATGGTCACTTGGTCTTCTCCCGACCGGCAGTAAAACGCTTGCCAAAGTGGGGCGTCCGTTTGGCTGTGCGGGATGTATCAAGTTCGCAGTCAAGTCCGGTCAGAAGGGGGACGTTAAGTCCGATGCCTCGAGTAAAGAGAGTGCCACGCTCTTTGCACGTTAAGAACCCTTGCAACAACTCTGTGAGGGGTCCGTAGGTGGCCTGTTGCAAGGCAAAATTTCTGTCCCTATCCAATATACCCTTATTTTTCAGTGGCAGTCCAAATTTCCCCGACCATCATCCCAGATGGCCTCTATTGTATCAACCTACCTATTGTATTTATTGTGAACTTGTTCTCGTCCTGAATATGCATGAAATATTTGCCACTGGACGTTAAGCAACCAACAATCAATCAATCAATGTAAACAATTAACAATTGTGCTTACGTTTTGTACTTTTTATAAAATAATGTTTCAAACATTTAAAATTGATTTAATTCTGATTTTTTTATAATCTTCAATGAATTTATCTGTTTTTAGAATTGTCTTACTGTTATTTTTGTTATTAAAATTGTTCATTTCTATAATATCTGAAATTTTTTGTTTTCTTTTCTGAGACATAATATGCTTTATATAACGAAAAGGATATTATTGTTAGTATGTAGTTAATATCAAAGTATGCTGAGTCTTCACTTTTGTACCCTATTAGTAGATTTTTAAGACTTATAATGTTTTTGTCTATACCCTAGGGAGTTTATTTATTTCATTGCTATTTTTAGGAAGTCTGTATTAAATAAGCAGTTCACAAAAAAGTGTTCATAGTTATCTTTTTCTTTACAATGCTTACATAAATTGTCTTCAGTAATTTTCCACTTTTTTAATAGTTCATTAAATGGCAGAATATAGTGAATAAGTTTCCATCTAAATATTTTCAATCTGTTAACAGTGAGATATTGAAAAATAAAAACAACATTATTTTTGAACTTGTAACTTAAATTTTTGTCAAATAATTTTTCCCACAAAAGAAAACCATTCGGTTTTTCATGATTTTCTTTTAGTTTGAACATTTTATGGAGTTCTCTAGTGCTCGTTAATGGAGTTATTGTTGTGTACCTAATTTTTAAGTCGTTGACAACTTTAACTTTAGTTTTGATGGATTCTTCAGTACAAAGAATTAATTTCCAATTCATTGGTATAGGTTTTTTTAACATATATATATTTGGTTTATCCAATTTTGTTTATATTTAAGCTTAGATAAGATGGTAGTTTCAGAGATTTTACCCTGTTCATCAATGATATCATTTATATTAATTATATCGCTTTTTATCCAATCGTCAAAGTTTAGACATTTTCTGTTAAACCTTATATTATCATTTCCCAAAAAAACTTGTTTTCTAATTTCAAAAACTCTTTTGGGATCTTTTGTGTTCCCTCCTTTTTCACTAATCCAATCTTTAATTAGTTGCTTGTAAAAGTCTGGCATATTTTGTAACTTATTTTTATCAATGTCTTTAATACTCTTTAAATTCATTTTGAATATAAGAAGATTTTTCCATAATTTGTTAAATTAAAATTTTGGAATGATTGTCCAATTATCATTTTTATCTTCGCATAATTTTAGAATCCAATTGATATGCAGTGATTTTATGTAAACATCAATGTCTGTCATTTCAAGTCCACCTACCAAAAAATCTTTTGAAAGTGTGGATCTTTTTATTTTGTCTTTTTTGCCTTTCCATATAAAATTATATATCAAAGTTTTAAAATTTTGCAACATTTCTTTAGGAATTATAGTGTTTGATGCAATATATGTTAGGTTTGGCAAAACAAGTGATTTGATGATGACTATCTTTCCTATAATAGTAAGATTTCTTTTACTCCAATCAGCTATAATTTTTTTACATTTTAAATACAATTGAGAATGGAAATGGGGAATGTGTCAAGGATACAATAACCCGACCAAAGAAAAAACAACAGCAGAAGGTCACCAACAGGTCTTCAATGTAGCGATAATTTCCCGCACCCGGAAGCGTCGTTCAGCTGGCCCCTAAACAAATATATACTTGTTCAGTGATAATGAACGCCATACTAATTTCCAAATTGTACGCCATACTAATTTCAAAAGCTGTTTTTCAAAGTTTAATTTTTTACATTCTTGTTTATTATACCCAAAATAAATTACAAGACTTTTAATAGGTGAAGTACACCAATTTATATCTTCACATTTATCACGACAGTGTTTCAATTGGCCTAGCCATATCCCTTCAGTTTTTGTTTTATTCAATTTTGAACCTGAGAAAGTACCAAATATTTCTATTAAATTAATTAGTAACATCTTTTTTTTTATTGAAGAAATAAATTAGTTTCATCTGCTAGTTGACAAATTTTCAGAGTATTACTTTTACCGTCTAGTTTTATTTCTTGTCCTTTTAAATTTTTATTTTCCCTTATCTTAATTGCCTTTACCTTTACTGCTAGAACAAATAGTAACGATGATAACGGACATCCTTGTCGAATTCCACGAGAAGCACTATATCGTGTAGAAACCCACCCGTCATTAATAATGCATCCTTTGATATCCGAGTACATTGTTTGAACCCACCTAATAAAATTATTTTTAAAGCCAAATGTCTTTAAAGTCTCAAACATGAAGTCCCATTCTAACGAGTCAAATGCTTTTGTAAAGTCAAGGAATAAGATTGCCCCATCTATTTTAAAAGTTTCAGAGTAATCTTTAACATCTTGTATTTGTCGAATATAAAAACCAATATACCTATTTTTTACATATCCTTTTTGGTCAGTGTGTATAATTTTGGGTAGCAGGGGTTTTAATCTTTGTGCTAATGCATAAGCAAGTATTTTTGCATCATAATTTAAAAGAGTGAGAGGTCTATAATTATCTAGTGAAAAAGGGTCATTTTTTTTTATAAATTAAGGATATTAAAACCTACCTTCTGAGTGTTTGATAGCTTTCCTTTTTCATAACAATAATTAAAAGTAGCGACTATAAAAGTTTTTAATTCTTCCCAAAATTTAATCCATCAAGCCCAGGAGCTTTATTAAGTTTCATTTTAAAAATTGCATCAGTACATTCATCAACAGTTATTTCCCCTTCACAATTAATACTTTCAGAGTCATTTAATTTTTTATATTCTTTTAGAGATTCTAAATACTTTTTTGTTTCTTCTATCTCAGGATTTTTTGTAGAGTACAAATTTTTTTAATAATTTGTTTCTAATACTAATATTTTGTCTTGATATCTTGTAACTTGACCCTTATCATCATATAATTGGGTTATTGTTTTTCTATTCTGTCTAATTTTTGCCATCCATATAAAATATGCTGAATTTTTTCTCCCTCTTCAACCCATTTTACTCTTGCCCTTATTCGAGTACCTTTTATTTTCTCATTATAGAGTTTTCCTATTTCATTTTCTACATTTTCTACTTTCTGTACTAAATTGCTTTTGTTTTTATCATTGCATGATGACTGGTCTATAATTTTAATTCCGTTAACATTTTTTCCAACTTGCTGATTTGGTCTTTTTTATTCTTAGCTTTTATTTTACAATAGTTGATTGTCTTGTCTCTAACTTCAATTTTGAAATTGTCCCACAGAATATCAAGTTCAGTTTTAGATTTTGCCTTGTTTTTATAATTTTGTATTATCTTATAAATTATTTCAATGTAGTCTTCATTTTGAAGTACACTATTGTTAAGTTTCCAGTATCCCCTTCCGTTTTGTCCTCTACTTAAATTTATTTTTAAGGAAACACAGTTGTGATTTGTGTATTGTAGTACTATTGGTCTTATATCACATGAAACACAGTTTTTGAATACCTCAGGAGCAATTAAAAAATAATCTATTATTGTCGACTCCGATCTATCTTTTCTACTCCATGTATATTGAATTTTGTTTGGATTTCTGTTTCTCCACACATCACTTAGTTTAAGGGACTTTATAAGTTTATTTAAGTTGTGAGCAGTTTTTTTTAATTTTTTTGGTGCTTAGATTTGCTTTTTGAATCAATAAGGGATAAAATTTCGTTATAATCACCTCATAGAATTAGTTGACCCAAACTTTTTTCTTCTATTACAGTATGTACAGTTTAAAAAAAAAATATTTCGGTTTTTTGAATTATTTGGCGCATAAATGTTAGCTATTGTTATAATAGTGTCATCTATTTCAATATTAACAAGCAATAGCCTTCCTTCATTATCTTTATAGTCCTCTATAATTTTAAAGTTGAGTTTTTTTCCAGCCATATGGCAATTTCCCTTGACGTCACATTTTTGGGTTTTTTACCATTAAAACAATCTTTTTCTTTAATCAGATTTTTGTAAGCCTTTACAATTTACTGTACAGATATGAAGATGTTTGTTTAATACCATAGTTGGTGAGTATTTTTAATATTTATTTGTAACATCCATTATGCTTCAGTAAACTTAGGTAAATCCCCTTTGGAGCGTTGATAATTAGGTTACATTTTGGTTGACCTTCACAAATAGGTTTAATACAATATTACAGTGTTCACTAGTATTGACTGCTGATTACACTTAGACAGATTAGATTTTTTTTTTCGTGGTTCTTGATCGTTTTGTACTATTATTTGTAGCACCATCATGAAGTTTTTCTGTAGGAGTAACTGGTGACTTTTCAAGTCTACTCCTAGTTATTGGTTTCACTGGGGTACCATGAATTTGACGTTGAGACGAAGATTGAGTTATTATTTTTTTTAGATAGTCACGCTAATTTAATATGTTATAATTGATTTATGATTACTGAAGTTGAAGTTATCGTAAGTTAACATAATGTTGGAAGACAATTTTTTTTTAATAATATTTATGAACTTCACAATTGAGGAAATGCAAAGGAACATGCATGATAAAAACATGTAAATGTCAAAAACATGACGTTCTTTGGGTCATCTTGGACGAGAGTACCGAAATAGCATTCAGACATATAACTAATACATAAATAAGGCCGTTAGTGTTCTCGTTTGAATTGTTTTACATTGTCATATTGGGGCCTTTTATACTGACTATGCGGTATGGGCTTTGCTCATCGTTGAAGACCTATAGTTGTGAATTGCTGTGTCAATTTGGTCTCTTGTGGAGAGTTGTCTCATTGGCAATCATACCACATCTTCTTTTTTTTTTAGAAATACTTAGTTTCCACTTTTTTCATCTAATTGTAAAATAACAATTTGTAAATTAGATGAAAAATATTTTGATAAATGTGTGTTTAAATACAATCCATATGATCCCCCAAAAATGAGAAAGGAAATAAGGATTGTGTCAAACAGACAACGACCCGACCAAAAAGCAAATAACATAACATGCATTGTAATACTTGTATTGGACAGAGACGTACCTTAATTTTTTTTATCAGATTTATCTTTTTTTGTTCGCGAACATTTCTTTTCGTTACCATTGCTTTCGAAAAAAACAAACTTTGGCTATACTACTGGAGTCGATTCCACCAAACAAAACTTAAGATTGATCGTAAGTCATGAACAATTCAGTAAGTTTTTTGTGAAATCGACTCCTGAACTACAGCGTACATGGGAACGACGGGACTGATTTCACGACGTTGTTGCGATTAAAACTTATTTCAACTTAGTTTAGCTCCTTATTGACAAAAAAATATTGTTTTTATTGAGAAAAAAACCACATGGACCCCAAGTTTTTTTATTTTGTAATCAATCAAGCAATGTTTAAAGAACTCCGCCAAAATTTTAAGAAAACATCAATGACCGAAATATTTCTGCATGTTTTGTCAATTCCTTTATTTCACTAATAGTAAATTCCGAAATTAACGATTTTGGTTAACCTAAAACTTGTTACAGAATTGAGAATCTGTGGCTCAAGGGAACAATTCCCCAGTTAACGAGGTAAAGTTATGACTGTTCGTTCAAAAAAACTGTTACATTCATTAAAAGTCCTTATTCGTGAAATTTCAGGGTTTTTGCTTCAAATATGCAAACTTCGAACCAAATTATCTCATAAATTTAGTCATGAAGATATATGTTCCTTTTCTTTTTTTTAAAGTACAACCTTGTAACAAAAATATCAAGAACAAATCACCGAGGGATATCTACTTATCATATGCGATTAACGTTGTATTTGATTTGGTCTGGTTTTTATTCAAGCGTGTACACTGTGATAAGGTTATGAACACGTCATTACACTACTTACTTTTATACATTAAACATTTTTAAAACTAACTTCAGTTTGAATGTTTTCAGAGGAGACGTCTAATAGCAAGGAGTAAACTGCACTAACCTTTACAAAACTCTTCGTCCATATCAGAGCCATCATTGCAATGCTGACGCAGAGTATCTAGCCGACACATAGCATCTACCATAATGCATTGCTGTCCATCACGACATTTCATGTATCCATCCAAACATTTATAGTCTGAAAAGAAGAACAATACATCTGTCATAAAAGGGTAACATAATAAAAAAAATGACAATGGAAAGTGAAAATAGAAGGGGTACATTACACCTAAGAAAGATAACTCTTAGGAAGAAAGATGAGAAGTTAGCAAAATACATTAACATTACGTTCCGCTATATAGATGATGTTATCTCACTAAATAATACAAAGTTTGGTGACTATGTTGAACGAATCAATCCCATCGAACTAGAGAAAGAATACTACAGATACAAATAGGTCTGTCTCATATCTGGACTTACATATATAAATTGACAATGAGGGTCGTTTGAAAACAAACTTTACGACAAAACAGATGATTTTAGCTTCCCAATTGTGAATTTTCCATTTCTATGAAGCAACATTCCATCAGCGCCTGCATACGGAGTATATATCTCCCAATTGTCACGATATTCCCGGGCTTGTGTTTCCTATCATGATTTCCTTAAAAGAGGATTGCTGCTCACAAGGAAGCTATTACACTAAGAGTTCCAAATGGTGAAGTTGAAATCATCCCTTCGCAAATTTTACGAACGCCATCACGAGTTGGTTGACTGGTTAAAATGTTTCAACCAGCTGCAAATTGTTTGCATCTGTCCGGTATCTGATGTTCAGTAGTTGTTCTTTGTAGATGTTGTTCATAAGTGTTTCTCGTTTTTGTCGAGCCTGCAACTTTTGTTGCAGAAAGCTCGACATAGGGATACTGATCCGGCGGCGGCGTTAGCTCACTTCTTAAAAGCTTTATATTTTAGAAGGTGGGATACCTGGATGCTTCATACTTTGTATATAGATGCTTCATGTTACGAAGTTTCCGCCAGTCACATGTTAAATGTCCTTGACCTCATTTTCATGGTTCAGTGACAATTTAAAAAAAAAGTTAAGATTTTTTGTAATGTTAAATTATCTCTTATTATAAGTAATAGGATAACTATATTTGCTATGTGTGTACCTTGCAAGGTCCTCATGCCCGTCAGGCAGTTTTCACTTGACCTCGACCTCATTTCATGGATCAGTGAACAAGGTTAAGTTTTGGTGGTCAAATCCATATCTCAGATACTATAAGCAATAGGTCTAGTATATTCAGTGTATGAAAGGACTGTAAGTTGTACATGTCAAACTGGCATATGACATCTGTCCTTGACCTCATTTTCATGGTTCAGTGGTTATAGTTAAGTTTTTGTGTTTTGGTCTGTTTTTCTCAAACTTTAAGCAATAGGTCAACTATATTTGTTGTATGGAAGAATTGTTAGCTGTACATGTCTGCCTGGCATTGTTCATCTGACCTTGACCTCATTTTTATGGTTCATTGGTCAATGTTTAGTTTTCCTGGTTAATGTTAAATTTATGTGAAAGTTGTAATAAAGCATTATATTTAGGACTATCAACATAATATCAATGATTAGTAAAGAAGGCGAGACATTTCAGTGTGTGCACTTTTGTTATAAATATTAGACCCTCGGTTTTCCCGTTTGAATCGTTTTACACTAGTCATTTTTGGGGCTCTTTATAGCTTGCTGTTTGGTGTTAGCCATGGCTCCGTGTTGCGACCGTACCTTGACCTATAATGTTTAATTTTATAAATTGTGACTTGGATGGAGAGTTGTCTCATAGACACTCATATCACAACTTATTATACCTCTACTCTCAAAAACAATTCATTCTTTTTGCATACGTACTCCTTTTAAATAAAAACACGAAGTTTGATGGCCATAGAGAATAAGCAGATCCTACTTTATATTCATATATATTTCTTCAATATACCTTGACAAAAAGCCTCATCTTCATCGCTGCCATCCGTACAGTCTACATCCCCGTCACAAAACTGGTACCTGTGCAGACATTGGTATCCGTTAGCACATTTAGTTCTATAATTTGAGCATGTGTATTCTGAAACATATTACAACACATTGCATTTCCTAATAGACTTATTTTTTTATTGATTACAAAAGAGTAAACTATAGACAGAACAAAAAAATAATAAGGGAGAGGGATTTGATGACTGACCCTTATAGCTCATCCATCTTTGTATTGTAGATAAAAAAAAATAAAAAAATACGGTTTCCACTTATATTAGTCTTTGATTACTCCGACGTTCAACGGCTGTTTGCCAGACAAGCTTGGGCCGTGGGACGTCAGAGCTTGTCCCATCAAAAAATGGATATTTGCCCGTCAAAAATATATGCGCTGCTTCGTCGCTTCTAGTGCCAACCAACGGCCTTGGAATTATATAAATCGGGTATCAATTTTTTCATTTTTCATTTATCTCTTCATTTATGTAAGCTTCACATACCTGTCACCCTTTAATTTCTCATAATTAGACAGTTTTCACAAAATTTTGGCAATAACATCATTTGTCATAAAGGATGCATTTTGAGAATATAAACTTGTTCAAAATGGGTCAAATAATGAACATTATCATTCTCCTTCATATTATTCTAAGAACTAGTAACAATTTTTATAGACCACATACCTGTACAATTGGCCTCATCGGAAAGGTCAGCACAGTCCGTTTTTCCGTCACACCACTCTCTAATCCAGACACAATCGTCATAATCAGTACTACAATGTTTGATCGTATTGTATCTACAAGTATCATCGTCTGCAACAATATAAAAACAACATCACTTTAACTATCACATGAATTATCATTGATATGGTTATATTTGTAAATTACCTGTTTACAAAATTTTGAATTTTTGAAATACTAAGGCTTTTCTACCTCATGTATAAATTACCTTAAAGTTAGCTGTATTTGGCATAACTTTTAGGAATTTTGATACTCAATGCTCTTCAACTTCGTACTTTATTTGACCTTTTTAACTTTTTTGGATTCGAGCGTCACTGATGCGTCTTTAGTAGACGAAACGCGAGTCTGGCGCATATACAAAATTTAGTCCTGGTATCGTGTCTTCGCCATCTTGGATTTAAAAAAAACGAGAGCCTAAGGTCCAGATAATCTATCAAGTTAGCAAAATGTGATGCAGGAATGCAGATATTTAAGTACAGCTATTTGTAAGATCCAGGCAGGGGGTGATTCATGTATGTCTCAGAATTGCTTTATTCTTTTATATAATAGTTAGCTAAGATTGAAATAAAGTTTGCAAGCTTTTTTTTTTAAATTTGTTGAACGGTTGCTGTAGAAACATGCAGCCATTTTTTTGAGGAATTTATGATGAAATCAGGCATGAAAATTGGAAAATGTCTACTTTTTGGTTGCAGCAATTTCATGATAATGACAATTTCAAGAAAAAAAATAATTTCAACATATAATTAGGCATTATTTGAAGTTTATATTTTGATGTTGAGGTTGTGAAAAAATTTTTTGATATTAGGCTAAAATGGTTTTTTAATAGGTGCAAATACCTGTATTTTGACATTTTCTGAAAATAGCTTAAATATCATACTTTAAATCAAGAAAAATTGACATTGAGCAGACAAGTTCATTATAAACTATGATTGCATCTTAAAGTTCATACATTGAATTATTAAAAACAGGAAAAAAACATCTGGGTTTTTTTGAAATTTTTTGTTACCATGGCAACAAAAATTGGTAAAATTCATAAAAATGACAAAACACAATACTTGTTCATTATCAATGTCAGCTGTGAAGGAAAGAAATCGACCATTTACAAGTGCACTTTATACATGTACGTTTATAAGTGTTTGATTGATTTTGTAACATTCAAATAAGAAATTAAAGAAAGATTTTGGTCTGTTCTGTAGGGTTCTTATATCCACTCAATTTCAAATTAGTAACATACTTTGCATCGATATTTTTGTCAACCCGAAAAAAAGTTAACAGATGTTTTGATATTTAATTACATAAGGTCGATTTTTATCAGATCCAGCTTGTGTATCATCATTATTGTTATTTTTTTTACTCCGTAGGGTATAATGTGGTTGACCCGTCCACCAGTCATTCCTGTTTTTTGTCATCACACCATCTGACACCACAACCCAGAAATATCATTAAACTTTATAGAAAATACTAACATACTTTGTAGATGTGCATATCGACAGCAAATTAGGATTCAATATTTTTTTTAATTAGTTGTGCCACTTTGAACTTAAAATTTTTGCCTAAATATACTACTGCAGCAGTTGGTCATCGCAACTACTCAGAAACCACACAGTAGAATTTCGTATAATTTTATAGACAAAAAGGACATCATAATATGTAGAAGTGCATAGTTTTGTAGGAACTATAAGAGATAATGTATGTCCAGTGACAATGTTGGACCCTAAAGTATATGAGTTTGCCTCAAAGGTTCTTTGATTTTACAGATGTGTTATTTGCTTGTCCTTGGTTAATTATTTATTTACTGCATTTCATACATATCATCATTTATAGAAATTGGTTCTAACATTCACTGTGATGGTCCTCACATAACGGGTGATTTCTGATTATTACAAATTCTTTTAAAAACATAAATCTTACAATTTTATTCGGATGACATTCAATGCTACAATTTATCTATCATTTTAAAATTAATTCACCTCATAAGCTTTACTGTCTATAAATACATGTATTTTCTTAATGTAATATGTAAGTTGTTAAAACCATGGCTGGTGAATACGCGGATGTCGCAGGGTCAACTTTCCGAATGAACAGCAGTATCAATAGTACTCTTTAAATGTGATATTAAAATCATGGCTTACATGTTCTAGCAATTGCCAATACCATTGTAGTCAGTATTAATATATTTAAGGTTCTTGATCCCATCATAGTGGTGAACTAGCTCACCTATAAAGTAACATAAATATCAATATTAATGATGACTCGTGTTCCTTGAAATTTATGAAAGAAATAAAATATTAACAAACAAGAGGCTGTCACAACGACAGCAAACCGGATTTATTAACATTTATTTGTGTCCTGGCTATATCACAAGAACCATTACTGATGAATGGTGAAAGTGAAAATCGTCAATATCAAATTTGACCTCCATTTTGTCATCAGTATCAACATATTAAAATTTGAAAAGCTTAGATTGAATGGTTCGTGAGTAAATGCAACAACCTGAATGGAAACGCCATTTTACGATTTTTCAAGAACCATAACTCCTGAACGGTAAAAGTCAAAATCGTCATTATTGAACTTGACCTCTATTTTGTCATCAGTAACAATATATTAAAATTTCAAAAGCTTTGGTTGAATGGTTCATGAGAAAATGCACGTTACACGACGGGAAAAACCATTTTTCAATCTTTCAAGAACCATAACTCCTGAACGGTAAAAGTCAAAATCGTCATTATTGAACTTGACCTCCATTTTGTCATCAGTAACAGCATATTAAAATTTCGGAAGCTTTGGTAGAACAGTTCATGCATAAATGCACGGACACGACTGGAAACTCCATTTTTCAATCTTTCAAGAATCATAACTCCTGAACGGTAAAAGTCAAATTCGTCATTATTGAACTTGACCTCCATTCTTTTATTAGTAACAACATATTAAAAGAGGTAGGGCCAATATGCCGAGGATTTTTTTCACAGAAGGGCCAATTTCAAAAAGTGCCAACAGAGTAAAATTTCCTATAAAAACCAAAAATAAAAATGCTTTTTGATCAATATCTCGATTTACATATAGTATGATATGTGTGATCAATAGTTAATTTAACCCTAAAAAAAGGATGAAAGTCCAATATCTCGGATGTTTTTCTGTGGAAAAAAACAGGGAATCCCCCAAGAAGGACATTTCAAACCAAAGAAAAGTTATGCTTATAACTGTTGTTATTCATACTACTTTTTACTTCAAAAATGAAATTGGTTTAGTGTGTCCTTATTACATAAAAAACAACTTTTTAAAGAAAAAATTGTAACATCGATAAATTGTACCAATATAGCTTCTAAATAAGAGTAATAATGATAAGAATCGCCGTAGCTCCACCAATAGAGCACAGAACTACTAATAAATGACGGTTTTGAAGAAAGGGTTCGAACCTCGCTCAGAACTTTTGCATTTTTTTGTGTTGTTATATTAAATTTTAAAGTTTTTATCATATGTTTTCGGTTGTTTGCTTGATTCATAGAGTCATTTTGGTTCATTTTGACTATTCAGTTGGTGTACTAGTAAATAATTTTACGTGTATCAAAGAAAAAACAAAGTATCGCTTATTGTGTGCAATCCTATGACTGTCCATACTCTTGAATTACTTTCTATTCATGTGTTTACGTTATTACATATATCCAAGGGACAACTGCCGTCAAACTGATGTAGGTGCCTGTACATAACCAATAACACGAGAATTAATTCTATAGAAATTAAGCCTATATTATGGGGGTGTAATATACACATAACTTTAAATAAGGCCATTGTATACAATTTTCATAACAACAAAACACATTTCGTCGAAACCTTTTTTGAACATGGTATTATATGTAACAAATGCAGTTAACAACAATTTTGTCGCCAAATCACAAACTGTAAAGATACTAGTACTGAAATGTTTACCACCGTCTATACACGGGTACATAACTCATCAGAAAAATAAAACAACATAACAGAACAAATCAATTACACTACAAATCGTGATTGTAGGTAAAACATCAAGAAGCTGTTGCATCTGTATCGCAACGAAGGGCCGATTTGTTAAAATTACAGAAAAGGCAATACAACATGAAGTAGTAACACAGGGTGATCTATGACCAACTGATGTAAGATGTTCTCCGGTTAAAATATATACATGTACATGTATTTTCTTGTCTAATCTTATAGACGATAAAGCCTTAAAAGACCAGGACAATTACTGTGTAACAGATATACATATTCAGAATGAGAAAATCACGATTTGAATCAGTTCGATATTACTTGGCTCCTTGAGAAGTTACATGGTATGGCACCTTGCATAAAGGATGTTAATAATAAAATAAAATCAATATTAAAAAATCAATAGTCATGGCCTTGTTTTTGTAGGAATACCTGTTCAAGGTATGAAAATAAATGATGTGACGTATTTTTATGTACTATAAATAGCATCTATCGGGCTATTTAAAACATTATTTACCTATCTTATCGAATGAAACAAATTGCCGACAAATTGTCCCTACCTCTTTGGGAAGCTTTGGTAGAACAGTTCATGCGTAAATGCACGGACAACTCCATTTTTCAATCTTTCAAGAACCATAACTCCTGAACGGTAAAAGTCAAAATCGCCATTATTGAACTTGACCTTCGTATAGTTGTCAGTAATAACACATTAAAATTTTGAAAGCTTTGGTTGAACGGTTCATGAGTTAATGCACGGACAACATTTGATTGCCGCCCGCCCGCCCGACAGCCCGACCGCCCGCCCGCCCGCCCCCCGTACATCCCCAAATCAATAACGGACATTTTTGTTAAATAATCTTAAAAGCACACAACTGTGAAATGGACTTAATTGGAACAATTCACTAGACATTCATATCATGTCAGAAATGCATTATACGTAAGTGTGCAAGATAAAAGCGAAAACGTTAATAGTTATGATAGTAAACATACGTACTTGATTACTGCAACAGATACACCTGGTTCAACTGACACACTTCAATAAAACCAAAAAATGAACAGAAAATACAGAAAAGAACAAAAAATACAGAAAAGAAACAAGAATATACCTAAATATGTTACCATCCAGACCAAAACTTACCACCAACAGCCTTGACAGATAGAAACACAAACATGAACAACTCGAACGAACGAGCTGCACATGACCCATCATTATTTGAACAGCTACAGGCACATTATGTGCTATGGTTATTACAAAAAATAACACTTTTGTCAGCCTTTACCATACACAGTATATCTTGTCAACTTTATTGATTATTTCACGACAGAAATAAAGGGAAAGAAACACCTTTTTAACTCTAATCTGTAACTTTTTTACAAACAACTAGAGGCCTGACAGTAATGTCCTTATTCATAAGTCTCTTCCGAAGGGCAGTAAAACGCTGAAAGTGATGAGTCCAACTTAATATATTTAGTTATATTTTTTAGTTGGACCATTATTTGTATTGCTTTTAACAATAGATTGACAATATTTGTTTAAAAGTATTGAGGTATCTAAACACTTACCTTGATCGAAAAACAGTGATAGGAAGACACGTTCACTTTATTTAGACCGCTGTTTTGTAAGTCCTCACCAAAGAAGTATATTAACACGAAGTGAACTAATAATAAGTATTATTGAATATACACGAAACAGGAAGTACGATTATCTTAATTACTTTTAAATTACATTTTAGAAGTTATCATCAGTAATTTGAAATTTTGTTTTAAAAGAGCAATTATTATTCATTTGAAATAGCAATATTTCAGGGCCGACAAAATATTATTTACGCTTTTAAAGTTCATTGTGAATAAGGTTTAGATCAGGACGCATATAGCGGATTTAATAATTTTTCACAATTAAGGAATTTCAAAACGGGAATAATAAGTATTTAATGATATTTTAATTTACGTGCGTCCAGGATTTCCTCATAATCGTTCAAACCTCAATCCTCTTTCAATTGGAATTTCATGTTACCTTTAATAGTTTTCATTTAAATGTCATTGAGGGGTCTAGTGTAAAAAAAATCTGATATATTTGATGACTTCTTAATAGTTAATGGACAAAAACATGAACAACAGTGAAATATTATAACATTCGTTAGAAAAGCACAACTAACATTATTTGTTCAATAACATTTTACACCCATTATGACAAGAGTCATTTATTTTATTTTCTATGCAAATGAAATGGTGAAGAATATCCTTTTTAGTTAATCACACATAGAATACTCAGACCTCATTTCAGGTTTTGTTTAAATTCTTTCGCTATTCATCAAAACAAAATCCGGGTAACAAACTGGAACCGAGGCTATCACATCAACTATTAGAGGAAAACTACGGAATAACAGAAACACTGCATCAAAAACAACCCCAACATACATAGAAACGGACTATTTGATAACATTTCCCATATTCCTGACTTGGTAGAGGACATTTTAAGAAAGAAAAACATGGTTGATTGAATCCGGTTATATGACACTGTTATGAATACCGCTCAAACATTACGTGAAAGAATAAAAAGTAGGGGGGGAAGACAGAGAAATAAGTCAGTAAATAATATAATAGCAAATGATAAAATTACAGTAATTTTATGCTTACAAAACATGACTTATAAACTGGGTGTGTACTAACAAGGACAGCACAACGAGTGCAACCAGTGGCGCAAAATCTGTTTACCATCTCAAAGCACGTTAGATCTCCCAAGTTTCAGGTGAGGTACGTGTTGCTTAGTCTTTAGTTTTCTATGTTTTGTTTTGTTTTGTCTTTCGTTCTTTCTTTTTAAACCATAGCGTTCATTTTTTAGACATAAATGTCCCTCTGGTATCTTTCGCCTCTCTTTTAAAACTGTATTTTGTACCGCCAGTTCAATAAGGTAATAGGTAGTAACGTTATTCATGGTAAATGACGGTATTGTCTTGTCATCATCCTCAAAAAAAAATTGCATATGTATTTGCATATCGTGAACACAATTATGAAAATTGTCTAATTAATCGGACACGAAATTGTGTTATCTAGATTCCCACTTCAAATTAAATGTTAGATATAGGTTTCTTATACAAGTATTTATTAATGGCATTTAAATAGGCGTGCCAGCTTAAATACATAATTACGCGTCATTAAAATGACTAAAATTGCAGTATTTTAGGAGAACAAATAGTCATTGACATTTTAAAAGGTCAAGCTGAATTGACAATAAAAAGTTCAAGGTGAATATGGAACATGACGAAGATAACTGTTTTATCACAATATAGGAAATGCAAAAAGCGACAAAAAATCATTTGTTAAAAAAATATAGAATCTAGTAAAAAACGACATATACAAACATGTTAATAACAGTGAGAAAGCGGATATTTTTATGTGTAGGTCTTTATGTTATATAGCTTATCGCGTTATGGTCTTATATATCGTTCAAGATGAATTTAAATCAAGAACAGAGTTCCGTACGCCAAAAAAAATCAAGAGTGTATTTTTAATTTTTTGCAAGATTTTTAATAATTGTTTACCTGAACTCTTTATTTGATACTAAATAATTAGCTAGCTAAATCTCTATTTTGTACGACAGTCGCATGAATTTCTGATTTGCCTTGTCTAGACAACATGCTAAAAGAAAAGAAGTATTTGCATGCATATCTATAGATAATACAACGACTGATTGGATTTCAACTTCGGATATAATTAAATATGATCGATTATATCCTATCTGTTATGAAAATCTTCAAAGATACTTTTGATATTACAAAGCATTTCTTTTTATGTTTCCAAATTAAATAAGGAGAGAAATTTTAAATACTAATAATAAATGGTACCAATTTTACTGATAGGAAAATCAAACTATTAAAATGACCTCTTAATATCTTAATTAGTGAATATTTTTCCGCCGTAAAATTGATTCGCTGGGAATGATTATGCAGACCGGCATAACTTTGGCAGAAACATACGATCCAAAATATTCTCCAGCAAATTATGTTTGATTCTTAGAAACAGAAATTTACCTCGATATAAGCAAAAGCAAAGAAAACTTTACTATCAACATTTATGGGAAAATAGGACAAAAAAAGATATTTTATTTTCGAGTTCAAATTTTCAAAACAAAATATTTTTTATATTACTTGAGTTGACAAAATCAAAATTTGTATCAATATGAATATCACAACTATTTCTATGTGACAATAGGCCACCTTTGATGTCGTTGCATCTCCATCAAAATATTTGGTAGAAGGAATCATTATTTGTGCGTTTAGGGTATTTTCACTTCTGGCCGATACTGAGCGAGCAGTTGAAAACATATGATTCTATATTGCACCAAGTATTCGTTCATTTAAAGCTTATGATTGAGAATAAGCATTGCAGTGATTAGCCTAGGGAATTGTGATTAATTACCTCGGAATAAAAACATTATTTCTGGTTTATCCTGTATGATATTATGAACTTTTATAGTGCAGGGATATAGGCGATTCCCTCTATCTGGCAAATGAAGCAATAGAGTCGTGCACAATTGTCAAACTTTTCCGAAGGAGAATTATGATGAACACATTTGTGGTGAAAAAAGAAAAATAACAAAAAAAAGTTTTTATCAAATAGCTTTGGTCATTTTTGAAGGCCGTACGGTGACCTATAGTTGTTAATTTCTGTGTCATTTTGGTCTCTTGTGGACAGTTGTCTCATTGGCAATCATGCCACATCTTCTTTTTTTTTATATAACAAGGAATACCCCATTTTAATGTCATCGGTGGAATTCGAGTATATTCTTGACCAGATTTTTTGTTTAATGTATCTAAAGGTTGTTAGAATTTTCCAATGAAAGATCTCTCATCGGTTATTATTTCATTTGATCACTTCTGATAATATTCCATTTGATGTGTCTAGCAACAACATAAACCTTAAAATATTCCTAATCCATCACTAATGTTATAATTTGAAATGATCGATTACACTTGTAATAAAGAAAATCTAGAATATTTAACTGACTTATAAGTAGTTCTTTCAGATTTTAACTGTATCATACCTCAATAAATCTAATTATCTCTAAAAGTTAATTACTCTATGATGTAAAACAAATCAAGTATGCATGCGCGCAACTTTTGAAATTATGACTTAAACAATTGGTAATTGTCTTCAAAATATATTTAAATTTAAATAACAGCTTTTAAATATACTAAGAATAAATATTAAAAACAAATCAGTTGTAGAATGATTTAATTGGTTGAAACTTTCAAAGTGCGTGGCAGTACAGTTGAGGTATACTTTGTTTTTCCGGTAAGCATTTTTACAGACAGAGTATGCGAATATTAATAACATCTCAAATTATTTATTTTTTTATTTTAAGGGCATACGATACAGTTTCATGGGAGGCAATGACGTTGCTAATGAAACATGTTATTTTCGCGACGTTAAGCTTTGACATACAGTGAAAAAATGCATGTTTAGACTGGTTTTTTTTTTATATGATTTAAACTGATTTAACTTGATAACGAGTACATGGACTCCTCTTATTTTTAAACGGCATTATTTTTTACCGTGTGGAGATTATTTGTACAAATTTTGATGAAAAAGTCAACATTGTTTTCTTAATTTGATAAATATACCGTAAAGATATCCGTTATTTCATAAATTTCTGAAACGTTGATAAAAATAATTATTTCAAAAGAGCTGTTGTGTATATTAAGAGCCAGTCTGCCATAAAACAATACAAAATCTCAAATTTCGTCCAAATTGGTAGTTATAACTGGGCAACATTATATATATTTCCAAAATCTTTGGGTATTTAGGAGTTAAGATAAAAAAAAATTTTTTGTAAATTCACACTATTTTTCATTTAACAGCCTTATTTGCATATTTGTGAATTATTAAAAAAAAAAAATGCAAAAAAAAATCACAATATTTAGGTACTTTTTAAAGGTCTGGATAATTGATATATCTCTTAAAAATAGCATTATCTTGTTATATTTTGCAAAGAACATTATAAAAAAAAAAGAAAAAATGCATTTTGACATTTTTTTTACCTTTTGGCAGGTTGCCAGAGAGGTTCGTGCAACAGATGTATTAGATAACTTGCATGTAGTACATGTACTCAGTAGGTGTTTTCTCTCAAGATCATATCTATTTTTTTCAACTTTTAGGATTTTTTTAAATGTGCATATCAGTTCTAAGACAAGTAAAAAAATTTGGCCTGGCAAATATTGGGAAATTGGTAAAAATATGCTCCCAAATATCTATAAAATGCACTAATTGTTATAGTTTTTGCCCCTTAATATTTTAACTAAAACTGATCAAAGTAGACTTATATTCCGGACAATAACTTTAGTTTAAGTGTATAGATCTTTATGATTTTTTTTCAGAAGGTTCAATACCACAAAAAGAAGGTTTTAATCGATTTTGGGGATGGTCCCAACCATTTCGGAATTAAGGGCCCAAAAGGGGCCCAAAACAAGCATTTTATAGTTTAGGGATAATAACTTGTGTATAAGTATTTCAATTGCTCTGATATTGTATCACAATGTTTAAAACCACACGTAGAAGGTTTGGATTCATTTAAATGGGTCATGGGTTCAAAGTTAGGAATTAAGGGCCAAAAAGGGGCAAAAAAACAAGCATTTTTCTAGTTTCAAGACAATAACTTGTGTGTAAGTGTATGGATCTCTCTCAAATTGTACCACAATGCTCAATATAACAAAGGGGGGAGGGGGGGGGGGGGGGCTGGGATTTAGTTTTGGATTAATTGTCCAAAATATGTAGGAATAAGGGGCCAAAAAAGGGACAAAAAGAAGCATGTTTCTAGTTTCCAAACAATAACTTGGGTTTAAGTATAAGGATCTCTCTGTAATTGTACTACAAGGTTCTATACTTAAAAGGAAAGGATGGGATTGTGTTTAAGGGTTATTCCTTAAAGGGGGTTTCAATAAATGGGGGGGGGGATTTGTCAACAATTTTTTAAGGCATTCCTTTTTTTTCAAAATATTTCAAATTTCAAATTTTGAAAATTTTCAAGAAGAAATCTTCAATTGCACAGTATTGTGCAATAGATTTGTTGATCTTTGACCACATTTATTTTGTAACAAAAACCTTTATTTTGTCAAAAATGCAATCACAATCCAAATTCAGACAGCATCAAGCTTGAACATTGTGACCAACTTTAATTTGCCCCAACTGTTCAGGGTTCAACCACTGCGGTTGTATAAAGCTGCGCCCTGCGGAGCACCTGATTTTCACATACTTTCAATTGATGACAGTCTTTTAAAAAGCTTGTTATATGAAACAGAGTTGTGAACATACTTGTACTTCAAAAAATCTTCCTCTTTGAAACTTTTGATTGGAATGCAACAAATTATAGGGGCAATCACTCATTGAGTGTTTAGATTCTAAATCTGTGTCTATTAGAGCGTATGTAAAAAATGTGGCCATTTTTTTCATCTACGAAAAAAGTTTATATGTGCATTTATTATATATATACTTAGTAGTAAATACAGATAAATTGTATGTGTAATACAATCATTGGCAAGAGTGCTGTATCAGCCACCCGTGATGATATCGATATCAGCACGGTTGCAAAAGCTTTATCACAAAGGAGGTACGAAAGAAAAACTCATCTGAAGACAAAAGAAAATCTGCACAATCCATAGGTTGGGGATGCATTGTTTTTCTCATTCTACCAATCGTTTTCTTGATCGGCATAGACATACTTAACTGCTGCATTCACTTCTGGACACGTCATGGTGTCAGGCTACAAAACCGAATTAGACCAGTTCCTAACATTAAAGATAAGAAGGTAATATCTAAGCCCATGCAAGAAAATGACAATATCGCCGAAAGTCATTACGCCAGCAGATGTGGCAATAATTTTCATCCTGACGAAATGGAACGTGAAACTTATCAGCGAAGACGAGATGATAGCAATGAGCACAGCAGAGATGAATGGTTGCAGTACATTTAACACAGTTTAGTTGTTTAACTATCCTTTTCATCTTTGAAACTGGACTTGATTTCTAAATGGAACTACTGTACTTTTCTAACTGATTTCATAAACATGTATAGAATAAAACTAAAGCTTATAAAAAAGATTGTTTTCTTCAAATGATCATATTGTACGTTATAAGAAAACGTTTTGCGTATACACCAATTAAACAGCTAACCTACGAAAATATTACTCCTAAAGACGTTAATAGGTCAGCATACAATAGATTCTTAAAATTGTAACATTTCTGGTTCACAAGTTCTAAATCGACTCAAATGTAGACAAGGTGTTCATCATGTTCATTACTAAACATAGCATAATGTAAATTAAACGATTCTTGAGGTACCTGCATGTACTTAATCATACACCTAATTGTATCTACACTTTATTTCTGTTTGGTGCCCATAATATCACGAATTCATGTCGTATATTCGGAGTGATCGAATTGATCGAACTAGCGTAGTCATCTTCGTGAATGTATTTGGGTGAATAACTTCATCATAGATACCAGGACTAAATTTTATATATACGCCAGACGCGCGTTACATTCTGTAAACCCTGTGCAATATTCTGTTTTTTTACCTACGTGAAGCTAAACACAACAGTATCGGTGTGCAAATTGAGTGATTACGAATGTACTTGTAGTCAAATTGTAACAAATCCCGAATCCTTAAAGTATTAGATAAATAATATCAAAGAATATTATTAATTCATATATTTTTACTAATTTGCTTCGTTCAGGGATAGTCACATAATGAACTATATTTTCGAAGGTAAATAGAAAATGGCGGATAGGAAAAATCATATTGCACGGTTATTTATAAAATATTTGAAAACCGATATACTCTGTGACGTCAGGTAATGAATTCCATGATATTGTTAAATATTTTGAAACAAATGATAATTATGATCGATTATTTAAGGAAAAAATCTTCAAACATATAAGATGTACAAAAATAAACTAAAGAAAATAAATTAAAAATAATAACAACTATGTCACACGTAATTTGTTATTGTCTATGAGACAATGTGATATCTATAGAATTCCAACAAAATCAAATGATCGAATATATAACACTGACGATTTAGATACAAATATGGTCGGAAATTAATAATATAACGATTATAGCCTTTGTATGAGGTCAATACTGGATAGAACGACAAAAAGAAATTTATTTACCTCGGACTTCGTACTCAGTCAATATACTTCATTCGTGTCAAAATCCTTGTATCGACCTCATACACAGGAGCTGTATTTATATACTATCTAAATACAAACGATTTAAACAAATGCGTATAATATTTATAGGAAAAAGATCTTTGGGAGGTAGCGTGTAAGCTGTATCTTGAAGCCCATTGATAATTTGAAACATTATTCTAATATCTTTATCAGAAATTCTACTGCGTGAAAGATATAACGAAAACGTAAGAAGTTAATGTTAGATAAAATAGCAAATGAAACTGCATGTCGGTGTCTGCATTGATATCTTAACTTAGCGTTATTTACTAAAAGTTAAGATTGGCTAGATCGTTTCAAAGTTTAGCTTACACATCAGGTTATATTTCATCAGCTAATCGAGAACCTTTTCATATGAGTGTCTTATCAACTTTAAATATGGACATTGCTTTTTTTATTTTTAGTAAAGTTTTTTTAAATTGTCATATAATGATGTCGCAGAGGCCCATACATTTTCCTAATTGAAGAATGAGTAAGTATCTACATAAAACTGAATTTTCCTTGTCAGCCTCGGTCACACCTTACGGGATAGAACGAACGGCCGCCTAACGAATGAAAATAAAAGTTGTCCGTTGACAAAATTGTTATCCGTTTGGAGTCCGTTGATGTACAAACCAAGTAAAACGGACGAGTAACGAATGCATAACGGACACACACCGGATATGCAACGTAAGAGAAACGGAACCGTACCGGACATAACAGACGTCAAACGTACATCTAACGGACGAGTGCCACATAAAACGGACACCTAACGGAAGCGTACCGGATAAAACGGATGAACAAGATGTACGGAAAAATTAAGGGCGACAATAATGATTACATGTAAATCGCATAAATATTCAAAATGTTTCTGTGTAACTGATTTTGGTTTGTTCTTCAAAATGCCACCAAATGGCAATGTCTGGCCTGAATAAGAGCTGTTTGATAATGAAGACGTGCCCTTACTCTAAGATCGATTATGAATAATAAGAATTGATACATCTTAAGAAATCTGACATACCAATAATCAGCATTTCTGACGAGAATTTTAAATTGTCAAAGCTGCCTTATTTTTGTCCATCTGATGAGTTAAGCCTTTTTCAGCTGATTTTTATAGTTCGTTTTAATGATGTACTTTTATAATACCACTGTCCAAGGTGAGGAAGGGGGAGAGTCCCGCTAACATGTTTAACCCCGCCAAATTATGTATGTATGTGCCTGTATCAAGACAGGAGCCTGTAATTCAGTGGTTGTCGTTTGTTTATGTGTTACATATTTGTTTTTCGTGTATTTTTTTGTATATATAAGGCCGTTAGTTTTCTCGTTAGAACTCTTTTACATTGTTATTTCGGGGTCTTTCATAGCTGACTATGCGCTATGGGCTTTGGTCATTGTTGAATGCCGTAAGGTTACCTATAACTGTTAATTTCTGTGTCATTTTGGTCTTATGGAGAGTTGTCTCATTAGCAATCATACCACATCTTCTGTTTTATATATTTATCCGTTTCAGATCCAATCATTATCCGTTATGGGTTCTTTCGAGCTATCCGTTAAGTCGTGACCGAGGCTTTAAATGGGGGTTAAATTGATACACGTTTTTCTGACTTATTTAAAACGTCAAGGCCACGGGACAGTTTTGAAGAAAAAGAAAATTTAATGTATATTTTCAAGCAAATCAAAATTTCACTACTGCGTTACAAACTATGAATCGATGTATACTAAGCCAAAAAAGTTTAGCAACACTTTTTTTGAATTTTTTTGTTGTTGTTTCTGCCAATTTTTGTGAACCCTTATGCTTCCACAAAGTTTAGAAAAAAACAAAGAACTCCAAACACTATGTTGAAAAATGTCTGATACTTAAATAACAATATTTTTATTTGTTTTAAATTTCACTGCATTGGGATTATGATAATATTTAAAAGATGGTATAAATTTGCAACACTACATGTATCACTGCTTGAAAAAGTACATGTTATTTGTATTTGCCGTGAGCATACAATATGAGGTCGTTTACTGTCATTGATATGGTTATATTTATAAAATAACTGTTTACAAAATTTTGAAGTTTTTGAAATACTAAGGCTTTTCTACCTCAGGCATACATAACCGTTAAATAGCTGTATTTGGCAAAACTTTTAGAAATTTTGGTCCTCGATGCTCTTCAACTTCGTTTTTTATTTGGCCTTTTTAACTTTTTTGGTTTCGAGCGTTTCTGATGAGTCTTTTGAAGACGAAACGCTCCTCTGGCGTTTATTCTAAATTTAGTCCTGGTATCTATGATGAGTTTATTTACCAAGTCTTTTTCCCATGTATATTCCACAAAGTTGCTCTAATCACTACCTGTTGATATATTTTTTTTAATAACATCAAAACACGTGAGTGTGGCATGCTCTGTCTATTACATTCGATATGCCAGTTCCGGGATGGGTTTTCTTTTTTTTTCAAAGGGGGGGGGGGGGGCTTTAAAACATAACATAAAAGACATTTTCATTCGAACAAACAAATTCAAAATTTTGAGAACATGTTTAAATTGTGCTCGCTACATTATGGAGCATGGATAATTTAATCGTTTACGCAATTATTCATTCAAAGACAGCAAGTAACTATAGAACACGATTTTATAAAAACAGATTAAAAACCTTTGTTTTCCAATACTATACCAAACTCTACGCTTAGTGAAAGAAAAATTCGACAAAGAAAACAGTTTGGTAATACCGCAACGAAACGATATAAGCAATTTATTTATATTCAAAATTTAGCACGATTGATCACATAATCCATCAAACGGCGTTTACGACTTTTCTTTCTGGTTGCACTTTTCATCACTACGCAATGGTACACCTGAAAAATGGAAGTTCTAATTTAATGATGGTTTATTGCATTACATGTACGTCCAGTGACAAATCATTCATGGATGTATTACTCCTGTGACCTAATCCAAAATATAAATTTTAGTATATTGAAGGACTTTTTGTCTTATTTTAAGAATATGCTTTAAATTGTAAAAATATTCGAATTGGCTCTCGCCGCGATACAGTCTTTCTGTGCTAATGCGGCGTAAAGCAACGAACAATCAATCAATCAACCAAATATGAAGTTTTGACAAGTGTGAATTTGTATCGCTCTTCGACGTGTATCGGTATTTATTCATCCAATATTTGTTGATGTTTCTGTTGTGGTTACGGTTAGATATAATCACTTGGATATCTATTGTTAAATAAGGCAACAGTAGTATACCGCTGTTCAAACTCATAAATGCATGGACAAAAAACAAAATCGGGGTAACAAACTAAAACTGAGGGAAACGCAATAAATATAAGAGAACAACGACACAACACTACAATGTAACACACAGAGAAACGGACCAAGCATCAGACAAAATCCCACGAGAATAACAAATATTACATCAAAACCAAATACATGATTTTGGGATAGACAAGTACCGTGACACGTCTTATCGCAATGTGAATTTACTCTCAAAAATAAGAGAAAACAAATTAAGTCTTATCTTTTGAGGTTTTAAATCTGTAGGTAAGGTTATTTCACATATTCGCATTTATTAGATTGGACGTGTTAATTTCCATGTTCTATGGTCAAAGCATTATATTGGTCCTAACAATTAAACGTCATAGCATTTCTGTTTTGAAATAGCCTATAATTATCGTCTTTTTAATCAAGCTAACTGTTTAGAATAGTATTGTAAAACAAATTAGATAAATTTCAAGATTATATATTCGTAACTATAACACGTCACTGTTTGTGATGTCTTGTGCTTTAGTTAATGGAAGATGTTCGTGTGTTATTCTGTGATTTACATGTAACGAAGATTTGCACATCTGTGTGCTAAGTGTTCTTCCGTTTGTCTGTGCTGTAATTCTGTCATGGTGTGTTGTCATTTGAGAGGTATTTTCAAATGAAATATTGCCATACAAGTGGGATCTTTGGTTAGCACCTACACCAGGTTCAACCCACCATTTATCTTAAAACGTCATGTACCAAGTCAGTACATGGCAGTTGTTTTCAAAAAAAATTGTTTTTGTTTCACAAACATAACAGCTAAATTCAAAAACGCTCAGCTTTTTATGAGAGAGAATATTATAAATCGCTGCGTGCTCTTATGAGCCAACTGTCAGTTTAACATATTATTCGGTAAATCTAGCTAATCATATAGCACATAATGTCAAAATTGATAGTATTTCATCTTGTCATAATTATATATAAATATTACCTTCACAGTTCATACTCCAGTAGTCGTCGCCTTAACGGTAACTTCCTGTCCTACGCCCAAGTTGTTATACGTTACAACGCTTACTGTATAACTAGTATATGGTTCTAAAAAATGAATACTTTAGGATAGTTGTTTGCAATTGAAATACCAAAGCTTACCTCATTTTGTCTTGCAATACGCCATATAACTGACAAATTACTTTTCAAGAGAAAGCAGCATGTGCAATCCTTCAAGACCTATGTGTTATATCTATGTAAGACAGACTGGGATCTTAATTATAATCGGTATAACAAATCGAGTGTAGCCAAAATTTAATTTATGTCTTTTTCAATTTGATAAAACGTTTGAATGACAGAAAGAGTACAAACTATAGAATTAAAAAAATATGAGAGTATAGCTTTCAAGAAAATGAACAGAAACATTTTGGCCACACGACCCGCTCTCTTGCTACACACTAAGTATATTTACTACACATTTATTTATAATTATCTGAGTTATTTCACCTTATATGGTTTAAAAGAATTTTTCAAACAAAACAAAAAACGGTATTTCCAATCTGTATTTATCTTAATTTTTTTTAAATCACATGCAACGTGCTCATCTTAAAATGTTTCACATATTGTCTGCATACATACCGTGATTTTTTTAAATCGCATGACATAAACGGTCAACAAAAGATTGGTCAAATGAATTAATATATACTGGTAATATAAATTTAAATACAGATTTTCTAACTGTCCAATATGTATAATAACATTCCTGTTGAAACCTTTGTTTCCTTTTTTTAAAGAAATTGGAATATATATCAACATTTGAATTTGTTGTATCACTTTAAAATGACTTTAAGTAATTATGTAATTGTATTGATCATTTTTTATTTGTTAATAAGTATGTTCGCTTTAAAAAATGGAATGACTTTTTGTCAGTTAAGGATGTACTTAGGTGAGGTTTTGGAATTTGTGTCAAATGTTCAGACTCCTTGGTGTTTTTCCATACAATACAATGTAAAATATTTTGCCCCATAACACCCATTTATTTTCATAAAAGTTCATGAAAGGTCATTTACCAAAATTTTAGAAGATTCTTAATTTTCTTTCTTTTGTTTTGAGAACTAATAATACCAATGCAAATATAAGGTAGAAGTCCGAGTCAGCCTTTTCTCGCCATATTTTAAATCTCAAATATTTCGAAAAGGAGGTCCATGACCTGTCAATATTTTTAGCTTATTTTTATCCTTAATTGATGCTCTACCAGTTTAAAGTATTAATTTTAACTTCTTAATTTATGAATTTTCACCTAACCTCACCTAAGTACATCCTAAAAAAAACATTTAAATAAAGCCTTGTGCCGGTGCGGCGTAAAGCAATCCCCAATCAATCATTCAGTCTAAATTTCCACCTATACCAACACAAACAGTTGGGTAGCAATTATATAAGTTTTATCTTAATTGTGTTGTTTTACGTCTCTGGCCTTCAAAACATATTTTTCTGCAGATTATATTTATTATAAGTCGTCTGTGCAACAATTAATATTTACCTAGGTTATTGATTATGTGCATGATTCTACTTGGTCCAAGGTCTTGTGTATGTCGTAAACTTGACAGTTCCTTGCCATAGATTATTTTATATCCACGTGCAGATCCAGCAAAGTCTGGCCACATCCAAAATACTTTAATTTTTCCTTGATACGGTATTGCACGTAAATCTTTTACTACTGGTGGTAGCTCTGGAATGGAATAAACCATAGGATAAACGCTCCTAACACACATAAAAAAAAGATGCACAATATACCAAAGGAATATTCAACTTTTTAAGACAAACACAAACAGCCAACGCCATGGCTAAAAAACAAGAAAGTGTCCCTAGTACACGGATGCCCAATCCACACTATAATTTTCTATGTTAAGTGGATCGTGAAAATGGGATAAAATCTCTAATTTGACATTATAATTAGAAAGATCATATCATAGGGAACATGTTTACTACGTTTCAAGTTGATTGGACTACAACTTCATCACCAAAATGTTTAACATAAAGCATGAAAGATGGACGAACGGACGCACAGACCAGAAAACATAATGCTCATAAATGGGGCATAAAAAGACCAACAAACCATTAATAGTTCACTAAAAATAACATAGTCAACTGAAGACTTACCAACACTTCTACACCTGTCAAAAATTGGAGGTTACAGAGTAAAATGTAGTGAAATGACGATCAAAATGTTGCTGTGTTGTTGATCACGAATTTCAATAAATAATAATACTAATAACTTACTATTATGACAAATCTCCGGTGATTCGTCTGAGTAGTCAATACATTCGCTCTCACCAGTACATTCCATTCCATCAGGAATACACTGTATTCCATCGGCACATTTAGAATGCCCAGATGTACACTGTCTGTCTGGTAAAATAGAAAAGAGAATGACATATACATCTAAATTAAAATATCTCCGGCACATTTAGAGTAATCAGATATACACGGTATGTCTGGTAAAATAAAAAAGATAATGACGTATACATCTAGATAAAAATATCTCCGGCACATTTAGAGTAATCAGATATACACGGTATGTCTGGTAAAATAGAAAAGAGAATGACGTATACATCAAAATAAAAATATATACGGCACATTTAGAGTACACAGATATACACTGTCTGTCTGGTAGAATACTAAAGAGAACAATAATTGCCATTCCCAGCAATAGCGGATGTAACCCTTGTCCTCCTATTGCCACTAAACGGCAGCTGTTTTGAAAACTCCAAAGTCTAAAGTCAAGTTTATATATGCTAAGCAACATTTGTTTCAAATTTCATTGAATTTTACAATTTTTTTATATTTTTGCTGTTTCCATGGTAACGGCCGCCATTAAAAAAATCCGAAGTCAAACTGCTGCTTCATATTGTGCTCCCCATTATAATATACCATAAAATAACATTAAATGGCTGTAGAATTAATTTAACACTAATGTTCTGGAATGTTCCATGAAATTTTTCATATTTTTGCTGTTTCCATGGCTATGGCAGCCATGTTTTTAATTCCAAAGTATAGTGCACAACTACACATGGTGATCAACATTATGTTATAGTTCCATCAACATTGGTCCATTCAGTTCCGAGAACTAAGCTGAACAAAAAAGTGTGGAATAAGAATAAGAAAAAAAGAATCGTACAATAACAATATGACACCCGACCTCTGTCATGACATATACATCTAAATAAAAATTTCTCGGACACATTTAGAGTACCCAGATATACACGGTCAGTTTGGTAGAATAAACAAAGAGAATGACATACATCGAAGTGAAAATATCTCAGTCAAATTTAGAGCTGTGTTCAGAATATACACGGTCAGTTTGGTAGGATGAAAAATAGAATGACATATATATATATCTAAATGTAAATATTTCTATTAAAAAAAATTGTTAATCCACTCTGCTTTATTGATTTTCATAGCAGCAGAAACTACGATATTATCATACATGATAAGAAAAATAATTTATTTCTGAAGGCTCGCGGGTACCAAAATTTCAGCAAAAATCTGTTTTTTTCATTACTAATTTTATTTATTACACTATTAGTTATAAATTTATGACATGGTACAAAACAATCCCCTAAAAATCGTTTCCGAAGTTGTCCATTCGAAAGTCGTCCATTCGAAAATCGTTTACGGGAACCATTAGAGTTGGTTTACCCGTATATCTGTTTCGAACCGCGGTATACTACTGTTGCCTTTAATTATTCTTTATTTAAACCTTATTTTGCTTCATGTAAGCATGCGGTATCATTTACAAGTTTTCACTTTTTCTTTAAACTGTAATAAGGGGAAATCATTACAGTGTTCAACACATTAAGATTGAAACACTTTCACGAATATGGTTATGCTAAATACATAGATAGCACGGATGAAGAGATGAGTTCTATTGTACAACATCAAACAGGATGAGAATCATCTTTAAAAAGATATTCAGATCTTCTTTTAAACACGTATTTTATACCTTGAGTGCACAATTCTGGGTTCTCGTCGGATTTGTCACTACAATACCACCAGTTGTCACACACAAATCTTTCGTCTATACACTCGATTCCATCGGCACACTTCCATAAACCAGATTGGCATTGCCTGTCTGTTATGACATGTTAAAATAAAACATATACAGATTAAAGCCGGGCTTCATAGAAAAACGTAAAATCACAAAAAAACACTGAACTCAGAGGAAAATCAACTCGGAAAGTTTCTAATCACAAGGCAAAATCAAATGACAAAACACATCAAAAACGAATAGACAAGAACTGTCATATTCCTGACATGGTACAGGCATTTTCAAATGTAGAAAATGGTGGATTAAACCTGGTTTTATAGCGCTAAACCTCTCACTTTGTTGACAGTCTCATCAAATTCCGTTATATTTCACTGATGCGTGAACTAATTGTGAAACTACTTGCTCTTGAGTGTATTTTTGAAATGGTTGGACATTCTAAAAAGTACATACAATCTAAGTCTATTAAATGCAGTATTATGAAAACAGTTAACTTTTCTACCATTTACAATCGTCATTCAAAACTAACCTACACGTTGTTCCTACTTTGAAAAGAAAATGATGGCCAACATTGTTTAGTACTGCTGACGTGGTTTTGAACAAAAATGTGTGTACCCCTTTTATTGATAACCTATTCCTTTATTCATATGATGCAAAATTAATACAGGAATGTCTAATGAAGATTTAGAAGAATTTACCCGGATATATGTTTTTCAGATATCGGTAGAAATGTTCAAATTTTAGCTTCATTCACGTTCTGTTTTCCTTTAAGTTGACCGCTCTTATTAGACTTTTCAATGGGTTTGTTCTTACTTGAGCACATCATGGCATGATATTTTAGCTTTAATTCCGTTCTCTTTTAATCTAGAAATCACGAGTAATCGTTTTGTATAAATGAACCGAGGTTTGATTTTGTGTCACAGCTGATTATGCAAAATGATTATGGCATGTGAAATTTATTCACCCACTTACCATTTTAAAGCCTTTTTTTAATTTGTTTTACTTACCCTTTGTACAATTTTGCGGTGCTTCATCACTTCCATCGGGACAGTTCTGAAATCCATTACACATTGCAGAATCATATACACAGTGGGCACCATCATCACACTTCCTTGCGTTTTCACCGCAATCTGCAGCTGCAAATAAGAATACATGTATCAGACCATAACAGTATTTGGACGGTATGCGTACTTTTTTTTCAAAATAATTACTGATATTGAGAAGTTTGTCAAGTTATTAAATGCAAATCTAATTGAAACTTCAAATATTTTAACTATTATTTTTTTTAAATAGTCACGCTTATTTGATATGTTAATCTCCAAATTGATTTATGCTTACTGAAGTTGAAGTTATCGTAAGTTAACATAATGTTAGAAGACCATTTTTTTTTTTTATAATATTTATGAACTTCACAATTAAGGAAATGCAAAGGAACATGATAAAAATATGTAAATGTTAAAATATGACGTTCTTTAAGTCATCTTGGACGAGAGTACCAAAATAGCATTTAGACATATAACTAATACATAAATAAGGCCGTAAGTGTTCTCGTTTGAATTGTTTTACATTGTCATATTGAGACCTTTTATACTGGCTATGCGGTATGGGCTTTGCTCATTGTTGAAGGCCGTACGGTGACCTATAGTTGTGAATTGCTGTGTTATTTTGGTCTCTTGTGGAGAGTTGTCTCATTGGCAATCATACCACATCTTCTTTTTTTTTAAATACTTAGTTTCAATTGTTTGCTTATTCACTTTTTTCATCTAATTGTAAAATAACAGTTTGTAAATCTAAAAAAAATGTTATGATAAATGTTTTTTGAATACAACCCATATGATTCCAAAAAAAAATGAAAAATGAAAAAAAAGATTGTGTCAAATAGACAACGACTCGACCAAAAAGCAAATAAAAAAACATGCATTGTAATTCTTATGTTGGATAGAGACGTACATTATTTTTTTTAACAGATTTTTTTTTGTTCGCGAATATTTCTTTTCGTTATCTTCATTGCTTTTGAAAAACCTTGGCTATACTACTGAACTATTGCGTACTTAGGAAAGGCGGGAATGATTTCACGAAATTGTTGCGATTAAAACTTTTCTCAAATTAGTTTAGCGCCTTATTGACAAAAGACCCATTATCCATTTGTAATCAAGGTTTATTGCTTTTATTGAAAAAAAAAGCACATGGACCCCAAGTTTTTATAATCCGCCAAGCAATGTTTAAAGAACTCCGCCAAAATTTTAAGAAAACATCAACGATCGAATATTTTTCTGCATGTTTTGTCAATTACTTTATTTCACTAATAGGAAATTCCTAAATTAACAATTTTGTTTAACCTAAAACTTGTTACAGAATTGTGACTCCGTGGCTCAAGGGAACAATTCACAAGAAAACGAGGTAAAGATAAAGGTATGATTGTTCGTTCAAAAGAACTGTTACATTCATTAAAAGTCCTTATTCGTGAAATTTCAGGGTTTTTGCTTCAAAGATGTGAATTTCGAACCAAATTATTTAACAAAGTTAGTCATGAAGGTATATGTTCCTTTTCCTTGTTTTAAACGTACAAATCGGCATTGACCTTGTAACAAATATATCAACAACAAATCAACGAGGGATATCTACTGTATCGTATGCGATTAACGTTGTATTTGATTTGGTCTGGTTTTTATTCAAGCGTGTACACTTTGATAAAGCTATGTACACGTCATTACAGTACTTACTTTTATATATTAAACATTTTGAAATTAACTTCAGTTTGAATGTTTTAGAGAAGACGTCTAATAGCAAGGAGTAAACTGCACTAACCTTTACAAAACTCTTCGTCCATATCAGAGCCATCATTGCAATGATGACGCACAGTATCTAGCCGACACATAGCATCTACCCTAATGCATTGCTGTTCATCACGACATTTCATGTATCCATCCAAACATTTATAGTCTGAAATGAAGAACAATACATCTGTCATTAAAGGGTAACGTAATAAAAAAAATGAAAACGGAAGGTGAGAATAGACGGGGTACACTACACCTAAGAAAGATAATGTTTAGGAAGAAAGATGAGCAGCTATCAATATCCATTAACTTTACGTTCCGCTATATAGATGATGTTATCTCACTTTATAATACAAAACAGTTTGGTGACTTTGTTAAACGAATTTATCCCATCGAAATAGAGATACAAGGTACTACAGTTACAGGTAAGTCTGCCTCATATCTTGACTTACATCTAGAAATTGACAATGAGGGTCTGTCGAAAACAAAACTACACGACAAAAGAGATGACTTTAGCTTCCCAATTGTGAAATTTCCTTACCTATGTAGCAACA
Source organism: Mytilus galloprovincialis (assembly GCF_965363235.1). Lineage (NCBI taxonomy): Eukaryota > Metazoa > Mollusca > Bivalvia > Mytilida > Mytilidae > Mytilus > Mytilus galloprovincialis. Next base: position 45,919,904 of record NC_134848.1, on the reverse strand, counting down.
TTCCAGCAGCGCATGCATACGGAGTATATATCTCCCAATGATACGATATTCCTGGGCTTGTGTTTCCTCTCATGATTTCCTTGATAGAGGATTTCTGCTCACAAGGAAGCTATTAAACCAAGAGTTCCAAAGGGTGAAGTTGAAAACATCCCTTCGGAAATTTTACGGACGCCATCACGAGTTGGTTGACTATTATGGTATAACCGTTTCCAAATGATATCGAAAAACATCCAAATCAGTCCACGAAACATTCCACTATATCATTCAACACTCTGTTTTCGACCTTTATACTGACAGGTGTTTTCTATTCCTCTCGCAATTGTTGGGGAAAGTAAATTCTAAATTTAAAACCATGGTTAAAACTGAAACTACACATGTGTGATAAAAAAAGAACAGGTAAGTTTTGTTTTTATCAAATTTACATTTTGAAGTGATAGCGAAATGTGTTTTTTTTTCTGTTGTGCCTGTGTGTATCTTTCCGATAAGTGAATGCGATTTGAAGTAAATATAAAAAAAGAAGATATTGTATGATTGCCAATGATACAACTCTCCACAAGAGACAAAATGACACAGAAAGTAACACTTATATGTCACCGTAGTTCTTCACCAATGGGCAGAGTCCATACGGCAGTCAGCTATAAAAGGCCCCGAAACTTAAATGTAAAACAATTTAAACGAGAAAACTAACAGCATAGTAAATGTACAATGTGTTTTTACGAAAAACATATATGTAAGACAGCAACAAACGATAACCACTGAATAACAAGCTCTTGGAAATACATATAACAAAAACATAGAAGTGTACATTCCAACAACAACAAAACACAAAGTACAGATATGAGAGTATTCACAGTTACTGAAAGCTTGTCTAACGCAAATAACAACCTTTCAGGCATCTTAGACTACATAATAAATCTGTACACATCCAACATTACATGGATTCACTGTGAAGACGTCAAAAACAAACTGTTGTTTTCAAGTCTTAAATCAAGATTATGATTGAATAGAATATTAGTGGGGTAAAGATATAATGTAACCCTTGTAACTGCAGTTTGATCTTTCGTGGAATGAGAGTTAAAATGAGTTAAGACTCACATTTTGATAGCATTTTTAAGACTGATTTGCTTTCAACTAAACATTGGTACCCGTCGAAAGAAATGTTTTCTTGGAGTAACATTCTGCTTTATTACCTAATAAAGAGTATTTTACTGTTTTATTATTATTTCTATATTATTTGCTATTGTTCTGCCATTTTTTGTTCCATGGTCTATTACACTGGAAATTATCGTTCTATTGCACCTGTGTGCAGTCTGTTGCACTGACCTGTTATGACCTCTTATTCAGAAATCTGATTAGATAAAAAGTATTTATGTTGTCCAATAAAATTGGGTCTTTAAAACGTTCTTTGGTTTATTGTGTGGATTGTCTGCAATAACTTAAATGTTGAAGAGTATTTAATATGCTGTGTTTAATGATTTCTTGTTATTTAAATTACTCCGATTTGTGTTCGTTTTATTACATTTCTAAAGTATTGGTTATACATGTATGCTCCTTACACATTATAATTATTAACGTTGTTACTTTCATGTGTTTTATTTCTAAGAATTTGTGAGAACTGTCTCAGTATGTTTTAGGTAATAAGAAGTTATCAAAGGTACCAGGATTATAATTAAGTACGCCAGAAACGCGTTTCGTCTACATATTAAGACTCATCAGTGACGCTCATATCAAAATATGATAAAGCCAAACAAATACAAAGTTGAAGAGCAATTGAGGATCCAAAATTTCAAAAAACATGCATATGTGCAATAGATCAAAAGATATTTCCCTCGGTATGAAGATCAGCTCTTGGTTCTACTGCCCTCAACCGTTGGCTCTAGGCAATAGAACAAATAGCTGATCTTTAAACCTCTGGAAATAAATTTTGATCTATTGCATAGTCATAGGCGGATCCAGGGGGTGGGGGGCCTGGGTGGCCCGGGGCCCCCTTTCGTGGGAAAATTTTGGTTGATTATATAGGGAATCATTGAAGCATGACTGGAGCAGTCAGCGGGCCCCTCCCCCTTAGGTCAGTCAGCCCTCCCCCCTTAGGAAAAGTTCTGGATCCGCCACTGATAGTAATATAGTGATTAAATAACTGTATACTATCACCCTCTCAGCTATGTGTTATTTATATACTAGTAATAACACATACACATCTTTTTCTATGTTGTGATGTTACACTATTGTTTCAGAAAAGGGTAAATGTTTGTATATATTAAAATGTTTCAACCAGCTGCAAATTGTTTGCACCTGTCCGGAATATAATTATAAGACCATTGGTTTACCCGTTTGAATCGTTTTACACTATTCATTTTGGAGGCCCTTTATAGCTTGCTGTTTGCTGCTTGCCAGGGCTCTTTGTTGAGACTGTACTTTGACCTATAATGGTTTACTTTTATAAATTGTGACTTGGATGGTGAGTTGTCTCATATGCACTCATAACACAACTTCTTATATCTATACTCTCAAAAACAATTAATACTGTTGGCATACGTACTCTTTTGAAATTTGAACACGAAGTCAGATGTTCATAGAGGATAAGCAGATCCTACTTTATATTCATATATATATTCTTCAATATACCTTGACAAAAAGCTTCATCCTCATCGCTGCCATCCGTACAGTCTACATCCCCGTCACAAAACTGGTGTCTGTACAGACATTGGTATCCGTTAGCACACTTAGTTCTATATTTTGGACATGTGTATTCTAAAACATATTACAACACATTGCATTTCCCAATTGACTTATTTTTTTATTGATTACAAAAGAGTAAACTATAGACAGAACAAAAATAAGAGAGAGGTATTTGAGGACTGACATTTATCGCTCATCCGTCTTTGTATTGTAGATATAAAAATATATAAATCAAAGGACACAGATGGATTCATGACAAGATTTTGTTTTGGTGATGTGATGTGTTTGTAGATCTTACTTTACTGAAAATTCTTGATGCTTACAATTATTTCTATCTATAACTTGACCCAGTAGGTTCAGTGGAAATTATTTGGTAAAAATTTACAAAATTTACGAAAATTGGTAAAAAAATTATTATGAAGGGCAATAAATCCTTAAGGGGTCAATTGACCATTTTGGACATGTTGACTGATTTGTAAATCTTACTTTGCTTAACATTATTGATGTTAACAGTTTATCTCTATCTATAATAATATTCAAGATAATAGCCATCAAGCTGATTTTTTTCTTAAAATTACCAATTAAGGGGTGAAATGGTTAAAAATTGACTATAAAGGGCAATAACTCCTTAATGGATCAACTGACTATTTTGGTCATGTCACTTATTTGTAGACCTTGCTTTGCTGAACATGTTTGCTGTCTATCTCTATCTATAATAAACTTCAAGATAATAACCAAAAACTGCAAAATCTCCTTAAAATTACTAATTTGGGGGGCAGCAACCCAACAACGGGTTGTATGATTTGTCTGAAAATTAAAGAGCAGATAACTCTTGACTTTTTAAAGATTTTACCCCATTTCAGATTTGCTCTTAATGCTTTGGTTTCAGAGATATAAGCCAAAATCAACATTTTACCCATATGTTCTATTTTTAGCCATGGCGGCTATATTGGTTGGTTGGCTGGGTCATCGGACTCATTTTCGAAACTAGATTGGCCGAGTAGTTTCAGAGAATAATTTTGTAGATTTAAGGACGCCAGACGCCAAGTGATGAGAAAAGCTCACTTGGCCCTTCGGGTCAGGTGAGCTACACACGTGTTTGAAGTAAAAGAAATCGTTTCATGGAAGTGACTTCTTGCATGTTAATATTTGTAATTTTTTGTAGATCTTGAACTGTAGTAAATTTATGCTTTTAATGTTCCTACAAATCTTTACAGTTAAAAAATAATAGACTTTCATGCAAATAATTTCTTAATTGTTTCGTTAATATTTGGCTTTTTTCGAGATCTTATATAGTAGATAATATTTACTTGTTATGTGTCTACTGATCTTTTAGGTTTTGCGAATATTCCAAAAATTGACAAATAAGTTAAAATTGTCCATTCATGGCAATAACATACTGATCATTTGTCATAATGGGTGCATTTTGAGAAAACATGTGAACATATAAACCTGTTCAAAAATGGTCAAACTATGGACGTTATCATTTTCCTTCATATTATTCTAAGTACTTGTAAGAAGTATCATAGAATACCGCATACCTGTACAATTGGCCTCATCGGAAAGGTCCACACAGTCCGTTTTACCGTCACACCAATCACTAATCCAGACACAATCGTTATAATCAGTATTACAATGTTTGATCATACTGTAACTACACGTATCATCGTCTGCAAAAATATAACGACACTTTTACAGTTGTTTTTACGTTTGAATGGTTTTACACTAGTAATTTTTGGAGCTCTTTATAGCTTGCTGTTCGGTGTGAATCGAGACCCCATGTTCAAGACCGTACCTTGACCTATAATGGTTTACTTTTATAAATTGTGACTTGGATGGAGAGTTGCCTCATTGGCACTCACACGATATCTTCCTATATCTACTTATCGTTGTTATTATTTTATTCCGTAGGGTAAAATGTTTTTAGACCCGTCCGGCAGTTAAGTTTTGTCCTCACAACTCTATGAAACCACGTACCAGACATTTTACGAAACCGTAGAAAATACGTACCTGAAATTTCACGAAGCTGTGTGGAAAATACGTATATACTATATAGATGTGCATATCGACATGAAATTATGATTTCATATTTTTTAAATGAGCTGTGCCACTTTGAACGTAAAAGTTTGGCCTAAACATACTACTGCAGCAGTTTGTCATTGAAACTCCCCAGAAATCATACAATAGAATTTCATGAAACTAGATAGATTATATGGGCATAATATGTAGACGTGCATATATATATATATATATATATATATATATATATATATATATATATATATATATATATATATATATATATATTAAAATCTTAGCTTACATGTTCTGGCAATTGCCAATACCATTGTAGTCAATATTAATATCTTTAAGGTTCTTGATCCCATCATAGCTGTGAACTTGGTCACCTATAAAGTAATGTAAAGTTTAGAATTAAAGGCGACAGATGTCTTTCAATTTTCTGAATAAAAAAGGGGTTAAATCAATTAAGACCACATCTCCTATTTAGCTCACCTGACCTGAAATGTCGTTGTCGTTCTGTTAACTTTTACAAAAAATCTTTTTCTCTGAAACTAAAGGCCCAAATTTAACCTAAATGGTCATCATCATCACTAGGGTATTTAGTTTTATAAAAAAAAATTGTCCGATGACCCCACATGCCAAACAACATGGCCGACATGGTTAAAACTAGAACATTGGGCTAAAATGTATTTTTTGACTTATATCTCTGAAACCAAAACAATTAGGGAAAATCTGACAGGTGGCATAAAATGTTCATCAGATTGAGATTTATCTGCCCTGAAATTTTCAGACGAATCCGATAACCTGTTGTTAGGTTGCTGTCCCTGAGTTAGTTATTATACGGAAATTGTTGAGTTTTTTGTTATTATCTGAAATATCAATATGATATCTAATATCTATTACTATCAATTATGATTTTAACCTTATTTTACATGATTTCTTAAATATCAGTAAAAACAGGTGAGTGACACAGTCTCTTCAGTGCCTCAAGTTTGTTAAATGCACAAAACATTAAAATGGTGTCAATTGGAACAATACCCTAGAAATCTCTGATGATAGAAATTCATTATACATAGGTGTGCGAAATGCGAAAAAGTAAATACTAGTAGTTAAGACAGTAAACAAACTTTCCTGATTATTGAAAACGGTTTCTATTTGACCTCTTCAATAAAACAATAAAATAAATACAAAAAACAGGAATTCACCAAATTTATTTCATCATCTAAACCAACACCAACCACTAACCGCCGGTTCAATCTACAGGTAAAATTATAAACAGTATCGATTTGAACGAGCAACCCATGTCAATCATAACTCGAACAGGGACACTATATGGTAAGTTTAGACCAGTTTGTCTTGACAAACAATATCACATTATGCCATCCATAACCATACACAGAGTATCCCGCCAACTTAAATGTTTTTCTCTGACAGAAATAAAGAAAAAGAAGGCATTTTTTTATAACTCTAAAATCTAACTTGTTTTCAAACACCCTAAGGCTTAACAGGAGTATATAACTATCAATAAAGTTTCTTCGAACGGCATAATCACGTGTGCAATATCATTAATTGTCAGCCAAGTTCGATCACAATAATGACTTGAGTCTGGTGCCTCGTGAAAGTAGTGTGCAATGCTCTATGTGCATTGAATACACTAGCAACATCTCTTTCAATGGTCCGTATGTGGCTTGTTACAAAGCTAAATTTATGTCCCTATCCATTATACACACATTGTCTATAGTGTGTCATTCCAAGGTGTTATACCCCCATTAATTTTCCCCAATTAGTCTTTGTTAAATTTGCACTTTTCAAAAAAAATGTGCAGAATTTATCTTTGTTTCAAATAAAGAAATACTTGGCATGAGTAAAGTTTTATCCTGTCCAGTACTATAGAAAAATTTTCACATAACATTTCATTGCATACAAGAATGTAACCATCACTGGAAGTTAACCAATCAAATGTCTCCACTTATTTTATATATGTACAGGGTTTTGTCATCATGTAACCTCAAGATTACAAAATATTCTATAGAAATCCCAAATGAAAATATAATTGTGCCTTGAAATACCCAAGACATATGTTTATGATACTGAAATGGTATACAGCAATACAATGTAGGATTAATTATCTACAACTGTCAAATTCACGGGAATATGTTTTTCGACATATTTTCGCATATAAACGGATGTGACGTATCCTGATTTGGTGGTATTACACCTTCCAAATGTCTAGTATTTATCGTTAATGTGTTATCTTCCTGAACATATATGAACTATTGGTCACAGGACGATAGTCAATAAATGATTTTTACAGATGTGTTAGCTCGAAAATCGTTCTTACTCTATAATAATTGTCACCAAAGTGATAGGGTTAGTGCATTAAAACAAGGTTTAATCCATCATTTTCTACATTTGAAAATGCCTATACCAAGTAAAAAAATATGACAGTTCTTGTCCATTCGTTTTTGATGTGTTTTGTTATTTGATTTTGCCTTGTGATAATGGACTTTCCGAATTGATTTTCCTGTAAGTTCAGTATTTTTGTGATTTAACTTTTCCCTATCTAAACATATGGTGTATTAATGTCATGTAATCCATTAACCATATCTCCGTAAAGTTGGCATAGAGTCAAAATATGTTACGAAAGCAGTTTCGGTAGCATGATATGTCGCAGTGCAGACCAAGTAACAAATGCGATCAGAATAGTAACTTTTAAGTACTTCTAGATGAATTCAATATGAGAATAATATGAACAAGGTACATTTAGCTATAAAAGCAAGTTTAATCCATCATTTTCTACGTACGGACATGCCTGCACCAATTCGGTAATATGACAGTTGTTACCATGTTTGTTGGTATGAGCTATTGATATGGTTTATGTTTATGGAATTTCATATATGAATTTTTGTGGAGTGCAGTATATCTTTTTATTCGTAACTTTTTTTAGTTCTTTTCAACCAAATATCATTATCATTTATTTCAAGATAGAAATACTATATTTTTTATATCGAGTCAGCTATAACAATTTTTAAATTTAACATGTCAGAACAATATGCCATTGTCTTTCCAGAAACTCATAGTACACATTAGTTATAGTTGTGTTAAAGAAATATTCATATAATGTCTCTCTTTAATTTAATTTGATCCTGGAATATATGATGAGTTTATTTATTTGCCTTGCTTCGGTCTTTTACAGTTATATAAATAGCAGTCTTTAAATTTTGCATGGTTGATGCAGTAAATCTGGTACCGCTTTATGTTATTAGTTACATTTTTTAGTTGATCATTATTTTTTATTTCTTTCAACAATATACTGGCAATATTTATTTTAAAATATGAGAAATTTATCTAAATACTAACCTTGATCGAAAGAAATGTTCTTTATATTTAGGCAGCTGTTTTGTATGTCCTCACCAAAGAAGTATATTTACACGAAGTGAACTAATAATAAGTATTATTGAATATACACGAAACAGGAAGTACCTTAATTACTTTTAAATGACATTTCAGAAATTATCATCAGTAATTTGTAATTTTGTTTTAAAAGAGCAATTATTATTCATTTGAAATAGCAATATTTCAGGGCCGACAAAATATAATTGACGCTTTTAAAGTTCATTGTGAATGAGGTAAGATCAGGACGCATATAGCGGATTAAGAGGTTAAGATCAGGACGCATAGGATTTAATAATTTTTCAAAAGAACTAAGGAATTTCAAAACGAGAATAATAAGTGTTTTAATGAAAACTTTAAATGACGTCCAGAATGTCCTACCTCCGGTGCAATAATCGTTCAAACGTCAATCCTTTTCAATTTGAACTTCATTCGAATGTCCTTGGGGGTCTATTGTAAATAAAGCCTGATATATTTGATGACTTCTTTTGATAACAGTGAAACATTATAACATTTGTTAGAAAATCCCAATTAACATTAATTATTCAATGACATTTTACACAAATTACGACACGAGTCATTCATTTTATTTTCTATGCAAATGAAATGGTGAAGAATGTCCTTTTTTAATTAATCATACATTGACCTTCAAACACCCATACCTCATTCCAGGTTTTGTTCAAATTCTTTCGCCATTCATCAAACAAAATCCGGGTAAAAAACTACAACCGAGGGAATCACATCAACTATTAGAGGAAAACTACGGAATAACAGAAACACTGCATCAAAAACAACCCCAACATACATAGAAACGGACTATTTAATAACATCTCCCATATTCCTGACTTGGTAGAGGACATTTTAAGAAAGAACAAAATGGTGGATTGAAACCGGTTATATGACACTGTTATGGATACCGCTCTAACATTACGCTAAAGGATAAAAGTAGGTAAAAAAACGCAAGAACACACAAGACAGAGAAATAAGTCAGTAAACAATATAATAGCAGATGACAAAAGTTGCAGTAATGTTATGCTTATAGACTTATTACTGGGTGTGTACTAACAAGGACAGAACAATTGGCACAGAATCCGCTTAACCTCCCAAAGCACATTAGATCACACCAAGTTTTAGGTAAGGTACGTGTTGCTTAGTCTTTAGTTTTCTATGTTTTGTTTTGTGTACTATTGTTTTGTCTTCTGTTCTTTATTTTTTAACCATAGCGTTGTTAGTATTTATTTCGACTTTAATGTCCCTCTGGTGTCCTTCGCCCCTCTTTTAAAACTGCATTTCGTACCGTCAGTTCAATAAGGTAATAGGTAGTAACGTTATTCATGGTAAATGTTGACATGTTCGTGTCCTCATCCTTAAAATAATACATGTATTTGGATAACGTGACCACAATTATGACAATTGTCTAATTAGTCGGACACGAAATTGTGTTATCTAGTTTCCCACTTCAAATTAAATGTTAGATATAGGCTTCTTTGTACCTGATATTCATATGATGAAGACATAATCTTTCAATCAGTTTAATTGAGGTCTGGAGCTGGCATGTCAGTTAACTGCTAGTAGTCTGTTGTTATTTATGTATTATTGTCATTTTATTTATTTTCTTTTGTTACATCTTTTGACATCAGACTCGGACTTCTCTTGAACTGAATTTTAATGTGCGTATTGTTATTCTTTTACTTTTCTACATTGGCCAGAGGTATAGGGGGAGGGTTGAGATCTCATAAACATGTTTAACCACGCCGCAATTTTGCGCCTGTCCCAAGTCAGGAGCCTCTGGCCTTTGTTAGTCTTGTATGATTTTAAATTTTAGTTTCTTGTGTATAATTCGGAGTTTAGTATGACGTCCATTATCACTGTACTATTATGCATATTTTAGGGGCCAGCTGAAGGACACCTACGGGTGCGGGAATTCTCGCTACATTGAAGACCCATTGGTTGCCTTCGGCTGTTGTTTGCTCTATGGTCGGGTGGTTGTCGCTTTGACATATTCACCATTTCCTTTCTCAATTTTATTCTTATAATATAATCATGTATGGCATTTAAATAGGCGTGCCAGCTAAAATACATAATAACACTTCATTAAAATGACTAAAATTGGAGTAATTAAGGTTAACCAATAGTTATTGACATTTTAAAAGTTAAAGTTGAATTGACAATATAAACGTTCAAGTTGAATATGATCATTATAGAACATGACGGAGATAACCGTTTTATCACAAAGTAGGAAATGCAGAAATCGACAAAAAATGCATTTCTTAAAATCGAAACAATTTAGTAAAAATAAAACATGTACAAACATTTGAATAACACTGAGCAATAGACTGTTTTTGTTTGTTGGTCTTTATAATATATATTTTCTCATGTTATGATCTTATATATCAAGCAATCCAGAAAAGCACTCGTACGAAAAAACAAATCAAAAGTGTAAGTTTCATTGTTTGCATACATTTTGATAATTGTTTACCTGAACACTTCATTTGAACCTGATTTATTAGCTAGCTGAATCTCTTACTTGTACGACAATGGCATGAAGTTCTGAATTGCCTTGTCTAGACAAGCTGTGTATAACCTTAACACCAAGCCAAAAGAAAATATTATAAAAAGTATTTGCATCCATATCTATAGTTAATACAACGACTGATTGGATTTTCAACTTTGGACATATAATAAATAGATATTATCGAGTATATCCTATCTGTTATGAATATCTTCAAAGATACTTTTGATATTACAAAGCATTTCTTTTTATATTTCCAAAGTAAATTTAGAGAGTAATCTTAAATAATATAGATGGTACCAATTTTACTGACAAAAAAATGCACACTATTGAAATGGCCTCTTAATATCTTAATTAGTGCAAATGTTCCCCCCGTAAAACTGATTCGATTGGATTGCGGCCGGAATAACAATGAATAATCTAGTTCAATGTCATCGGTAAATGTCGAGTCAACTTTTCGTATTATGTATCTTAAGGTGTCAGGATTGTCAAAAGAAAGATCTCTCATCACTTGTTATTTCATTTGATCACTCCTGGTAATGTACCATTTGATATGTTACATATACAACAAAATAAACTTCACATATTTCTAATCTATCAATCAGGTTTAAATGTAAAATGATCAATTACACTTGTAATAAAAGGAAGCAAGAATATTTAACTGACTTATAAGTAGTTCTTTCCGATTTTAACTGTATCATACCTCAATACATCTTATTATCTCTAAGTAGTAATGTAACAAAAATCATGTATGCATGCGCGCACCTTTTGAAGTTATGATTCAAACGGTGCGTGCATGCATACATGATTTTGTCTTCAAAATATATTTAATGATAGTTACTAAGAATACTAAGGATAGATAGAAAACAAAATCAGTTGTAGAATGATTTCATTGATTAAAACCTTCAAGGCGCATGTCAGTAGTTGATGATATATTTTGATTTTCTGGTTAGTATGTCTATAATTTTGCAGACAGAGTATGCGAATATTTATCAAATATCCTATATATATATATTACTTTTTTATATGTTTATGTTAACTTTTTTGCATTTCTAATCAACGAACCACTCGTCAGTCTATTTACAAGTTTGTCTATTTTGTGCATATTATTTGTAATAACTATTGTCATTTCCTTTTATTGAAAGAGGTTAAGTTGACATTTGATGAATATTTATTTTTATTTCTGTGTTCTTTTCCGTCATATAGCTTGTAGAGTGTTAAAGCATGCATGCAACCTTTAAAATTGGAGTATTAGTCTTTTTATCAAGCGACATTCAAGCATATTAACGATAAAACATGCAGATTGAATTAATACGTGCATTAATTATATAATAGTTCTTGAAAAAACTGGTCATTATCGTGATATATGGACTGCCCACAGGACAGTGGTATTGACTTAGATAATGATAATGACTCAGCCGAAGACGAGGTCATTATCGCTGTCACAGTCAATGCCACTGTCTTAAGGGCAGTCGATGTAACACGAAAATGACCAGTTTTTCAAGAACTATTATGTTTATTTCATTGAGAAACCATGTTTTGGAAAATTCTCATGATATCAAAATGTCTAAAGAGAACCCGAGTAGTTGTACGATTTCTATGGGAAAGAGTGAAGACTAGTCGTAGTAATACTGCCATTCATTTTAGTGCAATTTTTCATAATAAAAATACTTAATCAAGTTCTCTTTAATTTAAGAATTCACAAACACATATAATAAAAAGAACTTAAATATAATTTTAAAAACAAAAGAAACCACGCCCTACCGGTCATTAACAGGGACACCACGCTCCACCGGTCATTATCATGTAAAGTTCGTTAACGACCGGCTTTCTGGTCTGTTTTGTTCTGTTAATTACCGATGGAATTTATTACTGAAGAATAATGAATGTCATGTGACCCTTTTTATCCATGATAAGGGAATCTTATTCCCAATCGATATGAAATAAATTGAGATTAAAAAAAAATACACAACGCATATTTTTGAATATTGATCGAAAATCCATTAAGTATTTTTTTCAGTTCTATTGATGGCAAACGATGCAAAACAAGTTTATTGTAATAAATCTTTTAACTCCTTTATAATTTATAACCTTTTATAATGTAGTCTCATGGAAGATCTACTGATAAGCGATGGTACATTGTATGTTAACATGACTATATAATGTATTGTCGCATATTAAAATCAGTTTTTCCATTAACATGTTTTAAAATACGTTAACTGTTATTATATTGTCTATTGAGTTTGCTAATCATCCATTATAATCATTTGAAAACAAATTGCTTGAATGCGGTTCAATTTTTTATTCTTTTCTTTCTCTGATACAATTGATTGCAAAAGTTGTATCATTGGTTCTTTATTTAACAAATAATTACTCCACTTTTAGTTTAAAAATTTTCTATATAGTATATAGTAACCATTTCGAAAAAAAAATGCAGAAGCTGTTTAAAGGATAATAATTATTGTTCTTAAATAAGAAAACATAGGCTTCCAAATCAGAAAATTTAGCAAAGTCAAAATACGATTATGGTTAGCTTTGTCTGGAAATAAAAGCTTCATTAAAAATCTGACAGAAACATACGATCCAAAATGTTCTCCAATAAATTATGTTTGATTCTTAGAAACAGAAATTTAACTAGATGAAGGCAGGAGTATATAAAATTTTACTATCAATATTTATTGGGAAATTGGACCAAAAAAGATATTTTATTTTCGAGGTCAAATCTTCAAAACAAAGATTTTTTTTATACAATATGAGTTGGCAAACCCAAAATTTGTATCAATACAAATATCATACCTATTTATATGCGACAATAGACCACACGGCCATATCGAGTTGCATCTCCCTCAAAACCTTTGATACTTGGAAACATTATTTGAGTGTTAAGGGACATCGTCACTTCCTCCGATGTTGAGCGAGCAGCTAAAACATGATTCTCTTTTGTATGAATTATTCTTACATTTTAAAGCTAATAATTGAGAATCACCATTACACTCATTAGTTTATATTTACTTCGGAACAAAAACATTATTTTTGATTTATCCTGTATGATATTAATCACTAAGAACTTATATAGCGCAGGGATAAGGTGATCCAATCTATCTAAAATAAATGACGCCATAGAGTCACGCACAATTTACGAACCTTTCCGATGGATAATTATGATGAATAGATGTGTGGTTTAAAAAAGTTAAATAACAAAAAAATACAGAACTCCAAGGTAAACTCAAATTAAAAAGTCTTTATCAAATGACAAAATCAAAAGTTCCAAGAGGGGCGAAAGATACCAGAGAAACAGAAAAACTCATAAATCGAAAAAAAACTGACAACGCCATGGGTAAAAATTTAAAAAGCCAAACAGACAAATAATAGTACACAAGAAACAACATAGAACCCCACCAAAAACTGATGGTGATCGTCCCCGAGGGTATTACCAGCCCAGTAGTCAACATTTCTGTGTTGACATGAATATCAATAAATAAACTCATCATAGACACCAGGACTAAATTTTTATATATACGCCAGACGCGCGTTTCGTCATTTTTATAAATTAACTGTTTTACAAAACTTAGAATTTTATGAAAAACTAAGGATTTTCTTATCCCAGGCATAGGTTACCTTAGCCGTATTTTGTCACAACTTTTTGGAACTTTGGATCCTCAATCATCTTCAACTTCGTACTTGTTTGGTTTTATAAATATTTTGATATGAGCGTCACTGATGAGTCTTGTATAGACGAAACGCGCGTCTTGCGTACTAAATTATAATCCTGGTAACTTTGATAACTATTGGTACAGACATTTCCTTATATAAAAAATGGTGGATTAAAAATCTGTTTGTATATCTAGAAAGATAAAAAGACATCGGTTATGCTAACATTTTGGGTCGATGGATATAGGAAACAAATCAATTATAACCCAAAGATTATAATACTTATTGAAAGTGTTTGTCTCATATTAAAGGTATAGACCCATACCATAAACTTTAAGTAATGCGTTATTAACATTTTTCGTTTGATAAATATGTTATCAATTATTTAATTTATTTTCAGTTCTTCACTTGAATCTTCATTGACATTGAATGGATACTAGGACCATTGCCAAAGCATTTATTTTCACTGTAATACACCTGAAACATATAGGTAAGAGCGTATTTATGATCATTGCCATTTTTGTTCATAATATTTTGTTATAAGAATAAACTGTCTACGATTTCCTAACATTCAAATAATATCAGTTTTATTTTAAAAACAGGTTGTTGCTTCTTTTTGTAATGAAATAACAGCTACCTTTGCGTTATTGATGATACCATCTTCGTACAATGAATAATATATTGGCATTGGTTGACATGATATTGTGTAAGTCGTTTGACAATTCAGCAACATATAAAAAAAAATTGAACACGTGTTTATCTCTCATTTTCATGCGATTGTTGATCGACCTACAAAGAAACGATCTATCTTTAATTTAAGACTTACAACATACAACATTGTAAAATGAATGCGATTTTTAATTATAAATTTTGGCATATGAACTGAAATATATTATTCTGTACAATTCTTCAGTTGTTTCGATTCTTAGAAATCCTTGAACAAGAGTATTCGGATTTGAGAGTTCCCGAAGAAGGAACTACTCGGTAAAGTGCTTCTTACGTACGAAGAAAGATGTAAGAAACGCGACAGGAATATATTAAAAACACACGCAAAAAGACTGAGCACCGGGAAATACATGGAAATACAATAGTACGTAACAACATATAAACCGCGGAATAAAACGAAAACATCCACAAAATCAACATGGGCAAAGATATAGCTAACTGAACAAATTTCAGCGTAAAACGACGACGATGAGCGAATGAGTAGACAACACCATGACCCAGTAGACACTTCCTTTTAAAATAATCACATTATGCAATTATTTTGGCATGAACAAATCAAACAATAATCTTGGAAATAGTGTAGGTGAGCTTTCTCCAATCGATTTTAGTCTGAACAACCTTATTGATGTTCAAATCAACCGAGATCCTTCCTCCTTCTTTCAGCATTACCTGACCTACTATGAGACAATAACAATCAAAACCAAGGAGTAAACAAAGACTCAAAAACCAAAGGACATTCACATCAACAGTTATAAATAATGAATAAGAAACAACACGAACTCCACTAAAAACCGGGAGTAAAATCAGGTGCTCCAGAAGGTTAAGCATTTCCTGCACCATATACGGCACCCGTCGGGTTATTTCTTTGTTCAGTTCGGTAATAATGGAAAGTTATTATGACTGAGGAAGAATATCAAATTTGATTTCTGGCACACTTTTGTCATAATTGCCAATCAGCTCATGATGGCAACCGTAACATTTCTTCAGTGATGACCTAAATTTTATTGACTCATAGCCCTGTCTAAGCAACTTTTGAGAAAGCAATATTCCTCTTTCAACAGAATCAACGTACTTTGAACTAGCTCTAGAGTAACGTATCAGTTGAAACACATACTCCCGAGAAAAAGGTCTAAATATGAAGCCGATGAATCTGTGTCGGTAGTATCTTTAATTTCAAGTTCACTTGGATATATTAAATGTTAGTGATCACTGAATCTATTATTATTAAGAGACAGTACATCATTAATATACCGCAAGGTGAAATTAAAAGACTGGGCTAATTTCTTTTCTCCTTTCAATACGAGCCCTTGAATAAATTCTGCTTCATAGGAATACAAAAACAAATCTGCAAGTAGAGGAGCGCAATTGGTACCCATTTGGTTACCAATAGTCTGTTGGAAGACCAAACCTCCAAATTCAACAAACATGTCAATTAAAAAGTCCAGCACGGCAGTGATATCCTCTTCGGTGTATTTTTCCTTGATTTTGTATGATTTTTCACAAAGTAAGCTGAATTTCTGCCCAAAACTAGATATTTAAAACGTGTAGTATGTGGAATAGTGGTTTAAAGAGTTAAAAAAAATCAAAGGTTTTAATGTTGGTACAATGTTTTAATGATTGAGATTGTAAATTCACCAATAACCCTATTGATTTTTTTAGTGTCCACATCTGATTAACAAAAACAAATAAATCACTTGCCTGCTATCGATTCGTGTAAGAACCTTCCATTTCACCTTGAACATATATAGTGATTATCTTGCAATAGCGGCGTTATTGATAACGGTACAAAAACCTGTTTTTTATATCACAACTAATGACATAATGACTGTACATGTGGGCTGTTAATGTCTACTTCAACATGATCTTCTCAAATTTCAATAACACAAACCTAACCTTTTATTCCACAGCAGCCGGAATCAACACGAATTATTTCTTTGCAATGTTCTCACTCCCTAATACAAATCAGAATTATGAAACTGAATGGGTCTATCAATGCCCATGCTACGTCAATCTTTAAAGACCCAAAATGTTGCAAAACACCTATCCTACCTCCATGACAAATATATTGCTGTCCCCGCAGATAAAGCCCCAAACAACATCTTTTGTGTGTGTAAAACGCATTACATTAACCGCTTGATAAACAAATTAGGTATTGACAATTCACTTGGAAACTCAACATATACCCTCACGACACTTCACACTCCAAAGAGGAAATCCTTGATAATCATAGGTTTGTTCTGTGTTCCTTTGGAATTTCCACCAAAGATGAAGAACTGGATCTTCCATCACTGTATTGAATACATAAACTACATAAGTGTCCTTACAAGCAACGGTATATTGCTGGGTCTTGCAAGTGCTCCACGAAACTTCTTTCTAAATTATTAACATCTATTTTATTAGCAATCAAAGACGGGCTTCAAAGTTATTCTGAAACTGCCTATTCTAGAGGTGGTGTGAATCAGATGTGGACACTTGAAATTCCAAAGATCTTTTAGAGAACATACAATCTAACACTCTTTCATCTTGTAACAGTATTAAAACATTTGACTTTTCTACTCTTTACACAAGTGTTCCACATTCAGAACTAAAAGACAAATTAAAAGAGTTGGTATTGCTTTACTTTATAAAAAAAAGAATGGCCAACGTAGATACAAGTATCTTGTCTTAGGGAGGGATAAATCCTACTTTGTAAAGGATAACTCTGATATAAACAAAAAAATCGCTGAAACTGATATTATCAAGATGTTTGATTTCTTGATTGACAACATATTTGTAACGTTCAGAGGACGTATTTTTTAACAGACTGTCGGTATTCCAATGGGAACAAACTGTGCCTCTCTACTTGCCGACTTGTTTATCTATTACAATGAGGCTGACTTCATGCAGGAACTTCTTAGGAAGAACAATAAGAAGTTAGCAATGTTCTTTAACTCTACTTTCCGCTATATAGATGATGTTCTTTCACTAAATAATTCAAAATTTGGTGACTATGTGGAACGCATCTATCCCATCGAGCTAGAGATAAAGGATACTACAGATACAGTTAAGTCGACCTCATATCTTGACTTACATCTAGAAATTGACAATGAGGGTCGGTTAAAAACAAAACTTTACGACAAAAGATGATTTCAGCTTTCCAATTGTGAACTTTCCATTTCTAAGTAGCAACATTCCAGCAACACCTGCATACGGGGTATATATCTCCCAATTGATACGATATTACCGTGCTTGCATTTCCTATTATGATTTTCTTGATAGATGGTTGCTGCTCACAAGGAAGCTTTTAAACCAAGAGTTCCAAATGGTGAAGTTGAAAACATATCATCGTAAATTTTACGAACGCCATCACGAGTTAGTTGACCGTTATGAAAAAAAACGTTTCACAAATAATATCGGATATGTTCCTTACGTCGTAACTACAATCCCCTTCCCTTTCATGAATGTGACCTACCGAATTAGACTATTAACCGGATTTTTTATCACATAAGCAACACGATGGGTGCCACATGTGGAGCAGGATCTGCTTACCCTTCCGGAGCACCTGAGATCATTCATAGTTTTTTGGTGGGGTTCATGTTGTTTATTCTTTAGTTTTCTTTGTTGTGTCATGTGTGCAGTTTGTTTGTCTTTTTCATTTTTAGCCATGGCGTTGTCAGTTTGTTTTAGATTTATGAGTTTGAGTTTAAGCATACGCAATACTGAAAAAAAGTCATAGGTTTCTGAGTTGGGACATGAGCAACAAGTGCAAGGCGTTTATCATGTTTTATGAAATATTAATCCTCTCCTATGCCTCTAATTAATGTAAAATAAACAAACACACAGCTAAATGTACAGTAATAAAAATAGTAAAATAATCTATAGAGTCTGATCAATAACTCAACCAGTGTTGTTTATTTTTTTCAGATTAATTAACCGTGATACATTCAGTAACGTTCAGCTGTCATATTTCTGACTTGGTACAGACATTTTCTTAGGTTGAAAATGGTTCATGAAACCTGGTTTTAAAGCTAGCAAAGACTCTCACTTGTATGACAGTCGTATCAAATTCCGTTATATTGACAAAGATGAGCAAAACAAACAGACCAATAGGTAAAAATGTCACAAATAGGGCATCAACGACATTATAGTATGCATATGCAATTAATCAAGAATATGTTTACATAATTCGTGCTGAAATTATATCGAGAGTCTGATTTAGATTGATGAAATACCAATCAGCTGATTTTTTAAATCAATTTGCTACGGTAAAACTTAAATATAATATAATAAAAACTGGAAACAAACGTTTAGGTCTAAAAGATTTGATGACAGCAAATAAATAATCTATGAAATAAAGAGTCCATTCCTTTTGGAAATTTTAATTAAACTGCTTATATTGTAGCTGCTGAAAGATGATTTTAACAATTGTCAAGATAAGTATAAGCTTACCTGCATACTTTTAGACAATCACCGGGAAAGTAGACACTACTATAATTGCATTGTACATTTCAACAAACAAAATTGAAGTTGTCTGTTGTCTTTAGCTTCTCATAATATGAACGCAATTGTTTTTTAAACTATGCTGCCCTGTCATATTGACTTTTACCTTTTTGCCTACTAGATACGTTTATGGTAATAATTTTGCAATGATTTAAATTGTTTCTGCATATTTCTCGGAAATATAACTTTCTGTTTCAATATCGAGCTATATCATGAAATTAATGGAAATATTCAGGCATTTCTTACTACTTGTATATATATATAAACAGCACGAAACCCCCAAAAAAACTAGGGGTGATCTCAGGTGCTCCGGAAGGGTAAACGATTCAATAAAAAACTAATTTGTTATTAAATCTGAATGAACACATTTTGCAAACATTATAACTTAATTATGAAGTACGTAAGATGTTACGCATCTGTACCTTACTGTTTACTTCGTTAATCATTAGAATGTAATTATTATCTTTTCTAATACAATTACCTCCAAGAAACATGCATCACATTTAATGACATGAAACCCTGCAGATACATGGACAAGCATGACAGAAAAAGAAAAGAAAACCTGTCCGAATAGTTTTTTTTCTCTTCAAAATTGATGATTGTGCATAAAAATATCTGGTTTTTGCTTCCAAATATTATTAATTAGATATTAAACTTTAAATTGAAAATAATAATGCGATGTGAGTGATCAACTTATTATTTTTGGGGAAAATCAATTTTTCAAAATTTCAATATGTCAAAGCGTCTTTATAAATGTTGTAGATAACTATGCAATGCAACTAGAGGATAGAATAAGGATTTCGTGCAGTACATTGCAATATTGTCAAATGTTAAGAAAAATAAATATATGCTATTATTAAAAAATAATCAATAAAATTATAAGAATTTGTAGAATTACAATAAAAACAATTGTCAGATAACTTTTTCTTATACATATTATAACCTCTGATGAGCAGGTACAAAATTTAAAATGTATTATAGTACCGCATGCTTTGGATTTAAGAACATATATTTTCTTTTAATAATTTTCTTCTCCTTTTTATTATTTCTTAAAATTCGGAAGTGATGTACCATCATGTCAAAGCTATCAAGGTTGTTGAAATATTTATCAATATTACCACTTAGATAGACGAACAAATAATTAAATATATACTCTATCACTTAAAAAAAACTAGAGGCTCTAAAGAGCCTGTGTCGCTCACGTTGGTATATGTGAATATTAAACAAAAGAAGCAGATAGATTCATGACAAAATTGTGTTTTGGTGATGGTGATGTGTTTGTACATCTTACTTTACTGAACATTCTTGCTGCTTACAATTATCTCTATCTATAATGAACTTGGTCCAGTAGTTTCAGTGGAAAATGTTAGTAAAAATTTACAAATTTTATGAAAATTGTTAAAAATTTACTATAAAGGACAATAACTCCTTAGGGGGTCAATTGACCATTTCAGTCATGTTGACTTATTTGTAAATCTTACTTTTCTGAACATTATTGCTGTTTAGAGGTTATCTTTATCTATAATAGTATTCAAGATAATAACCAAAAACAGCAAAATTTCCTTAAACTTACCAATTATGGGGCAGCAACTCAACAACGGGTTGTCCGATTCATCTAAAAATGTAAGGGCAGATAGATCTTGACCTGATAAACAATTTCACCCTTTGTCGGATTTGCTCTAAATGCTTTGCTTTTCGAGTTATAAGCCAAAAACTGCATTTTACCCCTATGTTCTATTTTTAGCCATGGCGGCCATCTTGGTTGGATCGCCGGGTCACTGGACATATTTTTTAAACTAAATACCCCAAAAAAGATTGTGGCCAAGTTTGGATTAATTTAACCCAGTAGTTTCAGATGAGAAGATTTTTTGTAAAAGATTACTAAGATTTACGAAAAATGGTTAAAAATTGACTATAAAGGGCAATAACTCCTATAGGGGTCAACTGACCATTTCGGTCAGTTGACTTATTTGTAAATCTTACTTTGCTGAACATTATTGATGTTTACAGTTTATCACTATCTATAATAATATTCAAGATAATAACCCAAAACAGTAAAATTTCCATAAAATTACCAATTCAGGGGCAGCAACCCAACAACGGGTTGTCCGACATATCTGAAAATTTAAGGGCAAATAGATGTTGACCTGATGAACAATTTTAACATGTTAGATTTGCTCTAAATGCTTTGGTTTTTGAGTTATAAGCCAAAAACGGCATTTTACCCCTATGTTCTATATTTAGCCATGGCGGCCATCTTGGTTGGTTGGCCGGGTCACCGGACACATTTGTTAAACTAGATACCCCAATGATGATTGTGGCCAAGTTTGGTTAAATTTGGCTCAGTAGTTTCAGTGGAGAAGATTTTTGTAAAAGTTAACTACGACGGTAGACGGACGCCAAGTGATGAGAAAAGCTCACTTGGCCCTTCGTGCCAGGTGAGCTAAAAATATTAAAATAGAAGTCATTGTTGAATTCTTATATTTCATTTTGGTAAATATATGCGTTCCAGCTCATTAATTGATGTTCCGGCTAATAAAGAACAAATTAAATCACAAAATCAGTTAACTACTATAATGGAGAATGTATATTTAACTTAACTTAAAAACTTGTTTTGCTCTGCGATATGTACAAATTTGCAGCCACGTCCGGTCAGAATGGGGACTTTAAATCCCAGTGCCACGGTCTCTGCACGTAACGATCCCTTATGTCATTTTGATAAAAATTTCGCCTACTACACTTCTAGCAGGTTGTATGAAGTTTCATCATAACATATAATTGTAACATTAATATCAAAAACCAAAACAATAAGAGAATAATGATAATATTGAAGAGATGTGGTATGATTGCCACTGAGACCGTCTATCCACCAAAGTTCACATCAACAATTTTACATACATTGCTACCTTCAGCAATTGTAAGTACTTGAAATAGCTATACTATCATACAAACGAACATTTCGTGCAGTTCCCTCTTATAATTTCATTGGGGTCGATTTGTGTTTTATAATATCCTAAGTTTCGTTTGTTGTGTTTACTTTTATTTTGTCATATTCCAAATGTTCGTAGACTTTTTATTGTCTTGTTCTTTTGGTATAATATCTTCTTCTTAAACCATTAATAATTTCAGTATTTGCAGGACTATCAACTGAGGTTGTGACTGTAATAAATACACAGGCAACTAGTGAAATGGCTGTGTCAACAGGTAGACAACAAATCGACAGTAAGTTTATATTGCACATTAGGTATGATTTATTAGTTATTAAGAAAATATACCAACACGTGCATGATAAAATTCAATGCTCAAAAACATTGCAAACGTAGATATGGTCTTTTGTAGACGAAACGCACGTTTAGCGCAAATTTAAAATTTCAATCCTTGTATCGATGATGAGTTTATTATTACATATTCAGAAAATATGATTATTAATGATAATAAAAATAATAATATTAGTAATAATAAACAAAAATTATAATAATTGTAATAATGATAATAATAATAATAATAATAATAATAATAATAATAATAATAATAATAATAATAAAAGTCATGATGATAGTAATAATGATAATAGTAATAATAATAATAATAACAATAATAATAGTAATAATAATAATAATAATAAATATTATTATTATTATTGATTATTATTATTGATTATTATTATCATTAATACAATTATTATAATTTTTGTTTATTATTACTAATATTATTATTTTTATTATCATTATTAATCATATTTTCTGAATATGTAATAATAAACTCATCATCGATACAAGGATTGGAATTTTAAATTTGCGCTAAACGCGCGTTTCGTCTACAAAAGACCATATCTACGTTTGCAATGTTAACTTACTGTTTTCTATCAGAGTTAAAGAATGTAATTCAATAGTGGAAAATATGATAAAAGTGAAGACTAGATTAATAAAAATAATAATAATAATTAAAAACCAATTGTTCAGAGAACCATTGATGGTCTTTCCACCACTTACAACATATTTTGATGTGAAAATATTAAAAATTCAGTTGATATGTCAGTTCCTATGACTTAATGATGTCTAAATATGAATTTGGAGCAAAGGTCAAAATCTAGAACGTCCAATTAACCTATGACCTTGACCTCAATTTCAAGGTCATAGACTAAGGATCTCAAACCTAAAGACACTAGTTCCTTAATATGTATGGTTCATGAGTAATATCACTTTAAGCATAATTCTAAACATAAGAGGGGCGAAAACTCCCATTTGTTGTCTACGCACCCTTTCAACCAAAATTTATAAGGTACGACATGTTGCAACTAACAATTTAGTAAAAATAATTTGTCGATAAGTTATACGGCTTTTGAAAATAAGTGAAAATAAGCCAAAATCAAAATTTATAATATGACCTTGACCTTTGACCTTGACCTTATTTTCATTTTTTTGGACCAAGGATCTCAAATCAAAAGACCCTAGGTCTCTATCACTTATGGTTTACCAGTTAGAAATGCAAATTCTTATATCAAACATAAAAGGGGGGATAACTCTCATATGGAATCTATATACGGCTTCGGTCAAAATAAAACAGAACATCCTGAGGATATAACGAGCAATTTGGAAAAATAAATTTGTCGGTTTCTTATACGGTTGTGAAGCCTTAGAGATAACAAGGAAAACAGTGTTCGGGGAGATAACTCTTATTTGGGAAAGTATTCGGTTAAGCAGAGTTGGTTTCAAAAGCGTATAAACTGTTCGATATCATATTCCAACAATCTAAGCGACATCTTGCGAAACAAAAAAACAGCGAAGGAAATAAATTAGGCAGAAGAAAAAAAAAAAAAAAATAATAATAATAATCAGAAGAAATCCAATAGGTCTTTCCACGGAAAAGTGGAAAGACCTAATAATATAATAGAAAAAAAAATAATAATAATTAAAAACCAATTGTTCAGAGAACAATTGTAGGTCTTTCCACTAGTAAAGATCTATTTTGATATTGAAATATGAAAAATCAGTTTAAAATGTTAGTTCCTATGGCTTTATGGTGTATTTATATGAATTTAAAGCAAAGGTCAAAATCTAGAACGTCATATTAACCTATAACCTTGACCTCAATTTCAAGTTCACAAACCAAGGACCTTAAATCAAAAGACCCTAGGTCTTTAATATGTTTGGTTTATGAGTAATATCACTTTACACGTAATTCTAAATGTAAGATGGGCAAAAACTCCCATTTATTGTCTGCGCACCCTTTTAACCAAAATATACAAATAAGGACCTCAAATCTAAAGACCCTATGACTTTATCACTTATGGTTTACCATTTAGAAATGCATATCACTTAATTTAATGGAAAAGGGGGAATAACTCTCATATGGAGTCTCCGTAAAGCTTCGGTCCAAATGAATAACCTAATCCTGAAGATGTAAAAAGCAATTTGGTAAAATAAATTTGTCGTAATCTTTATCGGTTGCGAAGGAGTAGTGGCCACAAGAAAAACAGTGTTTGGGGAGATAACTCTTACAACGTAAAGTATTTTGTTACGCGGTTGTAAATTTTTAAAGCGTATAAACTAAACAATATCATATTCCAAATATCTAAGCGACAACTTATTAAACAACAATACTACGCAAGAAACAAATTTAGGCGGAAGAAAAAAAAATAATAATCAGAACAAAACCTATAGGTCTTTCCACGGAAAGGTGGAAATACCTAATAATGATAAAATAATAATAATAATCATAATCATAAGTTTGATAATATAGTTATAGTAATAATGATAAAAACAGTGAGAGGTTGACAAAAAACATCAATTATTTACTTGTTGAGGAAATGAACCAGATCCACAAGAATGCATTCTCTAAATTTCCTTTACTCGTGTATTATTTAATTGGTATTATACTGACCCATATATTGTTTTTTCCTATGTTAACATCAGCACTACACTAAAATTTTGTCGTCGGCTCTTCTTTTTTTAACCGCGACAAAAAACAAAACAGAAGCACTTCAACCAACATAGAGTATTTTTTAAACAGTTATTTTGCTACGATCTATTTGAAATCGGGGAATTGTATCAAGAGTTATAATTGATATTTTTCATCATTTGTGATTTAACATTAAATTATATAGCTCAATATAAGTAAAAGAAGGCAGTTGTTTTTACAAGTAAAATGAATCGATCTATCATAATAATTATGATAAAGTAAAAACTATCAAAGTTGTTGTACGACAAAGATAGAAAAAGTGTTCAGTATGAAAATGATACACGGTATATATTATCGAAAATCAATTAAAAAATCTTTTAAATGCTGATGAATTATCAATATATGTTTGAGTAAACAAACTTATGTAATACTACATTGCATAATAACTGTAGCATGTGTAGTGAATGCTATTACTTTGTTCACTATTTTTTGCATTTCGAAACAAAAATAATCGTAGGTCTTTTCTTTATTTATTTGTACGGAATGTTTAATTTTGCATGTGTTGCAGTCCGGAGATTCATTTGATTCAGTTTAATACATGTAAATGCAAATTTTTTTATACTTCTACTGGGATGTGAAGGTTTTATTAATTGATTTTTGTCTTACAATTAATGGCGTTATATGCTTAATACTTCTACTTTGAGTAACTTTCTCATTTATTATTACGAAGCACTAACTACTAGTAAAAATTGCGAGATTTATTCAATTCAAATGCAACGAAAAATCGCTGCTGACATATTGAACGTTGATGTGTTGTAGCAAATGGAGAATGGAGTATTTGGAATGATTGGAAGTTTTGTGAAGTAAATTGTGTTCGGGAGGATACAACCGAAGGTACACAGAGGAGATGGAGAACATGTAATGGCTCGAAATGCTCTGGTAAAGACATGGAAGAACGATCATGCTCACAACCAGGAATATGCAAAGGTATAAAAAGCTTTGTTTAGGGACCAGCGGAAACTCTCCGCCGGTTGCAAAATTTTCTCTTTGTGTTGAAGACCCATTAGGCCACACCAATTTAATTTCTTGTTCTACGGATTTTTGGACTCCAAAAATTGGGGCGAGCGAGCGATTTGAAAATTTTAATAAAAAAATATTTATTTTGCAAATTTTTGAGGCGAAGCTTGAAAAGTAAAGGCGAGCGATTATATTTTTTTTTGTAAACATAAAATAGTAGGTTTTGACAATATTAACAGTCGGGGCACTTAGCGAACTCCATAATATTATGGAATTGGCTAAATTTGACTGCTTTATGAAAATCCATAATATTATGAGATTAAATAATATTTCCAGTTATATTATGCGTATCCATAAATTTGAATATTATTGAATTTCATAATTATGCATGAAAAAATTAAATTTGATGTGTCCGAAAAACAATGTTTTGGGTACTGCTAACAAGTTCCGTAATTTATTAATCTTAAAATGCTATTTTTATGATCATCTATTGATTATATTCATCCGACAATCGTCGCCTTTCTCGCGTCATATTTAAAATGCTTTCGTCTTCAATGTCTTTTATCTAGGACAGTATTTTGTACAAGGGAGACAAATCGTGTCGTCTTATAAGCCATATTTTTCTTAAATGTATTATCGTTCCTTAAACAATGAATAATTCGTGTTTTAGAAAATAAATGTAGAAAATAAGTGTGTCCTCGTTTTCAATACATTAGTTTTATCAAGGGGAAATGTTACAAAAAAATAGTACACATCCTTCAGACGTCTTTATAAATTATAAATGACTATGTACACAATAGGTATAGAAACACATTACTTTCACGTGTTTATATGTCTTGATTTGACGAAATTTAATTAATGGTCTGATCCACAAAAACTCATTACATGCAATTGTTATTGTTTCAAATTCAGTTTATGTTGCAGACCGTTTTAATGTTGCTTATGTGTATTTGTGTATATTGGGTAAGGTGGGTACATTAATTCGAATACACATGCATACAACGTATTTTTTCTGTCACCATCAAATTTGAAATGTTTCTTTTCAAATCCTTTAAAATTAAAATTGTGTCTGTAAAAGTAAAGTCTCTTGTGTTGTCTTACATGTAAATGTACATCTTAGAATAAAAATCGAGACATCAAGACAGAATTTAAAAAAAAAATCATAATCTATAAACATAGGCAGGTAGAAATTAGATATTCATTTTGATGTATTACCAATACATATTTATTTCGACGTCGGTCAATATTTGATGATAGATACACCTGAGTATTTAAAACAGCACTATGACATGTATGATTGTTATTTTCCTACATAACACGTTGCATATCAAAATTCAGTTATTGTTCATTTGACTTCTATATATATATCTGCAGAAAAAAATTCTTAAAAAATTAAGATAACATATTGGTTCTTGAGAACCACAAAATTAATTTACATACAAGTATAAAAACAGCAGAAGAAAGAAATTGTAAATATTAAACTATTTCAAAGCGAAGCAAGGTCATGTAATACAATATTATTTAGTTCAGCAGTATGATTAATTGGTAAGAAACAGATGACATAATTTACGTTTGATATGAAAATTTATACACATTGCAGAATGAACTCATAATATTAATGCCTAGTTGAAATTATATCACAACATACTAATGGGAGTGCAACCTGTCAAAATAATCTTTTGAAATAAATGTATAAGTACTGTATGAAATGTGGATGATGACTTATGCATGACGACATTTATAATAGACTTTTATTTTTGTTTGTTAATATATAATATTAAAATCGAAAAAAAAAAATTCTATTTCTATTTATCCAAATTTATTCGTTGACTTCTTTGCACATCATACTAGTCAAAACACGAAGTTTGTTAGTCAAAATATAATATAGAATAATATAAATAAATATATTAAATATTTATAATATAGAGATTTGAACACTCCAAACAAATATCAATCACTACGTGTTAATCGCAATTCATTGAATGGTAATTCAGTTGATTCAAACAATAAAATATAATATAAAAGCTACGAGAAATGTTGTATAAAGGTTTAAAAATTGTTCTATTATATCGGCCTATATTCTAAAACTATAACACCTGTATTCCTTAATTTCCGAATTAAGTAGTATTTTTTTATTGAGAGTAATGACTTATTGCTCCGGATTCACAATAATATGTCCGAGTAGGACGTCATGTCTAATTACATAAAATTGAGATCGAAATAGGGAATATATGTAAAAGAGACAACACTCCAGCCAGAGAGCAGACAACAGACTGACACTTTGTGAACTAGCAAGACTTGAATCCTGGTCAACATTTAAGACTAGTAAAAAGCCGGGTTGATATGGTATTATCGTGATTTGTCGTAAGGAAGCTGTTTTTCTCCAATTTAAGTTTAGACGAGTAAATTCATATAAGATATATGACGTCCCATTAAATTGCTTTAAATTAATACAATAATATATTACATATATAAATGTTACTTCCTATTAAGTTTACAAAAATGTCGCGCTTACAAAATACTAAAACAATATAACCACTCTCTGTGAAAGATGGGCGACAGATTCCAGAGGGACAGTCAAACTTATAGATCGAAAATAAACTGACAAGGCTATGGCTAAAAAAGAAAAGACAAACATTCAAATAATAGAACCCAATACACAACACAGAAAGGTAAAAACTGAGCAACACGAACCCCAACGAAAACTGTGGATGATATCAGGTGTTCCGGAAGGGTATGCTGATCCTGATCCACATGTGGCACCCGTCGTGTTGCTCATGTTATTACAAACCCGGTAAATACTTTAATTCGGTATGTCATATACGTGAAAAGGAAAGGGGATTTTAGTTATGAAATAAGGAACATATCCGATATCATCTGTAAAACGGTTAATCCATAACTATCATTTATCATCTACAAAATACCACATTTAATAAACATACTCTATCGACACCATTCAAACTCTCGTTAATGGTCATCTTTGAAAAACTAAAGCTAATGGTTGAAGAGTTTTGAAGAAGGCTTATTTTCTTTGGTAAAGTGCTAGTTACATTACACCATAACGAATATTATGGTACACCATAATTTAAGATATATTATGAAAATCAATAATATTATAAGATAGCATAATGTGTGGATTAATATTATGAAATCAAATAATTTTGGAAATGCTTATAATGCATCAAGATATTAAAAAATCGATCATATCGTGATAACGATTTTATTGGAATATGTTTTTGTTTCGGTAGACATGTCTAATATTTGGTGCTTTCATAAGATAAACACTGGCAATGTTTTGAATTTGACATAGGTAACAATTTATTTAAAAATAAACCATTTATCCGCTATTTCTTTTACTTTAAAAAAATCATAACTAAAAAAACAGGCAAAGGATACCCAGAGGACATAAAACCCACAAGTCGAAAAATAAACTGACTAAGCCATGGCTAAAAAAGAAAACAAAAAAACACTCTGAAAACAGTAAACATTACAGAAGAATAAAAAAACGTAGACAATTTCATCTAACCTTTACAACATACCCAATTCAATAACCATACTCTATCGATGTACTCTTCGATTCTATTATATAAGTGCATTAATTTTAAAGCAATGTACTGATTCGTTCATTCAAATAAAGCAGTCAATATAAAAGTTTCGACACCATTCAAACTCTGGTTCATGGACATTTTTATAAAACTTAAGCTTATGATCGAAGAGATTTGCAGAAGGCTTATTCTCTTTGGTAAAGTGCTACCCAAAGTATTTTTTCGTGAAAGCAGCATACCATCCGTATATACATTGGACATCCGTTCTGTCCGGACATCTTTTTTTTTCATCCGTTAGGCGTCCGTTCGTGCTATCCGGTAAGGTGTGACCGAAGCACGAACGGACGTCTAACGCATGAAAATAAAAGTTGTCCGTTGACAGAATTGTTATCCGTTGGGAGTCCGTTGATGTACTGACCGAATACAGCGGACGTGTAACAGATGCCTTACGGACACATACCGGATATGCAAAGTACGAGAAACGGAAACGTACCGGACAGAACGGATGTCGAACGTACATCCAACGGAAGAGTACCGCATAAAACGCACTACTAACGGAAGCGTACCGGATAAAACGAATGAACAATATATACGGAAAAATAAATAGCAACAATAATAATACATGTACATCGCATAAATATTCAAAATGTTTAGATGTAACTGTTTTTGGTTTATTCTTCAAAATACCGCATAAGGTCAGCGTCTGAAATAAGAGCTGCTTGATTGTGAAGAATCGCCCTTACTTTAAGGTTGATTATGAATAATAAGAATTCATGAACCTTAAGAAATCTGACATACCAATAATTGGCATTTCTGACGAAAAATTTCAATTGGCATATATCCGTTTCAGATCCGTTGATCATCCGTTTTATCCGTTATACGTCCGGTAGAAGTCCGATCTCATTCGTTCAACATCCGTTTTATCCGTTATACGTCCGGTAGAAGTCCGTTGGTGAGTTTATCATCCAAACCACCAACAGATGTATAACGGACACGTAACGTATACAAAATGGAAACGAAACGGACGAGTACCGTACAAAATGGACGCCTAACGGACGTTCAACGGACATTTTATCCGTTGGACGTCCGTTCAACGTTTTGAATATGCTCAAAATTTTACACCGGACAGAACGGACGTCGACGGATAAAACGTACGCGTAACGGACATGCAACGGATATGGACGGACGTCTTACGAATAAGAACGGACGTCTAACGGACATGAACGGATTGAAAAAAGGTTTTCCGTTAGGCGTGCGTTCGAGATATCCGGTAAGATGTGACCGAGGCTTTTCTTGCATCCTTATTTGCAACACACTATAAAACACGATTTTTCATTTCTAGCGATAGACTTTACATCTACAGCGCTTGAATTTACATCTTCAGTGCTACACTTTATACGGATTTGGCTATACTTTTTGAACCTTTTTATTATAGCTCTTCATCTTTTTTTTATAAGCTTTGGATTTCAAATATTTTGGCCACGAGCATCACTGAAGAGACATGTATTGTCGAATTGCGCATCTGGTGCAAGAAAATTGATACCGTTAATTTTATTACTACCACTGGGTCGATGCCTCTGGTGATGGACTATTAGTCCCCGAGGGTATCACTAGCCCAATAGCCAGTACTTCGGTACTGGCATGAAAATACGGATTTTTTTGTGTTATTAAAATTTGCTATTACAAAATGATAGAAATTGTTATAAATTAAGGAATGTATCTCCCTCATGCAAAGCTCTGATTCCTTTCACAGATTTGGCTATAATTTTTGGACCTTTTGGGTTATAGCTCTTCATCTTTTTTATAAGCTTTGGATTTCAAATATTTTGGCCACGAGCATCACTGAAGAGACATGTATTGTCGAAATGCGCATCTGGTGCAAGAAAATTGATACCGTTAATTTTATTATATCTTCAGCGCTAGACTTTACATTTTCAGCGCTGGACTTTACATTTCCATTGCTTGACTTTACATCTCAAGCGCTAGACTTTATATCTCCAGCGCTTGACTTTACATCTAGATCTCCAGCGCTTAACTTTACATCTCCGGCGCTTGATTTTACATCTTCAGCGCCAGACTTTACATCTCCAGCGCTTGAATTTACATCTCCAGCGCTTAACTTTACATCTTGAGCGCTAGACTTTGCATATCTCTAGCGCTAGATATTACACATCTCCAGCGCTAGACTTTACATCCCCAACGCTAGACTTTACATCTACAGCGCTTGACTTTACATATCCAGCTCTAGACTTTAGATCTCCAGCGCTGGACTTTACATCTCCAGCGCTGGAGTCTACATTTCCAGCGCTTGACTTTACATCTCCAGCGCTATACTTTATATCTCCAGCGCTTGACTTTACATCTAGATCTCCAGCGCTTAACTTTACATCTCAAGCGCTTGATAGTACATCTTCAGCGCTAGACTTTACATCTCCAGCGCTTGGTTTTACATCTGCAGCGCTTGACTTTACATCTCCAGCGCTAGACTTTGCATATCTCCAGCGCTAGATTTTACACATCTCCAGTGCTAAACTTTACATCCCCAGCGCTAGACTTTACATCTTCAGCGCTTGACTTTACATATTCAGCGCTAGACTTTAGATCTCCAGCGCTGGACTTTACATCTCCAGCGCTAGACATTACATCTTCAGCGCTGAACTTTACATATCCAGCGCTAGACTTTACATCTCTAGCGCTAGACTCTATATCTCCAGCGCTAGACTTTACACATCATCAGCGCAGGACTTTAAAAGACACTTTATAATCTGTGTGAGACCAACAGGGCTTCGTACTTTAGAGCCTCTAGTTATTTATTATAAAGAAATCGCATGTATAGGCGCACCTGTATTCTGGTTGATATTCGCATGTGTTACGGAGAATATATCTCCCAATTGAAACTATATTCCGCGCTTGTATGACAGTTATGAATATTTTTATATTTTTCTCATAGTATTTGTTATATGATATATTTTATAACAATTGCATTAGGATTTTTTGTAATTTCACATTTAAATTTGCAAAAGTATCATCTCCTCTAAAGCAGTGACATTGAATGTTTTCTTATAACTAATTTTTTTTATCCAATATTTACAACATTTATTATAATTTCACAACATTGTTTTCGCTGTAATAAAAGCGAACTGTTTACGTCTGCAACATTAGACAGAAAATTTCACACTAAGTTAACCTGATTCCTAGAGATGATAAAAACAATGTAATTAAATATCCACCAGCTGCATTTGCAGACGACTATTATTTGAACTCTTAATGACTAGACTGACCTACTGAAGGTGTCATAACATTTAGGAATCCCGTAAAGAATAACGTTCAACTTTCTACACTGTAATAAACTATTTAAAAAATACTGTTATTTTTAAAAGAAATTGTAACTTTGTTTCAACATAATTCATATTGTACTGAAAAATAACGATTAGATTAATTTAACTTGCAAAATTATAAGTAAAACTATAAAAACGAGTTCTACTCTACTTAAATTCAATCATACTCCTTAAAACTATTTAAAACTATTAACTATTGTTTTTCAATAAATTAAAACTATTTAAGTTCAGATATCTAATCGGGTCCTACTAAAAAGCGTGGGGAGCGCCCGGATGAAGAAAAAGCGCCCGTGGAAAAAAAATTAGCGCCCGGGGAAAATATATAGAGATGAATGTTTCAATTTTAACAATAATATATGAATACTATTTCGAAAAGCTAATAATGGATCACAGTTTATGCTGAAGATTTATAAATCGTTAAACACCGACAGATACGTTTCTCAAATTTCCCAGATAAATATTAATTTTATAAAATTAAAAGAGTTGCACATTATTTAAGAACGGTAAAAGTAATTGAACACGTGTTCACCATGCAGTTGCGAATATTAGACCTCGGGAACTGAATTTTTTTAAACTAACTAAATATACGTTTTGATCGAGGACAATATCGTTCATGATTCTTCTATACACTTATATTTACCAACTTATATACAATTTTTAAATCTAAAATGTAAAAGTGCAACAACACTATCTAAACACTTTAGATTTAGCATCGTTAATATCCCCATTTATACGGGTGAAACACGCAATGTTTTTTTTCATTCAGGAAATCACTTATTCTCCCGGGCCTTTTTTTCTTCCTCGGGCGCTTTTTCTTTTCTCGGGCGCTCTCGGGCGTTCCCAAGCGCTTTTTAGTAGGACAGTTCTTATCGTATTATTTATTTATCGTATAGGACATGTAGAAAAAAAATCCGTCCTTTCGGATAAGTAGTTTTATACATATCACCCCAAGGTTATCCTAGTAACGTGTCGAGTAACGAGTAGCATCATGAAAACAAATAAATGGTGGTGTCAAACTGTCAAATCCAATGTATCTGTGTTTTCCCCCCAAAATGTTTTTATACGGAGCACTCAGGGGAGGACAAGATAACTTCTTTAACACCAAAAAATTTATTAGAAAAAAAAAATGAATAAATGATATGTTTTAGAAATTGTAATCACAATGACTGACATGCTTGAAATCCTAAATTGGATGCGCAGTTGCTTATTATTTTCTTTTCTTCAATTTTACCCACCCCCCCTTTTTTAAGAAATGAATATATTTCATAGATTAGACTACATCCATTTTTTTGGGGTAAAATATGGTTCTTTAACTCCCAACATTGGTAGAGCCTTCAAACACCAAACCCTGGATCAGTGCATTTAGTCTGTTATGATTATGGCAGAAGACATGCAAAGAAATGACTAATGACCAATGCATTATAGGATTTACATTTTTCCTTTTGGTCAATCATCTTGCAGGGTCCAAACGAGTTCACCTGTATGTGTGCCATTTGTTTTCTTAATTTCTTTATCAGCTATTGACTTGGTATCTTCTTATCAAATAATGCGTGTGAAATTTAAATCTCATTTAGATATACATGTTAGTTTCTTACCCTTTTTACTTAAAAAAAAAAGCCATTTGCCAATGTAATAAAAAGAATAACGAATCAAAGAATTCAAATAGGCTGCGCGCATTAGCAAA
This sequence comes from Mytilus galloprovincialis, assembly GCF_965363235.1. Lineage (NCBI taxonomy): Eukaryota > Metazoa > Mollusca > Bivalvia > Mytilida > Mytilidae > Mytilus > Mytilus galloprovincialis. Next base: position 45,884,957 of record NC_134848.1, on the reverse strand, counting down.
TTCATGTGTTGTTCGGTCACTCGTTGAATATTTTTCTTTTTGGATTCTTCGATAATTTATTCTATAAATCTCATTTTAATTTCAATTGTACGTACACGTACTTATGTATATATGTTTGTTAACTGGAAAATATTTCTGGGTCTTAAAATCAATTATACGTCGTATACTTTTCTATGTTAAACTTATATAGTTAGGCACTTTTGTTGTATGTTTATATCATTCGGTTTTTTTAGACATTTATTTCTTCCATTAGTTCACTGTTGTAGCCTAAACATATATTCAAAAGGCTAAGTTTAAGAAATCAAGTTGAACCCCATCATGAGTTGAAACATCAATATATATAGTCTTAGGTCTCTACTTTTTATATTTTGTTGTAAGAGATGTATAAATACTCTGTCACGTCCGGTCTATGTTTTAGTTAGTTTTTTTCTGTTTGTATCGATCTGATGAGACAAGCCATTTTCAACTGGCTTCTATAGTTTGTTCATATGTTAGAAGGTTGAGCGCTCACAAACATGTTTGAACCCGCCACATTATGTATGCGCCTGTCTTTTGTATAGAACCTGCAATTTAGTGGTTGTAATGGTTCATGTCATTAATTTTTGTTTTTCCCAATTGATTTGTAAATTATGCCGTTATTTTTCTCAATTTATTTGTTTCACTTTTTATTTATGTCTTGGCCTTTCATAATCGACTTTAAGGTATCGGCTTTTGTCATTGTTGAAGGTCGTACCGTTACCTCTTATTGCTAACATCTACTTAATATGAACTTTGGTGGAAAGTTGTCTCATTGGCAATCATACAACATCGCCTTATATTTATAATCTTAGGAAAGGTATAGGAAATAGTAAGGAAATTGGAAATATATATATGCACGCCATTTAATAAAATTCATGCTAGTGCTTTATTACAGAAAATAACATGCAAAACATTAAACGTTTGAAGTTGTAAATTGTGTTAAAGCTTGCGGAAGAATATCTCAAAAACGTTTTACGACACTCCCGATAAGGACCGGTAACTCTGTATTTTTTTGCGGGAAAATATGAATGGCTTCTCATATCTAATCTTTCAGAAAAATCGATTTCTTACAAAAGAGTGTCCACCATGCACTTACAATGCACTATTAAAAGCATAGTAGAATATATTGATATACAAATGGATGAAATATAAAAAAAGAAGATGTGCATGGTATGATTGCCAATGAGACAACTATCCACAAAAGACCAAAATGACACAAACATTAACAACTATAGGTCACCGTAAGGCCTTCAACAATGAGCAAAGCCCATACCGCGTAGTCAGCTATAAAAGGCCCCGATAAGACAATGTAAAACAATTCAAACGAGAAAACTAACGGCCTTATTTATGTTTAAAAAATGAACGAAAAACAAAATTTGTAACACTTGAACAAACGGCAACCACTGAATTACAGGCTCCTGACTTGGGACGGGCATATACATAAATAATTTGGAAATTATATATACAGCCCTTGGATGGTGTTAACTTTCCAAAAAAATGTATAGTGTACTGGTGTAATGGTGTAATCGTCTAAGGTGTATGGTGCTGTGGTTTATGGTGCTGTGGTGTATGGTGTAAGGGGAATGGTGTAATGGTGTTTGAGGAATGGTGTGATTGTGTAACTAGCGATCGGGAATGGTGTGAATGATGGTGTACGACATCTCATTGGTTGAAACGAATTTCTTTTTATTTTATTTTTTTCGAGTTGTAAACATACTCAATAATAATAATCTTAATATTTGAAATTTAATTGCATTATGGGTAATTTCGGATCGTGTAGATAGAATGGGGAATGGTGCATGGTGTAATGTGTAAGGTGTATGGTGCAAAGGTGTAACGTGTATGGTGTAATGGTACAAGGTGTATGGTGTAATGCTGTAAGGTGTATGGTGTAATGGTGTATGGTGTTAGTGGGAAGTTTACACCATCGTAGGACTGTACATGTAACTGTTATATTAATAATAAAATAACAACAAACCAGTATATACTCTGTGACGTTTATTATAATATGAGGCAGGCATTACCTGTAAATGGGGACGAAGTCTGTATGAATTATTATTTTGTAACTTAAATATTTGTTCAAAAAAAAAAAGAAACGGAAATACCGTAACGTTTCCGATTTTGGTTCTGTTGTTAGGGATTTTAATTATGACGTTATTTAAATTATGACGTCATATACAATGTAAACAAAGAAACGCTATCATCAAGTAACGTTTTTTCATATCAAGGAATTATGTAAAATGAAATTGGTATTGCGCGTTCCTTCCTATTTTTATACTAGACTGATAAATATATATTTTACTCAAAGATTCATGCAAACGAGACCGGAAAAAGGAAGTACATAGTACATTTCTGTGCAGGTCCGGGATTTCAAAACACGAAAAAAAAAAATTTGAACGATTTTGAGTTCATTAGTACAATGAAAAATTCGGGAAATTTTCCCGTATTTTTTTTTTATTGAATTTTCTACTGTTATTGGGGACTACGTCCCCATATTAGTATAATAGTCCCAAGTAAACTGATTTGTATCTCAACAATATCATAGTTATTACGGTGCGGTTGAATTTCCTGTCATTTATTCATCATCCACGCAAGAACTTGTCTCAGAAAAAAATATACTCTGTACATTAAACTCAGTTTCAGGTATAGCAAATGTACAGAGGTGTGATCTTTTTCTGTAACATCTGCTTTTGACCATCCACAAGAACTTGAGTCATCCGATGTTCAGTACTTCAGTACTTTGATTAAGTTGGAAGTTTTCAGTTCAAAATCGATTCATGATTTTTTTTGGTGAAAATAAGATTTTTGAAATATCAATTATTGCAACAACAGAAATCGCGTATTTGTTTTCAATAGTTTTAATAAGAACATAACACTTTGTAAATATAGGACCAATTGGCCTATTATTTTCCTTATTACAGTGTATTCAATTTAATGATATACATTGCCTTGTATTGTTTCTTGTGTTCGTCCGGAACCATTCATGAACTATTTGCCACTGGAGTTCAATCAAATCGTTTCCTTTGTTGACTAGTATATATAAATCGTTGAAGCTTGTTTATATCAAGTGACTAATTACATGGAATATTTTTTTTATAAACTGTAGTATTAAAGCTCCTCTATGCACACAAGACGTAATTTATTATTAATTATGGACTTCTTCCAGTAGTTATTTTATATCTATGTTAATCTTTGGTACACCATTCTTACATGTCAGTCCTCTCCCACCATAACATCACTCGATTTTGGTTAATAAGTTGAAAAGTTAAATTTCGTTTATTGTAAGTGTAATGTATCAAGAAAACAAAGACGGGTTCAAACAGAAAGGTTTTGAAATCAAAGATTACTGTGCACCTTAAGATCAGCATGGGTTTATTAGTCGTCAATACGTGTACTTAAAGTCCAGTCTAAAAATAAGCATACTAGGTACTTTGATTCAAGGACGAAACCACGATGTCTAGTCTTACTAAAAAATATAATCAATATTCAAACTCTACTTATGAAGATTAGAACAGATTATACCCATGTCATATCTTTTACCAATTCAATTCAAATATTTATTGTCATATAAACTCTGAACAATAAGTTTGTGACAAATAATATAAACATACACAAAATACATTTAACAAACAAAACCATGAAAACAAAAAAAGCAAAAAAGCAAAACAATCTATCTATATGATATATAAATATATATTTTATAAATAAATCAAGAGTCCCCTGTCCTCAGTTTTAATGCCTGTTTAAAATAGGACCCTAAGCTTTCAACTTCTTTTGAGGTTGATGGACAAAGAAGATATGTATTTTTTTCATTTTCTTGCCAGGACATAAAATCTGGCATATGTTTAATTACATTTCCTATAAAGTTCTCTCTTAGTTTAGCAATTTTTTTGCAGTATAAAATAAAATGGGCTTCATCCTCCATTGTATTACAGGATGTGCATAGTCTTTTTTCTCTAGGTATTTTTAAATGTCTGCCTTTTTCTATCATTAAATTATGATCGCTAATTCTCATTTTTGTTATGTTACTTCTCTTTTCAAAAGATTTACAGTTTAAGTAGTTTTCCATTTCTAAATTTTGCTTTAAACTTTTATATCAATACAATTTACTTTTTTTATTTATTTTTTCAAATTTTTGTTCAAATATATTTGTGTAGAAATTTAAGAATTGATGTTTTAAGGTTTTTTTTAACAACTTTACCACTTAATCATAAAAGAATCGCGTCTTGTCATTGCCAGTGGCGATCTATGATAGGGCGTGTGCAAGATGTTCACCCCCTCCTTTCATCGAAATAGACAGAAAATAGTATGGCTCTCACAGTTATATGTATAAAAGTGGATAAAGTAGTCCTTCACCTAGCTCCTCTCGCCAGTATGAATTGCCTTTTTGGGATTTACACTCCCTTTTCACATTTCATGGATTCTCCCTGATTGTACTAACTATTGTACAGAAATGAGTTAAATCAGTCTAGAAAATACTTAAGGTGGTATGGGAGTCTAGATAAAAATGATAGAATTTGTTCGTTACTTTGCCAAAACGTAGTATCTATTGATACATGTCGAAAAATATAATAACGCGCATTTTCTCAAGCTACAGGACGGGACAAAATGACACATTTTGTATGGATTATACAGGAAAAAACACCATTTTGTGATTAGAAACTAAACAAAATGATAGAATTATTAAATACTTCAGGAACATATAGATTTCAGACACTGCTTTGAGAATATCAAAAGAAAAGATAGGGTCACCGTACTTTTTTCCGTCTAAAATACAAAATAGGAAAATTCCATGAATCCTTCAGAAAATGCACTGTTTTAGAGATACCTCCCCCTAAAATGCCAATTAAAAAAACCTAAAAACAAGCCAAAATAGTTAACATTTGCAATAATATTAATATTTATAAGTTCTATTCTTATAAATTGGCTCTTATAAATGAAAATTCACATTAAATATCTGCATTCCTGCATCAAATTTTGCTATCTTGATGGAAAATCTAGATCTTTGGTTCTCTGTTTTTTACAATCCAAGATGAAGGAAGACACTAATACCACCTTAAGACTAGATCGTCTTTTATTTAAATTTTCTCAACTTGTAATTTTTTTAAGAAAAATATGTATTAGGTTTTCAATCAAATTAGTATTATCACAACTGCATGTGACCATGATGACTTTGTGTACTGCTGAAAATATTACAATTACTGTTACACAGTAGCATATCAGATTCCTAACCATATATATAATTATCTATAGATGAAGGCTATTCATTGGGGAACCGTCGTGTAATGCATTAAATTTTTGCTCGCGTAATTAACATAATTTAAAGAAAGATGTGATATTGTAATCAATGAGTCAATTTTTCACAACAGACCAAGTGACACAAAAATTAACAACTTAAGGTCACCGTACGACCTTCACTAATAAAAAAAAATACCAAACTGCAAAATCAGTTACAAAGACTCGAAATGATAGGTAAAACAATACAAACAAGTTAACAAACAGCCTGACTAATGGTTTAATTGGTGAACGACAAAAAATGAATTATACTTCATATGAAAATGCAATATTTTGATGGCTGATACGAGGGTGTTAATTTACTCTATCACATGGCCGAGAGAGTGACAATTTTTTTTTAAATGTTACCTTTTCGTCTAGAAAATCGATAGTTTAAAGGACAATGGGTTGACTATACATCAAGTAAATAAAAACACGGCTAAAGTTCCGCTACGTTTTGACTCAGATTTTATCATTTGACTGTCAATCCCCCCCCCCCCCCACCCACCCAAAAAAAAAACAAACAAGACCGTTCCTGTTTGTATATGGTTTAACACTAGTAATTTTTAAGACACTTTATAGCTTGTTGTCCGGTGTTAGCTAAGGCTCCGTGTTGAAGGTCGTACCTTGACCTATAATGGTTTACTTTTATAAATTGATACTTGGATAGAGAGTTGTCTCATTGGCACTAGCACATGCCACATCTTCCTATATATATGTATACTATATAAATAGAAAAACTGATTACCAAAAACAAGATGAATAAAAAATATCAAACAAGAATTACAAATACATCATTTAGTGAAATATTCCATGTGGAACACCTAATAAAATTATTATTTAGCGAAACAATATTGGGAGGAACATATATAAATTTGCATATAGGAAAACACATCAACTTAACATTGAATACAATGTTTCTTTGAGGATTTTATATTAAATGGTCTTCAAGTGAAATATGCCAATTTTCACCATTGAAGTGTTCTGTTAGGGGAACATAGAAATATTACACTAAGAACACATTTACATTGTACAAGTTACAGTTTGGTAAATAATTATCTAGGGAACCCACACACCTTTTAAAAGACACATATTTATGGTAAACACATACATGTATCACTTAAAAATGAAGCGATCCCACATAACCCGTTATTTCCTGAGAGACGGACAGAGATAAAGGAACATGGGAAGGGAAGCGGGGGTTAGCGGGCGGGTATTTGGGGTCAAGGGATTAGGAACTGGATGAAGAGAAGAGGTAAAAGATGTGATATTCTGGTGAAAATGATTTGACGGATTTTCGTATAGGGGTTAAGAAAATTGAAAGTAGGAATCATCCCTCTTTTCTGTAACGCCAAACGAATTTTTTATAAATAATTTAACGACCGAAAATAGCAGATGTTATATAAACATGTACATACATGTATGTTATAAACATAAACATGTTTACCCCCGCCACATTTTTGCGCCTGTCCCAAGTCAGCTTCCTCTGGCCTTTGTTAGTCTTGTATTATTTTTAATTTTAGTTTCTTGTGTACAATTTGGAGTTTAGTATGGTGTTCATTATCACTGAACTAGTATATATTTATTTAATAGGGACTAGGACCAGGACCAGGTGCGGGAATTTCTCGCTACGTTGAAGACATGTTGGTGACCTTCTGCTGTTGTCTTTTCTATGGTCGGGTAGTTGTCTCTTTGACAAATTCCCCATTTCCTTTCTCAATTTTATGACTTCCTCAAGTTTTATAAACAAAATGGAAAACAATTTTCATGCAAGTAACTTTTGTAGATTTGTAAATTAAAATTTTACTACAGTTTGGGGATTCCGGAGTGGAGGTGGGTGAGGTTCTAGGGGTTGAACCCCCCTTTTTTTCTTAACTATTATTGCATTTGAATTGGGACATATGTTGGACCCCCCTTTTTTTAAATGGCTGGATCCGCCTCTCAAGTATACGTTATGTTAGGTTTCATTGCAAATTTATTGTGTAGCATTTTTAAACAACATATTTTATACAACCTTGGAAATATATATCAAAGTTCACCAATATTTACCGCAGATAGAAAAAGGCGCGTTGTTGAAACAATCAAATGTGATTATCAAACAAAATGGGAATGTTAAAGTTAGGCTTGTTGCTAATTAGAATAAACAGGCTGGGAGTTCCGATAATAAATCTCAGACAAACGCTACAAATAAACTGTCAACAATTGAGATTTCCTGTCGAAATAATTATCCGCTATATAAAGAAGAAATGCAAGTGTTGGACGTTATAAAATGCGAGTTTCATTTTAGTATTATAATACTAGTGTAGCCAGGTGTAGGGTGAGGCTGTATAAAGAACTAGCTTTATACATTTTTTTTCTAAAACATTATTATATTACTACATATTACTTTTAACTGATTCGCTGTAATTGATTGTTATTTTCTTTACGTCCAGTCACAAATATTTCGAACATGTTCAAGACAAGAACAGATAAATCATAAGTACAACATGTAGGTCCTTTATGCAACTGTATGGAGTTTAAACATCACGATTTTAATTGTTGACTCTGACCATTTAGATATTGACAAATATAATGTATATCAATATTAGAATAGTATAAAGCATGACATTATTCTCATTGGAAACTTTAGAACTTAAAATTGGGAATGAAAATTGGGAATGTGTCAAAGAGACAGTAACCCGTCCAAAGAGCAGAAAAAAGAACAGGGCCACCAATTGTTCGACACAGTGAGGAAATCCCACAAGTGAGGTTTTGCTTGCATCTAAACAGTATGTTTGTATCCAAGTTCAGCAAATATGAAATTTAATAAAAAAAAAAATCTCCGAAACATATAAAGGAACCAAAATAAGTAGTAAAAAAAAACCAAACTAAACTAATATAGGCCAGAGAATCCCGACTTAGAATAGCCGCACAAATGCGGCATGTATATATATAATGGCAGTCAGCTATATAATGGCAGTCAGCAGGGTTAAAGAACATCAGTTGTTCGACCTGTTAGTCAAATGCGTTTTGTTTAAATATACTTTTTCACTATTTTGGTCTTTGGAAAATGTTGTTTGTGCTGTTTTTAGACCCTTCTACAACGAAATTTGGTTTACATGCACGAGTATAATAATTGCGGTTTTTATCCAACGCAATCATAGGTTTGAACGTAGTTTTCAATTTAGACTCGTATAAATATATATAATTATATATATAAAACTCGTCTTAACATCAACCCAACAATGTTAGATCTGTAAACTTGCTTTCGCAAATTTTTTGTTCTTCCCTCGCCGGGACACCCAAACGCCTGCACTGTTGCCGTCCTGCTAGACCTCAATTTTATATATAACTTGTTTAGTGAAATCTTACCCCCCCCCCATGTATACATCTATCCTATGTGGAATCAACAAACACACAGCAATATGCAAAGTAAAAAGAAGTCCGGAACCGATCTTAGAATAGGTAACACAAGAATATTTTAAGACACGTTCGAAAGGCGGCTATTGTGATTGTGTCAGCTCGACAGGGACACATTCAAATGTCTGAATGTTGCAAAACTGCACGAAAAACGTATCGCATGTAACACACCCACGAAGAGGCTGCCCAACGGATATAAACCCTAGTACTGAAATGTTGCAAAACTACAAAAAGACAAAGAGTACACAAAACAACATTAAATACTGAGTAACAAAACACCTACAAAACAAACAACAGAAAAGTAAACAGATGAATGCATCTCTCACAAAAAATTAATTGTTTAGCTCTACCATGATTTATTCTGAAAGTTATAGATTTTTTTGGGGGGAAAAGATCGTGGATTAAGACTTGTGCCTGATCAAACATATAAATTTAAAATCAGTATTTGCTGCTTGACAGGTGTAAAAGAAAATCTTGTCTGCCAGGAGTCAGAATAATGTATTCGAGTAGAAACTCTGCAATTTCGAACTTTATTCGATCGTCACTGATGAGCCTTTTGTAGACGAAACGCGCGTCTGGCTCAAATACAAAATTTAAATCCTTGTATCTACGATTAGTTTATTAGGCTTACTGTGAGTACTCTCATATTTGTACTTAGTGTCTATTTGGTTTTGTTTGGGATGTACAAGTACCCGGACACGTCCACGTGTAATTTCATGTAGTATTTGTATCTTTAATCATCTGTCGAGTTAAGACTTTCAACTGATTTTTATAGATCGTTCTTATGTTGTACTATTACACCACTGTTTCATGTAAGGGAGTGGGTTGCGATCAGGCAAACATGTTTGACCCCGCCACATCCAGTATGTATGTGTCTCTCCCAAATCTGGAGCCTGTAATTCAGTGGCTGTCGTTTGTTTCTGTTACATATTTGTTTTTCGTTCATTTTTTGGTACATAAATTAGGCCGTTATTTTTCTCGTTTAAATTGTTTTATATTATCATTTTGGGGTCTTTTATAGCTGACTTTGCGGTATGTTGACCTATAGTTATTAATTTCTGTGCCATTTTTGGTCGTTTGTGAAGAGTTGATGCATTGGCAATCATACCATTTCTTCTTTTTTTCTATATTTGCCTTGTGAACTAGCACGCTTAATAAACTGACCCAGTGCGTCATTGTAGTACAAAGTTTTGAAAATTTTCAAACCTCATATATCAATTTCCGTCATAAGACGGCATGCTGAACTCAGTCGTATCTTGGACTGTTCGCATTCGGGGTGCAATCTGGACTCAATCGGCAAAAAAACAGCAATGGTAAATTTTTTCTAGATCATGCCCGTTCCACATGACACTGTCCAGAAAATAGTTATCAAAGACACAAGGATTATAGTTTTTAAAGGCAGACGCGCGTTTCGTCTACATAAGACTGATCAGTGACGTTAAGTTCCAAAATAGTTATTAAGCCAAACAAGTACAAAGAAGAAGAGCATTGAGGACCAACAATTCCAAAAAGTTGTGCCAAATACGGCTAAGGTGATCAATTCCTGGGATAATGAAATTCTTAGTCACAGATCAATGTTACGATTTTGATCATCGCGATACTAGAGAATTTGTCACGACATAATAACGATTGTAATTCGACTAGACAAAATTGATTGAGACTTCCCGAATGTTAAGGGACGCACCTTACTGTCGGGGTGCTTGTCCAAACTTTCCGATCCGTAGGAGTCCGAGTGTTACGAACGTATACTACAGCGTTCAGGCAATAACAGGACATTCCATATCATTGAGGATAGTAATCCGACTTTTTAACTTTTCGAGTCTAAGCGCAGTCTGATCTCAAACGGGAGCAATAATCGCCCTGTGTAAACCCCGCTTTAAAGATCATAGAACGATTAGCACGCTCATGCCGTCCTAATCACGCACGTCTTACGACCTTACTACGTTCATATTACGACCATTTTTACTTATAGCCATGTTCGGGCTCATTCTCATTGTCAAATAAAGCATGTAAAAGCTCTCCAGGTTTTATTCGTCTGTATATAATTTGGACCTAATGTCGCTAGTCTCCAACATGCCATGCTTGACACATTTGTATCATCCCACTATTAATTGTTCAATAAAATATCTTCATTTGATCTTGATAGATCAGCAATATACGTTGTGATAGGTTAATCCGACATCTCATCTGGATCAGGATTCGTATCAGAGGCCCCACTGACTCTACCTCTATCCATATCATGCACAAATACAAAATATTGTAGATTTTGGTGGCCTGTCTGTGTTGTTATCGAGAATTTTACGTATAAATAAAAATAAGGAGGAATGGAACAGTATTTATATTGACTCCGACAACATGATATTGACGTTATTATATTACCGAGAGCGTAGTAAAATCGCCATATGAACATGGTAAGATCGTAGAATGATAGTGATAAAATCGTTCTTTAATCGCAGAAGAAACGTGCTAAGATCGTTTTTTAATCGGATAAAGTGTGATATAATCGTAGTAAGAACGTGATGAGCGTAGCAAGATCGTGATTATCGTAGTGAGGTCGCAGAACAAGCGTGGTGAAAACGGGGTATACTCTTGGCGGAATCGTTATAGAAAAGTAATGAGGTCGTAGTAGCATCGTGAACTCATCCAAAATTTACATTTTCATGCCGCCCATACCGCGACCTCAACACGATCTGAATACTTTTTAGATCGTGCTGACCGTGGTGCGATCGTGGTCTAGTGTGACTTGTTCATAAAATAATAGCGGGCAAGCTGAAGAGATGCCGTGCATTTACATTGATACATGTATACATTGTATATTTAGTATTGACCATTTACTGAAATAACTATCTATTCTGTCTTTTTGGAACATTACCATTGAACTTTCATTGTAATTCTTTTGCACTATTGAGGAAGTTATATAATATAAAACATCGTAAAGCTTAACTTATAGCTGTTTTGATTTTAGCCAGTGGCTTTATCTCCGAAATCTAAAAATAACAGGAAAGACGAAAACACCTGTTATATTTACCTGAATGTGTGATCTTGGATTGGGTTTTAAATAAAAAGACACTTTTCTATTATTACTGTTACTATTACAAAATAGAAAAGAAATGAATTTCATCTTCAAATTGGTTGCAGTTAATCTTTCTTTTATATATATTGGCATTCTACATTTCTAAGATATCTTCCTTTTTCTATTAATAAATTATGATCTCTTATTCTAGTTTTGTTATTAGTTTTCTAAATTAAAATTTTGAGTAAGTTAAATATTTTTCATTTGTATTATTTAGTCTTACAAGATTATAAATAGTGAGTTTGCTGTTATCCTTCATATCTTATCATTTACTCTCTTTTCATAAAAATCCTTCAATTTTAATTTTATTTGTTCTCTAATAGTTTTATTTATCTTATGAGAGGAATATTTCTTGAAAGTGTCTAAATCCATACCAGTTTCTTCTGATACATGTTTTACAAATGAGAACCAACTGAAGAATAAATTCGCACAGAGTCTAAGCTTTGAGACAAAAAAAAATAATTCCTTTACAAGAGGATAAATGGCATGAGAATATAAACGTATACCATACAATATAGATTGAAATTTAATATGTAGTTCCAGGGGAAGTCTCTCAAGACCAGCTCTTAGATATAGGAAGATGTGGTGTGCAGTGCCAATGAGACAACTCTCCATCCGAATAACAATTTAAAAAAAAGTAAACCATTATAGGTCAATGTACGGCCTTCAAAACGGAGCCTTCGCTCACACCGATCAACAAGCTATAAAGGGCTCCAAAATTACTAGTGTAAAACCATTCAAACGGAAAAACCAACGGTATAAATTTGATGAAACTATGCTTAAGCCACGTGTATATTTACAAAATTGTAAGTGTGACTTTTTAAAAGGTGGTTTGACATGAAGTGAATCAAATTATCAAAGGGTATCAAATAGTTGCAGGGGCGGATCCAGCCATTTTAAAAAAGGGGGAGGGGGTCCTAACCCAGGACAAAGGGGGGGTCCAATTACATGTCCCCATTCAAATGCATTGTTCGTCCAACAAACCCCCGGACCCCCTCCCCCCTCTGGATCCGCACCCGAGTTGCCACTGACACATTGAGTATTTTTAGTTTCATGCTCTCTTAATCAACTCAAGATTCCGAAAACTAGTAAATGGACATATAAGACTGTACTTTGACCTTCAATGGTTTATCTTTGAAAATTATGACTTTAATGGAGAGTTGTCTCATTGGCAATCATATGTTATCTCCTTATATCTATAAAGATCATGATACGACTTTCAACTATGAGTAAAATTCGTGCAGCATAGTCTGCTATATGAAAGGCCCCGAAATTACAAATGATAAAACAATTCAAACGAGACGCATTATGATTAGTTTGGTTTTTTTTTTTTCAATCCAAGAAAATATGTATAACTGTGTATATAAAATTTACAAATTGCCAATATCTCCTTTTAAGCTCACCAGGCCAAAAGTGACAAAGTGCGATTATTTATTAAACTTTTCTCATCAATTGTCGTCCTTCGTCCGTCGTTGTCGTCTGATAGCTTTTACAAAGATATTCCACTCTGAATCTGCTGGGCCAAATAAAACCAATTTCGGCCTAAATCATTATTAGGGTATGTAGATAAAAAATTCATTCCGATGCATATGACCACGCTTGTGCACCGAGATGGCAGTCATCGCTAAAACAGAACATCAGGGTAAAATGCAGTTTTTGGCGTATACATCTCTGAAACTAAAGCATTTATAGCAAATCTTATGTTCGTTCAGTCAAAAGTTATCTGCCAATGCAGTAGACAACCCGTTGTTGTGTTGTTTCCCCTTGAACTGATAGTTGAAAGAAAATTTTGCAGTTTTTGGCTATCATCCTGAATATTACCATGCATGAAGAAAAACTGTTGACAGCAAACTTTTTCAGCAAAACAAGGTCTACAAAAAGTAGTTATTGCCTTTTACAGTTAATTTCCCACAATTTGTCTTACATTTCGGTAATCCTTTGCCAAAAAATTCTCCTCTGAAACTACTTGTCCAAATTAAAACAAACTTTGCAGAAACAATCCCTAGGGTATCTAGTTCAAAAAAATGTATCCATTGACCAAACATCAACTAAGATGGCAGAATGGCTAAATAGTAAATAAGCGGGGATGCAGTGTTTGATTTATATCTCTGAAACTTAAGCATTTAGTCCTAAATAAGATGTAAATGAGAGAAACTGAACAGACTTAAATGACCGCCAATATAAGATAAAAAAAAACATATCTGTTTTTGTCATTTAATAATACTTTTCTCGTCTACAATGTTGAAGTGTGTCTTTGTCTAATATGATATAGACCAAGATGAGCAACACAGGCTATTTTGGGCCTCCTGTTATTATTAAACTGGCGTTTTTTTGTGTTGTTTTAACTCGCTCAATATTCCGGGACAGTAGTGAAAATAGAGGTAATTCGAATCTTTCATTACAGTGCAGACAATGAATGAATAAATAAAATTGAAAGACTTTGTCTAGCTGCAATATTCCTTTTTTCCTCTTTCAGTATGCAATGCTAAAAACTCGACATGAAATATTAGTTAGGACTTCGATATGGGGAAAATATCACTCACCTCAAGTTCAAGAAAAACAATTTTCACTGTGTAAGTGATTCTTGATGTTGAAAGATTTCAGAAATCATGAACTAAACTTTATCTTATATTAAATATGTTGTATGATTGCCAATGAGACAACTCTCCACAAGAGACCAAATGACATAGAAACTAACAATTATAGGTCACCGTACGGTCTTCAACAATGAGCAAAACCCATACCACATAGTCAGCTATAATAGGTTCCGAAATGACAAATATAAAACAATGCAAACCTAAATTACGTACAAAAATGAACGAAAAACAAATATGTAATACATCAACAAACGACAACCACTGAATTACATGATCCTGACTTGGGACAGCTTGTTTGTAGTTCTTTTGTGTGATGAATGCAATAATATTGAAGGTCGACTTGTTACTCATTTTTTTCCTGCAGGAAATATTAATTCTCTACCGTATTATTAGAATGAAATTAAGCAAAAACTCCTAGAAAAGTTTAATAAATTAATTGAACATATGAACAATACTGCTTATGTTAAAAGAAAGATTACAATACATGTATTGCAATATAATTAAATGTGTCATGTCATGTTCAAACCGACCCGTCAGTTTCGTGCTGGCATAGACATCTTTCGTATGAGTGATATTTTTCGAGGCAATTAATAAGAACTATTACATTAGCGGATCCAGGGGGAGGGGGTCCGAGTGTTTGAACCCTCCTCTTTTTGGCCGATCAATGCTTTTGAATGGGAACATATAGTTGGACCCCCCCCCCCTTTTGTC
Organism: Mytilus galloprovincialis; assembly: GCF_965363235.1. Classification (NCBI taxonomy): domain Eukaryota; kingdom Metazoa; phylum Mollusca; class Bivalvia; order Mytilida; family Mytilidae; genus Mytilus; species Mytilus galloprovincialis. Next base: position 45,869,885 of record NC_134848.1, on the reverse strand, counting down.
CTGAGTTGGGACCCCCCTTAAAGCTTTTAATATGGCTAGATCCGCCCCTGTATTATATGTCAGAGGAAAGACTGTGGTGCTCGCGGAGTCATATTAAGTTTTGTTGACTATTTAAATCTACATGTACATTAGCACGTAAACAAAATACAGCGCTGCTTCCCAGTTTAGTTGAATATGCCATAACATTAGTCATATAATTCAAACAAACGCGAGAAGAAAAGAGTTCTAGTATTTCACAAGCTTTTAGCATTGATTATAAATTTAATTTAAATTCCAGCATTCTTTCACGTTGAAGTCCGTGAAAGTTAGAACATACGAAAAAAGAAAATCAAACGAATTTAACATTCAAACAAACTCATAAATTTGTTGCAAGTGTTTTTCTATTATATAGACTTTTTCAAATGATTAATTTAGTTTGATTTTATTTTGTGTCGTCGATTAGTTTGTTTTCCTTCAGAAGCATATTAACAATTAAAGTTAAAACAAAAATAATAATTTATAACTAATATCTACGCTGCGTTGTCTGTTTTCAAAGTTGGCGATTATAAATCTCTAAACTTTTATCACAAAATATTATATATTAAAGTGGCAAGTGCAATTTGAGGGATCAGCGTACCAATGTGACCTCTAGCTTAAGAGAAATGTCTAATCGTTGAACTATCATTAGTTATAATGGGGTTTCCTGATGCACTTGAGCCATTAAAAATCAAATACCTTGTTACTGTAGCTTACAGTACACAGATGTATTAGTATCGTATTTCACTTCATTGATAAAACACAATATTTTGTAGCTTAGACGATTTATAATTACACAGTTTATATATCTCTGCAGATTATAATGTATTTATAGCACACATATGGAAACAGATACGCATACGTCAATGTGATTGCATCAACAATTTGTCAATAGTTGTATTTGTATGTCCTGCAATTATACTATCTAATATTTTTCGATAATTAAAATACGAATCGAATATTTCCGCTTAGCTCTCATTTAAAATTCTCCCAAACAGAGGTATGCCATGAACCATTCCCTCTCCATTTATACCGTCAGAGCATATATTTTCATCAGCAGGACTGTTAGTTACAAATAAAGTTGAGAATTAGCCTCATCCCAGGCACAGTTGTCAAGATACTACTTTTAGATCAGACAAATTCAATGCACCTTATGTCGATCCTCAGAAAATTATTAAAGTCATCAGTGATCATCAGTTAGTTCAAACATCACCCCTTTGTTGATTATTTTAAAAATGTGTTTTTTACGGTCCCTTAATACTGTTGTTTGAGTAATAATTTTTCTATAGATATCACTTTATTACTGGATTAGATAATTGTCAGTTTACATAATAAAATAAGAACATGTATGTCATGTATTAAATAAGCTTTTAATTATGATTTATATGGTATATAATTCATATTATCTAGTCCATTGTTATAATGTTGAGGGTTCTACGTTTATAAGTCCTTAAATTCTTTATTGAAAAGCACTTTACGCCCATATGAGCCCTCAGTATGAGCTTAAAACATTATACATAATATACAGTTTACATATGAAAACAATGTATATATAAAACAATGAAAAGACAACGACCCACACTACACAAAATGGATATAACTTTGTGTTTCCATTTTGTAAATGTTTTACCGAGCGAGTACTCTTCACCGAGGTAACATCCCTTCATGTTATTATATATTTTTTTCCATTGTAGTTAAGAAAACAATAAATAGATTTCATTTGTCTCCCTTGTTTTTTTTTAGAGAATCAGTTTCAAAATATAGTTATCTCCCATCTTAAATTTAGCCTGTTAGTCAAAGGGAGACAACTTTAATTTTCCACAAAAATTACGGAATTCCATAATATTATGGAGTTCGCTAAGTGCCCCGACTGATTAAAACTTGAATTATCACTTGTACTTTAACATTTCTTTAATTTATGTAGTATTTTTCCCTGTTCACCAATAAATAATTGAATAATTAGATTTGGTATATGTATGTGAGCCAATTAATGAGACAATTCTCCATCCAAGTCATAATCAGGTTGGGAACAACCCCTCAATTTTATAAATATCCTTTTTATGAGGGGTCAATATAAGTTACAATATATTTTTTTGTAAATAAAACTTTTTAGTACAAAAGACCTCATATTTTCGCAAAGAACTACATATCTATCTGGTATTAAATGGTCAAAACATGCCCAAGAATTTTGTGATATTCCTGGACTTAGGCCATGTTGTATAGTAACACTATGCAAACCCTTGGTATTTCTTCAAGTTTCTTTTTTACAACTGTAAAATGACCCCATATGTGCCCTTCTGAGGGATAATAGCAAATACAGGTCATAGTACGTACGGCAGAGCTTTGACCCAGACCAAACAGCAAGCTATAAGGGACCCCAAAATTATAAGTGTACACAATTCGAACAGGAAAACCAACGATCTAATTTATATATATACAAACGGGAAAATACCAAATAATATTTATGAACATCAACGAACGATATCTAACTGCTGAACGACAGGCCCCTGAATCAATCAGGACAGGTGCATAAACATGCAGGGGGTATGGATAGTTTTGTATCACCAGCATATTGCAGTTGAAGGCATTTCTTTCCGAAGTTCTTTAAAGTTTGTTTCTAACGAACATGTTTTGATAGGGAATCTAAGTAAGGGGAGAGGAAACCAATGTTTTGTTCTGTACAGGTATTTTCTTCTGTTTTCTATTTATATCGGAGCACTCCCATTTGGGATAAATGGGTTTCATGTTGAATCAAATATTATCACAGACATTGACACAGTGTACTTGGGTGCTTATATGTTTAAAATCGTTATAAATACATGTTAGATTGTGATTATAAAAACAAGTGCAAATATCTGTTTATAATATTTACGGTGCGGGAAATGGACACGATTACATTTCCGGATGCGGGAAGCGGGAATATAAAAAAAATAAAAAAATTCTGCTTTGAAAAAAAAAGTTGCGGGCGGGTCCGTCGAACAAGGAATTAAATTGTTGTGGCCTTGGTGGCATTTGACAGCAAATGGAGTTGAGAATGGAGAATGTGTTAATGAGACAACAATCCGACCGTAGCTCAGTGATAATGGACGTCATATTAAAATCCGAAATATATAAATGAACTAAAATTAAAAATCGTCCCTTCACGTTTGATGAATATTGTTTATCCTCTTTGTAAATCTAATTCGATTGTTGTTTTATCTAAATGTTTTGAAATGTTATAATTTTTTTTTCAATTATATATTGTATAGAAATTGACACGAGTTATCCTGTGAACGAAGGATATTTTAAATATATGTATTTACCTTATTTTGACTTTATGTTATTTACCAGTACGATAATATATTCTTATGGTTCATATAATCAGAATTAAAATATATTAATCAACATGAAACTATATCAATCAACATTAACCATGTTGATAGATTATGATATATAAATCAGAAATTTCCGACAATCAATATAGCATGTGTAAGACTTAGTTGGTGCGAAAAGGGTACAATACAATTAGCGTTAAATATATATATAAACATATAAAGAAGCCGGAATTTTTAACAGTGAGATAAAACATAAAAGGTATTTTAAACTAAGTCCCTAGTAGGAAATTCATGACGTCAAGGACTCTAGAAAACTACGGAACAAATTTTAAAATTTTGATAATATACACTCTCAGTTTGAAACAAGCATTTCCTGCAGAATCGACAAATTCGCTTTTACACTATCATAAAGAATGTATCAACTTACCAGTACAAATTTGCATTCTTAGTTATTTAAACTAACTTTTTATTAGCAATTTTAGCTGACACGTAAACTAATATATTTCTGTTTTATATGGATTTTTTCCTAAATAAGCTAACATATGAAATGTTAGAATCATATAAATTTGTTTTATGTTTTATTTTGATCTTTTAAGGAATGAGACCAAGGAAACTGTTATGTAAATGTCCAAAGAGGTTAATTAATACAAAATGGCACAACCTTGACGGAAAGAATATTACACACTCTGAGGTAAAGGAAAGGTGTTAGAAGATTTCAACAAAAATATAAAATCGGAGATCTCAGTAGACAAGAAAACTGTAACGAAGGAAGTACGAAAAAAAATATCATCGGTAAATAAAAGAACATCTTCACAATCCATTGGGTGGGGCTGCCTTGTTTTTCTGGTTATTCCAATGATTTTCTTGATTGCAATAGACATACTTAATTGCAACATTCATTTCCATGCTCGCTGTGGTAAAAAGAAACAAAACCGAGTGTCGGCAATTTCTGTTATCCAAAATCAAGAAGATAGTACAAATCCTCTGCCAGAAAATGTCGATACCACTGAGGAATGTTCTGCCAGCGGAAGTTGCAATAATCTTCATCCTGGCGCAATGGAACTTGAAACTTATAAAAAAAGGGTTGGCAACAAACAGAAAAATGGAGAAGAATGGTTTTAGATCATATAACGTGTTCTATTTGTTTAACTTCCCTTGTTATGTTTGTATTTTTAGCTCACACATTATTGTCAATACAATGGATTTCTAGGCATCTGTCATACACAGGTGAGCCATATTCAGTGTGTGTTTGCTGTATATCATACTTGTTTTTCGTTCATTGTTTTTACATTAATCAGTCCCGTTAATTTTTTCGTTTGAATTCTTTTAGATGTGGCTTTTCTTGTTGGCCTTACATAGTTGAAAACGCGTTTAGCTCATTGTTGAGAGCCCTACAGTGATATTGTTTTAAATTGCAACGTCATTTGGTCTTTGGTGAAGTGTTGTCTCGTTTGCATATATTCTTTTTTGGTTTCCAATATAACATGTATAATTTTGCCACTTAATACGGCTCTAGTATTGAAAGTAAAAAACAATAATGTTACGATGACTGATTTTTATTATTAATATAATACAGATGCAATTTTAAATATGACTTTGCCTCTCTCTCTCTGCTATCGTTGCCCCTCTTTTACAGCAGATATAATTTAATTAATACACGTAATAGATATTGAAATTTAAAAATTCGAGAAGTTTATCACATAAGATATATGTATGTGTATTTCTGCATCTATATTAACATGAAGATCTCTTTTGGGATACCTTTATTGCTTAAAACACCCGCCACCAACAACACACACTTCACCTGAAACTTATCACATCAGTAATTTCAAATGTTTGTTCTTGCAATGATCATTATTATGTATTTGTATAGTGTGCATTTTAACTATGATGATATACATTTGTACTTTCATAAACATACATTTAGTTAATTAAAAACAATGGCCTATTACTATATTAGTTTGTGTGGAATGTAATACATTGAATTAAAAAATATATACATTTTGTTATTACTATATTGTGGTAAGTATTAGTTTCATTCATTTCCGAAATAGTAAGTTGACATGATATGGTACCATTCTTCATCGATGTGAGATAACACAATATAAAATAGCATGGTATACCGTTTAACCTTTTTCATTTCCACTCTTTATTCATTCGTCTTGATTTAAGCATTGTGATTAATTAATTGAAATGTTTACTCTGAAAAACTGTTATTGCAATATTCACAATTTATTATAATCAAGTGAGATCGGATGTCTTTCTGAAAAAGCAGTAATTTGTATGACTACATCTAAGTTACATCAAAAACCAAAATACGTGTTATATTATAATAAAAGAGCAACCATTTAACTTCAAATGTTTAGAGGCGTGTGTTATGATCTTTATACCGCCGCCCCCTTTTGTAAGTTAAATGGTCGTTTCCTTATAACTGTCTCTACAACTAATGATTATGTATTGTTAATTTGTTAATTGTTAGATTAATTTTTGTTTAAAATAACAGATATAAATTCCTGTGTTCTTGATATTATTTCAACATCTAATTATATTGAATATGTTAATCTTCAAATAAGAAAATGCATGCGAAAGAGAGTTTTTTAAATTAAGGAGGCTCGAGGGTATAAAAATTTCAGAGAAAAATTAAACATTTGTTTTTTCATTACAATTTTTATTTATTAACTTTTGTAGTTGTTACTTTATCATATGGTACAAAAATTATTCAAAACAATTAATTCGTGTTGGCCCCAGATGACTTTTAAAATGTAAACATAATTGAAACAGTTCCAAATTATCTCCCTTTGGTGGAAAAATGCCATGTTTTGGCTTTAAAATTGAAATATCTCTTTTAACTCATCGGTGACCATTATTTTTTAATATAATTTTGATATATGCTGTACTTAAACTAAATTATTGTAAAATTTGAGCGATTTCTGTAATAAATTTCTTTTTTTTATTTCGATATTACCTTTATTTCCCCTATTAGTTCAACAGAAAATAATCACTTTTACAAAGATGTATGCTTCTTTCGAAGGCAGGTTGTGAGCGCAAATGAACGGTGACCCCATTTTTTTATTTCATTTATCTATTACCTATAAGATAAAGTTCATTTATAGAAAAATATAGAGAAATCCTATATAAATGATTTAGACCCGCGAACCCCCTTAAGTTAAATATACATTTTCAATTATAGTAGTTAACAGATTTTGTGATTTAATTTGTTCTTTACGAGTCGGCTGTTACTATGTATCTTCCATATGTTCCAGTGCTTGTTTTTTTTACATTTTTCAATCACGATTTTCCCTCGCATTTTCTCTGTGCCAAAATCCTAAAGAAAGGTTTCGTAGTTAATGTCACTGCATACGAAAAATATATTGGGAACGATATACGAGAAGACTCTTTTGGATAAAAACACAAACCGTTTCATCTGATGAAAATTCAGTGTAATTTGTATGAATTACTGATATAATATTGGAAAGTATTTTTCCAAAACAAAAATTCACTATGGTAAATTTTCATATTGTGGATTTTCTAATCCCAGTGAAGAGCCATCTCTTGTAAAACTTTCGGAAGACGCCAAAATGGATGAGTATTCGTGGTAATTCGATATACTGATACTCGATACTGTTTCATACTGTGCATGTGGATTCTGCTGACCAGTATTTGACAAATCATACTTTCTACAAAGAAAGAGAATACGCAGATTATCATAACAATTCATAACAAGAGTATGTCCATAGTACACGAATGCCCCATCCGCATTATCATTTTCTATAATCGGTGGACCGTGCAAATGTGATAAAAACTCTAATTTGGCATTAATGTTAGCAAGATCATATAATAGGGAACGTGTGTACTACGCTTCAAGTTGATTGGACTTCAACGTCATCAACACCTACCTCGACAAAAAACGTTAACCTAAAACTTTAACATGAAGCGGGACACACGGACGAACGGACGCACATACATGAAAACATAATGCCCATAGTTTGGGCATAAAAATTAGCAATTTTTAGAGTAAAATGATTTGACAGATCAGTACATTGTTTGAAAAAGGAAACAATATACGCCCATTAAAATCAAGTGAATAAACGTATCATAAATACCAGGATTTAAATTACATATACACGTCAGGCGCGCGTTTTGTCTACAAAAGACTCATCAGTGACGGTCGAATAAAAATGTTGAAAAGGTCAAATAAAGTACGAAGTTGAAGAGCATTGAAGACCTAAAATTCCTTAAAGTTTTGCAAAATACAGCTAATATAAAAAAGATGTGGTATGATTGCCAATGAGACAACTATCCACAAAAGACCAAAATGACATTACCAACTATAGGTCACCGTATGGCCTTCAACAATGAGCAAAGCCCATACCGCATAGTCATCAATAAAAGGCCCCGATAAATCAATGTAGAACAATTCAAACGAGAAAACTATATGCCTTATTTATGTAAAAAAATGAACGAAAAATAAATATGTAACACATAAACAAACGACAACCACTGAATTACAGGTCACTGACTTGGGACAGGTACATACATAAATAATGTGACGGGGTTAAACATGTTAGCGGGATCCCAACCCTCCCCTAACCTGGTACAGTGGTATAACAGTACAACATAAGAACGAACTATAAAAATCAGTTGAAAAAGGTTTAACTAGGTAATCTATTCCTGAAGTAGAAAAGCCTTAGTATTTCAGAAATTCAAAGTTTTGTTTATAATTATGACATATCAATGATAACCCAAGTCAACACAGAATTGCTGACTACTGGGCTGGTGATACCCTCGGGGAAATAAATCTCCACCAGTAATCGCATTGACCTAGTGGTTGTAAATAAACTTATCAGTTTGCGAAAGATTTATTCTTGCATATTGCTTGAATCCCCGGGGTTACATGAACTTATAGTTATTTTGATAAATCATTATTACACAACACTCTGCATGTTTAATTGGTGGACAACATGGCATGATTTGAGAGTTATTTATTAATCCTGTTGACATTTAGTTTATAATACGCCATGTTCTTTTGGACATGTACGTAAATATTTATATAATCATAAAAAATGTGAGGAAGTACTAAATAGGTAAACAGCAGAACAATTCATATTTAAACCAAATTGCTTAATTTGAATGTTTAGGGTATGCATGTAATGAGTCGGCCCAATTATTGTCTTTTCTATAATAATACACCCATGACACTAGATATTTTAAGTGTAAGTGTTCTTGATGAAAATAGAATTAGAAAAGCAGTTCGAGGGAACCATAATTATTGACCGTTATGCTCAGTATATATGTGCTTTGCTTAGTTGTTAGAAATTTATAAAAACAAAACACTATTTTCACTAACAGCATATTTCACTTTTTATGCACATTTTACGAGATATGGCATTGCTTTACCTAAAATATATCAAAGGTTTTAACTTATTTCACTGATCGTTTTGGAGTGGAATGTTATAATTCTAGGTTAACACATTGTCTCTCGAACATATAACAAACGATTAGATTTAGTTTTTCGAAAAAAAAATCAAAACCAACATATATTTCATGGTTTTCAATATCCGTCTTATAGAAACTAGACCGTCTAGTTTCTATTTCATTTGACTTTCCAACTATTGTTCATTGATCATCATTAATGTGTTTTGTGTTGATTTAGGTTCAAAATATAAAAACCTGGCATCTTTAATGAGTTGTCGCTAGCTTTCATATACAACATTTTCGTTCGGTATGCTTTTTTTTGTTGCACAAAATAAAATTTAAAAAAAACCTCCTGTTTCTAGAGTTGACATAAGGCAGTAAACGGTTTTCTATATATGGCAGATGGACAACAAATGTTTGGAATTATTATCTATCCAGTAAGTAATCGTCCAGGCATGATTAACGAATCCTGTTGACAGTATACATGTGAGAAGATGCGGTATGATTGATAGTGAGACAACTCTTCACAAGAGACCAAATAACACACAAATAAATAACTATATGGCATTAAAGTCAATATCACACGAATCAAATATGAATAGAAACATTTGAAATAAATTTTATCATCACATTTATCATAATGAAAAATATATCATGTATTTAATATTACCTAAAAATCAACCTCTTCTTCCCAATCACTATAATTACAATTATCAAAACGATGAAACCAGCTGCAGCCAAAGCGATGCCAAATTCTATTCCAAAGTATTCAGATGTATCGGATGTGTTGTCTGCAATATAACGTTAAGCAAATAAAAGTTAACGCATAATAAAATCCGTTTTTCAACAAAATAAAAAAAGGTTGGGGAAAGCATTTAATTGCCTACGAATTTAATAATAACGACTTCGATATATCAACCATCACTTAATTCTCTTAATTCTTTATATTCCATAACCTATTAATACTAATTTCGTGGACGATCTATTATGATAATAATTCAGTCTAAATGATCACATGACATCACCGGTTAATACATTTGAAAGAGGGTAGACATATACCAAAGGGACAGTGAAACTCAAAGATTGAACTGACAATGCCATGGCAAAAACAGAAGAAGAGAAAACAGACAAGACACACCATAGAATAGGAAAGACTTAGCAGCACGAACCCCATATAAATGATAGGAAAATTGAAAACTGATATGCCACGCAGCTACAGTTCTCTTATATTTTAATATGTCTGTATTAAATCCTCTTCTCTTTTGTAATTCTCTACTTACACTTTTTATTTTCTGGACATGTATCCTGTAAAAAAATACTATTTTTAAAACTTGGTAAGTACATATGTTTAGATAAATAAAAAGAAACCACACACACATTTTGTTATAGCCGAGATGTTTTCATATTTTGTTTTATATATTATATTTGAACAATCTTTATTACAATACTAATACTTGGCATTAAAAATAATAATACTCAAACGACATACATCAATGTATTCATGTTTACCTTAAAAGTATAAGCATGTACTTACCACTTCATTGCATTCAAATGTTGTACTGTTGCATGTATAACATCTTGCATCAAAGATAATAACAGTCAATTCTTCCGTGAATTCATGTCCATTATTTGACACACTTATAAAGTATCCAGATGCAACATATTCTTCGGCAACTGAACGGGTTTTCCTTGACTCTGGTAAGTAACAATACATCAAAAAGGAACTTGAGTAAGTACCTGGGTTCGTAAAGTTTTCGGTCTCGACTGAATACGAACTGTTTTCACCAACCTTTTAAATGTAGAAAAATATATAGATATTCTGTATTTTTCAAATCGTTGGATCATATCATTACATATCAAGTTTTACAAAAATAGAATAGAAATAACGAAAAGAAGTAATTCTTCCTGTATCCTCTTTCATTTCATTTCAAAATCGATCGTTGGTTGGGCTGTTGGTCAGAATGGGAATGTTAACTATTATACCTCTTGTTGCTGAATGCTTACAACAACTCTTTTATGGGGTCCTATGAGTGGTCTGTTGAAAGGCTAAATGTATGTATTTCATTTTCCTTTTATTTTCCAATCCTTTATGCGTGACAACCTCCTATTGCTAGACCCTATTATATAGGATCTATAACCTAGATACTATGCCATAAGTTTTTGTTCATTTTCATATCAGATATTTGATCCCGATGTATTGCTGAAGGAACTTATCATTGCATGCCGAAAATGCAAAACACTATAAAAATATCAAAGAGAGTATCATTTGATGCTTGATATGAACAAGAGACATGACGAATGTCATATCTTGACAAGGAACTGCATTCTTTATCCATCTCGTAGTGTTTGTGCTCGATGTATTCATTGTTTGTACACTATTTTGGTAAGGTTCTCAAGATGCAAACTTGACGATATCCTATTATTTTTCTTTCTGTTTCTTTGAGGTGAGGAAAAGCAAATAAAAATTCTTTACTCTTCAATAATGCTAAGTGTGTATTCGAGAAGCAATGCAAACAATTTGAATGTATGTTGTGAGTACGAGAACGGGGACAGTATCGCCAAATTGTTTAATCGAAGCATTAAATTCTATATAACAAATCTACAAAATATGACACCAACAAATGAACAGGTAATAATGAACGATACCAAAGTGCAGATTGTTAAATTGCTGATATGATTCAAGTTGTCCTATGATACTGTATTTAAACACACATTGCGTCATTTTGTATTCAAGGAGTAAATTCTTTTTGTCAACCATTATAAAGGTATTCTTATTTTGACTATATTTGTAATGGTGATTTTTTAGAACTAACATAACACTGTGTCTGGAGGCGTTTTTCGATATTGTCATGACAAGAAAAATAAGAATTCTATAAATGATGCTGCTTATAAAAAGAAAATTAGTAGATATCAATTACTTGGTATATTTTCTTGTGCTTATATGGGTCTTTCTGACTCTATGATTAAGGTAAACCTTCTTTTGATTGTATAATGTATTTGGTGGATTATTTCATACTTACATAGAAACTTCTGAATTTGCATGTCAAATTAGCAGGAATAAAGTCTATACCGGGTACAGTAAATTTGCTGCATGCTTTGACAGATCTATCACAATGATCGGCAAAGGCTTTTGCAATCAGACGTGGCTGTTTATTAATACCGAGTGAACAATCTTCACCATACGTCCTTTCGTTACAAATACATTTTCCTATCAGAATGCAAAACAAAATAAGGTATACCGGTTAATCAAGACAAAACAAATTTGAAGTGTTGCTTTTTCTTCAGTTTCTATATTGTGTTATGTGTACTATTGTTTGTCTTTTTAGCCATGGCGTTGTCAGTTTAATTTCGAGTTATAAGTTTGACTGTCCCTCCGGTATCTTTCGTCCCTCTTTTGTCAAAACAATATGTATTGTTTATCAATAAACTAACCATACTGACACAAATTCTTTATCAATATTGAATACATTTGAAAATAGGATGTTTGAACATTGCTTGCGAAATTAAACATGATAAATCAATCACATAATTTATAGTGTAACTGACATTCTTCATCAATTTTAACTTGAATTTTATTTTAGACCAGTTAGCATTGCTTTCATATCAAACTTTAAAAAACTTTATTTTGTGATGGTCGCAGTTACTGTAAATGGTTCCTTAGTACGGTATATATCAATTATTTTTATCGTTGTAGTTATACTAATGTATATGTTATCGTACAACAATAAGCTCGATCAACAATGATTATGATTTATTCTCTGATGTCATCTTAAAAAATACTTAGGGCGCTGCTGAAATGGTAAAGAATTATGTAAAAACCATATACAGTATACATGTATCTTTCCTTAGCACGGATCCTCGTAGTATTTGTTTTCTGTAATATTTGTTTGTTTTGATCTATTAGAGGAATCGGGTGTTGTACACATATTTTTATTATTCCGTTAGTTCTCACAGTTTCTATACACTTTATGTGTTTAGATATCTATCATTGAAGACTGGCAATTGCCTTGATGTGTTTAATTGTTAAATGTGAATAACTATCTCAAATGTGTTCATCTCACATATTCTTTTTTCTTGTATTTTACAACAAGAGGTTAAACATTAACTGCATGTATTTTAACATTTAAACACGAAAATAAAACCGCTTTAAAATCATTGATTTCAAATAATTAAAAACACTATGTTCAAATATATTTTCATAAAGTCACTTTGTAGTATGAGAATTAAGTTTAATCTTACTTACACTATTCATATGAAAAGTGTTTCTAAGTTAATATTTATATATTTGAGAACATATGCAAATCTTTACTATAAGAGTATTTTGAGAAAATAAATTTATCTTCGAATATTATTCTATTCAATGCCAATAATGTTGATAAAAATAAATCTAATAATATATGATTTCGATGCTGCAAACATTTAATTTAAACTTCGTGATAAACATGAACGTAACAAACACTGACTGTGATGTACACGGGTTTTAAGATTAGATATAGTTTATATCTAAATTTGAAATTATGAAAATATGTACCTATTTTATTCTACAACCAATGTATAAATGACGTTTTATTTGCTACCTGTGAACATTACCGTTCAAAGCAGTTCTTAATTTTGAGTTCGTTGTGGTAAAGTGTTAAGTGTATATATTATCTAACTAAAACGAAAGTGGTATCTTCCTTAATATAAACTCAAAAAATTATAAAGTTAAAAGCATTCATGTAACCTTGAATAATTATAGTAGGGCTAATAGTATTGATAACAATAACAATAATGACAGCATTAATAGTATTGATAAAATTACGCAATATTATAGTATTTTTGACTGAGTGTTTCATATTAACCACGTATCAATTCAGTCGGATTGGGTGGAAGTAACGAAATGTAGCTGTATTTGCCCGCGACGTAGCCAGTGAACAATACTGCTTATAGATACCCAAAACTACTTCTCGAGGACTTAATACAAGTTTTATATGAATAAGGTTATCAAAGGTAACACGCTATAACTTGATTCGTCCGACGCGCGTTTCGTCTATATGAGACTCATCAGCAACGATCGAATCAAGCCAAACAAGTATGAAGTTGAAGATAATATTGAAAATTGACATAGGGAATGTGTCAAACGCACTCTTCATAGATACCACGATTAAATTGTATTTACGCCAGACGCGCGTTTCGTCTACAAAAGACTCATCTGTGACGCTCGAATCAGTTTAAAAAGTCAAATAGCCAACAACTGACCGATCACAGAGCCGAGCATTGAGGATAAAATTGACATTAGCCAATGATCAACAACTACTGAATGAAATATTATAAGTCGATAAAACTTTGTGTAAAACACTTTTTAAAAAAACGTGTACAAAAGACTTTGTTTATAATATTTGCATGCATTGGTTTAATAATGGTGATAAAATTAAAAATGTCAACAAATATGACTTTAACTGTAATATGACTTTAACTGTAATATGACTTTAACTGTAATATGACTTTAACTGTAATATGACCATAACTGTATTATGACTGTAACTGTAATATGACTTCAACTGTAATATGACTTGAAAAAAATGTAAGACAGACAAACCTTCAGTGCAATATCCCTTTCCAGAACAATTTCTTGGACATGTAGACTCAGCAATAACTGTAAATATATTTTTTGATTCTCCTGTAGGGCTGTGAGTTATTTTGTCTGTAAGGTTTTCAAATTTTTTGGCATCATTCAAGCACATGGTCTCAAAGTTTCTGATATTGGAATATAAAAATATGTCTGATCCTGTTATCTAAAAAGAATAAAATAAAATGGACTTTCCAACATATAATAAGTACTTATTATTAAAAATTATATAGATGGAACAGACCTGAATCATAGAAAAGTGTTATCACTATTTTCTTCTGAGTAAAAATAGATAGTTCTTATTTATTAGGTTTTTCAATGAATAATAAATAAACATGTATTCATAAAAGTTTGAAGAGTTCATTATCACACTTCAACAAATAAATTTGAACCAACATTAAAGACGATGTCATTACAAAATCCTATCTTACTTTTATTGTAATGAACAAGTTCCTGCATACATAAAGTGTTAGGTGAAGTAAGGACATATTGCTTTTCATTGTTTATTTATTTGACATAGTGTTTCCTGAAAATGGTGTCCAATAAATAGAATACTTTATCTAAAGTTGCTTGCGTGTTAAACACTGGACTATTTTTTCATTTATTTATTTATTTACTTACTTATGAAAAAGGGAAATACAAAGTGAAAAGAGAATTAATTAATTAAATAAAATTATCAATATAATAAATTATATTATACTCAATAAACACCTTAGTGTAACTAGTCCACACTTGTTCTAATTAAATAAGGGCAAACGAAATTAAACAGCCTATTTAAAACTATTTAGTAAATAGTCCGCTTATTTGACAACTTTAATGACAGTTAACGGTAAACATGAAACTAATAAAATTGAGAATAGAAACAGGGACCAAAGAGCAGAATACAGGCTAAGATCAGTCAAAGCTTAAAATTATTACCTTCATGTCGCTGACACACTGGTCTATGTAGTTAACGGACTGTACAGTTGGGACATACGCTTTACATATTTCAAAGGCCGGTAACATGTTAAATGCATTTTCACATTTTTGCCTGGCAATTTCTTCCGTCAGTCCATTCCTCCAAACTGCAGGTTGCTATGAAAAGTCATTATAATTCGTTACATTTTACCTCTAAAAATTCATGCATTTTGCAGTAACGGTGTCAAAACCCTACTGCCAGGGATAATATAAATGGGTGAGAGAAAATAATAATCCCTCTACACAAAATATGCAATACAACAACCAGCATATGTTTTTAATCAGTTACTGTATTAAACACACAGTGAAATTTAGCATTTTTATATATATTTATCCTTTTTCAATTCAACTTTAAAAATATATAAAACTGTTTTTGTGTGTTTTATTTCTAACAATTTCCAATGTTAAAACCTCAAAACACAACTCGTGTTTATAAAAGACAACCAGTTATGGAATCTTTTAATATTTTGATTGTGTTCCCGGTTAAATTCCTGTTTTACACATCGACAGACATGTGCTTCAAAAACTTTAGATTTTTTTCATTAAGAAAGTTTCAAAACAGAACTATCAGAACAATTCAGATTGAAAAGAAATCAATATGTCAAACACCTGTGTCAAGTAGAAATACTTGATTTCATCATTTGGGATATGTTTAAAATATTAATGATTTTTTTTTATCAATTTCTATGGTTGTCGAAGAAAAAACAATAAGCTAAAGAACAATTCATTAATCTTGTTATTAACAGATGAACAGGATAATGATTACGTTTCATTGACTTATGCAAAATTGTATCCGTTAACATAATTATATTAAGTATTAAAACAAACAATGTATCCTAAAATTGAGAATTGAAATGGGGAATTTGTCAATGTATCCTGCATGTTCTTTTCGTTGACATCCTAACAAAATTTTGGATGATATCAGTATAATAAAAAAAGATATTCACTTCATCGACTTCCATTTGTTCATCATCCATCATGTCATACATTGGTGGCGCCTCATCTTCCTCCTCCAGCGACCTTTTTTGCCTGTGATTTGATGTAATGCAGGATGCATGGTATATTGTTGTTGATGTTTCTATTTGCCTACATGCTTCCATGCGGCTACTTAACCTACACTTAAAATTCGGTTTTGACGTT
This sequence comes from Mytilus galloprovincialis, assembly GCF_965363235.1. Taxonomy (NCBI): domain Eukaryota; kingdom Metazoa; phylum Mollusca; class Bivalvia; order Mytilida; family Mytilidae; genus Mytilus; species Mytilus galloprovincialis. The sequence goes on along the minus strand of NC_134848.1, from coordinate 45,853,436 downwards.
TGTCCGTGTATTGACGCATTTGCATCACAGGTGCAATATTCTTGCACTTTGTAGTTCAATATTGGCAATCTTGTTGGATCGAAAAACGTTTCTGTCGAATTATTTTCTATTCTAAAAATATAATTGACCATTATTGTCTTTTGGGTTTGTGTAAGAATAATAATGTCAAAACTCAAATTGGAGATTATCAAATAGAAAAAGTGAAAGACATAAACCCGACAACCTTATGACAAATAAAAGTCGATAAAAGTCATCCAAGAACAGTTCATAAAATATTAAATATACATGTTATAGAAAAAAAAAGGAAACTGCTTACATGGTGACATCTGTCGCGCCGATAATGGCAAGAAAGATGAACATACATTGCGTTTGTAACAAATGAAACATTATATGGAAGCATAGTATGTGACTCACCGCCAAGATTTAACGAATTGCCTTAGATCATGTTTTGAATCTAAGCTGTTTTCTCTGGTTAAAAAGTCGTCCGTAGGATTGTTATTGTATCGACCACAGAGTCCAGTTGTTAGGTCGATATCGAGTTTTGAAGGTGTAATTTCAATTAAGCTTAAGAAGGTAAATGTAGAATCGAAATCGTGTCTGTTTATGAAGACGACAGTTCCAGAAGGAAAAGTTATCTGAAAATTCATTACAAACAATCAAAAATTAATTATTAGTTACTCTTGAAATGGAATAGAATAGCATTTTACTCGTGCATCAATAATTAGCTTATTGAAAGACTAACTTAACAATACTATCTAAATGAAATATTTGCCCTGAAAATATGAAATATATGTTTTAAAAAAATGCAGATCTTGAAATAAACAAAACGATTAAATAAAGATAATTATAAGATTTTGTTTTAAACATAAAGTTTTGTATATAACAATAATAATGCACTATTTAAACATATACATTGATAAATGACATTAAAACATGAAAGCAATTACATATTTTAATTACATCTTACAATGTTGACAATATAACTAACTTTAAATTTTTTATCTGTATCTTCGGTCACAACAAGGTTTTGATCGTCGCATATTCTTGAGGTTATGTACCGGTTTGTTTTTCTTTTAGATAAAATTCCTGTTTCGCAGAAATTAGCAATGAATATGCTATCAGCACTTCGTACAGCCACACCACAGTTGCATAGTCCTACTCTGTGCATACAGTGAGAGAAATATACGTTCACCTAAGAGGATAAAATAAAAAAAGACGTAGTGTTACCATTTAAAAAACCAATGACAATGAAAATACATAAATTACTGATCAAAACTAGAAATATCGTAATTCGATATACAGAAAAAAAACACGTTATTACGCCCTATGTAAAAAAATAACCTACACGACACGATTTTCCTGGAATTGGCTTTCCATATATGCTTGGAAAATTAACCAGAAAGCTGAACGTCTTATCAAATTATTCAAAACGAAATATGTTGATAAGATTATTTTTGGAAAAGTTTAAAAAAAAATAAAAAAAAAAAAATAGAAAATTATTTTACATCATGTTTTAACATTATAGCGATTTACTTCCTCAGATATTTTTTTTTAACGAACATTTTTAGACTCATAACACATCTTTTTGTTAACAAAGATTAACCATAAAATTAATAATATGTCGACAGATTTTGAAAATGACTAAATATCAATGGAATCAATCTGAATCAAACTTTCATCGATTTCATCATTTTACAAACTGTGTAACTACTTAAACCTGGAACGTAGACGTAATAAATGGTATAAACTCCATTGAATGAATGCAACTGTCTTTTGCTAACGAATTTACACCAATACAGATGAGTGGAAAGAACAAGTTAAAAGTTGGTAAAAATGTTGCTACCCATGAAAACAAAATACTAACATAAATACCTCCTACTGCTCAAACAAATTCAAACAAATGATAACAACTTTCATGGAACAGGAATTTTCTCACGCAAAAAATGGGGAATTGAACCTGGTAACCACTCACTTGTATGACAATTGCATAAAATTCTATTATATTGTCAAAACAACACTTGGTATAATGAGCTTTTTACAAACATTTCAGTGTTGTAAGATTAAATCAATTTAGTTTGAAAAATAAGTAAGATAACAAACTCCAAGATAAATTTAGAACAGCAGACTCAAAATTTCAAAACATCTAACGAACGGAAAACGACTTTCATACTCCTCAGACTTGTTACATGTATTCCTCAACATTTCACTTGACGTATGACTGACAGTCTCTATAATCTTAATGACTATAAAAACAAATAAATGTTTCAATTCAACGAAGAAATACAAAATAACTTATAGACAAATTCTGTAAGGAAATATGAAAGACAAGAATTCAAATTCTTTGCACAGTAACACAATGGTGTAGCGTATTTACCTGACGGTATCAGGATATAGGTATTTAGTCATCTCTTAACATGTAATTGTGATTTGTTTATAACCGGTATTGATAAAGGTAAACAAACTATGTCGAAATGTTCAGGACTTAATTAAATCTGTATTTGGGTAAGTCGATGCAAGCATACAATTTTATTGCGTCTGACACTTTGAGAAAGCAAATAACCTCTAACTACTTTATTAAAATATTGTGTAAAAACGTTAATTAAGCTATGAAAGTCAAGTGGCTCGAGCATTTTTCTGAGTAAGTTTTAACAAATTTCAAAGAAATATATTTTACATTAGGTTAGCTTACATTAGTCTTCACTTTCCTATAGATTAACAACTTTTGTTTATATTAATAATTTAGAATCTTTCCTTAAAGGTGGAGCACGAATACACAGTTAATTAATTATGTTAATGTGCCATTTGTATGTAAGGGTGAAATTCCTTTGTATTATGCTTAGATTCGAAAAAGTCAATGTGGGATTGACTCCCTTTAACAGGTTCATTATTTTAAAATTAAGTATAGGTTTCTGATTTAATTTTGAATAATTACAAAATGTATCTATTCAATAAAATTCAGTTTTTGTTATTGGTGTATCGAAGACATTGATGTACGATTATAATTTCATAAATTTTTAACGTTTAAAATGATTACATACCAATATAAAGAACCGTTCATCATTATTGTAAATGAATGTAGAATTTTTTTTTTCGACCGTACAAGGGCTGTATAGCCAGTCAAGGTCGTTAAAAACTTTTTAAAACCATTTGTTGTCGAATTATTTATCTCCTCTTCATGTTAGATTAATTGGGGAATTAACCAGAGTTTCCTAATATTAATCACACAGAGTGACTAGCAAGCAATTTGTAATTGTAGCTTGTTTAACGTTAAAACAATTTTCCACGATAAACGAATGTTCTTTTTATAAATATAAGGGCTTTGTTAGCTAACTCTACAAATTTTGTTAGATATTATGAATTTTTATTACAATAGATAAACGTGCTAAATGGTGGGAAGTAAGAGTAACAAACCACGCCGAAAGTGTATCATCAAAAATTGACTACACATGTACAGTAAAGTTAGATATACAAGGCATATTGGAATAGTATATCGTTATGGATTTGAAGTAGGTATATTACTGCTGAGGTGGAAACGTCATTCATTATGCCATTAAAATGAACTCTTATGTCAAATTCAAGATATATCGTCTATAGACAATCTCATTATCTTGTAGTTCTTGTTTATATTGTTATATGAGTCAACTTTTGAAATAAATTTGTTTTACTCTCTTTCAATTAATACTAGAACAATACTTCCTTGTCGTTCTAAGTTGGTATATTCAAGCCTAATTAAATACATTGGAATTGTATAGATAAATAAATGAGTACGAGACGTTTTATTTACCTCATGATGTATGTTAACATTGCAGTTGTTGGGTTGCTGTTGTCCTATTTTAATTTACCGTTCATTTAATGTGATATATTTGTCAAAGTTGTTTTCAAATTACATATCCCAATTCCATACAAAAGAAAAAATCCAAGCAGCATAGTTACCTGTTGTGGTAGTCTTTCGTGCTTGTACAAAACATATTCTCCGTAGTCGTTTGGAGAAGTAATATTCCATTTACTGCAAAAATAAAACGTCATCAATAAAATATTAATTACTTCTCTTTTAAAATGCTTTCAATTATAACTGGAATATCAATTTGTAATTGTAATGCTACATGAATGGAAAGTGTATAACTCCTCTTGCACGAATTTTTTTTAGAAGTTATGTTCCTTTTTTTTTTTTTGCCTTACACTTTTTCCTTGAATTATTACTCAACATCCAGAAGAAAACTAACAGCGGTTCCTTTTCGATTGTTTAGAAAAGCTTGTTCTTATAATAATATTGAGTATGTATTTATTAGCATCGAATGAATAACCGTCATATTTTATTTATGTCTAGTACTCAATCGATGCTGATAAATGTTATGTTTAGGCTGATTCCTTAAATTAACAAGAAATCTTGCAAATTAAACAAACTTTCATGGTATAATTGTCATTTTCATTAACTCATGCATAAAACTTATATAGACTCTTGATCCCTTCAATGACACATATCGACCATAAAGGCTTTTCTACCTCAGGCATAGATAACCTTAGCTGTATTTGGCAACACTTCTAGGAATTTTGGATCTCAATGCTCTTCAACTTTGTACTTTATTTGGCTTTTTTTTTTTTTTTTTTTTTATTTTTTAACTTTTTTGGATTCGAGCGTCACTGGGGAGTCTTTTGTTGACGAAAAGCGCGTCTGGTGTATATAGTCCTGGTATCTATGATGAGTTTAATTGATCCCTTCAATAAAGCGTGTCAAGTCTTTTCTTATTATATTGTGTTGCTGTCTTTCCATTATCTACATCGTGTCTTCTTTTTACTCTGACTTGAATACTTGTTAAACCCCTAAGAGTCACTTAGAAATCTTATAAAGTAAAAAACGTTTAGATTACCTAATAGCATGCAATATTTCTAGAATAAATTCTGGAATTTCTTTTACAAAGTTTTAGATGTGAATGAGTATAATTAATTGTGTATTTAGAAAACGACGACTGCAAATTAACAAGGATGACCTATAGTTGTCAATTTATGTAATATTTGGTCTCTTGTGGTAAATTGTCTTATAAGCAATCATGCCAAACTTTTTCATTTTCATAACATCTATAAAACAAATGGACATACCTTTTGTCAAAAGTTTTTAAGTAAGGATCATTACTAGAATAACAAATATTGTTGATATGTGTTATATCCTTGTCCCTGATGTAAATCTATAACATAATTTATACCAATAAGATTTTTGATATACATAATTTATAAAATAACAAGTTTAGTCAAAGGTGTCATTCGATTTATGAGTTTGACTGTACCTCTGGTATCCTTCGTCCCTCTTTTTTAACGTGCTTGTTCCAAGATTTGGTAATTTTTAAACTTTTTTGATTAGGTAATTTTAAACATTTTTTATTAGAGGTGTAAGTTATATATATATATATTGAATTGCTGTAGAAATGAACAAATGTTTAACGGCTAGACAATAGCTGACATTAAACTATTAACACATATGAGTCACCCTTTCTGAAGGTAAAATGCAAATGCTAACATTAAAGTAGCTTTCACATGTAAAGTATACAACTACTCAAAGTCAGAGTCTACGAACTATGAATGAATGGACTGGACCTTTCAATTTTCAATGAAATGAGACGTAACGCATGTAAACTAAGCAAACGTTTCGAAGTAATCGATCATGACTGAGGGGTCGGGCAAAAATAAATCCAGGAAAATAAGATCAACCATACTAATACAAATCAATACCGTATATCATTGACCTTCCTGAAGTGGTTCCCCACAACTTGACCGAATAACAATGTAATGCATTGTTGCTGCCACCACCTCCGCAAAACCGAGACAAGAAGTGAGAGGGCGGCAATAATCATAAACATATTTAGTCATCAGAATATCCTGATCTGACTATTCTAGACAAACAGGAAAATATCAAAATATATAAATACGATTAAGATGAAATAATATCTCATTGAAACACAAATATACCGAATAAATATTTTTTTTGTACAGCGTTCATTTTTGAAAAAAAACGTTTTAAAATAGTTCGTGTACTGTGATAAATTATCCTTATTTAATACCTAAAGATAATATTTATTGTTCAAGGCGGTTGTTGTTGTAAGGCAGTAGAAGTAAAAAGTAAGCACAGAGGTTTCTAGTCCCGATATGGGAGGACGTTGTCGTTTCACACAAGTTTTCCTTTTTCTCGGTTCTTTTTATAGATTATATCGTTTGTTTTCCTATTTGAATTGTTTTACACTAGTTATTTTGTGACACTTTATAGCTTGTTGTTTAGTGTGAGCTAATACTCTGTGTTGAAGGCGGTTCTTTGACCATTAAATTTTTACTTTGTACACAATTTGAACTGAACGAAGAGTTGCCTCATTGACACTCATTCCACATCTTCTTTGTTAAAATAATATAAATGTGTGTGTATGTTAATCTGTGTTTGATATTATATTTACTTTTAAATCTGGTAGATGTATTGAATTCCAGATTTTCAAACTATCTTTTTTACTAGCATGATCAGTCGTAGTATACAATCGCAGGAAAACAATTCGGTCTACTTTGTTTACAATACCATCCGATACACCAGTAATATTGATAAAATAGCTGCTACTCCATCCAATATGTGGTATTGTTAGGCGACAATCTTGTTCAGCAAATTCTAGTTTGCTTTGAACGAAAGTTTCATACGAACAGTCAAAATCGTCATTGACAGTCTTTTGATATTTTGGAACCCCATTAGCCCTACGAAGCATTCTGACTTTGATCTGTGAAGATTTATTCTTGAAAATAAATATATATTTATATATATATATATATTGCTTGGCAGTGAAATTCATAAAAGCTGGATCATAACAATATCAGAAAGTTCTGTTATAATGTTATGTCACTTTGAAAGAAAAGATGAAATGTGTTTAAAAAAATAGTAGGTAATTCATTGACAGCTTGCTTTGTGTTGACTGTTTACATTTTCCCTAACAGGGGGGATTTTCCTTGATTTTCATATGATGGAGACATAATCGTGTATGTCTTCATCATATAAAAATTAAGCAAAATCCCTCCTTGTTACCGGTTGGTCTGACTGTTTATTTATTTAATCATTTTCATTACCGACAGGTATAGACATAATCCAAAATATTGACTTCTTGAAAAAAAAAAATTCTTAAACTAATCACAGTACAGACATTTCATCAAAACCACGATAATGAAATGTATTCAAGATAAGCTATAATGTGGTGATCTCACGTGTTTGCAATGGTGAAAAGAATAGTTACGCATATGTCGCCCCTTCTAAGATTGCCTGCATGATTTTAAACCCGATTTATTACAAATATTAACCAATTGCAGATTTTCACTTATCAATAGATATCTTACTTTTATTTAGTTTTGCTGTTTACTTTTTAAGTTCGAGCGTTACTAATAAGTCTTTCGTAGACAAAACCCACGTCTGACGTTCCACATTTTAATCGTGGTATCTATGATGAGTTTACTTTACACGAATTAAAACAGTTATTTGTATTCCATTAATCTGAAAGATGTAAAAATATTCACCCTTTTTGATAGACACATCCAATGGGCAAAGTAGATTTTATTTCAACGCTTATCGGTTGATTTTCGTCTACGTGTATTCCATTTACACCATCTACAACCTTCAAATTAAGAATTTTGAATTGTATGTGAACATGTGCAAGGAAAATGATATAAACTCACTTTTTATGTTTGACAGAAAAAAAAAGTGTATTGATTGTCATTCCTTTATCATTCTTCATCTTCTTTTGAGGTAAATATTTGTTTACTAGGTTGTCCATGTTATTCGTGATACATTATTGTCTATATATGACGTCAACCATCGTGAAAAGGAGTAAACGAATATCTTTTCCTGATTGGTCGATGACATCATATAAAACATTTTGGTTTCAGTGCACGTAAACGCTGTAAACGCTGCAATTGTTTTCAATCGAAAGCCGACGATGAGTCTTTCATATACGTCTTGGTTAACAACAAGAATGAAGTTTATAGATAACTTATAATACATGTATGAGAAAACTTATTTTTAAAGGAATAAGTTTAAGACAATCTATATAAGTTCTAATTTCATCAACTTCAGCCCTTCATTGTTGAAATTGACCGTGCGGGAGCCTCATGGGTAATAAAGGTAGCTTAACCCTCTAGTTCTGACGATTCGAATGCAATCTTACACTGTTGAATTGTTTGAGTGTGATTTAAGTAAATACGCAGTCAGTTGAAGGATAAGATTTTTAAGTTCGAAGTTGACATTTCTTTTTTCAAACTTTGGATGTAGAAATCTGAGCAAGCTTGAGTAGGAACTACGAAATGTCACATTTAATCTGGAATATGTCAAACACATCAAACGAATGAATAACAACTGTCATTTTCGTGACTCAGTGCAGTCATTTTATTATTTAGAAAACTGTGGATTAAACCTGGTTTTATAGCTAGCTTAACCTCTCTCGTGTATGATTGTCTCATACAACTCCAAAATAATGACAACGATGTGTGAACAAAACATACAGACATATCTAGTTAAAATGTAAAAATAGGGGTGCAGCAGTATACTTTGAAACTATTATGATCTGGGCGTCACTGAAATAAGTCTTATGTAGACGAACGCGCGTCTGGCGTATCAAGTTGTAAGCCTTGTACTTTTGATAGCTATTCCCTTAGATTCTGGTACTGACATGACTGCGTTTCTCCAGTAAAAGACTAAATAAATACTGTGATGACGTAATATTTATATATTGGATAAGGCAATACTTTATTCATGGAAAATGAAAATTATCTAAACTATACTGACAAATAAGACAGAAATTGATAATTTGGTAGTTGAACTCACCTTGTTTTAGATTTTAGCTTGAAGTCGCCTATCTGTGTCAATATTGAGGAATAGATTAAGGTATGAAGCAGTCATTTTTGGACGAGTAGCATCCTTAATTTCAGGTACTGTCGGATATATGAGATGCAAGTACCGACAGAAATAGCGGTTATTCAATGATAGGACATCATCAATATATTTGAAAGTAAAATTAAAAAAATATTGTCGGGTGCTTTTGCTTTTTGTATATCGGAAGATTCTGGTTGAATAATGCTTTACTCGAGTACAAACAAGTTGACAAGAACGGGTACACAATTAGTGCTCATTGGGATACCGACTGTGTATCTTATTAGTGTTTATTTTTTTTATTTTATATATGTTTACCTTAATTCCTGCGAAATAAATCTGTGAAAAATATTTTGGTCCAGCAACACCTCTGTTCTTGTACCTAGCTTGAACCGAACAATTGACCTGAAACATTGGTGTAACAGTGATCTATGTAAAAGTAAAAGACTAGTTCGATCTCAAATAGCGCAGTAAACCATAGAACGTAATAATAGTATATCAAGTATATCAGCCTAAGAGCTTTATACATGTATGATATTTCTCTACATGAAGCTCAACTTTCATTCACTTGTCAGTAAATAAAGAAAACATGAAAATCAAAAAGTAAGAAAAACACACGGAAAGGAATAGTGTCAATGAGGTATTGCAACAAGAAGCAGATAACATTTCAGAGGAGAGAACAAAGTTCAATCATTTTGGTCAGAGAGTTATTACAAACATCAAATGATCTCCAGTACAAACTGTTCGTATACAAATATTCATCAAGTAGACATTTATAATGAAGTTATATCTTTGAAACAAAGGAAGGAAGACTAAAGTTAGATATTGAGGTCGAATATCTGACATTCTTCAACTAAACTAAGACATTAACCTTCTCGTATGTACACATACACGTTTCAAATATACGTAATAAAACGAGATCTTAGCTTAATAAGACGATAGAAAGGAAACACATAATAAATAATATTCACATTATATTACAATGAACTAAATACATGACATATAAACCTAAAAAAAAATATGGCTTATCATGTTTTTCCCTTGAATGTCTAGGCTGATTTCATGCAGGAACTTTTTCGGAAGAAACAAAAGAAGCTAGCAATATCGTTTAACTTAACTTTCCGCTATATAGATAATTGTTTTTTATACTCAATATTACAAACTTGTGTGACTTTGTTCAACGCATCTATCCCATCGAACAAGACATAAAGGATACAACAGATACAGATATAGTTAGGTCGGGCTCATATCTTGACTTACATCTAGAAAAAGATAATGAGGATCGGTTGAAAACAAAACGTAACGACAAAAAAAGATGATTTCAGCTTCCCAACTGGGAACTTTCTATTTCTATATAGCTACACCTGAGATCACTACCAGTTTTTGGTAGGGTCGTATTGTTTATCTTCATATTTGTCTTTTTACTTTTGTAGCAATGGCTTTGTCAGGTTTTTTAATCTATAAATTTAAATGTCCATTTTTTAAATAAACTGCATTCAGGAAATCTCAGGTTTGTCGTATTATTGACTTTTCACCTTTTTACCAGACACACCCCTCATGTACATGTATACTCAGTTGTAGCAATCTAAATTCATATGAATGTTCAATAAATCGAATGTGTGTAAAGTCACCTTCCAAACGAATCAAGTAGTGACGTTTGTAAACCGGAAGTGGCAAACTAAAACCTGTATTTCAATTTTTGTGTTAAAGTACATCCAAACTAGTAATATTTAGAATAACTATTTAGTGAGCCCTTATTAGTCATTAGAATAGACTTCTAAAACTTTTATTTCATATCAAAAACAAATAAGTACAAAAACAAGGTTTTTGTTTCAGTGAAATATAACCTATATTTTGATAGCGAATGTGAAGTTCAAACATGAAGTAAACGTTTTCAAGTGATATGGGGTTAAGTAGGAGTGTTTTGAATTATACCCCTTTGATACAACGTTTACCTCTTTGACTAGCGAATCCAAAATGTTTAACTTATTTATTTTGATCTACTTATATAGAGAATAAAAGCATAACTTCAACTAACAACACAACATGGTTCATCACCAATATACTAAATGGTTTCATGTGACCAATCGCACACAATCAATAATGTACAACATTGCATAACTAGAAAGGAATTCGAGATCCAAGTAAACAGGAACTAAACATTCAGACTAACGTTTATCTTTCATTTGAATTGATAATCTGGTTACCTTTTATAGTTTTTATAATTTATTTATGCCATTCACCTTTTTATTCATCTTTTTATTCTCTTTATACTTATTTTCATTGAAAGCATTTCTACGAAATTTTCATAGGGAATATATTCTTGTACATAATATTCAAATCATTCAAATCATTCATAGTACACGTAGTAGTAATTGTAGAAAAAGTAGTACAATTGTATAATGAAAATAACGCTGTGCTAAATATTTTATTCTTACCATCATATTCGGTTTGAATGTCTCCTCCCAGTGTTTCTGTAAAAGAACTGCAGTTCCTATGTTAGTGTTGGATACATTTGTGTATATTGCCCCAGTAATTAGAACATTATTGATGTAGAAGTTGATATCATAAGCATAGTCATCTGTTGCGTCATGTACTCTGCACAAAAACTTTGGCGTTTCCTGAGTATAATTTCTGGATTCGTGAATAACATTTTCGGTATGCATATCGACTGATATAGTTGATGTAAAACGTATGGAAGGATACACTGCAAAAAACAATATGTGTAAGTTAAGAACCGAACATGAAATAATCCGTTTACGGTTTTTTTCACACAAAGGAACAAAATGTATAAAAAGATGGTCGCATGATTGGTTACAATAAAAAAAAATCAACCTATTTAAAGTTTTAAGACACGAAAACATGCGGCATATAAAGCATAAGAAAAAGAAATAATCAGAGTAGAGATGATTGTTTCAGACGCTATATAGCTAATGTTTCTTAATCAAACGAATTACAAAGGGTGCTCAGATAATAAGTAAATTATGATCCGCTCAAAAGTGTATATGACTGTCCATGGTCTTGATTTTTTTTAAATTTTACAATAGAGAGTTTAATAAAAGTCGAATTTGGTGTGGACAGATGTGTTTCTATAAGTTTTCACTTATTTATTTAAAATTTGCGACTAGCGCAATAACTTGATCAGGAATGGCGTTGTCTGTGTATTTCGACTTATGAGATTGAATTTCCTTTTGATAACTGTTCCCTTTCTCGTAATCATTAACTAATATATCCCTAGATGATTTCAAGCTTTCTCAAATACTACAGATTACGAAAACTCTTCAGAGTCGAGTTTTGGTTACAAAAGATCTTCTAGACTCATCAGTGACGCTCGAAACCAACAAATGGAAAAGGCCAGATAAAGTTACAAAGTTGAAGAGCATTAAGGACCAAAATTCCTAAAAGTTTTGCAGATTATGATAATAGATGGTTTTCTTTGCGTCTACTGTCTCAGATATATAGATTTCCCAGTCTCTTTATAGTTGAACATAATTATATCACTGATATGACGATGAATATTTATGCACCGTAAGTTTTAACAAAACATGTCTTGTCAATGCAAAGCTGGCATTTAGGTGGTGCTTTGACTAAAATTCATTGCTTGTAATGATTATATTATACTATTATCTCTATATAATCTTACTGACTAATAATATCCCTTTTCAGCACATTAGAGTGATAAATAGAATAGTATGTGCTATCTAAACTTGATTGCTTTTCTTACTTTCGATGTTACGGCTCCAGCAAAAAAACAATCTTGTAGATATGACCAACGATAATCTAGACGTATAAAAATTGTATGGGATTAATACGAGTATCTATCTATCTTAAAGAAGAGAACGATGAATCGACTACATACCAACTTAACGATTGTTATATTATTATTGTCAATCCTTTGAAAATAGATCAGACATTCATTTTAATAATGGATACGATTGTAATGAGGGTTCTATATTAACAAAAAAATACGTTTTTAAAACAGTTGTCAATAAAACCTTTAAAAAAGTGGGACCTGTGAATCTTTTTGACCAAATTAAATCAGTTAGAATATACCAAATAATATTTTTACATGTAATGAAAAAAAATACGAACCATTACTACAGCCTGGGGAAAATCCCGTCTGTGAGAGTTGTCCATCTGGACACGGCATTTCTGTACCTAGGATAATATTGTGATTTATTTTTTTTACAATAGAAAGAAGTTAAAAAGGTAATTTCATTGGAATTTGCATTATCATGAATAAAATGTATTTAATAAATGTGAAAAGGCCTTAAACATGTGTAAATTTATCGGCCGTTTAACATTTTGTATCCTCTACAACAATATTCATAACTTTCTAAGGACGGTTAATTGTTTAAGAAGAAACACATTATTTAATTACTTTTGACATTGGAGCAATAGGTTACATTGTTTCGAACGAATTTATAAAAGGGATAATTTCTCAATGTATAACAAAATTTAAAAGCATCTTTGAAGTATAAACGATAAGTTTTCTTTTCTTTTCAGAAAGATAACATACTAGCTACTGTAGATCATGCGTTGCTTTTGATGATACGTTTCTAGCAGATATCAAAAACAAAGTGCGAAATTTTTTTCTGACGTTGATACTAAACATGTATTTTGAATTTTAAGTGTCAGTTTAGGTGTTAGGTATACATTTCGAATATTGCGTCCAATGCCATTTTCAACTAAAAGACTGAAAAGGAACAATTAATTATCTCATAGTTGTTGTAAAGAGACATGGGTGTGATTTAGTTCCCGGTTGGCTTAGATAATGAAGTTTATTCAATGCGTATGTTGAATCTATAGTAATCAATACGAGCTCTTTTTATAAGCTTGAAATGTTAAGAGAGGAGACTATGGAACCAAGGAATGTTCCCTGGTTGAGCTTCAATGATTTATTTGAATAAATCCTAGATTGACACACATAGATATATGGTTAGAGTATTAATCTGTTTGTGTCGTTGGATCTTCAGGAAACTTTTTATTGTTTGTCACTTGATTACTTTGGTGATTATAAACGACAATGTTTTAAACATATTCTTTTTACGCTATGCTGTTAAAAGGGACGGTCTCACGAAGAAGTTGATAATAATGTTATATCACCTATTGCTGCGGATACGTAACTGACAGTTTTTTGTAATCGCATTTACCAGTCTCAATAGTGGAACACTTCCAATAATCCCGAGATTAAAAATTTATGGAGTTAACACAAAACAAATGTACAACCATGTCTGATTTATCTTGGACATTTGAAATGATGAAATACCGTTATGAAACTGGAAGTTCTTACTTGACAAAAGCTTATACTCTCAATTATAATATTATGAAATGAAATATTTTTTAGTTTAATTATTGTCGGTAGCATGGTATATTGTCATAAATAATAATATTGTGAACATAATACTTAATACATTCAAATTACCTCTTTTTCTTAAATTAATCACAATTATATACATACCAAAGCAGTATGCTGTGGAGCAACCGGTTGTCGGTCGCAGGTAGTACACCAAGTATAATGTACAGTTTTTTATTCTTATAGGATATTCTTCATTTACACATCGGTAATCAAGAACCTCGTACGCTGTTCTGTTAACAATTTTGCCAGTTTCGGGGAAAATATCTTCACCAGTAGTTACACCTAAGACAGTAAATGTATATATATAAGCGTCGTCACAAAATTTAACTTACCAATGAAATCAAACTGAAAATAGGGAGGCTAAAGCAAACGAACCCTAAATTTTGCCAAGCATTGTCGAAATATTGCTGAAACACCATAAATGAACATTTATAGTATCATGTGATTACATATTTTCAAATATGCACATATATATATTTTAAGCGATTTTTTTCGAGTCTCTTTGAGGGGCGGCAGTGACCTATTGTTATGGTAATCACTAGCCAGTCAACACTGAGTTGTGAGTTCGAACCTCGCGTGTGTAAATGCACTTGACTCCAATCTGAATTGACTAGGATTGTCAGTTCTCCTTTCGAAAGTTAATTGTTTTCTCTGGGCACGTATACCTCCACCACCCACCCACAAAACTGATCGCCACCGAAATAGCCGAAAAGTGGCATTTGAAAATCGCAAAAAAACACCAACAATCAATTATTCGAGTCTCTTTGCATCAAATACCACAATGAAAGTTATCACTGGCATGTTACATAAGGTTTTATAAGTGTCAGGAATGTAATTTTACATAATATTAGTCATTCAACAAATGTACCTTTCTATCTTGAATAAGGTTACCTTTCCTTGACAAGTATATCGGATATGCTGTGCCACATCTATATCCACCGATTAAGCATTCTGTAGGCATACGTTCACCAGCTGTGCTAGTAATTCTATACCAGCCTTCTTCTAACCTCGAGTCGCACAGGAAAGTATTGTCTGTTAAATTATTGGCTGCTGATCTTTTCCAATTATCTATGACATTAGGAGTTTCACAGGGCTCTACAAATATATTAAAATGTCAAACTTAATTAGCAGTTTAGAAAAAACTATATATTTCATTAACATGTTTTGTTTAAGGGTGTATGATATATGGACATAAATTGTGCCTCACAACAGGTAACCTATGGAGCTGTTGTAAGGTTCTTAACGTACAGAAGGCTTGTTGCTTGCTAATTTTATGAATCATTGTTATCATTGTTATAAAACAAAAACTTTATTAATTTCAATTATGCATTTTTCAAAAGCAATAAATCTATAGAGCATACATGCAAATGCAACATTAGCCAGCACTATTACTACCAAAACAAGCATATACTGACAAGCAAATTTATAGATGTAACAATGTTGGGTTGATGTTTAGACGAGTGGTATATACATAATGTACACAGCCATGTATCACCCTCACTGCTGGTGATTCGATGGATAAATCTGTTGTAGAGTTGTCACTGGCTCAGACGTACTTATAAATATAATTATATACGTATAAGCGCAATACTTTAAAAAAAAATATAGCGAGTTGATGATTTAAGGAAACATATTTGCATTTTTCGCAATTCATTAGCTATACTTGAATAGAACGGTCATAAGTTTGAATCAAGAGCAATGGCTTAAATGTTGTATCACTACCATGCAGATACTTCTTAACAACTACGGCTTTGGCTAAATGATTTGTTTGTACACTGCAAATTTTTTTTTATGTTTAAGTGCGTTTTACCGGATCTGGATACTAGGCAAACAATACAATTTACCGAACACATATTTCAGTAATGCATTCATGAGGGAATCGTTGATTGAAAAAATACCAGTGATAATTATTTCATGCATATTTCAAACGATGTACTAATAATATAACTGATGCTTTAAGTCTTGATAAAGGGTTTATATACCTACCTAAAGTTTGTTTCTTTTATGAGAAAGCTATATATGGAGTTTAGACAAATATTTCGGTTAGAAACTTTTAAATTATTATTAATAGTTATCAAAGGTACCAAGATTCTAATTTAGTACGCCAGACGCGCGTTTCGTCTACATAGGACCCGTCATTGTTATAAATAACAGTTTTATTTAAAAACAAAAAGTGTCTCCTTTAAATATACATGGTGAAATTCATGTTCTAAATACCTTGTTTTGTGTATACTCAACCTACATAAGGCCTACATGGACTATCGACTGCATGAAGACAAAACATTATTTAAACTACATGTAAACATTTAATTTGATCAATGAGAATGTAAATATGTTTTGTTCACGTGTGATATACACTAACACAATACCGAGTGTAGGTCAATGTAAAAACGGCCTAAGATTATAACACAATGTTGACCGATGTATCTCAATGTATGACATTTAAATTATTATATCTGTTTGGTTTTTTTTTATGTTCACAGATGGTTGTTAATGTAATGGAATTTGATGCAACTGTTGTACAGATGAGGGTTTAGCTAGATATAAACCAGGTTTAATTCACCATTTTCTACATCAGAAAATGTCTGTACCAAGTTGGGAATTCGACAATTGTTATCCATGCGTTTGGTGTATTTGACCTTTTGATTATGCTATTTGATAAGGGACTTTCTCTTTAAATATTTTCCTCGGAGTGTGGAATTATTTTTTTTTTTAACTTTTTACAGGAGACAATTTATCATGGTTTCTACTGTATTATATCTCGCTCACATTTATGATAGCATCACACATACGTTGAATACATATTAGAAACGTTAGATGCTCAGTAAAATATTTATTACCTTTGTCGCTTTAAGTTAAAGACCAAAATTAATGACAATGTCCCCATTACTCAAATCTTATTTAATTTAAAACAATTAGATGTTAGGTATAGTAAAAACAAAATCGCATGACATGTTTATGTTTTGCTATTATCATAATTTGAATAAAGCATAATATGTAAGATTCTTACCTGGAAATGCATGTCCCACGTAAATCAATACGGATATTGAAATTAATTTTAAACACATTTTGGTTTAAAAAATGTCTTTTATCTGAACTACGCAAAGACTGCCTGATATTTCGTTAGTGCATATAAATCGTTCAAATCACAGGTATACTACTCACTCAGTGCATTAATCAAGCACATCAAACTTCCGTGCTTCATATAATTATGTAAGACATTAAATCATTGGTTGATTATTTTTACAGTAAGACTTTCAACGACATGATATTACATTACCAGATCTATAGGTTTGAAATACTAGCCGTTCGAAAAGAGTGCTCAATAATTTTGTTTGGTTTGATGCTTCTTCTTAAGCTTTAATGCACAATCAGATGCCCTTGAAACATTGGCACTAAGGTATCTGGAATACTCAGTGACATGCTTTACACTTAGTAAATATATAATACCAGCAGTGTACAATCATAAATATTAGTACTCACAGTTGTTTGTATATATTATGATAAACTTTTGTCTGTATGAAAACCTAAACATGCTAAATGCATGTTACCATTTTTTCCAATTTTAACCTCTTCTGAAGCAAAAAGCAAGAAAAGACCTTCAAATGGGTCAAATGACTGAATATGTCGTATTTTTTAAATATGACAAACAGACAGAAATTAGATATTAGATAACTCCTTACGAAGTGGTTGTAATTGAATGACGATTTTGACACATTTTGTCTGGGTTTTTTTTCAAAAACTTATCAGCAATAGAAGACCTACAAATATGCTTATATTACAAAAAGCATTAGATAACTCCTTAAAGATTTTTAACTCCTTAAATATGAATTTACATCCGAGTTTTACATTTATGATTAACTTGTAAGAAGCCAAATAAAACTATTTAATGCAAAATTATAAGAAATGCAAATACTTTTTTTCAATTTTACGGAGTCCTCTCCCTTACTGTTGTCTATCGTTATTCTTCTTGAACTTGAATAATAAAAACAATTATTGCGTCTATTATATAAAAAAATAATATATGTTATGATGTAATAGTGTGTTTTTGAATACACAAAACTATATGAGATGCATATAGTTTTCCCTCCAGTTTTGTTAGATATGAATATTTAATTCAATACTTACAGTATACCATATATAGTATTGTGCAAGGGACAGATACTATCTCGTCTTTCAACTGTTTACTGGATTGCTCACACTTATACCAGTTGAATATTGTATAAAACTGATTATGTCAATAGTTTTACTAAAACATTATTGCAAAAACTTTTTCAAATGATACGTTATTTGTGGGTAAATTCCAATAACATAATAAAATAGGAACACGTCTGTATGTTCGGATGCAAAAACCAACAATTTGAAATGATAGTTCTGTATTCTATATATTGATCAAAATTTTCAACTAATTGGTCCGAGACCACAATTATTTCGTAGTGCATTTCATTAAGAAGATAAATGAAAATTAAAAAAATCCCACCTGCGCTTTCTCAATGAAATTGTACAGTTTGTTGTACTACTTTTGGGACAAATTATATCAAAATTATAGAAAACTTCATCGGCTCTAACTCAAAACTTGGACAATTGTATGTTTATGGCGTCTTGAAATCGTTTGACAGCTTCCGAAGTGCTAATTTTTAACCTTTTTCAGCTGGACCAAATCACTACTTTCCTTTAAAATTCTGGACCCCATTTTTTTTACAGTGTAATTTCACCCCCCCCTCCTTCTTGCAATTTGAGGCATTAAACATGGAGGAATAAATTTGGAAGGGGTATACAAATTAATGGCAAGTAACCCACTGTCAACACTAGGGACTATATTCGTAAACAACGAAAAAGTGACGACAATTGTGGTCTCGGACCTAATAGAACAGAAAGAGTTGACTAATCTTATAAAAACTTGGTATGACCAAAGCTTAATAAATTATAACACTGCTTACAAACTATGTGAATATGAAATTTGTACTGATTTTAAATATCTATAACAAAATTTGAAAATGTAAACTGGAATACTATTAGACATACACGATCTGTAATACCGCAAGCAACATAATAAATTGAACTATTTCAAAGGGATGATTTAGAGATTTCAAAAAAATAATTAACACCAAAACTTATCAGCTATGCAAAATGATATATATATTGAAAATGCAAATTAATCCCATCGAGAGAAACAGGCCCATAAGTAAAATAATACTGTTCAAAACTCATAAATCCATGGACAAAAAAAAACAAATCGGGGTAACAAACTAAAACTGAGGGAAACGCATTAAATATAAGAGGAGAACAACGACACAACATTAAAATGTTACACACAGAAACGGACTAAGCATTAGACAAAATCCTATGAGAAAAACAAATATAACATCAAAACCAAATACATGAATTTGGGATAGGTAAGTACCGTTACACGTCTTATAGTAATGTGAATTCACACTTAAAAATAAGAGAAAACAAACGACACAACAGAAACACAACGTTAAAATGTAACACACACAGAAACGAGCTATAATATAACAATGGCCATATTCCTCACTTGGTACAGGACTTTTTTAAAGGAAAAAATGGTGGGTTGAACCTGGTTTTGTGTCATGCCAAACCTCCCTCTTTTATGGTTATGTGAAATATAACATTAAAATGACAACACAACATTACAGGACTACAATATAAATAAATAGGAGAACACAATTGACAAATTGATATATTCTCCAAGTGCTTAAATAAGGTATGCATATGTTAACAAATTAATGTATTTAAAGAAATACGTAAATTCTTTTAATTGCAGTTTAGCATGTAGGGCTTAGTATTTTTTTACCACCAAAAAATATGCAATATCAGTTATGACCACTGTATGTTGAAAAGGAAAAATACGTAGATATTAAAATCACTGGAGCTAAAAAAGAAACTAATAAATAAATACACTGGAAAGAATTCCGTAACGCCAAGAGAGTACACGTGAGGATTTATAATGCCAAGCAAATACAAAAAGAGCACACATAGACATTTGAGCTGGTAATCAGTCATTTTTAGTAAGCATACAACTGTTTCAAGTTGATGAAGGCCATGTAATGGGAAAATCACAAGGCAAAGGTACTAATCCTGTAAAAGCAAATCTTAAGAACAAAATATATTTTGTCAGGAAAAACGAAAAAAGTCTAAGATGAGACACGGATTGAAAATATCAGTAAAATAACCAGACACAGTTGTGATGAATCAACAGGAACAATAATTGCAGGGATTTGTTTTCTTTCTTTGTGATGAGGTATCTAACTATCATCATGAGGCATCGATTATGATCGACAATAGAGTATGTGACTGTCACTTGAACTACTAATCATTGTTTTTTTAGCCAGACTCAGTGCTGGAGATTACTATTTAAGGAACAGATATCATGCTAAATGTTTGTTAAAACTGCAAGACAAGGCAATTAGACATAATTCGAGACACAGAAAGAAAGTCAAGAGTATGTTATCCATGGAATGGGGCTTGCCAAAATGATAGAAAACAGTGACGGCTCACAGTCTGGAACAGATATTGTTTTAATATTTGAAATTGATGATATCGCTAAATTGTACAGTAAACGTTCTTAGTAAATATGAGATGTCATGGAAGGAATGACTAATACAACTCTTCTGAAAAATTGAATACTAGATACCATAGATGATATGCAAGCACACATGAAAGGTTACGTCTTTCTTCGGATTCTCAACAAAAATGTTGGAGAAGTTCTAAAACAGGCCATGTCTTTTAGTCGTGATGGTGAAGGCCTCTTCATAGTCAAAGTAACTAGAATGGTTTGAAAAATTAGGCTTGCTACTATAAAAAGGTTTACAGGGACATTTAATGTAGGCTTTCAAAATGAATCAGTTCTATAATCTTTGAGAAATCTTACTCTCTATCTGAGGACTGATAAGTTGCAGTTGTATCCTTTCGACGACGAGTTGCACAATTGAACTATTATAGCTGAGAAATGGTAAGAGTTGTCTGCCACTCAACGATATTACTGGACTGTTTCTCGATGTTTGGCCATCCTGTATCATTCTTACTAAGGAAATGTATGTCTGTTGAACTGATTCGTGCCAACAGCTGTTATTGAGTGTAAAGCTATTCTTAGTATCAAGAATATATATTTTGTCTATTATTGCTATTGTGATTCATTTGTACCCTTTTTTATGAGGTCTGTTTCAGATTACCTTAGCCGTATTTGGCACAACTTTTTGGAATTTTGGATCCTCAATGCTCTTCAACTTTGTACTTGTTTGGCTTTATAAATATTTTGATATGAGCGTCACTGATGAGTCTTATGTAGACGAAACGCGCGTCTGGCGTACAAAATTATAATCCTGCTACCTTTGATAACTATAATCAGAGCTTCACGAATACCTTTGTTGAAAATCAAGAGAACTAATTTATCTTGCTTGTATGCTTGCAGATATCCTATGGCAGCTACATTCCAATTTTGTTAGATGAGTTGTATCAGTTCATCCTTCAATGATAACTCCAAGTTGTTCCAGGCGTTTAATGTACAATTTAGCGTGATCTGCAAGCTTGGAGATTGGTACAATACTTCTTCCAGACCGTGTGCCGTCAATGTATTTTATTATTTTGGAAAGTACAACTCCAAGGATAAAAGATTCCTGGCTTTCTTTCTGTATCTTTTATTCTGCATATTTGCTAAGTTGTCAAGTTTTATCAATTATCAATCAGTAAACTAGTGATTTGACATCTCCAGCTCTTACTTTGGCTTAGGGAATATGTCTTGTAGTACAGATGCACAGTCCTGCCCTATTTTTGTCGATTTAAAAATGTCAATGTATTATGGAGATCTTCAGATACATCACCACAGAAAAAAAAAGTTGCAGTTATTGTTGATTCAGTACCACTTTACAGTGTCTGGCTACTTGTTTCTACTCTCTTGTCGTTTCACACATTCTTCCAGTGTAATCGCCCATTATGTTCTTCTGATATCTAGCTCCTGTGTTTTCGAATCTTACAATTTTGATCTTTTCCAACAACAACTTTCGGTCATAAATTACATCATATATACGTAATTTCTGTTTTTTAAAGTTACTTAGGCAAACGTGTAATAACAGAAATTCTGATACTGATATCTTTATTTTGTAAACATGTGCATGCCTTATCTGTCACTGTTATTCTATTAACCAGGTTTCATGTCAATATCTTCTCTTATATTATTATCATGATTTTTTATATTAATCTATAGAGATCAAACGACCGCCATTTTAAGATGGCCGCTTCTTCCGCCAATTTCGGCTTACAGAGTGGGTCCATAGCTTAAAATGTTGTCCATGACATATACTACTACTATGCCAAATTTCATGATTTTACCACAATCTGAGCAATTTTGTCAAAAATCTGCACAAATCGACTGGACTAATTTTAATGATGATAAATGAGAACAGAACACTTTGAAAATTAAACTCATCAAATTTGTCATATCTTCTTGTTTGAAGTATCCTATGAAAGATCAGGATATGAATCAGCCTTTCAGACACAATCAGATGTTAGATGGAACTTTATTTTGACCTATACCGAATTATCAAAACACACCAAACTCGTTAGTCTAACATAAAATGAGGTTGCAATTCATAGAAAACTTACGCAGTAAATTGCTTGCATGGGTCATATTTCGAAAGAAATTTACTAGAATTGGATATGAGATTCGAGTATTCTCTTTTTGTTTCTGTTAAATACTTTCGAACGTTGTTAACTTAACTATTGAATACAAGCGAATGGACAGAGAAGGTATTCATGTAGAATATTTCCTGAGGACTAACAGCTATTGGAATCATAATATTATCTTAAGACTTTTCTTGAAATTGCTGTACCAGGCTTATTTTTTAATAAAAATGTGTTTGACTGCCCCATTTAATTGTAATAACGTTGTCGTGTGAAGCTCTTAAATATTTTAAAATATTAAAAACCCTTTCTTAAAAAAAATCTCTCATCTTTTGTCGTACCATTCTTGATATATATTGCGATAAACACAGAGAATCCTATTTTGAAATTGTTAACAGATACCTAAGATAACCATATATTAGTATCATTTGTTGTTATCATCCGAGACGTTAAAAGAAGATACCGACAATGGTCTTGATGTTTTGATCTAGGAATGACTATTCGTTCATAGCAATTCAATACAAATTTGAGACCAATTAATAGAATTGGAAGCATCGTGTGTTGCAAAGACACACAAAAAATCACCAAAGTGATTGAAATTCGTATATTCAACCATGCAATTGTGTCTTAAACAGAATTGGTGTTTCCCTCTTTTTTTTGTTACCCCTGAATTGTAATAGACAATGGTTGGGTTGTTGTCTCTTTGACACATTCCCCATTTCCATTCTCAATTTTATTGGCAACATAATAAAATGCTAGATGCTAAAAAGTAGCATAAAAAATAGGTTAAAAAAGACGGACAAATTATTGCAAAAAACACGACAGAAAGAGAATGAAGTCCTCATACAATTTCACCATACCAAATAATTGGTCAACGTCCCTTACATTTGTCCTACAAAAATCAGAAAACCAAATCACTTCATGCGATTTATGGTTAGTGCAAATAATGAGTTTGGTCACAATTGAATATACCGTGAAAATTTTAAGCTTATAGAACATGTCAGTGATCATCTCTGATATTTCATAATCATCAAAAAACTCATGTAACAGATCATTATGCACTATTTTAAAAATACTTAATTGATGTGTACTCAATAAATATGTATCCGTTTCAATATTAATACTACGCAGTTTATAATTGTCTAGTTTAAAGATTTAGGAAAACCTTGATCTTGATAATGATCCAACTGAACTGAATATCAAATTACAGTAAGATCATAAAAATAGCATAATAAATATTTAACTTTGAGTGCAACATAGCTTGAATACTAGACTAATTAAAATGCATTTAAACTATGTACAAAAGATTCGATAAAAATAAACAATATTAGTCATAATTGTTACATGACACTTCGCATTGAAACCTTTGTTTACAATCTAATGTTGTTATATAAATAAACTCATTATAGATACCAGGCTTGAAATTGTATATATGTGCCAGACGAGCGTTTTGTTTACAAACGACTCATTAGTGTCGCTCGATTTAAAAAATGTTAAAAAGGTAAAATAAAGTATGACTTACTATATATATATATATATATATATCATTGTTTGTAAAATTCAAGGCGAATATGAAATTTAGAATTGAAATGGAGAATATGTCAAAATGACAGCAATCAGACCAAAATGCAGATCACATCCGAAGGACACCAATGAGTCTTACAAGCAGCGAGAACAATCCGCGTCCGGAGGTGGGCTTCAATAACATTAACGGTACCAATTTTCTTGCACCAGATGCGCATTTCGACAATACATGTCTCTTGTGCTCGTGGCCAAAATATTTGAAATCCAAAGCTCATATAAAAGGTGAAGAGCTATAATCCAAAAGGTCCAAAAAGTATAGACAAATCCGTGAAAGGAATCAGAGATTTGCATGAGGGAGATACATTCCTTAATTTATAATAATTTCTAACATTTTGTAACAGCAAATTTAAATAACAGAACAAAATTTTCATCCTGCTGGGCTTGTGATACCCTCGGGGACTACCAGTCCACCAGCAGAGGCATCGACCCAGTGGTAGTAATAACATTAACGGTACCAATTTTCTTGCACCAGATGCGCAAAAGGCCCCTATATGAAAGGTGTAGTAGTTCAGTGCAGAATGAACATCATACTAAATTCCAAAACATATAAATGAAATAAGATTGAAAATCATACGAAACCAACTCAGGCCAAAGGCTCTGGACTTTGGACAGAATATCTGGCGGGGTTTAACAAGTTTCGTGAGATTTTCACCGTCCCCCTATACCTAAACAATGTAGAATAAATGAGCACACAATAATACGCACAATTAAAGGAGAATATTTTCATCAGATGATAATCAAGCACAATCCCTTCCGTTATATATATTCATGTTGTATTATTCTTATATATATCATGATCTGATATTGATACGATGAGACATATCATTACCGAAGTTAAAAACTTACAAATCTGTTCATAATCTCCAAATGAAAAATGACAAAACATAAGGGAATCACATGAACTCTTAACGGAACAAAATCGGCAAATGAAAGATAAATTAAAGGACAGTAGCTTATCGATGTTCAGATCTTGGTAATCGATAAAAAAAACAGACACATCAAAGTGACAAACAAATATATAGGAAATAATCATCAATCAACTTATGAAACAGGTCATTATGCACTATTTTAAAAATACTTAATTGATGTGTACTCAATAAATATATATCCGTCTCAATAATAATACTGCGCAGTTTATAATTGTCTTGTTTAAAGATTTAGGAAAACCTTGATCTTGATAATGATTCAATTGAACAAGTAGGTTATTTATTGTTTATATCATATTACAGGAAGATCATAAAAATAGCATAGTATTAAACAGTGAGTGCAACATAGCATACATACTAGATTAATTAAAATGCATTTAAACTATGTACAAAAGATTCGGTAAAAATAAACAATATTAATCATTATTGTTACATGACACTTCGCATTGAAACCTTTGTTTACAATCTAATGTTGTTACATAAATAAACTCATTATAGATACCAGGGTTGAAATTGTATATATGCGCCAGACGAGCGTTTCGTTAACAAACGACTCATTAGTGTCGCTCGATTTAAAAAATGTTAAAAAGGCAAAATAAAGTATGACTTACTATATATATATCATTGATTGTAAAATTCAAGGCGAATATGAAATTTAGAATTGAAATGGAGAATATGTCAAAATGACAGCAATCAGACCAAAATGCAGATCACATCCGAAGGACACCAATGGTTCTTACACGCAGCGAGAACAATCCGCGTCCGGAGGTGGGCTTCAATAACATTAACGGTACCAATTTTCTTGCACCAGATGCGCATTTTGACAATACATGTCTCTTCAGTGATGCTCGTGGCCAAAATATTGGAAATCCAAAGCTCATATAAAGGGTGAAGAGCTATAATCCAAAAGGTCCGAAAAGAAGAGCCAAAGCCGTGAAAGGAATCGGAGATTTGCATGAGGGAAATACATTCCTTAATTTATAATAATTTCTAACATTTTGTAACAGCAAATTTAAATAACAGAACTAAATCCGTATTTTCATCCTACTGGGCTTGTGATACCCTCGGGGACTACCAGTCCACCAGCAGGGGCATCGACCCAGTGGTAGTAATAACATTAACGGTACCAATTTTCTTGCACCAGATGCGCAAATGGCCCCTATATGAAAATGTGTAGTAGTTCAATGCAGAATGAATGTCATACTAAACTCCAAAACATATAAATGAAATAAGATTGAAAATCATACGAAACCAACTCAGGCAAAGGCTCTGGACTTTGGACAGAATATCTGGCGGGGTTTAACAAGTTTCGTGAGATTTTCACCGTCCCCCTATACCTAAACAATGTAGAATAAATGAGCACACAATAATACGCACAATTAAAGGAGAATATTTTCATCAGATGATAATCAAGCACAATCCCTTCCGTTATATATATTCATGTTGTATTATTCTTATATATATCATGATCTGATATTGATACGATGAGACATATCATTACCGAAGTTAAAAACTTACAAATCTGTTCATAATCTCCAAATGAAAAATGACAAAACATAAGGGAATCACATGAACTCTTAACGGAACAAAATCGGCAAATGAAAGATAAATTAAAGGACAGTAGCTTATCGATGTTCAGATCTTGGTAATCGTTAAAAAAACAGACACATCAAAGTGACAAACAAATATATAGGAACAGAATATCTGGAGTGGTTTACCAATGTTTTCCCCTATACCTAAACAATAAAGAATAAAGGAACACACAGTAAAACGCAGACTTGAAGAAGAATATTTTCATCAGATGATAATCAAGCACAATCCCTTCCGTTATATATGTTCATGTTGTATTATTCTTATATATATCATGATCTGATATTGATACGATGAGACATATCATTACCGAAGTTAAAAACTTACAAATCTGTTCATAATCTCCAAATGAAAAATGACAAAACATAAGGGAATTACATGAACTCTTAACGGAACAAAATCGGCAAATTAAGAGATAAATTAAAGGACAGTAGTTTATCGATGTTCAGATATTGTTAATCGATCAAAATACAGACACATCAAAGTGACAAACAAAAATATAGGAACTAATGGGGAAAAAATAGAGACCAGACCTATCGACAGGATGAGCAGCTCATGTGATGCGTACTTCACTCGCCTTGTGCATAAACAAGTAGTGAATATGTCACAACCGAAATTATGACTCAATCCGTATAATTACAGTTCAAACTACCATTCTGGTATGTAAAATTCTCAGACAGCAGTTAACTTTCGTTAGTGAGACACAACTGTTGTAATATCGATTTTTTTTGTCGTTCTTCCTCTAATCGAGAAGTTTTCGTTTTTAAGCAGATCATTGCTAATAAGTCTACCTAGTGTTGAAATGCACAAAGATAATATATTAACTTAGATGTGTGAACGTCATTCGATGGAACAGATAGTATGCTACTGCTAAGGAACTGAATTTGAAGTCACGTTTGTCAAGGATGATAATTAGAAGTAGTCCATCGGTGTCAATATCGAGAACAAGATCGAGATATGAAGCTGACTTCTACTTTCGGTAGTGTCCTTGTTCATAATGGGGATAAAGTAACTATGGTATGATTACAAATGACACAACTATTCATCATAATCTCCAAATGAAAAATGACAAAACATAAGGAAATCACATGAACTCTTAACGGAACAAAATCGGCAAATGAAAGATAAATTAAAGGACAGTAGCTTATCGATGTTCAGATCTTGGTAATCGATCAAAAAACAGACACATCAAAGTGACAAACAAAAATATAGGAAATAATCATCAATCAACTTATGTAACAGATCATTATGCACTATTTTAAAAATACTTAATTGATGTGTACTCAATAAATATATATCCGTCTCAATAATAATACTGCGCAGTTTATAATTGTCTTGTTTAAAGATTTAGGAAAACCTTGATCTTCATAATGATCCAACTGAACAAGTAGGTTATTTATTGTTTATATCATATAACAGGAAGATCACAAAAATAGCATAGTATTAAACATTGAGTGCAACATAGCATACATACTAGATTAATTAAAATGCATTTAAACTATGTACAAAAGATTCGGTAAAAATAAACAATATTAATCATTATTGTTACATGACACTTCGCATTGAAAAATTTGTTTACATTCTAATGTGGTTATATAAATAAACTCATTATAGATACCAGGGTTGAAATTGTATATATGTGCCAGACGAGCGTTTCGTTTACAAACGACTCATTAGTGTCGCTCGATTTAAAAAATGTAAAGAAGGCAAAATAAGGTATGACTTACTATATATATATATATATACAAAAAAAGTTTCTTTTCAAGCAGTGTACAGAATTATATATTAAAAATTAAATACACAAAAAGAGTTTTAAAAGCAGCATTGTCTAGCGCTTTCATCCATCTTGGGACTTTTCAAGACTATGAACGTCGTTATGGGGAACACATTAGTATTATGACGTAACGTCATTGTTCGTAACATATTAGTAGTATGACGCGACGTTATTGTTCATGTAACTACTAAGCATTAAGCTTGGCGTCAAACACTTTTATGAATTTTCTCTCTAGTTCTTTACGGTATTCTTCTGTTGGTTCCGTACATCTCGAGGCCGGGGCACATTCAATTCTTTTTTAGGAAGAGGCTGGAACAAACAACCGCCAAACCAAGATGCTCCAGCGAACTAAATAAAACTACAAATCGAATTGATCCGAAATTTATTAATTTATCATCTACAAAACTTGACAATTCGCAAATAGATTTATTAAATAAAGGTTTTAAATTTACACCTACACCTACTCCAAACACAACTACATTAAAATCGGATATTCAACAATTCTCAAGACGACTCCGCCTACGGGAATATTTCGGAAACGGCAAATTTGACGATGGATCACTTGTAAGGAACAAATCTACTTTCACTCCTAAAACAGGAAGAGACGAGTATTTAGATTCCTTCATAGACACTATCTCGAAACTTCCGATCAATTATCATAATACAAAACAGAATCTCTCAAGACGGGAGAAAAAATCACTAGAAGAATTAAAGAATAATCCGTCAATTATATTAAAAGAAGCCGATAAAGGAGGAGGAATAGTAATAATGGACAAAAGTTTTTACAGGGAGAAAGTTTTAGAACAGCTAAATGACAACGAATATTACACCAAACTTCGTAAAAACAATGATAAAAGTACAATCAGAAAAATTAAGAAATTGGTGGAAGAATACTCAGAATCATTTACGGATAATGAAATTGCTTATTTGTGTGACTTTACTCCGAAAGAAGCTAACTTCTATGGATTACCAAAAATACACAAAAGCCATACAATTCAAACAGCTGTAAAACATCAGAATAGAAAGTACATTGAATCTCCCAACCCTAACGATCTTAAACTGAGACCAATAGTTGCTGGCCCTGAATCAACAACTCAAAGAATGAGTCACTTTTTGGATCTAATATTAAAAAAGTTATGTCCGTTAATACCAAGTTACGTCAGAGATGATATAGACTTTTTGAGGTATATACCTGAAACAGTTCCGAAAAATACACTCCTTGCTACATTTGATGTTACCAGCTTGTATACAAATATACCGCACGATCTAGGAACAACGGCAATAAAATATTGGGTTGAAATAAACCGAGAAATTGTCGACGGCAGATTCGATACGGAATTTATTGTAAAAGCTTTGAAAGTCATCCTTGAGAGAAATATTTTTTATTTCGATGGTGAATACTACAATCAAATTAAAGGAACTGCAATGGGAACAAAAGTCGCGCCTACCTATGCCAATTTAGTTATGGCTTACTTAGAAAAAATATTATACGAAAAAGTTGGCCAGATATTTGGACAGGAATTCAAAACTTATGTTTATGAACAGTGGAAAAGATTTCTAGACGATTGTTTTATATTATGGAATAAATCAACAGACGACTTAGAAAAATTCCATGAAATTCTTTACTCATTGCATCCGTCAATAAAATTCACTATTGAAAGTAGTATCTTGGAACTCCCATTTCTAGACATTTTGATTAAACTCTCCAACAATAAAATCATTACGGATATTTATTACAAGAAGACAGATACACACCAGTATTTAAATTTTGAATCATGCCACCCATCACATACAAAAAGAAACATTCCATATTGTATGGCAAGACGAGTATGTTCAATTGTATTGGATAAAACTCTTCGCAAAAGAAGATTAGAAGAACTGAAGATGTATCTCTTACAACAGAAATATCCATTAAAACTTATAAATGACAGTATTGAGAGGACAAATAAAATGTCTATAAGTCAACTTAGAACACCGAAGGAACAGACAACCGATGATGATGTCCTCCCGTTTGTGACTACTCATGATCCGTCATTACCAAATGCCTTCAAGTTTATAAAATCGAATTTTCCGATTTTACATCAAAGTGAAATTATGAAAAATTTGGTAAAAGAAGAATCGATCATTTATAGTAGAAGACAACCGAAAAATTTGAAACGCCAACTTACAAAAGCGCGATTTGATATAGTTGAAAACATATCATCCGTACAAATTTGTGGCGATTCACGATGTGGAGTATGTTCCAGAGACAATTATAATTACTTAGAAATCGGTAGTACGAAATATTTCAAAAACGGTAAGAAATTTACAGTAAACGCAAACATGACTTGCAAATCAGAAAATTTACTCTATTGTATAGCATGTGTCAACTGTAAAGAAAATTACATAGGTCAAACAGGAAATAGTGTGTGTGAACGGGTCAGGATCCATAAACAGCAAATACGGCAACCCGAGTACAGACAAATTCCGTTGAGCGAACATTTAGACATTTGTGCGGGAGGAAAATTCAAAATTTTCCCGTTCTTCAAATGTACGGAACCAACAGAAGAATACCGTAAAGAACTAGAGAGAAAATTCATAAAAGTGTTTAACGCCAAGCTTAATGCTTAGTAGTTACATGAACAATAACGTCGCGTCATACTACTAATATGTTACGAACAATGACGTTACGTCATAATACTAATGTGTTCCCCATAACGACGTTCATAGTCTTGAAAAGTCCCAAGATGGATGAAAGCGCTAGACAATGCTGCTTTTAAAACTCTTTTTGTGTATTTAATTTTTAATATATAATTTTGTACACTGCTTGAAAAGAAACTTTTTTTGTATATATATATATATATATATATATATATAGTAAGTCATACCTTATTTTGCCTTCTTTACATTTTTTAAATCGAGCGACACTAATGAGTCGTTTGTAAACGAAACGCTCGTCTGGCGCATATATACAATATCAACCCTGGTATCTATAATGAGTACGTCTGAGTCAGTGACGTACTTATAGATATAATTATTTTCTGTGACTGTATATTACATTAATTTGTAGGATCCTTTACTATAGATAATTTAGCTGATCTGTAACAATAACATCTTCATGCCTTAAATATCATGTACTGTAGTACGCCGCTAGATTAAAACTGACGAGGAAAGGTAACACACGGCCAGCGAAAGCTCTTTTTTTAAGAGCCGAGGTGGTCGTGTGGTCTAGCGGGACGGCTGCAGTGCAGGCGATTTGGTGTCACGATATCACAGTAGCATGGGTTCGAATCCCGGCGAGGGAAGAACCAACAATTTGCGAAAGCAAATTTACAGATCTAACTTTGTTGGGTTGATGTTTAGACGAGTTGTATATACATTATGTACACAGCCATGTATCACCATCACTGATGGCGATCCGATGGATACATCTGTTGTAGAGTTGTCACTGACTCAGACGTACTTATAAATATAATTATTTTCTGTGACTGTATATTACATTAATTTGTAGGATCCTTTACTATAGATAATTTAGCTGATCTGTAACAATAACATCTTCATGCCTTATATATCATGTACTGTAGTACGCCGCTAGATTAAAACTGACGAGGAAAGGTAACACACGGCCAGAGAAAGCTCTTTTTTTAAGAGCCGAGGTGGTCGTGTGGTCTAGCGGGACGGCTGCAGTGCAGGCGATTTGGTGTCACGATATCACAGTAGCATGGGTTCGAATCCCGGCGAGTGAAGAACCAAAAATTTGCGAAAGCAAATTTACAGATCTCACATTGTTGGGTTGATGTTTAGACGAGTTGTATATACATTATGTACACAGCCATGTATCACCATCATTGATGGCGATCCGATGGATACATCTGTTGTAGAGTTGTCACTGACTCAGACGTACTTATAAATATAATTATTTTCTGTGACTGTATATTACATTAATTTGTAGGATCCTTTACTATAGATAATTTAGCTGATCTGTAACAATAACATCTTCATGCCTTATATATCATGTACTGTAGTACGCCGCTAGATTAAAACTGACGAGGAAAGGTAACACACGGCCAGAGAAAGCTCTTTTTTTAAGAGCCGAGGTGGTCGTGTGGTCTAGCGGGACGGCTGCAGTGCAGGCGATTTGGTGTCACGATATCACAGTAGCATGGGTTCGAATCCCGGCGAGTGAAGAACCAAACATTTGCGAAAGCAAATTTACAGATCTCACATTGTTGGGTTGATGTTTAGACGAGTTGTATATACATTATGTACACAGCCATGTATCACCATCACTGATGGCGATCCGATGGATACATCTGTTGTAGAGTTGTCACTGACTCAGACGTACTTATAAATATAATTATTTTCTGTGACTGTATATTACATTAATTTGTAGGATCCTTTACTATAGATAATTTAGCTGATCTGTAACAATAACATCTTCATGCCTTATATATCATGTACTTGGTACGCCGCTAGATTAAAACTGACGAGGAAAGGTAACACACGGCCAGCGAAAGCTCTTTTTTTAAGAGCCGAGGTGGTCGTGTGGTCTAGCGGGACGGCTGCAGTGCAGGCGATTTGGTGTCACGATATCACAGTAGCATGGGTTCGAATACCGGCGAGGGAAGAACCAAAAATTTGCGAAAGCAAATTTACAGATCTAACATTGTTGGGTTGATGTTTAGACGAGTTGTATATATATATATATATATATATATATATATATCATTGATTGTAAAAATTCGAGGCGAATATAAAATTTAGAATTAAAATGGAGAATATGTCAAAATGATAGCAATCAGACCAAAATGCAGATCACATCCGAAGGACACCAATGGGTTTCACACGTAGCGAGAACAATCCGCGTCCGGAGGTGGGCTTCAATAACATTAACGGTACCCATTTTATTGCACCAGATGCGCATTTCGACAATACATGTCTCTTCAGTGATGTTCGTGGCCAAAATATTTGAAATCCAAGGCTCATATAAAAGATGAAGAGCTATAATCCAAAAGGTCCAAAAAGTATAGCCAAATCCGTGAAAGGAATCAGAGATTTGCATGAGGGAGATACATTCCTTAATTTATAATAATTTCTAACATTTTGTAACAGCATTATTCAAATAACATAACAAAATCCGTATTTTCATCCTACTGGGCTTGTGATACCCTCGGGGACTAACAGTTCACCAGCAGAGGCATCGACCCAGTGGTAGTAATAACATTAACGGTACCAATTTTCTTGCACCAGACGCGCAAATGGCCCCTATATGAAAATGTGTAGTAGTTCAGTTCAGAATGAACGTCATACTAAACTCCAAAATATATGTAGGACTCTAAAGTGCGATGGGGACGCTAAAGTACGATGGTTACGCTAAAGTGCGATGGTCTAGGTTAAAGTGCGATGCCTACACACGCTAAAGTGCGATGGTTCGCGAAAGTATAGACGTAATAAACGTACTATGGATTATGACATGAACAGTCTTTTATACAAACAAAAAATGAACATGTCGAAAGATAAATGTAGGATATTTGAAAAACAACTGCCCATGACTTACTCATTTTAAACATAACCGTGCTTTGTCGGCTCAGGCAAACGTGTTTTTTTTTTGGGGTGCTGAAAGGAGGACTTGTGTCCTGCAGTCGACTATCTTACTATACAGATACAAAAGTATACGCATAAGTTTCCTTTGTCCTATTTCTATTAGAAGCTAACGGATACATTGAAATAATTGTGTATGTAGCAGCTTTTCCGGTCCCCGTTAACATATCGTCGATTTTATTGAAAATTAAAGTCGGTAAAATAAAAGTACATGTTTTCATGCGTAAATCATACATTGTCTGCTAAACTTTCATTTTGTAACAGCAAATTTAAATAACATAAAAAAATCCGTATTTTCATTCTTCTTGGCTTGTGATACCCTCGGGGACTAACAGTTCACCAGCAGAGACATCGACCCAGTGGTAGTAATAACATTAACGGTACCAATTTTCTTGCACCAGTTGCGCAATTGGCCCCTATATGAAAATGTGTAGTAGTTCAGTGCAGAATGAACGTCATACTAAACTCCAAAACATATAAATGAAATAAGATTGAAAATCATACGAAACCAACTCAGACCAAAGGCTCCGGACTTTGGACAGAATATCTGGCGTGGTTAAACAAGTTTCCCCCTATACATAAACAATGTAGAATAAAGGAACACATAGTAAAACGCACACTTGAAGAAGAATATTTTCATCAGATGATAATCAAACACAATCCCTTCCGTTATATATATTCATGTTGTATTATTCTTATATATATCATGATCTGATATTGATACGATGAGACATATCATTACCGAAGTTAAAAACTTACAAATCTGTTCATAATCTCCAAATGAAAAATGACAAAACATAAGGGAATTACATGAACTCTTAACGGAACAAAATCGGCAAATTAAGAGATAAATTAAAGGACAGTAGTTTATCGATGTTCAGATATTGTTAATCGATCAAAATACAGACACATCAAAGTAACAAAGAAAAATATAGGAAATAATAGGGAAAAAATAGAGACCAGACCTATCGACAGGATGAGCAGCTCATGTGATGCGTACTTCACTCGCCTTGTGCATAAACAAGTAGTGAATATGTCACAACCGAAATTATGACTCAATCCGTATAATTACAGTTCAAACTACCATTCTGGTATGTAAAATTCTCAGACAGCAGTTAACTTTCGTTAGTGAGACACAACTGTTGTAATATCGATTTTTTTTTGTCGTTCTTCCTCTAATCGAGCAGTTTTCGTTTTTAAGCAGATCATTGCAAATAAGTCCACCTAGTGTTGAAATGCACAAAGATAATATATTAACTTAGATGTGTGAACGTCATTCGATGGAACAGATAGTATGCTACTGCTAAGGAACTGAATTTGAAGTCACGTTTGTCAAGGATGATAATTAGAAGTAGTCCATCGGTGTCAATATCGAGAACAAGATCGAGATATGAAGCTGACTTCTACTTTCGGTAGTGTCCTTGTTCTTAATGGGGATAAAGTAACTATGGTATGATTACAAATGACACAACTATTCATCAAAATTTAAATGAAGTTAAGGTTAAAAATTAGAGGGAACAGTTGGACCGTTAACAATAAGAAAACCCTGATCGTATGGTGGCTAAATAAGACCCCAACATGAAAAGATTTACACAATTCAACTGCGAAAACTGACTGCCTAATCTTTATATGTAAAAACAAAATAACGATAAATAGCGATGACAGACATAAACCAACGACACCCACTGAACTACAGGCATTTAGAATGTGACAGAAGTTAACATTGAGAAAGCGCTAAACCTCCGCTAAACCTGGGAAAGTGATGTAACAGTACAACTTAAACACAAACTATACAAATCAGTTGAAACGGTTTAACTGATCAATACAAAGCAGAAAAAAATCTTACAA
Source organism: Mytilus galloprovincialis (assembly GCF_965363235.1). Lineage (NCBI taxonomy): Eukaryota > Metazoa > Mollusca > Bivalvia > Mytilida > Mytilidae > Mytilus > Mytilus galloprovincialis. Next base: position 45,817,257 of record NC_134848.1, on the reverse strand, counting down.
ACGAGTTTATTTACAAAACGCAAGAATGCCAGATTTTCACGAATACAGCCATTTTGAAAACAAACTTGAATAGTTAGTTGACGTCATTCGTTTCGTCCCTAAAGGTGAATATGATGTTTAGACTTACAAATTGAAAGCAATCGTATTAAAAAAAATAGTACTTCGTTGAAGTTTTGTTGATATAATGTTTTATTGTTATCGTTCCTAATCAAACGAGTCTTGTTATCATTTTGATTAAATCTCTCACAGCTCGCTACAGTATCTTTAATTTAGAACTACATAATTTCGCACGAGATTATACATACGAAAATGATAGAAGAAATCACAAATCCATCATATAGTAAAACTTAACTCCGCCCAAAACAACCATAGAAAAGTGGCAACAGACATAACGCGGTTCAGATAGCATGAGTTGGTGCAGACACAACATTGGGTAGGGTTATCCAGTTTAACATGTTTAATGTGCGCCTTTTACTTTAACTTATCTTAAAAGTGTGTCGGAAAACTAGACAAAACAAGCCAAAGCCTACACAACGCAGTTAACAACAATTTATCCGCTTTATCGTTAATTGCGTGATTAATGAATCGAAATATTGGTTATTTATAGGTTTCATAACGAGTGAGAATTAGATATCGCTGAAAAAACGCCAAATAATTTTGAAAACAGTGTTAAAAAGTGCCCGCTTTTATAAGAAACTTGGTATCCACATAACTTGTTATGATACCTGAGATGAAGAAAACTATCAGAACCCATACTTCGTATAGGTTTAATGAAGCACCATCATATAATCGCATTAAAATCAGCAGTACCTCTGATAAGTAAAACAGACTATATTATTTCCTAAATAACTTTCGATGAAACACACATAAATTACTTAATGTGTACGTATATCATTTATCATAGAAAATTTGATGCTGAAAGAGTGACAACTCTAACTAGAAAATAATACATGAAATTATATTGTAGCTCACATAGCAATTTGAACGATTGTATTTTGTGTTTGTGGTTGCAATAGTTGAAAACAGTGCTGTTATGAAACTATCTCACCTCATCAAAATTGGAAAATTTAAAGATTGGTTAAACTACTTGAAACATTAAAATACAATATCGGGAAATTATTGAAATTTTATACGCATAGAAAGAAAATGAGAGTCTCTTGTCCTACAGACAACGATGAATATACATTCACTACAATTACCTATTAATATACGTTTGCTTGTTACAAAGACAGGAAAAAACCAGACCTTAGCTTAAATACTGAATTTTAAACAAATATAATAGAACAGAAATTTACTCAGGTTTCATCTATTCAACATAATTTAGTATAGAAATACAATGAGGTTTCATCTATTCAACATAATTTAGTATAGAAATACAATGAGGTTTCATCTATTCAACATAATTTAGTATAGAAATACAATGAGGTGAAATACTTTATTTCGCAAAATATATCAAAACTGCCAGATTGCATTTTATCGTTAATTGCGTGATTAATGAATCGAAATATTGGTTATTTATAGGTTTCATAGCGAGTGAGAATTAGATATCGCTTGATATCAATCCTCAGATAATTGCACTCCAAAACAATAATAATTGGCTAGTTGATATCAAGCAGTATCCAATTTGCACGATTCGTGAAACCTGTTTCTCTTAGTGTAAATAATTTCATTATGCAAAATAAAGTCTGCAAGTTGTTGGTGTAACCTTTATAAATTTAGTTTCTTGTGTATAATTCTGAGTTTAGTATGACGCCCATTCTCACTGAACTAGTAACATATTTGTTTAGGTACCAGCTGAAGGACTCCTCCGGGTGCGAGGGTTTCACGCTGCATTGGAGACTAATTGGTGACTTTCGGCTGTTGTCGGGTTGTTGTCTCTTTGACGCATTTCCCATGTCCATTCTCAATTTTACTAGTAATCAACATAACAAAAACCTGAAGGCTTTTTTTTTGGTAAAGTAGTGTGTGCACCCAAAAGGTGTTATTCGTGTAAAAATCCACTCATGACTCATAACAGGTTGTTGGGGATCAGTTGCAATATATTGGAATTTAATTTGACTGTTATACAAGTGAAATGTTTAACTTGCTTTAAAACCAGGTTTAATACACCATTGTTCACATAAGAAAATGCCTGTACCAAGTCAGGAATATGGCAGTTTTTATTCATTCGTTTGATGTGTTTGAGCTATTGATTTTAACATCTGATAAGGGACTTTCCTTTTCTAAATTTTCTCGGAGTTCAATATTTTTTTCATTTAACTTGTTGCATGAAGTTCTGAATTTACTGTAAACAAACTTATAACAACACGTAAAAAGAAAAAAATACATAAAGAAATATTTGCATAAAATTGAGAATTGAAATGGGGAATATAAAGATATAGATTACACAACGATTGACGAGATTTCAAATTTTGTGGACGTTCATGTTCTGGAAAACAGACGTTTTTATGTTTTTTATTGCCTTTGACAATTTTCTGTTACATAAATATTGTATCGGATGACATATAAAAGAGTTGAAGCCTTAGTGCCAATATGTGAGACAAATTTCAAAAACATGATTGCCTTATCAAACATAATAATCTGCTATGGATATCTTAAAAATGTCATTTGGTAAATGTTTTTTACTTTCTAACTTTCATGTTCAAGAGAATGTACAAAAACAAATCAGTAGTATACAGTTTTAGGGGTTGTATGAGGTTAATACGACCTAATTGAAGCTTATAAACTGAGGACGAAATCAGAGGACGATTAAACATCATGTTGACCTCAAACGAAGACTATACTTGCTATACTATTAATCAACATCTTATGCATGGACAATGTAGAATTGGGGATTTATTTAAGTAACATATATAAACGACAAATGATTAAACCATATCATATTGAATACCTGTAGTTGTCGATTTTTATAGGAATTGTCCTTTTCTCTCAAACAAAGATATATGGTAGGTAGCGTGTAAGCTGTATTTTGAAGCTCAGATAATGTCTGTTGCCTAGAAGATATAACGAAAACGTAGGAAATAAATGTACTTTTAAAACATTTGGTACTGCATGTCAGTGTCTGCATTGAAATCTTAACCTGGCGTCATTTACTATAAGCTAATAAAATTGAGAAAGGAAATGAGGAATGTGTCAAAGCGACAACAACTCGACCATAGAACAGACAACAGCCGAATGTTTCTTCAATGTAGCGAGAAACTCCCGCACCCGGAGGCGTTCTTCAGCTGGCCCCTTTGAAAATATATGTGTATACTAGTTCAGTGATAATGGACGCTATACTAAACTCCGAATTATACACAATAAACTAAAATTAAAAATCATACAAGCCTAACAAAGGCCAGAGGCTCCTGACTTGGGACAGACGCAAAGGTGTAAGCTTTTGAGGTGAATACTGACATTTTTGTGCTTTTTAAAGAATATTACCATAAAAGATTGGATGTGAAATATCTGAACGTATAAGATGTCTGCATGTTGAGTTATATTTAAGAATCATTTCCTTATACCGATGATAAAATTCAATAAATGTTTTGACTAGTTTGTGATATCGAAAACCCTGGTGTAATAATGTTTCAGTAATACACAAATTTCTCTCGCTAAAATCGAATACTTTGTTACATACACTAGCGAATCGTACAAGTTGGGATACATAAACACCATAAGATGGTGACAAGGGAACGTCACTATCTAAAAATGGATAATTAACGATAGGAAATGAAAAATCATCTCTTTTATCATATATTTTTGTATTAAGCTTCCCGTTAATGATATAGATATCGAAATCGAGGAAAGGGCAGTGGTCATTGTTGGTATTAACTTCATTTAAAGTAAGTTCAACAAGATAAATTTCTTTAGTATACATACTGAAGTCGTCATTATTGAGAGCTAATATATCATCCAAATATCTAAAATTATTGTTAAATTTTTCTATCAAATGTTGTTTCGATAGATCTTTGCTAAATTTAGTCATAAATTGTAACTCATAACAATACAAAAACAGGTCCGCAATAAGTGGGGCACAGTCAGTCCCCAATAGAATTCTAATAACTAAACGATATACGGAATCCCCAAAGCGAACAAAAATGTATAAATTAAAAATACAAGCGCAGATATAGTATCGAAGCATGTACAATTGACATAGTTCTTTTGTTTTTTGCTACTAAAAAATGATCTAAAAGAGTTTGAACATATGTACTCTGACTATTTAAATGCCCAGTGAATTAGGGATTTGAATTGTTTCTTAATAATAATATGAAGTAAAGTGGTATATAGGGTAGAAAAATCAAAATCACCAATATATGCATGCAATTTATCAAGTACTTCCAACTAGTTTTTGACACTCAAAAAGTAATTTATTCCACATAACTGTGCAAATCGTGATACATGTATGAAATACGGTACTTGGATAGACTAAATGAAACTTAAAAAAATTAGTTGCTGGCCTTAAAACATTTCATTTTTTCGAGATGGCCACCGCTCATTTTGCAAATGGTGTCAAATCCAATCGGTTAAATTTCGTAAATCTGTTTGAAAGCTGTGTAATAGGTATAATACAATGTAAGTTTTGATAAAACTAAAATAACAATGCCTAAAGTACGAAAAAACAATACCTACATGAAGAAAAAAGTGAATTCTGGTCCCAAAATGGCGGCAACACGTAGAAAATGTCATTTTCTTTTATTTCTTTCAACTTAACAAGAGATATCACCGACTTTGTTAAGTGCAAATGCATATATAGTTTGCTTAGAAATACAGTTTGCTTATCTTATAATTATCTACCAGTTACTAATACACAAACATGTATACGGAAGGCGTGAACGGTAGAATTTACTGTTACCAACACAGCTGAATTTTTTGCATCCGTATTTCAAAAAATCATGACACGAGGATCAGCCTTCGCCAAAGAAGTCCATTTTGGTTTCCAATTGTCACTGTTTTTTTTTCATTAACCCAAATCCTGTATTCATGATACATGAACCTGTTGAATGCATTAATTCGGACGAGCCTAAACATGTCCACCTTGATATGCTTCTCTTTTAATGTGCTCCAGAAGATTAAAATCGTTTGCAAGGAAGCAGCGGCCTTATGATGCTTTTCCGCCTACCACAAGTAATGATAATGATATGTCAGTACTACTTAAAATTACTTTTTATAACCATTTTCAGCAGCATGCTTATCATGGACAATCATTCGTGTACCTGCATTTCCATGGTTACAAGGGGATAGCTAGGAAATATCCGTATTGAAATTTTAAAGAATATTTTCACCTTGAGTAGCAAAAACATTTTCATTAGTCTCTGAAGAAGCAATTCTGTCGGCAAAAAAATTCCGTTGACGTTCTACCAGAACCAACAACTTTCCGTCTACCACCAGTACTTTGCCTTTTGTTTTCATCTTAGCCTTTAAATAATTAGTATAGTAAACATTAAATCGATGTATACTCTTGGATACTTATAGAAGGAAGATTTTATGTAAGGCAGAATAATATCATTTTCATAATCATCAAATATGTTTGCCCCAAGTGGTGGCAATAAATTAACCATTGCTGCCCCGACAACGACAAATTCGTCAGATTTTGGATCAGTTGATGGCAAATCGCAGAATGTTTCAAGCATACCCATTTGCTGCGACTTAATACCACATCCTGACACAAAGACGGAGGAGCAGTTTGGTTTTCATGGCTAAAGAAGAAATGAAAAGTATAAAAAAAAATCGCAATCAGTGTTCTGGTTCTCTAGCTTTGTTTTTTGACAAAGAAGTTTCAAGTTTCATTTAAAGGCTTTTATATGGAAAAGTTCTTTTTCATCTGAGTAAAAAAAAGGCAGATTCTCCTACGTTTCGCATTTGCTTCAAAATATCGTACTGTTTAACCAAAATTCTTGGAGTCTATATACATATCTTACCTACTACTATGAATCGTCAATTTCCTTAAAAGAGTAAACTTTGTATAAATCTGACGACTCTTCTTGAAATGGATGTCCAAACTTGTTCATCCTTTCAGAAAGCTTTTAAAGTTTTTCGAAGAAATCCTTTTGTGTTTTCATAGTCTTCATGACGTCGTTCATTTGATGTAGAATGACTCAAACCACTAAATCTTTCAAATTTATCTACCAGTCTACAGACTTCTGGTCCATCTACCATCCATCGTCTCGAATAAACATATGGTACCAACATCGCCGTTGACGACTCATTATTCTGTGTTTGAGCCTGATCAATTGTAGTATAAGAAATCAACTTGCTGGTTTTACGTACAGTAAAAATTTGAAATTTCATTGCCACCCTTGGGTGATGTTTGTGAAGTGAAGCCATATATTGGAGATGGATCGGTAACCATCGAGCTTAATTAGCACAGTCAAGACCAATATTGGAATCATACTTGACTGTTCGTAAAGTACGTTATCTGACTCATGAAAGGAGCGTAATACTGAAGGCACATGAAGTTCTTCATTCATTTTTAACGCCAGAAATGAAACTGTGGTCTCTTTCCTTACACCCGTTGATCACATACTTGAACGTCACAGAGTCACGGACTCTATATATTTTCTGTGTTTACGCTTTCATAACGTCTGGCATTATCAATTCAAGCAAACCACATGCATTAATCTGAAGCACGTGTCTATTTCTAATTACATTTGAACATACATGAAAAGCCTCTTCCATTCTAGGTGTTGCAATATTGGCTTCAGTGAGGCCACATGTCCATCCACTGTCACGCAATATATCACTTAGAATTTTAAAATAAGCCATTTTAATGTACAATCCACCAAACATGACGATAAACTTATGTTCTCCGTACAAATCTGGCCATTCGAACTGAAATCATCGCTTAGCCAATACCAAAGGGTTTATCTGCAGCTATAATTGATGTTTGTCCGATATTTAGAAAGTTAACCACCCTTTTCACCTTATCCATCGAATGCTTGATTGATCATTGCAACTGAAAGGGCGTGTTTTCAAACAGTGACATCAAAGAAGTAACACTTTATACTCGAACAGAAGAGCCTAGATGCTTAGAGGAATGAATGACGACAAAGATATAATTAAAAAATTCAAATCCTCATCTGTAAGTTGAACTACGATTTCCATCATTGTGCCCTTGTAGTTCGTGTAATTCGTTCTTTTTTAATAAATAGTTAGCGCATGCGCGAAATTGTTAAACGCATGTGTATCATAACCTTAAAAAATGTCATCAAACAAATTCATAGCATCATTAAAAATTCAAAAGCGCTAAGCATGTAATAAATAGTTCAAATGCCTGTGTGTGAATTTTGTAACATTGTCACGCATGCGCAAACCCAGGACATGTCAAATATGCATTTCTGTTATATACATGTCACATGTTCAGAAGGTATCCACCAAACCTAATAATACTTTTTTACTCAAAGAAGGTCAAAGAAAACGTTTTCCAGAAAATAAGTATTTCAATCTGAAAAAAACCCAGCCATTTTAGAAAAGGTGGTGGCCATCTTGAAAAAATAAAATTTTCTTATGGCCAGTAGTTTTTTCTTTAAAAGTATAGAATAATGATGCTTCGTGCTAATTTTCATGCTTGTATCATTATTTGCACAATTCCCTTGATTTTGCTTGCTAATATATTCCACTATATTTTCAAAGGCCTTATTTGAACAATTTATTATCAGGTTTTTTATTGTACCTAGTGTACTTGTAAGTTGAATAGACAATTTAGTAGTGGAACAATGGCTTGAAGATGAAATAATCTATATTTGTAAGACTTTTCGTGTAGCTTCGGAAGCCAGTACATAGTTGGGACTTTCATTGTATTTGGTTCTGCTTGTAAAGAAGTAGCTAAAAGTTTGTGTTTGTTACAGATGTCATTTTCTGAAAATGAAATCAGTTGGAATGTTGGTGAATTCGTGATTTCCTTTTGCAGAAGCTCAATATGAAATTTACGTCAAACAACAATGATATTATTAGCAGCTGTATCAGGTGGGACAAAAACAAATTCCTTTGCTAGTTCTTTTAGTTTATGTTTGATACACGAAATAGGGTTTTTATGGTTGTTGTTTAGGTAAAAGTTTGATTGCCTAGATCGTTTCAAGGTTGAGCTAGCACATCAAGTCATATTTCATCAGCTGATCCGGCCCCCTTTTTCAGCGTCTATCAACTTCCCACACGCTTTAAAGATGGACATTTTTTTAAGTAAAGTTTGTTTAAATTATATCATAACGCGGCTCAGGCCCATATATTTTTCTTATTAAAGAATGAATATGTATGTAGATAATACTGTATCTTCCTTTGAAATTGTGATATTCACGTTTTTAAAAAACGTCAAGACTACGGGACAGTGTTTAAAGAAAAAATAGAAAATGTAATATTTATTTTCAAGCAAATTAAAATAACTTTACTGCGTTATAAACCATGTATCGATGTCTACTGGAAGTACATGAAAAGTTTCATAATTGACTTGCCTAGCACAGTCAAATTGAAATGGAGATATACTTTAAGTTTTTTTATGCATATATCTTTAAATAATTTTAAATTCACGTACGTTCCAACATTTCTTTGGTATGATTTCGTTTGATTTATATAATCATATTACAACCACAAAAAATGAGGGTCAAAGAAAGAAGGAGAAACAGGAGAAAAGATCGATTGAACCTGGTATTATAGGTAGCTAAACCTTTCACATGTACAGATCTTCTATATTTGACAAAATGCTCTTGATTTTGACCTTGGCAGAGTGTAAACAATCAGTTCAAGAGCGTGTCTAAATTTATTAAAATCATAAATGGAAGTTTTAAATAATAAAAAAAAATATGTTTAATTGTTAAATGTGATGTGAATATTTTCAAACAGAATATTTATTTCTTTCATGTTGAAATCTGATCTCAACACTTTAAGTAATCTCTTTTTGTGTATGCAATGTCAAATTTGATTTACCAATTTATAATACTTTATTATATACTTAGCATTGATATGATAGGTTTTGCATATGTGTAATGAGCGGAAGTACACAAGCCATAATTTCCCACCCGGAAACTATGGGATAACCCATATCAGGTGCATCTCGTGCACAAAACCCATAATAGTGCCTCTCGTGCAAGTTACTTCCGGTGTTTCCGGTATCGGTTGTTTACTTTTCCATTGTGACGTCAAATATTTTTTATGACGACGTCAAAATTTACAGGATCTTTTGTGGGGATAGTTTAGTACTTGCTAACAAATGCCATTGACAATTATGAATCATTTTATAGTACAACAAACATGGAGTAATAATGATCATAAAACTCTTCCAAATTTTCCATGTTTCAAAATGCCTCTATAGGAAATGTTACCATAAATATATATATATGAAGGTAGTGATGCTGTCTTTGAACAATTATAGTATATTTGATTCATAAGTTAACTTTTTTATAAAGTTTTTGACTGTTTAAGTAATTGCATTTGTTTATTTGCCTTACATAAACTATTGTCGTAAGTATATGATAAAGCGATTAATACATGGCCTTTTCCATATTAGCCTGGGTATCATCCCTCGACCCATATCAGCACCTCGACTCCGTCTCGGGCTGATATGGGGGTCTCGGGATGATACCCAGGCTGATATGGAAAAGGCCATGTATTAATCTCTAGCTAATACGAAATTGAAAAAAAATAAAATATGAATTTTTTTGGTTCAGTCATTAATATAAGTGAAATGATAAAATCATAATTCGTTTTTAGCAACCAATTTGGTTCAATTTTGTCAAAATCGACAAAGAAACCTTGCTAATGAATTATTCACTTGCACGTGAATAATTCGACCTAATTGAATCCGTTGGTGATCTTAAATTTAACACAAAAACGGTAGATTGGAAACTCATGCATAAATCATGGTCAGCCTTTTAAAGGAAAAGAATGTCAATATTGAAAGTGAAACAGAGGTGAACAATATTGTTGACTGATGCTATCCTCAAAAAAATCAATCATATACAAGTAAAAACGACAATTGACTGTCAAATCAAACAGACATAGAAAATCAAATTACACAAGACGGCTATTTATTTATATCTTTGTTTAGGAGTATATCGGGTTATATGACAATCGGCAGTCTCCGTTGGTCATCTCGGAAGTTAATTAGATGGCGTCTAGACTTAAATACATACGAAATTCTGATATCTATCATCCAGTGCATGTAGTGATAACTGTTTATTTCAAAGACTGATTGTAATATGAATATACGTTTAAGTATGTTGTTAATCAAATATGAGAATTTAGGTCAAATCAGTGAACATGAATTTGACAGTTAGTGACCCTTTAATGAGTGATATTAACTGATCAGTGTTATATTGATTAACTGTCAAAATTGGATGTTGCATTTAAATTGTCTTGTTCAGATTAAAATGATATTTTTTGTTTATCTAAAGCCAGGGTGTCAATGTTTTTGTAACAGTAAGGATAAATTATTCGAACAGCAGAATACTAATGTTGCCTTTAGTCATACCATCCTTTACAGCAAATTGGGTTTTTTTCTCGTCATTTTTCCTCCCTCCCTCATTGACCTCTTTTTCTATTAAATTACAATTCATTGGTACTTAGTTGCATTTTTTCTTGAAATATTTGGAAAACTGAGTGCCGGTATATATATATATTCTACCACTGCATCGAGTGCAGTACGATATTTATCCACTCGAGACAGTTATGTTTTCAAATTTAAAACGCGAATCTCGCCCAGCGTTTTACATATTTAAAATTCAACTGTCGAGAGTGGATAAATATCGTATTACACGAGATTTGGCGGTGGAATCTGTTTCTCTAAAGATTTTCAAACAATACGCAGGCAAACTTATTCCTTCTTTGCGACTGATCTGCAAAAAAATGTGTTCTTTCTATGTGACGTCATCAGGCATGGTCGCCTTTTTTCATGCCGTCACAATAGGAAATTCAGAGGAGAACAAGAAAATTCGACGTCATAATCAGATTTTAACCAAAGAAGAACTGAGATCAAACCAACCACACGTTGATTAAATTTTTTTATACAATGGGTGCAGAAAGGGATAAATTGACGAAGAATTAGAGAAATATATATATATATCCACAAGAGACCAAATGATATAGAAAGTATCAACTATATGTCATCGTACAGTTAAACTTAAAATGTTCAACACAATCATACAAATGTTATCTGATATTTATTTAATGACTGGTCAGAAAATAAAATATCTGCTTTCAAAACCAAACTTGTGTTTTTTTTTTTCTTTTTCTTAAGCAGCCAATGACGAGTAAAAAATAGAAAGCAGAAAGAAGATTTTTTTTGATACACCAACACAATTTCAATACCGTTCAGGAAAATACTCTGTCATGATAATTATCGCTTATTGTTCCAATAATGTCGCATTTCAAAGTCATAAAGTCATCATAAAATAGTTGTTTTGATGAGTGCTCTTTTTTCATAGGAAAATCCTTTACCTCCGTTCTATTCAGATTATCAATCTTCATGGCATTCAGCTTTGATTTTACAACTTTGCGGTATACGACTATAACAAATGTCACTGTGGCAGTTAACAGGCCACAACCATTCCTGCTATAATACCTACAGCAATCTGTTCCTGTAAATGTATTTGACTAAGTATAGGCCTTAGTATATGATAAATATGTTTATAGTAAAGACTAAATATTGAGATACATTTGTTTCTTCTTTTCATTTTATTAAGTATTATAAAGAGGTATATCTTCGCGTTTCTTTAATTGGAATGTTTATCTAGTTATTAAACCATGTTCAGTCCCTCAATAACTTCTGCAAATGTCTGTACCATTCAAAAATACAAAAGATGTTTTCAAGTCGTTCCGTTTGTTAACAAGATAAATGTAATTTATCGTTTGATTAATGCAGTTTGTATGGACATCTGATGTTGAATTTAACCTTCGAATTTGCACTTTCTGTTATATAACATTCGTTATTTCGAAGATCAAACCTGTGAGTCATATTTAATTTTCGCTTATACTTATAGGCGAGTGACTTTAACCATAAAATTAAATTTTTAATGCACCTACCTAACACACGGCTAAATTATATATCATTTGAAAGCTATACATCTGTACTATCTGTTTTGCCCGGTCGTAAAAAAATCGTACGGTGCAGTTTCCGTCAAATCAAGAACAAAGGCCAAGGACGAATAAGTGCATATTTTGTAAGATTTCAGCCTGATTGCATAATATGACTTTTATATACTAAATTCACATATGCAAACAATTTAAACTTTTAGCAGGGAGATTAACAGTCATTATTCAAATGCATTTTTTAATATTTCAAGCGTGTTTTTGACAGAGAGCGCATGTTTCCTGAAATTCGAGTAAAAGTTAACAAAATGTGGGAAAACCCATTTTTTTCTTTCTGGTGCAAATGCTAATCAATTAAAACTAAGTAAAACCCTGTAATGACTATCAAAGAAGTTTTTGACATCATAAAATTTCCTAAAATAATGCTTACTTCTAATCAAACAGCAAACTATAAAAACTCATACAGTTGCCCACAATATCGCCATCTGCGAAAAAACAGCTTTTAAGCATTTCTTTCTATTTAAACATTGTATGTGGTCAATATAAGATTTATTAAACAAATTCTTAAGAATCTGAAAAATGTAAAGTAAAAATATATTTGCGCGAATCATCTTATTGCTTGAAATAAAGGAGGTGAAACTAAGAGATTGCAATCTGCATTGTAACTACCAGACTGAAATAAACATATTTCCACTTTTCTAATTGTTTGATTTGTAGCTTCATTATAAATATTGATGTAGTGGAAAGACCTTTTATTTATTTAATGTGAATTGAAAATTTAGACCAAAATAAATAGAAAATAAATTGATGAAAATTGAAATTTTCGAAGAATTTCAAAAACTAGTAACCACATTATAAAACTTGACTACTCGATTGTTTAAATTGCGTTGTTCATTGTTTACATGCATTAATTCATTAAATAAGAATAATTTTGAAGAAACAATATCTATTAATACGCAACGATTCTAGTTACAACTAGACTTCCTGAATAGCTTGAATGACTAGTTCATACGAGGATGACTTCATGCAATAGTTTCTGATGACGACTGAAAAGAAGCTATCATTATCTTGAAACTTCACTTTCCATTATATAGATGACATCATCTCACTGAATAGTGCAACATTTGTGACAATGTTGGACTCGTATTTTCCATTGAAATTGAAAATAAAAGACTCAACAGATATAGTTTACTCTATCACGTATCTTGAAATCGATGATGAGGGTTGGTTGAGAACACGTTTTACGACAAAAGAGATGAGCATAAAACAACCCATAAAAACACCCCTTACTACCAAATTATAAACTTTTCACTTCTATGTAACAACATTATAGCAACGCCTGCATATCTATATTACTAAAGGAGGAGACCGATTTCATTGAGCCTCAACTCCTCTGAAATAAAGGCAACTGTAGTATACCGCTATTCCATAGTCATAAATCGATTTACTAGTAACTGAAATAAATCCGGGTCACAAAGCAAAAACTAGGAAAACGCATCAACTATAAGAGGAACACAACGATATAACAGAAACACAGAACTGCTACAAAAACAAACGCCAACATACAAAGAACAGATTATTCGATACCAACTGCCATATACCTGACTTGGTACAGGACATTTAAAGAAAAATGGTGGTTTAAACATGTTTTAAACCAGAGTTCAAATGCAAATTTGAAATCATCCCTTTGAAAATTTCATGGACGCCACTACGAGTTGGTTGACAATTATGAGATATCTGATTCGCCAGATGACGACTGAAAAGTTCCATCGACGTAACCAAATTGCCGTCATTTCTGCGTGAATGTCACCAACCGAATAAGGCGTGGCACCGAGTGAGGAAATACATGAGCCACAAGACGGGTAAAAGGGAGCCGTGGTGTAGTGGTTAGTGCATCGGACTACTAACACAAAGGTTCCTGGTTCGATTCCCGTTCCGTGATGAAAATTTCATATTTTCGGCTCTTCATTGACACCATTTGTGAGTATGGTCTTGAGGAAACGATGAAAGTCCGTCGGAAGGCGACGATAAATGGATGACCCGTGTTAAGAGAGAGCCATATCTCTGGCACGTTAAACACACCTTTGTAGATTTCAAAAAGAGCAGGCTAATGCCGCTACAAGGCAGCACTCGCACCCGCAAAGTGGAAAGCGATTAATTTAAGTTGCAAAACTTGTTTCCCAATCCACTATAAATTAATATGTTTAAACTAAGACGGGTGTCACATGTTGAACATGATTTTGTCTACCCTTTGGGAGCCCCTGAGTTCACTCAAAAATTTTTTTGGGGGTTTGTGTTACTCAATCTGTAGTTTTATATGTTGTGTTTTGTATACTGTTGCTTGTCTTGTTCGTTTTTTGCCCGGCTTTGTCAGTTCGTTTTTAATTATGAGTTTGATGTCCCTTTGATATATTTCGTCACTATTAAAGTAGTAAAAGGTGTAAAAATTATAGATCAGTGTAGCTAAATGTATCATGATAACGATTTGGTTCTATATATATATCACCGTGAGCAAATTCAGTTATTTTCGCGGATATTTGTCTTATTGCGTTAATCTTCTTCACTTTACTTTGAGGTGATTGTTTGGCCGATTACTGCAAGTAAATGTCTTTAAAGTAAAATAATACCAAAGGGACAATCAACATCTGAAACCATGAATCAAAAAAAGTTAATTAAAACCATGAACAAAATAAAATTAAAGTCCAAGAGACGAACAACAGTCCAAATAACACAGCATACCATGAAATACTCCTAAAACAGCGAATGGTCGTATGAGGTCAGGAAGGGTATTTAACTTTTTCATTTTGTTATTTCACAACTGCTTATAGTGTTTTACATACACAATGACATACGTTTGTACTTTTAAAGCTTATGTAATAAATACTCAAAGCATCTTTTATTCAAATAATTAAAGCGATTAAACTTCTATACACATTTAATATGACTTACTATAACACGATTTTAAACTAAATAAGAAGCAGCCGCATTTTATTTAGTTCGTTTACATCCTGCTTTAGACAACCAAGTGTTTCTAAACAAGGTTACTTATTTCAATGTTGCCTACGATTTAGTCGCAAAGTAATGTTTGCATTTAAACATGATTACAAAAAGTAAAAAAGTTTGACTTCGTAAAAAACATATTTTAACCTCAATTACCTCGCATATATTCTTTTCTTACTTTAAATACCCCTTCTTTTATTTTGGAAAAGCATTCTCCTGCCTGATATTCACAATTAGCGATGTGCTATTTTAACATAGATTAACAAAATGATCGCTATTTGCAGATGGCAGATTTTTGGGCAACTGCAAACACTTCAATAGAAGGCTGTTCCATGGACAATAAATAATAATTGCATCTTAAAATTACAAAACAAATATTCCTTGAACTAAAACATATACATTTGTCTATTTTTTTAGCATACAAATATCGATTCCCCAAGATACATTTTGCTTTTTGAATAATTTTTCATTTTTTTAGGCTTTGTGATAAATTTCAATTTTCGGGAAATTTTGCGCATCGAATCTCTTATTTTCTGTTTGATTTGGAAATTATGTATCATGTTTCATACATTTTATACGATCTTTTGGAAAAATTGATGGTACAAGAATTAGAAAATGGCGTTTTATTTAGTAATCGCAAAAATTGGAATGTTTTTTCATGACCTTTGACCTTGATTTAACAAAAATTGCACCGTACGATTTTTTTACGACCGGGCAAAACAGAAAGTACAGATTACCAGCTTTCGAGTGATATATAATACAGCCGTGTGTTAGGTGGGTGCATTAAAGTCGTTAACTAAGCGTCTTTTTGAAATAAGTCACTCGCCTATTAGTCTTTGGTACAAGTCTAAAGAACACAATTGCATGAGGGTATATTTGTTTCCGCTATTTTAATTAAAAGTAAGATATCGTATGTCTGTTAACATGAATGATCAATTAATGAAATGGGTGACTAATTGCATCTGTAGTATTTACATATCGATATATCACCACGATAACCAGTTATGAGAAGTAAACCCAATCATATCCTTTTAAGTACTAAATATACGCGATTATTTATAAAATGTTAGCTCATACTGTTACAGTCCACAAAAAGACATGTCAATCTACTTAAACATATTGTTCCGAAAATGAGCAAATTTAATTTAGTAATTGTTAAATTCCTGAAAGACACACGCTTAGCAAGTCTTTGTTATCACTCAGATGGAGACATAGGAACCAGAGCAGAGTACTGTTTCGTTATAATTAAGAAGATATTTTCTATTAGACATTTGCGAAAACTAGGTCTATACCTAGGATTTAACTTTAGACTTATGACTACAGGTGACAAAAACAATGGATCATCTCGAAATAAAAAATAATAGACAATGCAGATGCACAATAGCAAAACAGAAAAATTATCTGGTGTCTTCTATATAAATTAGAGGCTCTCAAGAGCCTGTGTCGCTCACCTTGGTCTATGTGCATATTAAACAATGGACACAGATTAATTCATGACAAAATTATGTTTTGGTGATCATGATGTGTTTGTAGATCTTACTTTACTGTACATTCTTGTTGCTACAATTATCTCTATCTATAATGAACTTGGCCCAGTAATTACAGTGGAATATATTTTCTAAAATTTACAAAAATTTACAAAAATTTAAGAAAATTGTTAAAAAATGAATATAAAGGGCAATAACTCCGAAAGAGTTCAATTGAAAATTTTGGTCATGTTGACTTATTTGTAGATCTTATTTAGCTGAACATTATTGATGTTTACAGTTTATCTCTATCTATAATATTATTCGAGATAATAACCAAAAACTGCAAAATTTCCTTAAAATTACTATAATTCTGGGCAGCAACCCAACATTGGTTTGTCTGTTTGTCTGAAAATTCCAGGGCAGATAGATCTTGACCTGATAAACCAATTAGTTCCTGTCAGATTTGCTCTAAATGCTTTGGTTTCAGAGCTATAAGCCAAAATCAACATTTTACCCATATGTACTATTTTTAAACTAGATAGCCCATAAATGATTGTGGCTAAGTTTTGTTAAATTTGGCCCAGTAGTTTCAGAGAAAAAGATTTTTTAAAAGAATACTAAAATTTTAGAAAAATGGTTAAAAATTGACTATAAAGGGCACTAACTCCTTAATGGATCAACTGACAATTTCTGTCAAGTTGACTTATTTGTAGATCTTACTTTGCTGAACATTATTGCTGTTTACAGTTTATCTCTATCTATAATAATATTCAAGATAATAACCAAAAACTGCAAAATTTCCTTAAAATTACTAATTCTGGGGCAGCAACCCAACAACGGTTTGTCTGTTTGTCTGAAAATTTCAGGAGAGATAGATCTTGACCTGAAAAACAATTTAGCCCACGTCAGATTTGCTCTAAATGCTTTGGTTTCAGAGCTATAAGCCAAAATCTATATGTTACCCCTATGTTCTGTTTTTAGCCATGTCGGCCATCTTGGTTGGTTGGCAGGGTCACGCCACACATTTTTTCAAACAAGAGACCCCAATGTTGATTGTGGCCAAGTTTGGTTAAATTTGGCTTAGTAGTTTCAGAGGAGAAGATTTTTGTTAAGATTTACGGACGACAGACGACCAACGACGGGCGAGTGTTGAGAAAAGCTCACTTGACCTTTCAGGCCAGGTGAGCTAATAGTTATCAAAAGTACCAAGATTATAATTTTATACGCCAGACGCGCGTTTCGTCTACATAAGACTCATCAGTGACGCTCAGATCAAAATAGTTAAAAAGGCAAACAAATACAAAGTTGAAGAGCATTGAGGACCCAAAATTCCCAAAAGTTGTGCCAAATACGGCTAAGGTAATCTACTCCTGGGGTAAGAAAATCCTTAGTTTTTCGAAAAATTCAAAAGTTTTAAAAATTTAAAAATGAAATCAACACGTCTAAATGTCATGTGTCCGAGGCGCTTTTCTGGATTCACCACGAGGACCGAATATTTGAAGACAGGGATTTATAAGGACCGAAAACGTGGAAGGTGTAGATAGATGTATGTTAAAATATATTATCAGTAGGAGCAATACACTTTCCCCGCAAAACAGGATACTTTTTACGTAGTAGTTAGTATACAAAAATTAGCAAAAATATTGTTTAAAGGATACTCTACAAACTGTGCCTTTGAAAAGCTTAGGGAAATGCGATAAGCATTTGACATAACATAACGATTACAATCGCCACAGGGAAGTAAAACTGAAAATTATAGTAATGTTGGTGTCGGTTTTTGTATGCACAATTACAACTTTGTATGCAGAACTGTTGCTTTGTCGACTTAAATAGATTATGATTTGTTCACGATTTCTTCTCGCCTGCTACACTTTTGCATTGTTTATCCATATCAATCAGTTTAATAGATTTGTGTATAAACTTTGTGTGGAAATGAACAACGTCGCAGTGACTGTTTCCGGGCTGTTCCGGGTTTTGGAACACCCCCGTTTTTGACGATCAATGTTTTTGAATGGAAATATGGTCAGGCCCCTTCTCCCTTTTTTGCCTTGGTTGGAGTTCCCTTCTGAAAATGGCTGGATCAGCCGCGGCGTCGTTAGAGCACTCTATATAATAATCCCACGAACAAAGTACCTGTCTTGGAACAGGGGTTAAAGCTCATGTTTCCAGCATAACAGTCCCTTTCATGTTCAAGGGAGATTATTATCGACACTACGAAAAGAAAAGTACAAACTTGATGTTTCCCAAGATTTGTACTATAATAAAATAAATCCAACGTGGAACTCGTTTGTGATTTGTTGTTTGTTGCTGTTGAAAACACTGCTAGCAAAGTTTTAACTATTTTCGTACACCTACTCTTACATTTCTACTGAGTCTGGCTAATAGTCTTACTTATATTTCCGACATAAAGAAGTTCGTTTATAACTTCTTTGGTTGTTGTTTGGTTTTTCTCTCGAATAGTTGCGATTTTTTTCTATTGAAACCACAAACATAGACAAATGTGTTTTTCTTATTCAGGAGAAATAAAAGATTTCAAAAATAATGTTACCTTCTTTTGGCGTTTTTGATGCCCTTTTATCCCCTTTACCTCAACCAATGATGGTATATTGGATAGGGACATACATTTTGCCTTACTATAGGCCACATACAGACCCCTCAAAGAAGTGTTGCAATGGCTCTCAACGTACAAAAAGCGTGGAACTCTCTTCACACAAGGTATCGGATTTAACGTCACCATTCTAACCGGACGTGGCTGCAAACTTGATACATCCTGCACAGCCAAATGGACGCCCCACTTTGGCAAGCGTTTTTTCGTCGGTAAGTAGAAGACCAATTGACCATATTTATATTTCCAAGTCACCCTTAAAGATAAGAAAAAATAGTCTTAT
The DNA here is from genome assembly GCF_965363235.1 of Mytilus galloprovincialis. Classification (NCBI taxonomy): domain Eukaryota; kingdom Metazoa; phylum Mollusca; class Bivalvia; order Mytilida; family Mytilidae; genus Mytilus; species Mytilus galloprovincialis. Next base: position 45,797,903 of record NC_134848.1, on the reverse strand, counting down.
TATAACAAGAGTTGCTTCCCTTCAATGCTTATTGTTCTAAATCAATTGTTAAAAAAAGAATTAACATAATAAATAAGGTCCAAGTTACATGTCTAAATGTTCAAAATATGTATCTGATTATGCTCGTGTGGACACCAATGAATAACATCCACAATGAAGAGTTTCACCACTTAGACAGGGATACTGTAAATAAAGGCAACAGTAGTTTATCGCTGTTCGAAATTCATAAATCGATTGAGCAATAACAAATCCGGGTTACAAGACCAAAACTGAGGGAAACGCATCAAATTTAAGAGGAGAACTACGACACAACAGAAACACAACATTAAAATGTAACACACATAGAAACGAACTATAATATAACAATGCCATTTACCTGACTTGGTACAGGACATTTTAAGAAAAGAATAGTGGGTTGAACCTGGGTTTGTGGCATGCCAAACCTCCAACTTTTATGGCAATGTTAAATATTACATTAAACTGACAACATTACATGACAGGACTACAATACAAATAAATGGTAGAATATACAGGACAAAGAAACGCACGAATAATGATTATATTAAACGTCTAGGGAAAACCCTTGTATATATTGTGACAACTGTGTGCAACTTTGATAATAAAGGAGATAACAAGAGCCGAATACAAGTTACGTAGTGTATCCAATAAATATTAAAATAAAACGTAATTTATACATGCAGTCTTTCAAATTTTTTGGTCCAGATTGTATAACAATAAACACATTTTAAATATCAGTATTTTAGTTTCATATCAATAATTTAATGTTTTCCATTCCCCATCTGGTTATTGACGTTGATTACATTTGACTCAAGTAATCAGATTAACCACATTAGCAGTAAATAGACCCCCATATTGACTTCGTTGCCTGTCGTGATATCGTATTCAACAGATTCATTTGCATGCATTGATATAATTCGGGAACAACATATCTGTGCAAATCAAATATCTATTAAAAGTAGAGAACCGGATGTGTCGACATCATGTTTTGCATGAATCATCAGTAGTACGAATTAAGACAAACCTTCAAATTAGAGAACTAAAATTTATTTGATAAACTTGCAAATCAGATATTTTTTTCTGTCATCTAACGATCTAAGACTGCAGACACATGACTCTGGCTAGTGAGAGATGAAACATACCGCAGCAATCCCACAATTGGTATTATTGTTAGATAAAGTGTCGCAATATCGATTTCAAGAATGTCGATTAAACAAAAATACACTTTTAAAAGTTAAAGCAGACACCGAGATCTATAATGAACAAATTAAAATGATACTTATATTAACGATGAAATTGTGGGACTTGATTTAACATAGCAAACTTTCTACTTTTAAGGTCCTTCTTTCTTCTATGCCAATTCAACGTACACTTGTTTTCATAAATACAAATTTACGTATGGTTCTATTAATTGGAATTATCGATAACTGCACAAGATTTTGTTCAATTATAGACGCCACTGTCCTATTTGTCAACTGCTGTAATATCTATGAAAATGATATTTTGACTGCCTCCTTTATTTGCAAGTGGAACAATTTATTCTAAACACACCAGCAAGCAATCACTTTCTTTGTTAACGAATACATTTGTATGCGCACTGCTCAATGAAGACTGTCTTTCATGTTGTCAATGAATCGGTAGCCGAAAAGACAAACTGAGCCAGTGCTATTTTAAGATTGTAAGCTTACCGCGAAAATGAAAATGTAAAACTGTATATATATACTTACATTGATAAAAAATACATTTTGATTTATTGGCGCCTTTTCTAATATTTAGAAAAGAATAAACCAAAATAACTTATCCAATTACAACAGCGCGTATTGATTTCAAAACAATATTATATTTGAATAGTTTCATCAATATTGAATTTAAATGAATTACCAAAAACGAAAGGTATACCATTTCAAATAGGGTATTTATTCAACTATCTACACAATCTGCAGTAACGTGAGTAAAATATTTGAAAATCAATAAAATATATCAAAAATTAGATAAGCTGATTCAGAAAACGATATATATCCCGGATACGTAATTATATAGTAACCCAAAGTTCTAATGTTTGCGTCACTGTAATGTTAAACACTGAAACCATATCTTAAATACTTAACGCGTGGTATCTCTTACATATTATTATATTTCATCATTCATTTGCCAAAGGACAGTATTATTTTTCAAGCATATATAGATAATTTCAAATCTCAAACAATAAACTATTTGATTTTCGCTGTGACTCATTTATTGAAATAAAAGTTGATTAATATTGCAAACCACTAATGCAGAAGTTCTTGATGACGGGTTTCAGCAACCTGAGATAACATTAGTGCAAGGGCAACGTGTGTCTACATCTGATAATGACACTTATCGTTCTAATACAAATGTATCGCGAATATTACCCACTTGATTTGTTGCTTGTTTATAATCGGTATAAACAAAATATTATCTCCAAACATTAATATGATTAGAGAAAGCTAGCAAAATAATGTTTGTATTGAGGTTCTGCAAAAGGAAATCACGAATTCACCAACATTTCAACTGACTTCATTTTCAGAAAACGACATCTGTAACAAACACAGACTTTTAGCTACTTCTTTACAAGCAGAACCAAATTCAATGAAAGTCCCAACTATGTACTGGCTTCCGAAGCTACACAAAAAACTTACAAATATAGATTTATTTCATCTTCACGCCATTGTTCCACTACTAAATTGTCTATTCTACTTACTAGTACACTTGGTCCAATAAAAAATCTGATAACAAATTGTTCAAATAAGGCCTATGAAAATAGAGGAATTATTTACTTTTGGAGTGTCAAAAACTCGTTGGAAGTACTTGATAAATTTATTGCATGCATATATTGGGGATTTTGAATCTGTTCAAAGTTTTTTTTCTACCCTATATACCACTTTGCCTCATATTATTATTAAGAAACATTTCAAATCCCTAATTAACTGGGCATTTAAAAAGTCAGAATGCGAGTACATATGTTCAAACTCTTTTAGGTAATGTTTTAGTAGCAACAAACCAAAGAACTATGTCAATTGGACATGCTTTGATACTATATATGCGCTTGAATTTTTACTTGATAACATTTTTGTTCGCTTTGGAAATTCCGCATATCGTCAAGTTATTGGAATTCCAATGGAGACTTACTGTGCCCCGAACTTGTTTTTGTATTGTTATGAGTTACAATTTATGACTAAAATTAGCAAAGACCCATCGAAACAACATTTGATCAAAAAATTTAACAATACTTTTAGATATTTGAATGATATATTAGCTCTCAAAAATGACGACTTCAGTATGTATACTAAAGAAATCGATCCTGTTGAACCTACTTTAAATAAAGCTAATACTAACAATGACCACTGCTCTTTCCTCGTTCTTGATATCTATATCATTAACGGGAAGCTTAATACAAAACTTAGATGTGGTCGTTTCCTTGTCACCATCTTATGGTGTTTCTATATCTCAACTTGTACGATTCGCTCGTGTTTGTAACAACATATTATATTTTAGCGAGAGACATTTATGTATTACTGAAAAATTATTAGACCAGGGTTTTCGATATCACAAACTAGTCAAAACATTTACTAAATTTTGTCATCGGTATAAGGAGATAGTTCGTAAATATAACTCCAAATGCATACATCTTATATATCAGGTATTTCACATCCAATCTTTTATGTTAATATTCTTCTAAAGCACACAAATGTCAGTATTCACCTCAAAAGCTTACAAAACCTTTAAACAGAACAAAAAAGATTAAATCAGGTCTTTAAAAATTGCATATTTTGGCTTTAATATTGATTCACTTATAGGGTCTTTGCATCGGAACTAAACTCATTTATTTAAAACAAAAACAGTTGTTAGCATGACGCGGGTTATGTTCTTCTCATATATTTTATGATATTATGATACTAAACCCCTAACGGGAGGGATTGTGCCTGATATTCATATGATGAAGACATAATCTTTCAATCAGTTTAATTGAGGTTTGGAGCTGGCTTGTCAGTTAACTGCTAGTAGTCTGTTGTTATTTATGTATTATTGTTATTTTATTTATTTTATTTTGTTACCCGGACTTCTCTTGAACTGAATTTTAATGTGCGTATTGTTATACGTTTACTTTTCTTCATTGTTTAGAGGTATAGGGGGAGGGTTGAGATCTCATAAATATGTTTAACCCCGCCGCAAATTTGCGCCTGTCCCAACTCAGGAGCCTCTGGCCTTTGTTAGTGTTGTATGATTTTTATTTTTAGTTTCTTGTGTATAATTCGGAGTTTAGTATGACGTCCATTACCACTGTACTAGTATACATATTTTTAAGGGGCCAGCTGAAGGACGCCTCCGGGTGCGGGAGTTTCTCGCTACATTGAAGACCCATTGGTGGCCTTCGGCTGTTGTCTACTCTATGGTCGGGTTGTTGTCGCTTTGACACATTCTCCATTTTCTTTCTCAATTTTATCATTATACCACTCAATGGGAACATCTGATCATAACATGAAGTCCAAAAAAAAAAAGATTAAGTGTTTCGACAACTTTGCAATGCAAGGTCGAAGCCATACACATTCAACTTCTCAGCAATCACTTTGACCTATGACTGTTTCGCCACCTCGATATCTAGGCGATTAGAGTAAGGTATATGGAGAATGTCATCGTTCAGCAGTGAACTTTCTCTAAAATTGACTTCCTAAAACAGCACTACAGATAAAATTAGATAACGTATTCCTATACTGATAGCTTGTTTTCAATTAGTTGTTTTGGGTATCGTTTAAAACTATTGAACAATGAGATTGTAATTAATGATAGAGTAAAAGTCTTACAGATGTTTCACATCGTGACAAGATTAACCATATGTGTCACTGACAATCACAGATGATATCATTTGAAATAGTCAAAATCATGTTACCCTTATTTATTTTGATAATTCAGAATTAGACTGATTACTAACTTTGTAATTGTCATGATCAACATGTAGGTTCTATGCGTGGAGGAGACAATGGTAACCATTATAGGGCACCTTATAACATGTATTGTGTACTTCAATGCAGGCGTTACATGGGGATTGTGTTGGTTTCTTTTCAATTACCTGTGGATTGTTATGATTCTCCGCTGATTTGTTCTCTTATCTGTTTTTGATTACAGCAAAGTATTGACTTTACGATAAATTTTTACCTTTTCGTATTGTATAAGAAATAAAATAAGATGTACGAAGATTACAACACTGATGTGCAATCAGTAACGTTCACCTTGACAGTGCATATCTATTTTGTAACTGTATTATAGTTATCATATATCTGAACATTATTTATACAATATTCTTTTATTCATGCTGCTGTTCAAAATTAAAATTTATTAAAAAATTGAAATTATTTATTTTGCTTAACTGTTTTTGTCATTTTCAGTTCTGAAACATCTAAACATGGTTGAAATATATGATAGACATATCTTGTTCAATTCAGACTGTGCATTTGCATCATTGATTTGTTATAACTTTCCATTCATCTAGTATGTTAACGCACAGGTCAAAAAGACAACGAGACTGCGCATAATGATTTCATAGGTTAACTATCGACAGTATAATTTATATAAGTACTTTTAAAAAAGACAATACTCATGCTCAGTTGATTTTGCAGAAATGTACAATGAAATTATATTTTAGATTTCTATTTTCTCGTTTATTAACTTTCAATGTACAGGTAAGAACATATATTTATCGTTAAATTTTATAAAGCGGCTTGCAAGCAGAAAAAAAGAGGGGCGAACGATATCAGATGGACATTCAAAAATAAGGATAGGGCATTCTGAGGATTATTGATTAGTTGACTTGACACCTGCTAAGATAAGAATTTTATTTCTTTTTTTGTTTGTTAAATGTTTTTTTACCGGTTGATGAATCACGTACAAGTATTATGTGAAACATAACATATTATCGTTCTCATATAAAATAAGTGGATGTGGGATGATTGTGAATGACACAAGGTCACAATGGATTAACGTACGGCCTTCCAACAAGACCTAATCACATTTTAAGTTAGAAAAGTCCTAACATGATAAGATAAAACACATTCAAACAAGAAAATTAACAGCCCAATGAATATTAAAAGGGCACTTGTTGTCAAATTCATGGTCATTGATTTGACTCATATTCTCATAGTGACTTTTAACATATTAAAACATTTATTCAAATTATAAAAAGTCTAAAATAAACAATTTACAAGGCATTGGGTCGATAATATATCTCATCGTTGCATGCGTATTTCAGTCTTTACATAATCCAAGTCACTATCTAGTTGAACCGCTAATACTGTCAATGGTCATATCATTGATATAAATATAAATATAGATATAAAAAGATAGTAAACTCGTGCAAATTGGATTTCTTAGGTGTCTATAATTTCATATTATAGGTTTAAAATATATTTAGTAATCGTTTTTACCTGTATAAGAATGAGCTTTTGTGGTTCGCGATCCCAGGATAGTGGATGGGTTGAGCTCTCACAAAAGTGCTCAACCCTGCCACATTTCGTATGGGCCTGTCCAAAGTCAGGAGCCCGTAATTCAGTGGTTGTCGTTCGTTCATGTATGTCATACTTATTTTCGTACAATAGTTTTGTTATAAATAAAGCCGTTAGTTTTTTCTCAATTGAATTGTTTCATATTTTTCATGTCAAGGCCATTTATTGCCGAGTATACGGTACTGGTTTTCCTCATTGGTGAAATCCGCACGATTGCTATTACTGCTTACATCAAGTTCATTTGATCTTTATATGATAATTGTTTCATCGGAAATCAAACAAAATATTCTCATTTTTAAATAAAGATTTCAACAACGATATTAAAAATATGTAATAAACGAAGACATTCTAGCTTGGGTTTCAAAGTCTACTGATATACATCGATGTGATTTTGAATTTCTTATTTCTTATTGTCTTATTCGAAATTTGTAAAACCTTTCAAAGACAAACGAATAAAAAAAAAACATTCGGGCAACCATAACCCTGGTGATATATATTTTTTCATTGTCAATTTTGTGATATCAAGTGCACTGGGATATGCAAGTTACAAATCACTGAGAAACGTAATTTTTTGTTCCTGAATCCTCTCAATTCTGAAAAATTGGCAACGGTGTTTATTCCACTTAAATAGGCATTACCTTACGATATACATCCTTTGCTTTTAGTAATATGCATTGCAATTTACCACTGTATAGATGTGAAGCAACACCCATTCAATCTTTACAAAGTTTAATAAACATTTTAATTGAAATTTTCCTTCTCTGTATGTAATAACAACAGCACCATTATTTTTGTTTAATTTGTTGACATTGTTAATAGTATATAATACCTTAATCACGTCAGTATGTCACATCAGTGTGTTGATCAACACATTTCAATTCATAGACTTGAGAACTCACAAGTAGGACAACTATTTGATTATGATTAGGTAAATATTTAATAGAACGCATAAGTTTACAGAACATTATATATACCCAATTTGACTGATCAATTCTCAACTTAGTATTTCATTAGAGTAACATACCGTTTGTCCCTTCATATAGCGTTTTCATATATCAATTATTGGGGGGACGAAGGGGTCCTGATCCCGAAACCCGAGCTTTAAAACATAAAATCCCGAGGTCCCGAATTTACAAAAAAATTAAATCCCGACATCCCGAAATTCTCAAAAAGAATTCCCGGATCCCGAAAGAATCAATCCCGAAATCCCGAGCCAAAAAAGACACTATCCCGACGTCCCGAACATGCGCTTACAAATGCTCAAATACGAAGATCCATTCCTAAAACAAATACTTCTCCGACAGTTACATGGAAGAACGTTTGAAATCGTCATTTTACATTTTTATTTTTCTGTACCATTAGATATTAAAAAAAGAAGATGTGGTATGATTGCCAATGAGACAACTGTCCACAAGAGACCAAAATGACACAGATATCAACAACTATAGGTCACCGTACGGCCTTCAACAATGAGCAAAGCCCATACCTCATAGTCAGCTATAAATGGCCCCGATAAGACATTGTAAAACAATTCAAACGAAAAAACTAAAAGCCTTATTTATATAAAAAAATGAACGAAAAACAAATATGTAACACATCAACAAATGACAACCATTGAATTAAAGGCTTCTGAACTGGTTGATCGATACTATGTGTCTGTGTCCTGACTTGCCATCACAAGTTGGTTGATCGTTATTGATATCCGTTTCACAGATGATATAGTATATGTTCCTTATGTCTCAAAACTACCTGCGAATTATACTATTTACCGGGTTTGTAATAACATTAGCAGCACCAACTTTATTCACTTAAAATATATTCTTATCTTTCAGATTCCATAACGGTTTATTGTTGTTATAAATTAATACCAGAGAAGTGGAATAATTCTACATTTTATGATCCTGCTGTTACTAACATTTGGTGTGAAAACAAGTGTAAAGCTAATTCTTCACATAATCTATATTCTGGAACAAGTGTAAGTTTTTTTAAGCTTAGAGAATACGTTACAACTTTGCTGGATGCAGAACATCGGAACGAACACTTTTGCAACACAATCAGCTAAACTGTTGATGATTTACTTGGGCTGGGGAGATAAAACCTATGTTTGAGTTCGATTACATAACACTTTAAGTAAACATTTCGCGCTGTAGAATCATGTTTACTTTATGACACTTCGAGCATGACAATAGTAATTTTGTTTTTAAAGTCCAGAAGTATCCTG